>NC_056625.2:134089272-134810522 GCF_002870075.4 Lactuca sativa | reverse complement strand
GTATAGATCTATACATGTAGTGTCCCCTTCGTTTTGGAAAGCTCTTGTCACATTATGTAGCACATAGAGTATCTTGTAGGGACTTAGCGTGTTATCTTCCGGGTTAGTGTTTTCTCTTGTATTATAGTGTAGTAGTCTTTTATGTAGTTCATAGTGTGTTCTCTTATTCGTGCATCGTTTTGTAATAGTATGAATTATAGTATGTATAGTAGTAGCGGTAACAAGTAGTAGTGACCTTAACTATACCTATTATAGTTAACTTAGTGTGTATGGTTCTTGGCAATTAAGTAATATAGGCAACGAATGAGGTGAAAATGCTCGTAACTAACACCGATATACATGATATATAACTAAGAAATCAACGACAGTCGGACGGATAACAAATACCCTAAGCCCATATCAAACAAGAACAGGAAATAAAGCAAGCTATCGGTCCTAAGCCCTTCAAGTCTTACTTATATAAATATATTAGTGTAGATACATTTTATAAGAAAAGTAATTTAATAAAAATCTTGACCAAAGAAAGCATTTAGAAAATAGTTTATTTTTCCAAAGTAGTTTTGAAAGCGTAAAGTTCTTTTATAAAGCATAGTGATAAATCACATGTGATTTGAACTACGGATAGTAAATCACATGTGATTGATTTCCATAAAAATGTATATTTGACTTGTATCCCCCCCTAAAACATATGAAAACATTAGAAAGGTTCATTAAGGGGTATGAACTCACCGTTTACTGTAGGGTTCAAGTTTGCGATTCGTATAGCTGCTGAGTGTCAACGGATGTTTTGAACGCAAGCAGCCCCTATTAATCATACGGTGACACATATATAGGTTAGAGTTAAGGTGTTTTCATGACTAAACATGAGGGGATATCCTTCCTAAGGCCATGGAATTTCTAAGACTAAGTGTCCCATGTTCTATACCCAATGATCTATGCAAGTTTAAGGCCAAATATGAGTATTAGGGTGTGTTTGCGGCCATAAAGGTGAGTGTGCGGCTGGGGTATGCGGCCATACTTGTGAGTGAGGCTGCACACTAGAGTGTGCGGCTGTACAGGGTGTGTGTGCGGACGTACACAGGGGTGTGCGGCCGTACACTCGTTGTTCGAGTCCCATGTGTCGATTTTGCAGCCTTACTCTAACTTTGGAGGGTATTATGAGTGTGTGCGTCCACCTGATGAAGGTGTGCGGCCGCACTCCTTCATTGGATGAAGAACATGAAGAACATTATGAGTTTGAGGCTTGGATTCAAGTGTTTCACCTCTATGACAAGTAAAATGATGGTGTTCTTCACGTTTTGGGAGTCTTCTAGGTGTTCTTGGGTGGTTTTCTAGAGAGAGAAAGTACAGAGAGAGAAAGGATGCAGCCAAAAGTGAATGGAAGGGGGTCCTCTACTTTATATAGGGGTGAGTGTGAGGCTGGAGGGGTTTGCTGCTGGGTGTGCGGTTGGCTTGGTCGCACACACTAGTTTGCGGCCGCACACACCTCTCTTGATGTGTTTGGTTGGATTTTGTGATGCAACACCCTTCCTAACCCTTCCTTAAGGTCCATATCTATGTTATATTAAGCCTAAAACACTAGCGCAGACTCAATATACTATTAAAAGATGCTAAATTCAAGTGAATTATAGATATAGGGATCGATTGCTCAGTGTAAAAGTATCAGGTTGTCACATCATCCCCCCGTTAGGGGAATTTCGTCCCGAAATTATAGTTCAAGCAGCTAGGCTATTACATATTAACTAAGCAAAAAGATGAGGATATTTATTTTTCATTTGATCCTCGCACTCCCAAGTGAATTTCCGTCCCTGCTTGGCGTTCCACCGAACCTTCACAATTAGGATGCGGCTTTGTTTCATTCGTTTTACTTCTCGATCCATAATCTCCGTAGGCTCTTCCACGAAGTTGAGGCTCTAGTTGACCTCGATCTCGTCAAGCGGAATCACCAGAGTCTCATCGGACAAGCATTTCTTCAGGTTTGAGACGTTGAAGGTAGGATGTATGTTACTTAGCTCGAGGGGTAGGTTGAGTTTGTAAGCTACCGGGCCGAATCTAGTGAGAATCTCAAAAGGCCCTATATACCTTGGGTTCAACTTTCCACGCTGTCCGAAGCGTATCGTGCCCTTCCAGGGCGAGACCTTCAAAAGGACTCGGTCTCCAACTTGGAATTCCAAGGGTTTTCTTCGCTTGTCTGCGTAGCTTTTCTGTCGATCCCTAGCGGCTTTTAATCGTTCGCGAATCTGTAAAATCTTCTCGGTCGTCTCTCTGACAATCTCCGTACCCGTGAGAGCGCTGTCAGGAACTCGTCCTTTAGCTAACTGAGTGTCACCCACCTCAGCCCATTATAAAGGGGATCTGCACTGTCGGCCGTAGAGGGCTTCGAATGGAGCTGCCTTGATGCTCGTATGATAACTATTGTTGTAGGAAAACTCCACAAGAGGTAAGTGTGTATCCAACGATTTACCGAAGTCGATCACACAAGCTCGCAGCATATCTTCTAAGGTTTGGATCGTCCTTTCACTTTGCCCGTTAGTCTGCGGATGGTAGGCTGTACTCATATACTACCTCGTCCCTAGTGCCTTTTGTAGTGATTGCCAAAATCTCGAGGTAAACCTACTATCTCTATCTGTGATAATAGATATAGGGACGCCATGCAACCGTACTATCTCCTTAATTTATGTTCTTGTGAGTTTCTCCATCTTGTCCGTTTCTTTGATGGGTAGGAAGTGTGCAGACTTGGTCAATCTGTCGATGATGACCCTAATGGTATCCAACCCACTTGTTGTCTTGGGCAGCTTGGTTATGAAATCCATCGTGATCCACTCCCACTTCCATTCCGGTATCTCCGGTTGTTGAAGGAGACCTGATGGCTTCTGGTATTCGACCTAAACCTTCGCGCAAGTAAGGAACTTACTTACGAAGGTAGCTATCTATGCTTTCATGTTAGGCCACCAGTATAGCTTTTTGAGATCCAGATACATCTTGTCCGAACCTGGGTGGACGGAGTATCTAGTGTTGTGTGCTTCCTTCATGACCAAATCTCTGAAACCTCCATGGCGTGGAGTCCAGATTCGGTCCATGAGACAGTAGGCTCCGTCACCCTTGACCTCCAAACTCTTATCCATTCCGTGCAGGGATTCTCCCGTCACATTCTCAGGCTTTAAGGCTTCAAGCTGAGCCTCCTTCATCTGTGCGGATAGATGCGAATGGATAGTCATTGTTAATGACTTGGTTCTTCGACCAGAATACTCTTTCCTACTTAGGGCGTCTGCTACCACGTTGGCTTTCCCCGAGTGATATCGAATTTCGCAGTCGTAATCGTTGAGTAGCTCGACCCATCGGCGTTGTCTCATGTTAAGCTCTTTCTGGTTCAGTATGTGTTGGAGGCTTTTATGATCGGTGTACACTATTTTCTTCGTGCCGTACAGGTAATGTCTCCAGATTTTTAGCGCGAAGACGACTGCTCCTAACTCGAGGTCGTGAGTAGTGTAGTTTACCTCATGTGTCTTTAGCTGCCTTGAGGCATAGGCGATGAACTTGCCTCGCTGCATCAAGACACAACCTAGCCCCTGGTTTGATGCATCGCAGTATACAACAAAATCTTCTGTTCCTTTGGGAAGGGATAATACTAGTGCGGTGCATAGGGCTCACTTCAGGGTCTGGAATGCCTTCTCCTGTTTCTCTTCCCAATCGAATGTTACGCCCTTCTGTGTTAACATGGTGAGAGGTTTCGCAATCCGAGAGAAGTTAGGGATGAATCTGCGGTAGTAGCCAACGAGGCCTAGAAATTGACGAATTTATGTAGGCGTCTTCGGTGTTGACCAGTTCTCAATAGCTTTAATTTTGGAGGGATCCACATGGATTACGTCTTCACTAATCACGTGTCCTAAGAATTTAACTCTTCGGATCCAAAATTCGCACTTAGAGAACTTCGCATATAACTTCTCTGATCGTAGGGTTTCTAGGACTCGTCGTAAATGATCTCTGTGTTCTTCCTCGCTCCGAGAGTAGACGAGTATATCATCAATAAAGACGATGACGAACTGCTCTAGATATGGACGACATACCCTATTCATCAAGTCCATGAATAGCGTGGGTGCGTTAGTCAGTCCAAAGGGCATCACCACGAACTCGTAGTGCCCGTAACGGGTTCGGAAGGCCGTCTTCGGAACATCCTCCTCAAGCACTCGTAACTAGTGATACCCATACCTAAGATCAATCTTGGAAAATTAGTTCGTCCCTTGCAGTTGGTCGAACAGGTCGTCTATACGAGGGAGAGGGTAGCGGTTTTTGACCGTGAGTTTGTTGAGTTCCCTATAATCGATGCACATACGGAATGATCCGTCCTTCTTTTTCACGAACAAGAACGGAGCTCCCCAAGGTGAGAAGCTCGGTCTTATAAAGCCCTTGCTGAGCAGCTCATTAAGTTGACTGGATAGTTCTTGCATCTCGGCAGGCGCTAAACGATAGGGCGACTTAGCTAAGGGGGTAGCTCATGGGACTAGGTCGATTCTGAACTCAACCTGATGTTTGGGAGGTAAACCTGGAAGGTCTTCCGGAAAGACGTCAGGGAAATCGCATACAACAGGGATGTCTTTTGGATTTTTCGCTTTTTGGCTTGTGTCGACGACGTGAGCAAGAAAGGCACGATATTCCTTACGCAAGTATTTTTGGGCCTGAATACTGGAGATGATACGAAGGCTCGTACCGGGTTTGTCTCCATAGATCAATAGAGTTTCGTGATTCGGAAGAATCGAGCGAATGACTTTGTCAAAACATAGGATATCGGCGCGATGAAGACTCAACCAGTCCATACCAATAATGACATCGAAATTCTTGATTGAGACTGGTATAAGGTCGATTGGAAATGAGTGATCGTCTAACGTGAGGGTACTACCTATGTAGATTTCATTAGAGCTTTCGGTCTTCCCGTTAGCCATTTCTACGATGAATGTTTCTTTTAGTGGTTGCAGGGATTGTTTGAGTAAGTGTTTAAAGTTTTGGTTTATGAAGCTCCTTTCTGCACCACTATCGAATAAGACACATGCATAAGATTTGTTGAGAAGAAACATACCCGTGACTACTTTGGGATCCGCTACTGCTTCATTGTGACCAATAGTGAGTAGTCTTCCAGCCCCCCCAGCATTCCTAGCCTTCGGACAGTTTTTCTTGAAATGACCAGCTTCACTGCAACCATAACAAGTCTGGGTCACTCCCGAACCGGAAACCTACGAGATAGGTTTGGGAGGGGCCCTGCAAAATCGGACAGTATGGCCCTTCCTGCCGCAGTTGGAACACTACAATTCACGGCAAGGGCCGTTGTGGTGGTAAGGGCACTTGGGACATTTGGGCAGATTCCCAACATAAGGTTTTGTCGGTGCAGGAGTGGCTGGAGTGGTGGCAGCATGGACCGCCACAATTTGCTAATCCTTGGAGGAGGTTTGAGTTTTCTTGCCTTTCTTCTTATCCCAACGCTTTCTCTTTTTGTCAGCCGAATCGGGTGGTGCAGTGGTAGCTGCAGTTGTTGTCGCTGGAGTGGAAGAGACTTCATGATTGATTAGACTCTGGGCCAATTCCTTGGCGCTGTCGAAGGTGGTAGGGCGTGAGGATAGAACGTTTCCTTGATACGGAGGCATTAGACCCCATATGTATCATTCGATCTTCTTGCTTTCAGAAGGGATCATGTTGGGACACATAGCCGCCAAGTCGCAGAACCTGGCTCTGATACCAATCTGTCACACCCCAAAACCAATAACGGTAGAATACGTTTCGGGGTGGAGGACGTCATGTACAGTATCATCACAATTGCATAATAGTAGAAACAAGAAACATACAACCATTTCATTACATAGTGAGTTTAATTACAAGTGTGTTCTCTAAGGTTTCATTAGGCACAAAAAGTAATACAAAAATAAGAGATGGATCTTGTATGCTCCATCTTCTCCAAAATGCTGCACCTGTACCTGTCTGTGTTTGACCTGAGGATACAAGTTATTTTGAAAACGAGTATCAGCATAAAGTTGGTGAGTTCATAAGAATTTAGTGTGAATTTTGTGTAAAATGTATTAGAACATATAGTGTGAAAAACTGCAATTTACATTTATAAGTAGCAGAAAGCTCTAGAAAATCCTATATTTTCCAGAAAATACATCGTAAGTGAAAGACTCTAAGTTGCATGTAAGTTTTATCATTGAAAACTGTTTGTTGTAAAAGTGGGGTACTAAATCTCCAGTAGGTAGTGTAGGTAAAAGAAAGGTTATGCCTGTTGACAGTGATAGTGGTGCGAAATTCCATTAGTAATAGATACTTATTTTACTTCGGGATATTAACTAAGACTTTAGTCTTAGTATTTTAGTGTGGATATAGTATATTCCTTTTTATGTTACCAATAGTGTGAGTAATAGAGGATCCCATGACCTTCCCGGTCATGCACAGTGTAGTGAAGTAGTGCCATCCCTGGGCCTGCTCGGCTCGGACTGAAGTTAACAGTCGGGATCTAATAGTGTCTGCTCCGTATAGATCTATACATGTAGCGTCGCCTTCCTTCTGGAAAGCTCTGGTCATATTATGTAGCGTGTAGAGTATCTTATAGGGAGTTAGCGTGTTATCTTCCGGGTTAGTGTTTTCTCTTGTATTATAGTGTAGTAGTCTTTTATGTAGTTCATAGTGTGTTCTCTTATTCGTGTATCGTTTTGTAATAGTATGAATTATAGTATGCATAGTAGTAGCGGTAACAAGTAGTAGTAACCTTAACTATCCCTAGTATAGTTAACTTAGTGTGTATGGTTCTTGGCAATTAAGTAATATAGGCAACGAATGAGGTGAAAATGCTCGTATCTAACACCGATATACATGATATATAACTAAGAAATCAACGACAGTCGGACGGATAACAAATACCCTAAGCCCACATCAAACAAGAACAGGAAATAAAGCAAGCTATCGGTCCTAAGCCCTTCAAGTCTTACTTATATAAATATATTAGTGTAGATACATTTTATTAGAAAAGTAATTTAATAAAAATCTTGACCAAAGAAAGCATTTAGAAAATAGTTTATTTTTCCAAAGTAGTTTTGAAAGCGTAAAGTTCTTTTATAAAGCATAGTGATAAATCATATGTGATTTGAACTACGGATAGTAAATCACATGTGATTGATTTCCATAAAAATATATATTTGACTTGTATCCCCCCCCCTAAAACATACGAAAACATTAGAAAGGTTCATTAAGGGGTATGAACTCACCGTTTATTGTAGGGTTCAAGTTTGCGATTCGTATAGCTGCTGAGTGTCAACGGATGTTTTGAACGCAAGCAGCCCCTATTAATCATACGGTGACACATATATAGGTTAGAGTTAAGGTGTTTTCATGACTAAACATGAGGGGAAATCCTTCCTAAGGCCATGGAATTTCTAAGACTAAGTGTCCCCTGTTCTATAACCAATGATCTATGCAAGTTTAAGGCTAAATATGAGTATTAGGGTGTGTGTACGGCCATAAAGGTGAGTGTGCGGCTGGGGTATGCTGCCATACTTGTGAGTGAGGCTGCACACTAGAGTGTGCGGCTGTACAGGGTGTGTGTGTGGCCCTACACAGGGGTGTGCGGCCGTACACTCGTTGTTCGAGTCCCATGTGTCGATTTTGCAGCCTTACTCTAACTTTGGAGGGTATTATGAGTGTGTGCGTCCACCTGATGAAGGTGTGCGGCCGCACTCCTTCATTGGATGAAGAACATGAAGAACATTATGAGTTTGAGGCTTGGATTCAAGTGTTTCACCTCAATGACAAGTAAAATGATGGTGTTCTTCACGTTTTGGGAGTCTTCTAGGTGTTCTTGGGTGGTTTTCTAGAGAGAGAAAGTACAGAGAGAGAAAGGATGCAGCCAAAAGTGAATGGAAGGGGGTCCTCTACTTTATATAAGGGTGAGTGTGAGGCTGGAGGGGTTTGATGCTGGGTGTGCGGTTGGCTTGGTCGCACACACTAGTTTGCGGCCGCACACACCTCTCTTGATGTGTTTGGTTGGATTTTGTGATGCAACACCCTTCCTAACCCTTCCTAAGGTCCATATCTATGTTATATTAAGCCTAAAACACTAGCGCAGACTCAATATACTATTAAAAGATGCTAAATTCAAGTGAATTATAGATATACGGATCGATTGCTCAGTGTAAAAGTATCAAGTTGTCACAAAAGAGCAGGAGCCTCCAATTGAGATCAAATTTAGAATGAAGAGTGGGTGCAGCACCGACAACGGTCAAGAATTCTAAGAGTTAGAAACTCAATAAAAAGGTCATAAAAGTTACATATACCACCTAGAATGTAAAGGAACCATGTGGAGTCATTAACAAGCCATGTTTTATTGTTGATTTTGAGACATAATCATCATAACACCCGCAGATTCGGGCTAGTCAATTAAATACAATAAGCTATAAAAATGACATTTTATAGAAGATTATTTAGGATAAATAATATTAACCAAGTAAAATAGTATGTGACATGGATTTCATACATATATAAAGAAAGCTGAAATTCGACTTCGTATAAAGAAGTCAAGCTTCTTTGAAGTTTCGCGATTAAACCGACACGACTCTATGTATCGTAAAAGTTGGATTTTTGATAAATTACTTTTCATCCTTATGGATTTAAACGAAAGTCGTATTAGTCGTTAAATCGAGAGTGTGCGTACAGAGAACGTCCAAATCTAACTTTGTAAAGGAAAGTTATGATTTTTCAAAGTTTTAGCGCAACAGTGTATGGCTCAGAAACTGACGTAGGTATTGGTTGATTGTTAGGAAAAACAATCTAAACAAGAGTTAAGGACCTTGTCTTTATGATTCCTTCGATATAAATATTTGTAAGAACATATATGGTATGATAGATTTATAAAGTTGTAATAAACTTTAATAGTCTAAGCTTGTTAAAAATAAAACTTTAAAAATAAAATCAAAATTAGCCAACAAATTCTAATGAAAGTTATAGATCCCTTCGATAGTTACGTGTGGACAAAAAATACGTCAAAAATGGAGTCCGTATGAAGAAGTTACATGATTTTGAAATTCTAAAATTATGTGCGTGCATAGCATTCTAGAAGCCACCACATCGGTCTAGTCCCTAATCAACATGTCTCAAACTGAGAAAGGAAGGGTAGCGCCTAAGAAGGTACGCGACACTCAACTGCACTTGCACGACGTATTTTCCCTATAAATACTTCAACCCTCTCATTTGATTTCCTCACTCTCCAAACATCTTCCTTGGAGTTTCCATCGATTTAACCTATTTTATGAGTTTTTGGCGTATGGTGAATCCCTACGACTCGCTGGAGTGCCCGACTCGTTGCAACCTTCGAGTAGAAGTTCCCGATTCAATACTTTGCGCATTTAGTTCCCGTTTTTCGCTTAAAACCATTCTATGTTATGGGAGAGGTGTCTAGAATGGTCATCTTAGCTTTGTTGCTGGATTTCAGAAAAGCTATTATACTTAAATGATCCTGCCGCCCAACTGTTTATCCTAACTAATCCTTACTTGATAGATCTTGATGTAAACATTTGGATCAGTGAGGAATTTAGACTATAATTATCGAAGTCTCCAGGACACCGAAACTAAACTAAGGCATAGTACTTTATGAATCTAGGTCTTTGCAAAGTATGAAGCGAAGCAACTCCGAAATCATCAGTCATCCACTTTATCAAGTGAGTGCATGGTTACTTTCAAACTTACTCATAGATATAAGTACTATAAATGCTTAAGTGTTATGTGTGATTTCGTTGTTGTGTTTAATGTAGTTGTATATTATGATAGTTTCTTGATTTTATTGTATATTTATCATACATAATAATATGATTGGATAGTGAAGGGTTGTGCAAAATAAAAAATAAGAGGTTGTGATTGGGCTGTGTAAGATAGTGGTTGTGATAGGTTAGTGGAAGTTGTACAAAATAATAAGTCGTGTCTTTCGAGTCTATCCAAATTCCTTTTTGTATTGTCGTTCTAAACCAAAGTACTATTTTACTATCATGCCTACTGTGAGTATCCAAAGTACTCGTGTAATGTCGTGCTGATGTGTTTACCAAAAGTATTATCATATGGTTGTGCCGACTGATTTAAGAATTAAATTTGGATACTGATAAAGATCATTTAAGAAACATCCCTCGAGATAAAAATATTAGTTATAGTATGTGACAATAAAGGGAGTTGGGTAACTGGGTTATTTGAATGCTGAAGAATATATATATATATATATATATATATATATATATATATATATATATATACACACACACACACTATAATAACATAGATTGAAAACCCTATGTATCTCACCAGGTTTCCCAGCCTGACCCACTCAGTTTCTTTGCATCACAAGTAATTATATATTGATTATGATGTATGTTTATGTTAAGAGATTCAAGGGGATTTTGACCGTTAGTGTAATGAAATAAGTAAGTCTTTGTTTATGCTTATGATTCTCGTATCCGTTATGACATCCTGATTTTTAAAAATATGAATGGAAAACATTTCTTCTGAAATTCCTTCATTTTATATTTTATCATATCAAACATATTTTGGGACCAATTCCGCATTAATATATGTTTTAATTAAGCATAAACAAAAAGTATTTTCCATAATGTAAAAATAGGGGTGTCAGAAGATGTCGCAACACATGTAGGAGATGTTGTGCCATGAGGAAAGGAAGTTGCGCCAAGAGGATGAAGTTGCACTATTTTATTGAGATGTTGACCCATTTGGAAGAGATATTGCACCATCGTTGACTATTTTTGTATATGATGCACGATCTTGATTCTTTGGGTGTGTCATGTTGATCCATGTATGCTTATAATATGATTATGCACAAGAAATACGCCATGTTGTGCCACCATGATGGAAGTTAGGCCTTTAGTGTTCATGATGAGCAACCTATGCATCATGATGTTCCACTATGGTTCAAGGTGGTCCATTATGTGTGTTTCTGATACTCATGGGTTATATGACATTGATGAATGCTATAGAAGATCTTGCATGGTGGAATATGATTGGTTGTCACCTTGCATTGGCCTATAGGCCAATGGGCTTTGCCCAATAGGGTTTTAGTTCTAATCCCAAAACTATAAATATGGATGCATGATATGTCATTTTGTATCTTTAATTATAGTGTGTTAGGCGACTCTATGTGAAAATTGTATTTGTAACCTTTGTTTGAATCTCTGATATAAATAATACCCCCCTGCTGCCCATGGACTTAGGACACCTTAACTGAACAAAATAAATATTATGTCTTGTGTGCTTTTAGTTTTGCTTGTTATCTACTTTACTTCCTAAAAAGTAGTATCTGAGCTGCAGTTTGTATCCCTGTGATTGAAGATGTCACAAGTTTGATTTGGGGAGGTTCAATGGTTCAATTGACTTCATTTTGTGGAAGGTGAAGGTCAGGGCTCTTCTGGTTCAACAAGCATGTGTATTGGCACTAGAAGGAGAAACAAAACAGAAAAGAAGGTTGATATTCTAACATAGGCACATAGTGCCATTCTGTTGAATTTGAAAAATGAAGTACAAAGGGAGGTCTTGGATCAATAAACTTCTTCTGGTTTCTGGGATAAAATTTGTGATAGGTACCAGAACAACGCACTAACGAACAGGTTGTATTAGAAGCAAAGGTCGTACACTCTTGGAATGTCTGGAAGTACCCAAGTGTATGATCATTTGGATAACTTCAACCACATAATCTTCGATCTACAAGGGGTTGACGTGAAGATTGAAGAAGAAGAACGGTCACTCATTGTCTTACGTTCTCTTCCTAACTCATAAGAGAATTTTTTTGATACCATGCTTTATGGTAGGAGAAAGATCACTGTGAATGATGTGAGGAATTATTTGATTTCCAAGGAACTGAAAGGAGAAGTTTCTATTGGAGAAGGGGTGTCCAATTATGGTTTATTTGCAGGGAGAGAAGGACATAATAGAGGAAAGGGAGAAATAGAGGGAGATCACGTTCAAAATCGAAGTCTAAAACTTCATCGAACACAAAATATTACAACTACCCGAATAAGGGGTACTTCAATCGAAATTGACCAAATTTGGCGAATGGGAAGTTCAATTGTGACTTAAGTAGCAATAACACGATTGATGTGCTTCTGTAAAGTTATGATGAAGGGGAGGATGGTGATGTGCTAATTGTAAGTGCATCAGGTTCTATAGATGCATGGGTCTTGGATTCTAGAGTATGCTATCACATGACCTATAATCATGACTAGTTTGACTCCTTCAATGAGTGGTATGGCACAATCAAGATGTGTGATGATTGGGTGATCAGTATCAAGGGTAGTGGCATGGTGCAGATAAAGATGCATGATGTCATGGTCGGGAAGTTAAATTGCTAGTACATTATAGAACTTTAGAAGAATTTAATTTCTCTTGCCCTATTGGCTAAGAATGGGATGATGTAAAGGGGTGAAGGTCACTGGTTCAAAGACAACAAAGACCCTCTAGTTATAATGAAAAGGAAGGTGAATCATGGAGGGAAAGAATCACAAAGTGAAGTTCGGTACTGGTTAACACACAAGCAAGCAAATCCTAGAATATGTGTAACATCCGGGAATTTGGGTGTATCAATTTAAACCTTCTTCTTCTCCAATTTGTCAAGTTTAGTCCATAAAAGAAGAGTATGGCAGGCGAGTACGATGGGCGAACTGAGGAGTACGTTGCGCGTACTCGTGGGATGGTTTTGGACGCGGAGGCTTCTAGGTACGCTGGGTGTACCAAAGATTACGCTGGGCTAAGTCGGCCCAGATGCAAAACCCTAAATGAGACTTGTGCACTATATAAGGAATGTTATGGCCTTATCCTCAGCCACCATTCCTCAGACGGATACCCTAAGAGAGTATCATCATCGTTCTCAGTTGTGTGTGAGTGTTTTGAGCTAGAAAGAGCCTTTGTGTGATGGAGAAGAAGAAGAGGAGGTCCTTGTGGAGGCTAGATGATGGAGTTCAAGTTTGGATCTGAGTTCTTCAGAGGGTGGAGCTTCTTCTAGAGGTATAAAGCTCAGATCTTTCCTTATCATGTTTTATTTGTGCTTGTTGGACCAAGTTTTAGGATTTTTGGACCCAAGTTGGAGGCTTTATGAGCAAATGGTAATTAGAGTGGTAATTAGAGTTATGTGACAGAGTATTTTGTATTCCATTTATATGATGTGATACACTGCATTATTTCTATGTGATTTATGCTATGTATGTTACAGAGTTTACAGAGTTATGACCGGAAGGTCCACAAAGTTAGGACCAAAGGGTCCACAGAGTTATGGGACTGGAGGGTCCCACTGAGACACACTAACCAGAGGGTCATACAGAGTTATAGCCTTGAGTGGCTAATATGCGTTGTATGTAGTATTTTGGGGAACCCACTATGCTTCGTGCTTACAGTGTTATGTGTTATGTGTTTCAGTTTTTCAGGTTAGCGGGACGGCACCGGATTGATTGTACACACCAGAGGAAGAGTTATGTTGGAGGATCCTGGATTATTAGTATTTCAGTTATGGAGTTATGTTTTGAAAATTGAACAAATGAGATGTTTTACAAGTGTTATGAAAAGTATGCATTTTAAAAATGAAAAATTTGTTTTAAATTTTCACGTCGTTACAAGTTGGTATCAGAGCCTTGGTTTGACGGATTCGGATGCACCTTCGGGTATATCTGGACTCAAGCTAAGGAATGGAGGAAAATTTTAAAAAAAATAAATGATTTTCTAAAACGAGCAAGAATATCTAATAAATAACAAGAAAGAGCAGTGTGTACAATCAACCTAAGCCCCAACGGTGATTTCCCAAAATACCCTTACCTTATGTTTTATGAGATATTATGAGATATTGTGCATGCTAGAGATAGGCTAGGTATTTCATATTTTAGGACTAGAGTGGTCTGATTTGTGATGCCTTAGCCTAGGAGTTGCTGTTATTTGTGATGCACCTTCAAGTATGTGTTGGGCAAGAGTATCCAGCGGGAATCCTTGTAGAGAGGGAGTTGAGTAGAGGAGTAATCTAGGAGAGATACCTATATGAGTTTGGTGGAGCCTACCAAGAGAGTAGCCAGATACCCATGGGGGTAGAGTTGCAGAGTTCGGTGATATCTTTTGAGTACGAGTAGAGCTAGGGAGTTATCACCTAAAGCGGGTTATATGTGTTTATTCGACGCCCAAATGTTGCTTGCTTCATGCTTTGTGGAACTTCCGATGATGGGAGACAACTACCAAGTGAATGCGACGATATTTAGGAGGTAGATGACTGGCATCATAAGGAGTTTCTCAGTAGCTGATGGCGGAGAAATATGAGAACCTAGGAAGAGCCTAGGAAGTGGCCTTAGTCAGGTGAGTATGCTGACAGAGTAGAGCATTTTGCTGGGGAGCGAGCACACATGTTGAGATTGGTGATGAGGAGGTTGAGCAGCTACTTAGGGAATCTGAGGTGGTCCGTGTAGATAATATGGGTAGATGTGGCAGGTAGTATGGGCCCATACTACTGAAAGCAGAGGACCCATACTTGATGCAGGGAGTATTCTAGAGGGTCTAAGTAGTAGATCGAGAGGTGATGTCATGGTTCGAGTACCACGATTAGTAACAGATCGAGAGGTAACGACATGGTCCTAGTACCATGATTGGAAGCAGATCGAGAGGTGATGCCATGGTTCGAGTACCATGATTGGTGGCATATTGAGAGGATACATCGTGAGTCGAGTACCATGATATGTGACGGTTAGTGCTTCTGGTTTTACCGATTACTCCGCAAGTGATTATCTAGACCAAGGTCGGATGTGAAAGAGTATGGGTCTAGAAGGACAGAATGAACGAGCGTTAGTGGAGCATCACTTGATAGGGAAATTGAGTTAGCTCCGAGGGATTGCTGGTGATATGCCAGTAAAGTCGCAAGACTCAGAATTTGAGCAGGGACGGTGCGTTACGGAAGAATACGGTCTGAGCTGGGCATCCTGCCGATAGTAGAGATGTCACCTTTGAGACCCGAGTAATGTTGTTTTCGTTCCTGAGGGATACGTATGACGTGTTGAGATTTCGGTTTCTGAGTTGGGAGTGCGCCTTGTGGGATAACACTGATGGTGATCTTCAATTAGAGTATCTGGAAGTAAGTCTGTCGCAAGGGAATGATATGTCTTTAGCAGGTTGTCAGTGGGGACTGAGATGGTCGGGGACCAAGATACACCCTATTGGAGTATAGTAGGGCATGTGTTAGCTGTAGCGTTGGATGGTCAAGAGGAGTACATAAGGGTTTTCACACCCCAAAACCATGAACGGCGGAAACGTTCTGGGGTGGAGGACATCATGTACAGTATCACAACAATGAAAAGTAGTAAACAAGCAACAACATCATCCATTGCATTAATAATATAATTTTAATACATGCGTGTTCTGTCAAATTATGATAAACACTAAAGTACAAATCAAAATGAAAGATGAGTCTTGAACGAGCTTCATCTTCTCTAAACCTTGCATCGGTACCTGTCTACTGTTGACCTGAGGATACAAGTTATTTTGAAAGCGAGTATCAGCTTTAAAGCTGGTGAGGTCATAAGTATTTTAGTGTCTTAATTTGTATGTAAGTATTTGTATGTATTTGAACTGTAAGTATTTGTAAGACTACAATTGTAAGTATGAGTATGTAAAAGTTTTGAATAACTTAGAAAACCCTATGCTTCCTACTGAAAGTAACCTTCTACCAAGGCATCTAGAATCTATCTATGTCTATTGTAAGAGTGTGAATTTTCTCAAATGTAACTATCATTAACCAAAAATATAGTATCTACATTATCGTGCATCGTGTGAATGCTCACGAAGTGAATGTAACGGGAAAATGAAATAGTACTATGGTGTAGTATCGAACTACAACCGTACTAATTACCTTAAGTCTATGGTAATTTTTTAAGTTCTGTAGTATTTGAAATAAGTGACTACTTCTATACTAATATTGCCTTATTTGAGGGATAAGGCATAATGTGATGGCTAGATCCCAGGCTAGACGCTCCCTGTCAAAGGGATTTTGGGACCCATACACAACCCCTGCATACCTGCAAGCCGTGAACATCCACATTACTATGATCACTTATACCCAATATAATTATCACAATGCGTTGTGATTCATTGGTATAGTTAGATCCTGAAATCATTCCATGCTATAGCACCTAGTGATATTTGTTCTATTATCGTATATGTAAACGCACTCATGTAAACGTATCTATGTAAACGTACTGATGTAAGCGTAATCATGTAATAGTGTAGTAGTGTATTGTAATCTTCTGCGTGTGCTAGCTGTACCGTGTGTTCTCTCTCTATCTAGCAAGTATGTTTGTTTCTCGTCACTATGTATTATGTTTGTTTCTCATCACTATGTATTATGTTTGTTTCTCTTCACTATGTATTATGTTGGTTTCTCATCACTATGTATTATGTTTGTTTCTCTTCACTATGTATTATGTTTCTTTCTCTTCACTATGTATTATGTTTGTTTCTCTTCACTGTGTATTAAGTTTGTTTCTCATCACTATGTATTATGACTCATGTATGAATTAACTCTTTGTATGATTCATCGTTCTAGTATTAGTATTAGTATCTTCCTAAACTACCCATATGGTAGCTTACTAGTAATATAACTGGTACGTATGAACATGGACGTATACCCTTGCTACCCAAATGTATTGAACTGAATGGAAGAACCTTTATGACTATATATGTACACATGATACATAACTAATATTTAAACGACCTTCGGACGGATACCCGGTACCCCACCAGACCACATCTCAATGGCGTAAAGGAAATAAGGCGGGCAAGCCTTCCTAAGCCTTTTAAACATTGCTTATATAACTATATATACATAGACATGCAATTGATAATAAGTATAACAGAGCTTAAGTAAATGTATTTGATAAGTATAAGAATTTGTAAAACAGTTTGATAAGCAGTTTAAGTATAAAGAAACATTTGTTTGAAACACAATTGTAAATGAGTTTGAAATGAAACATGCAGTGTAATGTGAACAGTTTAATAAGTAGTTTTAAACATATAAAACGTTTATGAAAATCATGTGAAGAAAATTGGTTGGTAAAACAGCTAATGAGTAGTAAATCATTTGAATGCTGCTATTTAATCACATGTGATTGATATAATAACTAGCATGATTCTACTTGTATCCCCCCATAAAACAATTAAAAAGATTTAAAACATTGATTAAGGGGTATGAACTCACCTGTAGTGAGTGGTACGGATGACTGAAGGTGTAGGACTGCTAGGTGTCAAGTGAAGTCTTAAAACACACTCTATGATCCTAGTTAACATATAATATCATATATATATATATATATATATCCAACTAGTCTTTAAATAACTAATAAACAAGTCAAGACACCCTATGACATGCTAAACACCTTGTACAAGTGTTATAAGTCTCAAGGATTGTATCTAAGTGTTGTAGGGAAGGGCTAGTGTGTTTGGGGTTCAATGAATACTCCTAAAATGAGCTTACTCCCTAAAGACCAACATCCCTTGAGTTTACGGTCGTAAACACTTGAGTTTACGGCCGTAAGCTCCTAACCTTTTGACCATTTTTTGTTTTGAATTCTTCTAAGCTATTCCAAGCATTCCTACTTCATGATTAAGCCTTAGGAAGTGTTGTGTGGCATCAAAACACTCCTAAATGGAGTTTACGGTCTAAGGAGCATTTATCCATGAGTTTACTACCGTAAACTCTCATCGACTTAGGTATTCTGATGTTTTCAAGTCCTAAACACTTCAAGGTAATAGCCTAGGTTAGATTCTAGGCATAAGGAATAAATATGGGACATTTATACAACTTTTAAGGTGTTTACGGTTTTGGGAGATCCCCAAACCGTAAACACATACAAATGTGAAGTTTTTTGTGCTTTTTGTGTGATAAACTCATCAAGGATGGATCTAGACAAGTTCCTAAGGCACTGTGAAGCATCTAGACACCCTAAAGCACCCTTTGGCACTAAACTTGGTGTTTACGGTTTTGGGAGCCTCCCAAAACCGTGAACACCTTGTTCTTGGTGTTCTTGGGACTTTTCCTTGGTATTAATATGTATAGCAAGCTTTAAATGACTCTAGGATATAAGTACTTACTTTGTGGAAGCTTGAAATGAACTTAAAGTCCAAGAACACTAGTGTGTGTTCTTGGTGTGTTGGAAATCTAGTCAAAACACATAAATGGATGGATGAAAAGATGTACAATCACCAGATTAAGTGTTATACTAACTTGAAAGGGCTAGAAACACTTACTAGATTGAAGATATTGAGAAAAAACTTCGATGATACTTGAGAGAGTTTTTGGAGTTTACTCTTTTTGGGTGTAAATGAAAAGTGATCTACTTTGGGGAGTAAACTCATGCTTAAGGCATGAGTTTACGGTTTTTGAGGGAGTTTACGGCCC
Organism: Lactuca sativa; assembly: GCF_002870075.4. Taxonomy (NCBI): domain Eukaryota; kingdom Viridiplantae; phylum Streptophyta; class Magnoliopsida; order Asterales; family Asteraceae; genus Lactuca; species Lactuca sativa. Next base: position 134,792,083 of record NC_056625.2, on the reverse strand, counting down.
AAACATAAAAGTTTGGCCATGAACTTTTAAGCTACGTGGTATTCACGGTTTTGAAATTTTAAGACCCGAGACGGCCCATTCGTTCACCCGTTCGTTTAAGGATTAATTACTAAAATAATCAAACGAACTTTAATTTTCTAAAAACAAATAAAAGTGAACTTGACTTATAATATGAAGTGATTGACTTTTAGGGTTTGACCGAATGAAAATTCCGGGTTGTCACAAGGGTGGTGACTCATATTGTTTTTGAAGGGTATAGAGAGTGAAAATGTGATTTCTGCTCTTATGATAAGGGACATGTCGGAGCGTTGGGAAAGGATCTGAGGATGAGGAGTATGATGGTTCATTATTTCCAGATTAAGAGTCAGTGTTAATATTGGACAGTTGGGAGGTCCGGTGATGGTATACTGTGAGATCATGAATGACTAGAGGCAGTCATGATGGTAAGATCTGAAGGTTGCATATGAGATTCGGGTTTTTGTAGTTGTTTGATCTCTGTCAGGGAGATCATCGAGCGTTGCGTAGCACCTTGCGAAATTAGGTGTGATGTTATTGATAGAGACAGTCTGTGGGATAGAGTGTTGGTGCACCAAGTGGTGATGGTTCAAACCTTATGTGGAGGAGGACCGGGTATTTTGTTGAGAGGATCATAGATCTATTCGAGATCGGTTAGAGGATAGAATATAGAGACCTGCGGTGCAGATTCATTTGATCAGTGTTATTGGTGTTGAAGCGAGGTACAAAGTGTGAAAATGGATGTGGCATATGTTTGGTAAAGGATGAATGTCTCCATGGAAAGTGACCATCGATCGGAGACCTTGTGGTGGATAGGAATTCTTTCAGGAATGTTGGTGCAATGTTTGGGCTGTTATGCAGTTTGGGAAGGGCATGAGTTGTTTAGTCAACCAATTTCAGAGTCATTATGAGTATTCTGGCATGGGTATGAGCAAAATGGGAAGGAGTTTCGGATTGCCATCAACATGTTCTGGGTCGTTGATGATCCCTCCATATATCAAGCTAAGAATTTGAAACATTCTGAATTTCGCGTTGCATATCAGAAAGATCAGTGGCTGAGGCGAGACATCGTGAGGTTCTAGGGTAGGGTATCGAGGTATCCGAATTTAATGTCTTTGATTTCGGATAATTTCGGGGTCGTGAGTTGAGACGGGAAGTGAATTATCTAAGACAATGGATTGCAGCAAGGAAAGGTGTTTTTGTTATGATGATTGTCGTCAATTAGAGTGGTGCATAATTTGGGTAGGTGCGTGCACCTATCTATGGATGGTCCGCAGAGCATGAGTAATGATCACAGTGTGGCGTCGATCTGAGGATGAGATTGTGAAGTGGTAAGAATTAGTGGGGTGAGACCGCGAAGAGCTACAATTCAATGAGTTAGTGATAAGGGGTGTGGTGATACTACGGGGAGTTGTAGTATCCACCAGATAGCGAGAAGGGGTGGCAATATTGCGGGAAGCCATGATATCCACCAAACAGAGAGGGTGTTGTGATGCTACGGGGAGCCATAGTACTCACTAGTCATAGAGGGTGTAGTGACGCTACGGGGAGTCGTAGTACTCATTAGTCAGAGAGGGTGTTGTGATGCTACGGGGAGTCTTAGTACTCACTAGTGAGGGAGGGTGTTGTGATGGTACGGGGAGCCATAGTACTCACTAGTCAGAGAGGGTATTGTGATACTACGGGGAGCCGTAGTACTCACTAGTCATAGGGAGGGTGTTGTGATGTTACAGGGAACCATAGTACTCACTAGTCAGAGAGCGGGTGTTGTGATGCTACGGGGAGCCGTAGTACACACTAGTCAGGGGGAGGGTGTTGTGATGCTACGGGGAGCCATAGTACTCACTAGTCAGAGAGCGGGTGTTGCGATTCTACGGGGAATCGTAGTACTCACTAATCAGAGGGAGGGTGTTGTGATGCTATGGGGAGCCATAGTACTCACTAGTCAGAGGGAGGGTGTTGTGATGCTACGGGGAGCCGTAGTACTCATAGTTAGAGAGGAGGGTGTCGTGATGCTATGGGGGGAGCCGTAGTACGCACTAGTCAGCGAGAGGATGTTATGATGAAGCACTCTTGATCAGAGCATGACACATAAGAGTTTCAGACTTGAATAACCCTAAATTATGAGTTCTTGGGAGCCTGGTGGTCGGACCAGGGGAGAGACTGGGGTCTCCTCAATGATCGAGAATCATTATATTCTGAGTAAGGTGTGGACATCGCAATCCGGAGGATTTGGACAAGTGAAGTACGCATGGGTTGTAGGTCACGAGCCATGAGTTGAATGGGTCATTGGGACAAGTGGTTCCAATTGCGGTTCGGACCAAACTCTCGAGTTGAGTTGAGTCCTAGTGGTGTATTGGATAGACGAGATGAGATTCTGGAATCGGAGGTGGGTTCCATGTGAGGGGTATTGTTTGTCATCTAATCTCTTAGACCTGAGTAGGTCAAGGCCTTGGTTCGTGAGGTTCAACGGGATGCACAGAACTATTGAGCAGTAATCGACAGAGCTCAGGGGGATCCGATCTTCGAGAGAGTTGTAGTGTTCACTTGGGGGAAAGCGAACTGCGTGACTTGTGCGTCACTACGAGATGAGACAGGTATTATAAGATAGGAAATTGGTGAGACCTTCTGGTTATGGAATTGGTGAACTGGAGGTTCATCTATTGGGTTTATAGAGGTAAGAGGATATTTTTAGGCAAGCTTGATGACTTTCTGGTGCTCGATATTAGAGCTTAGGGTTCATTCTCTCTGATGAATCCTGACAATGGTTCTTGCAGTAAACCTGAAGAAAGGAGGAGATTATGACCTTTTTGTTACTTTTGAGGTTGCGATCGGGATCGATCAGGGAATCAGGGTTGGTAGAGTGTTATTAGAGTCTGTTAGCTGGTGGACGATTGACAGGGTGATGTTTCGAGGGTGGTCTGGTAAGGAGGTAGACCACAATAGTTTTTGAGTTCTGAAAATTCAGATTAAGTACTGCAGCGACAGTTGGGTCTGCCCCTTTTGGGTCAGGAGTCCTTGGTGGGATTGAGTATCTTTGGAAGTGATTTTCATATGGTTTGAGGACCTTCAGTGGTGCTTCTTGGTTAGTTGGGTTCGATCTGTGTTTGTAAGGAGCAATTTCGGGGGCGAAATCTAATTCAAGGGGGGGAGAATTGTAACATCCGGGAATTTGGGTGTATTTATTTAAACCTTCTTCTTCTCCAAGTTCTGAAGTTTAGTCCATAAAAGAAGAGTGTGGCAGGAGAGTACTCTGGGCGTATATAGGAGTGCGCTGCGCGTGCTCGTGGGATGGTTTTGGACGCGGACGCTGCTAGGTATGCTACGCTAAGCGTACCAAAGATTACGTTGGGCGTAGTCGGCCCAGATGCAAAACCCTAAATTAGACTTTTGCACTATATAAGGAATGCTATGGCCTTATTCTCAACCACCATTCCTCAGAGGGAAACCCTAAGAGAACATCATCAATGCTCTAAGTTGTGTGTGGGTGTTTTGAGCTAGAAAGAGCCTTTTGTGTGAAGGAGAAGAAGAAGAAGAGGTCCTTGTGGAGGCTAGAAGTTGGAGTTCAAGTTTGGATCTGAGTTCTTCAGAGGGTGGAGCTTCTTCTAGAGGTATAAAGCTCAGATCTTTCCTTATCATGTTTGTGTTGTGCTTTTTGTACCAACTTTTAGAGTTTTTGTTCCCAACTTGGAGGCTTTATGAGCAAATGGCCTCCATAAACTAGAATCTGCCTTATTTCAGTGTATTATGAGTTGTAAGTTCGTATAAATCCAGTCTTGGTTGTTTATATTAAGACAAGCTTGAGTTAAGGACTTAATGAGGAAAGAGGTTAAGAGTTTGGAGATTTTGGTGGTCTTTATAGCCATGCAAAGGCTTAAAGATTCCGACTTTATGGATTAAGAGGTAGTAGAGAGACTAGATCTGTGATATAAGCCCATGTCTTAACCTATTCAGACCAAAAATAGAGAAAAGATAAATCTGGACTTACGCTGGACATAAGTCTCAGAACGCACGGCGTAGTAGGTTGAGGTCCCTGATCAGTTCCAGGCGTGCTTGAGTAAGCTGAGCGTACCAAGGAGGTACGCCCGCGTAACTCCTTTAGTGGGCTTTTGAGGTATGTTTTGGACCTTGAGTGTTGGGCCTGGAGTTTGGGATTCATGCAGTAGAGTCTTGGACCAGAGAAGTGTATATATGCGCTTTGGGGCCCTTGGGTTGGGCTTGACTTTTAGTTTAGGATTTGGGTCGTGTGAGGGCCCATTTATTATTGGGCCTTGGTGGGCCCAATGGGTTCAGGGCATTAATGGGCTGGTAGATGGTCTATCTTTAGACCCAATAAGTGAGAGGTTGGACTTAGCTCCTAATTGAGATAATTGTGGGTTTGGCACGGAGTTAGTGGCCGGTGCGTGACAACATTGTTTATAGGAGCTGTTCTTTATCCGAGGTGAGTCTTCTCACTATACTTTACCTAGAGTGGTAGTTAGAGTTATGTGACAGAGTATTTTGTATGCCATTTATATGATGTGATACACTACATTATTTCTATGTGATTTATGCTATGTATGTTGTAGAGTTTATAGAGTTAGGACCGAAAGGTCCACAGAGCTAGGACCAGAGGGTCCACAGAGTTATGGGACTGGAGGGTCCCACTGAGACACACTAATCAGAGGGTCATACAGAGTTATAGGGTCGAGTGGCTAATATGTGTTGTTTGTGGTATTTTGGGGAACTCACTAAGCGTCGTGCTTACAGTGTTATGTGTTATGTGTTTCATGTTTTTAGGTTATCGGGACGACACCGGCTTGATTGTACACACCAGAGAAAGAGTTATGTTGGAGGATCCTGGATTATTAATTTTTCAATTATGGAGTTATGTTTTGAAAATTGAACAAATGAGATTGTTTTACATGTGTTATGAAAAGTATGCCTTTTGAAAATGAAAATTTTGTTTTAATTTTTCACGTCGTTACAATATGTTCACTCAAATCTATGGGGTCCTGCACCAGTGAAGTCTCAAGGACGATGGTCATACTTTGTGAAGTTCATTGACGATCATTCAAGGAAGTTTTGTTTGTACTTTATATTGAACAAAGATGAGTTGTTTGGAATGTTCAAGGAGCGGAAGAACTTGGTTGAGAAAACGATTGGAATACATGTTAAGACTTTGAATACTAACAATGGGTTGGAGTTCTACAATGCTCCATTTGATAATTTCTACAAGGTAGAGGTATCATGAGGCAATGTACCGTATGGAACACCCCGCCACAACATGGCGTGGGAAAACAAATGAACCAAACACAAAACCAAGGTGATAGGTGCATGTAGATATTTCCTAACTTATCTAAGCAATTCTCAACAGGAGCAATTAAAATTTCATGTTTTTTGGTGAACAAATCACCATCACCTTCTATAGACTTGAAGACTCCTCAAGAGGTATGGTCCGGTAAACCCTTTGACTATTCTAGTTTACGTATATCTAGATGCACCGCATATGCTCTTGTGAATGATTGTAAAACTGAAACAAAGGCAATAAAGTGAATATTTCTAGGAAATGCAACATGAGTAAAAGGTTATCGATTGTGGTGTATAGAAGAAGGAAGAACTCCTAAATTTATCATGATTATAGATGTAACCTTTAATGAATCAGGTATGGGTAACCAGAGAGGAGGTGATACAAGACAAGCAGGGAACAAAGATCAGGGTGATAACCAAAAGGTGAAGTTTTCATTTCAAAATCTAGACATAGTTGTCATAAGTGACATAGTTGTGAAACCCAAGAGCAACCCATGGGATCTTCGTCTAGTGGTGCTGATGTCGGGAAGTATGATGGGTCTGAATCTGTAAAAACAAGGAGATCAAAAAGGGTTATCAGACAACCTGATAGACATGTAGGATGTGTTAGTTATGGTGATCTTGACTCCACTGCTTTTGCTTTAGCAACTAGAGAAGACATTAACACTGAGGAGCCTTAATCATATAATGAGGGAGTAGGCTATGAATGAGGAAATGAAATCATTAGAGAAGAATGAAACATGGTACCTAGTTCCATTACCAAATGTAGAAATACCAGTGGGATGTAACAGGATCTTTAAGAAAAAGGAAGGGATGCCAAGAATTAAACCAGCTAGGTTCATGGCAAGGATGGTGGCGAAAGAGTTTTCTCAGAAAGAAGGAATGAGTTATTGCAAGGTGTTCTCAGCGGTCGTGAAGCACAAAAAAATTTGGGTTCTTTTGTCCATGGTGAGTGCATTTGATCTAGATCTTGAACATATTGATGTGAAAACCGTATTTCTTCATGGAATCTTAGAATAGAGGATTTATATGTCCCAGCTAGAAGGGTTTGTTGATTCTTCGAAGGAACATGTATGTTTGTTGAAGAAATATCTATATGGGTTGAAGTAGGCTCCAAGACAATAGTAGAAGAGATTTGATTCATTCTTGATCTTGCATGGCTACACTTGGAACCAGTTGGACAATTGTGTCTACTTAAAGGAATTGTCAGCAGATTCCTACATATATTTATTGTTATATGTTTATGATATGCTATTCGCAACCAAGGACATGGTTGGAATAAATGATTGAAGGCGACCCTAGAGAATGAGTTTGAGATATAGGATTTGGGAGCAGAACATAAGATATTGGGGGTGGAGATTCAAAGGATAGAAGAGCATGGCGATTGTGTATTTCTCAATAAAAGTACCTTGAGAAAGTTTTCCAATCTTTCAAGTTTGAACAGTCCAAACCAGTTGGAACTCCTTTGGCAGCTCATTTTAAACCTTTTCCCGATACTATACCCACAACTAATGAACAAATAAACCTCATGAGCAGAATTCCTTACTCTAGTGTTGTTGGAAGTCTCATCTATGCACTGGTCTATACCAGACCTGATTTGGCTCATTCATTTAGTGTGGTAAGGAGGCTTATGAGCAATTTAGGGAAGGCTCGTCGGGAATCTGTCATGTGGATCATGCGATACTTGAACAAAACTATGGATGTTTTCTTGGTGTATGGAGCAAATATGAAAACCGATTGGGTTAGATATGTTGACTCTATTAACGGAGGTGATTTGTTGAAGCGCATGTCATAGAATTGCAACATTTTCACTTTGTTTGGATGTGCCAATAGTTGGAAGTCAACGTTACAAGATATCGTTGTTTTGTCTAAAAAGGAATCCGAGTACATGTCAATGACAGAAGAAATAAAGGAGGAGATATAGTTACATTGGCTTATTCAAAGTCTTAGTCTAAAGGTGGAGAAGCCGGTATTATATTGTGACAGTCAGGGTGCGTTGAATGTTGCAAAGAATCCTATTTATCATGAGAACAAGAAGCATATTGATATTAGACTCAATTTCATTCGTGACATCCTGTCAACAGACTCATTCTAAATATTAAATATTGAAGGAAAGGTGAATCCAGTAGACATGTTAATAAACTCGTTGCCCACGGAGAAGTTCAAGCTCTGCTTGGACTTGGTAGATGTCCACATGAGGTAACCCCCATAGGGGCATGATGGCAGGAAAAGGGAGGAAGTTCTTGTTTGAGTTGGAGTTTAGAGGATGCTCAACTCACAGTGGAAATTGTTAAATCCAACTCGAGCATTTGGATCATTCTTACGGAGTAATTGAGTCCAATGGAGCACTTGATGTCATGAAGCATGTGAGAAAGGAACAGGTCATCTTAGAAGGGAGTGGAGCATTAGAAAAAGGAATGGATCTTCCAAAAGTTGGTTTAATGAAACATGGAGCAACTTAGAGCAACATAGGGCATCATCTTGCACCATGTAGAGGAAATTTGTGCCATCCTTAAGGATGTTGCTCCATGAAGGGAGGAGTTGTGTCATTTTGGTTCATGTTGCATCAAATGGGAAAGAGTTGTGCAACATATAGGAGATGTTGCGCCATAAGGAAGGCATGAAAGAGATGTTGCGCCACATCTAGGAGATGTTGCACCATAAGGAATGGAATTGTGCCAAGAGGATGAATTTGCGCCATCTGGATGAGATGTTGCGCCATCTAGAGGAGAATTTGTGTCATTGAGGAGACGTTGTGCCATCATGGACCATCTTGGTACATGACGCTCCATCTTGATTCATTTGATATGTCACATTGATCCACGTATCGTTAAAAGATGATAATGCTCAAGAAATACACCATGTTGTGCCATCATGACAGATGTTGGACCATTAGGTTTGATGGTGCGCCACCAATGCATCATGATGTTCCACGATCGTTCAAGGTGGTCCATCATGTGTGTTGCTAATACTCATGGGTTGTATGACATGGAGGAATGTTCTAGAAGATGTTGCATGGCGAAATATGATTGGTTCTCCCCTTTCATGGGCCTATGGGCTAATTGGTTTAGCCCATTAGGGTTTTAGGTCTGATCCATCAAGTATAAATGGGGATGCATATAAGGTCATTTTGTATCTTGAATTCTAGTGTGTTAAATGAATCTTTGTGAAGATTGTACATGTAACTTCTGTTTGAGAGCTCTGTAATGAAGAATACCCTCCCTCCTGCCCATGGACGCATGTCACTTTAACCACACCATGTAAATACTATTTATTGGGTGTTTTTAGTTTCGCTTGTTATCCACTTTAGCTCCTAACACAAGTGTTTTGAATAAAAGAGGAGGAAAACATTTTCTTGAACAAATTTTTGTATGATATCCACAATTCAAAGATTTTCCAAATACTTTTTGTAACATCAGGAAATGATGAGAATGTAAACTCAAAGTTAAATGATTTTTTTAAAGAAGATAACTTGAAATTAAGTGATGAGGGTTTTTATACGAATGAAAATGATATGGAAAATGAGTTGAATAAAAAGTCAAAAACTTTTTAACGTCAGAAGAATCAATAAATTATATTCCAATGAATACAAAAATTACAAAAATGGTGTTTGGGTTGTGAAACGAAGTCAATATTTTGTTAAAGACAATTCAAAATCCATTGACAAGTCTCTTCCAGATGAGTTGAAGGATCAAAACTCGATGGTCCAAAATTCCGAAAAAAACGAACAAAAAGCTCCTTTGGAAAAGTCTAAATCCAATCGAAATGTTCAAAATAAGGCTAATTGGGAGGAAAGACAAGATCTTCAAAAACAAAACGTTCTCCACAAAATTCAAAAAATATTTCACAACATAATGTTCAAAATCATAATCAGAAAGTGTCTCAAACTCAAAGTCTAAAAGGTTTTTCAAACCAGTATTCAAAAGGTTCTCCAAAACCTTTTTACACTAAGACTCCAAGAAAATCTCAAAATCATTTTCTAAACGACAATCAGAACAAGTATCAAAAAGGATTTCAAACTTGTTTTGCAAATATCCCCAAATCGTTTTCAAAAGAATGTTCGACAAGAGACACAAATTGGTTTTAAAAAATGTTATCAAGACCGTTTTCGACAACAACCATATCAATCTTTTTCAAAACGAAGTCAAACAAGACCTACAACCAATGTGACAAAGAAAGATATGTTTTTTAAACATAATAATACACATTTTCCAAATCCAAAATCGACACAAACATCTAAGGTTTCCTTTTACAAAGGTAAAATTGAAGTCTAAACTTTCAAACTTTGGTTTGAGCACAAAGGAAAGAGATATCAATCAAAAGAGTTTTTTCAAGCACAACTAAAAGAAGTATTTGATACTTATTTTTATGAATCTTCTAATGAAATTACTTCTTCACAAGAAACATTGTCGAAGCCATCAAATTGGATATAAGTTATATCAAATTCCAAAGTTGAGTTTTCTGAGTGTAAAGTTGAAAAAGAGAAAATCAATGTTAATGATTTGATATTAAATGAATAGGTTTCTTTTCCAAAAATTAATGAAGTTAATTTGATTGAATGTCTTAAATTCAAAGTTTGCAATTGGATTTGTTATTCCATGTTTCACATTGCATTTCACGCTAATTCACAAGGACCAACAAGCCTTGGGTACCTAAATCTCTCTAAGTGATACATATACTATGTGATGAACAATACGATGAGAATTAGTATATTAATAGGGGATGCTCGCATTACATGACTGGGAGAAAATAATGTTTGAGAGATTTTAGAAAACATGAAAATGTTGGAGTAGTGAAGTTTGGTAATAATCAAAAGTGTAAGGTCTAATGATACGGAAAAATCACAAATGGTAATTTTACAATATAAATAGTAGCTTATGTCAATGGTTTGAAGCATAACCTCATAAGTCTCAACTAGTTTTCGGAACATGATATCAAGTGTTATTTGATGAAGATAGACGAGTGATCTCCAACAAAATAACAAATGAAGTGTTATTGAAGTCTAAAAGAAAAGGAGATATGTTGAATTTGGACATCAAGCCTATTGTTGGTTTACTATCAATTTGCTTACTATGGAAGGCTTCTACAGACCTGAGTTGCCTTTAGCATCAAAGGCTTTCCCAACTTAATTTCAAAAATCTTAATAAACTTTTTTAAATAATCTTATTCGTGGATTACATGTACTTAAATTTGGCAATCACTCTTTATGTGAAACCTGCGAACAAGGAAAACAACATCGCTAAGGACATCCAATTATCACTGACTCGAAGATAGTTGAACCGATAGAACTTCTACATATTGATTTCTGTTGACCTTCAACAATTGAATATATTGGTTAGAGGAAGTATATGTTTGTCATAGTTGATAATTTCTCACATTTTACTTGGGTCGACTTTCTTTGACAAACGCCTAAAACTACACTAGTGATGATCGACTTTATCAAAAGCGTTGAATTAGGCCTGAAGAAATCAGTCCTTTTGTGAAGCAGCTAGAACGATGCTTACATAAGTGAATCTACCTCGATACTATTGGTCTTAGGCTATTTTTACTACTTGTTTGACTCAAATTTGTTCTTTTATACATCATAAATTCAATATCACTCCTTAGAAAATCATTAATAGAAGGAAACTAAATGTTAAATTTTTTCCATGTTTTTGGTTGCAGATGCTTCATCATGAATTTAAAATATCATCTTTCCAAATTTCAAGCTAAAGCTGATGAAGGAATATTTTATGGATATTCACAAAATTATGTATGATATAGGGTGATGAGCAAGAGAATGTAAAGGATTGAAGAAACATTTAATCTGACATTTGATGATTATTTTTTCAAGAGAGTGGAGAATGTTTTCTTGAAAAGCCAATATTTTCTAATAAAAAAGAGGATTTTGAACAAATGCTTAGATTTGATGTTGATTATGATTTAATTTTTGGTACTCTTGACAGAGCAAGTGATCATGTTCCTGATGAATATTGAAGATAATCAACTTCCTGAGGCATTAAAACATTATGATGATTCCTTAGTTAGTGATGGATGATCAGATGAATGCGTAACTTTGATACCAAGTGATCATGTCCAAGTACATCAATCTTCAATGCTAGTTCCAATTGAGAGGAGAAACATACAATAGATAATCAAGTTGAGCGACAACGCTTGATGTTGAATGATGATGTTGGGGGGAGGGGGAAAAATATAGTTGGTCCATGTGTTCAGGTGGAGCAAAATCAAACACATGTCAAATATCTCAATCAAACCCATGTCAAACATGTTAATCAAATGCGTGTCAAAGAAGAAACGATATGCTCAAGGTGATGCGAAGAAAACTTTTAGGATGTTGATCTTGACTTTGATCCATCTTATCCTCCAATAGAGAAGTGAACTCGTGATCATCCCAAAGAACAAATTCTTGGTAATCTTAATTCTTGTGTGTTAACTAGAGTACAAGTTAGAGCTCGAAATGAAATTCTTAATGTTCATCAATAGTTTTATATGTTCAATGTTTTTATTTCTAAAGTGGAACCTAAGACATTAAAGTTTGCTTTGGAACATCATGATTGGGTTTTTGCTATGCAAGCTGAATTGGTTGAGTTTGATAGAAATAAATTTTTGAAGTTGATTCTTCAATAAAAAGGTGTTTATGTGCTTGGACTAAGATGGGTTTTTAAAAATAAAGTTAATAAAGAAGGAATTTTTTTTGCAGTAACGCAAGATTTGTTGTTATAGGCTATTTTCTACCAGAAGGTATTGATTAGGACGAACCTATGCTCCTGTCGCAAGACTTGGAGCAACTCGCATTTATCTTGCCTATGCAGCTAACAAGTACTTCGATGTTTACCAAATGGATGTTAAATGTGCTTTTTTCAATGGTGTACTCGAAGAGACTGTATATTTCAAATAACCATCTTGTTTTGTAAACGAGGAGTTTCTAAATCCTTGTTATATTCTCGGTAAGTTTATTTATGGTTTAAAACAAGCACGAAGGACATGGTATGCAATGTTAACTAATTGTTTGAAAATCTAAAAATTTAAGCAAGGAACAGTTGATCCAACATTATTTCGAAAGGAAGTTGGATATCATCCCATGCTTCCTCAAATTTATGTTGACGATATAATTTTTAGTTATACTGGCCCTGCTTTGTCGAAGTAATTTGAGGATTTGATGTGCAGTCAAATTGAGATGAGCATGATGGGCTAAATTAAATATTTCTTGAGAGTCTTATATAAATAATTTGCTTGAGAGATTTGGCGTCACCAACTGCTAAGATGTGAAAGTACCTAGGACATGTGGCACATGCGTAAGTCCATCTTTGGATAAACCTGCTATATATTTAAAGACATAATGAAGCATGATAGGTTCTCTATTATATTTTACTACAAGTCGGTCATATATCTTGTTTTTTGTGTGTAATTGTGTCAGGTATCAATCAAACCCAAGGGAACCACATCTAAATACTATAAAGAATATCTTTTCATATCTACATCGAACTCCTATAGTTGGAATTTGGTATACTGCGAATTTCATTCAATCTTATTTCGATGTTGACTTGGGTGGTTGTCAACTTAATAGAAAAAGTACAATTAGAGGTTGTCAATTTTTTGATGAAAAACTTTATTGGATTAAGGTGTCTAAGTTCATAACTAAATTGGTATATACTTGTAATTGGAAGCAACTTACTTTTTGGGTTGCCCTCATAACTAGAACTTGGTTAGAATCACATTGTTGGCTAAGGTGTCTAAGTCCATAACTATTTCTGATATTTACTTGACCCGGTTTAGCATGGTCCATTTAGGTTGCATGGCATCATGCATTTGGATATACTAAAATGAGAATTACTTGACCCGGTTTAGCATGGGTTATTAATATATTATAAGTTCTAATATATTAATAATATTATTTTATTAGTCTTGATCAAGAATTAATTTGGAATTAATTTAGTGGTCAAAAGGTGACTAATTAAATATATGGGTTGATTGTGTAAATCACTTATACTTGTATAGTGGTCTAATGCTCCATGGATTATCAAGTTGGGCTAAAATCCATAGGATTCTCCATGGATGCTCCATGGTGGTTATATAACCCATTTGTCATGGAAATGAACGGTCATGACAATTAGGGTTTACATGGTGTAACCCTATTTTTAACAAACTATATAAAGATCAACATGTTCACCAATATCGGCTACTTAAGCAAGACTGAGAGGGCATAGCCGATTTCAAAGTGTGTGACATTTCTCTCAAGTCAATCCAAAAGCATTTGGTGTTGTTGTTGTGTTTTGAGCATTCTAACACTCCTAAGTGTACTTGCAACCCTAAATACCTAGGATCTATGTTTTCTCTATTATAATGCAATTATGAGCTTTCCAAGGTATTACCCTATCTAGCATACAATAATTGATACTTGGGTAATCAAATAGATAGAATACATACCTTTTGGTGTAGCTTGATGTCTTCAAGCTTTAAGAGCTTAGCCCCAATAGTGTGGAAGCCTCAAGTGGAATCACAAATCACCAAAAGCACCTTGGAAGACTTTGAGAATAAGAATACTATGGTTTTCTCTAGCGAAATCGGCTATCCCTCTTAGTGTACCCACACTAGTGCCAATTTAACCAACCAACGACATCTTTATATAGTATGGAGACTAGGGTTAAACCCATGACCTTTAATTTCATATGATCCATGGGTTAAACACTCCATGGACTATCCATGAAAGCTTAGCCCAACCTAAATGAACTTGGCCCATTCCATATATATAAGAGTCCATATTTAATTAGTTCATTTTGATCACTTAATTAATTCTAAATTAATTATTGATCAATACTAATTAAATAATATGATTCCATATTAATGTATTAGAACTTATAATATATTAATATAAATCATAAATATACTATTCTCAAAAAACTATCCATATAAATTGTGTCGGTGAAGTGCAACCCAAATGGACTATGCCAGATCGGGTCAAGTACATACCAATTATAGTTACGGACTTAGACATTAATCCAACAATCTCCCACTTGCATAAGTCTAAAACTATTATTGAGTATGACTTCAAAATCTAACTGGCAATCGTAGCTCTTAAAGCCGTTGTCGAACTCCGACCTTGTCAACGAACTCTGACCTTTGTCAATGACTTTTCCATTAGATAAGGGATCATATATTCCTCCATTCTAGATATCATACGGACTGATACATGGATTATAATTCATTCTCTCTGTCCACTTGTTGTTTTCTGATTTCCGATTCATTACGACTATTAGATTGAACAAATCAAATCAGTCCTGGCTTGGCCAAGCACTCAGATGTGTCATCGCTAAATCATCAAGGGGCCCACAGATATCACTTTTATCCCGAAGGTAAAAGGAATGGATAAACTTCGACTCATATGGATTGTTCTACTACTTGTTGAATCATACAAAAAGGCATGTTTTATAACATCAAGTTACCGAATGCATTTTCGTGCAATCAATGTACAACCAACTCATAATAACAACTCATATCTCTAGGTTTGAAGAATATAAGATATTATCATCTCATGATCACTTGTGTAAAATCCATGAAGTGACTCAAATGAGCGCGGGTTGAATCCAATACTCAGAACTTATGAGCACTCATGAGTGTTGTAGCACAACTTTGTCCACCAACTTGGACCTCTACAAGCCAACCCATGACAGTCTTGATTCATATCTACTTCCAACATATGACCGACTGTGAATGGTTTGAATAACTTAGTCATTCTGGAAGAATAACCTAGTTATTATGGAAGTCAAAACATGCAAAGTGAAACACGAGAATAAATGAATCTAATATGGCATCAAAACCTATGAATATAAATAAAACACTTTCTATTTATCACGATACTGATTACTCATTATTCGGTGTTTCGGTTTATCAACTTTATACTTGAATTAAAACACTAGGTTTCCCATGCTTCAAGCATGTACACTATGTTTTCTAAACAATAGCTTTGTTATATACCTAGTATGAACTATATGTTTGTCTATGATCCTTTTCTTTGTGAACTAGATCAATTGAACATAATTTCAATGATCCTCTTTTCACACTCCCAATTCCTTGTCTTAAATGTAAGAATGCCAAATTCCTATCATTTATCGAAATTTGTTTAGATTTTAAACTTATATGCATTGTTCCTCTTGTAATGATTATGCACAAAGTCACAAAGACTTATCGAAAGACATTACAGAGTATTCCAATGGAGATCAATTCCATGGGAAACATCCTTCTTGCATTAAGTTCTCTAATCTTACACAAATTGACTAACTTCCACCTATGGAATCATTTCCATATTCCCATTTTGACTATCACTTCTGAACAAGAGTTGACTCTTTTCAGAATATGTCAATATGGTCCTTCCAATATGAACAGTATACTTCCAACTATCCATGAGCAACCAATCTTTGGTAAAACCTTAGATTGTCCTCGACAATTACTTAATCACTTTTGTCATATCCAATTCTAGACATTTTCCACCTTAATTCCCCAAGGCATTTGGAAAATTCAGAAAGGATAAATATTATAGCACATGTAATCGATCTTGTACCCAAAGTAAATGGGACACGATTCATGTTGTTTCACATAAAGACATGGTTCTAGACCAGTCTTTTGCCATAATAATTTGTGTTTGCCATATTCTCAAAATTTGACTATGAAAAGGGATGTCGTAATCATAATCAAATTTTGAGAATGCAATATATAGAATTTTCTTAAGTTGAACCAATCCAACATGAAATTCATATATATATATATATATATATATATATATATATATATATATATATATATATATATATATATATATATATATCTTGACTAAAGATTAAAATCTCAATCTAAGCCTATTAGAATTGAATGAAGTATAATTTCATCTCCCTTAATTATAGCAAAACAACTTTTCCAACCCCTGCAACCTCACGAATTGAAACTTTTGTTTTTCTATAATTAACATTGCTAACTTGCAATACTTATCATAATTATCATGCTCCCACTAACATGATGATTATTAGCATAACACTTATGCTCCCACTAGCATCGACTTGTACCCAGAAATCAGTTGGACCTCTAGAAGTCAATACTTTATTGAGATTCTTACCAAAGTTCAAATTTCTGATACTAGATTGCTTTGATAAGACTTTATCAAAATCATAC
This sequence comes from Lactuca sativa, assembly GCF_002870075.4. Classification (NCBI taxonomy): domain Eukaryota; kingdom Viridiplantae; phylum Streptophyta; class Magnoliopsida; order Asterales; family Asteraceae; genus Lactuca; species Lactuca sativa. The sequence continues at coordinate 134,775,616 of NC_056625.2, read as the reverse complement.
AACTTATCTTATATAGATCGCAGGTGTGTCTAAACAATTTCAGAACTATGAAAAGAGATGTCGTAATCATAGTCTCAATTGTTTAGACTTTTTGCCATTTCTGATAAGTCAATGTTAGTGTGCCGGTTAACCACGCACGCTCCACTAACGACTTTGAGAACTGCAAATATCACAATTGCTATCTACTTAAAATCTACTTAGTGAAAGAATTTCCTCACCATCATTTTCTTGAATCAGAGAGAAACCTTGTGACACTTAGATTTTATGGTGTATGTGTTCTTATCCACGTGAATTTTTGAAAACCATAATCACAAGACTAGGTTAGTGACAAATCCTAACTCATATGGATTGAACTTATGCAATCTTAACTTCTTGCCACCTGGCAGCTCAAGGGCATGCCATTGTTTCCAAGTAGCTATGCAAACAATTGGGAACATGTAAAACTCAAATACATAGCCAACTTAACTGGAATGGGCACAGAATGGTCAACACGCCAGGTTATAAACCTCTAGTTGTGTGCTAGTGATGAAATATAGGTTTTTTATTCTTGATTACTTCTTGAAACCCTTTCAGGATCTTTTAGACTCCCACTGTCTCCTTGACCTATAGGACTTTCTTGCCAAATATTCAAGTGATAGTGTGGATTCTAATCAAGACAGACACTTAACACAATTAGCTTTAGTTGGTCTTTGTTTTATCCAAAACATCACAACTTACCAATTTAAAATGTACAAGAGTAGAAAAGTTTTACTCTTACATTTGACAAGTGTTTTAAACCTTCTTTAAGACATATCACTCAAGTTACAATCTTAGAGTATAACTCTACGAATTGTTTTTGGAACCAAGTATGAATCATCTTTTTGGTTTAACCACTTCAACAATTCATAACTCCTCTTCCTAACTATCATAATGCACTTAGAGGATGAATTGTAATAAGGTCTCAAAATCATTAAGATGATCTTAAAACATGATACTAAAGTACTCTCCCATCTTTTCAGATTTGAGAAACTTTTATCCTTCTGCCTAATTTGATTCTTTTTATTCGTTCTATCATACATTGAAAATTTTCCAATGTCTCAGAATTATACTTAAGCTTGTAAGTATAATCATATTTACTAAACCTTAGTAAATCATGATGAATAGTCTTATCGTTCTTTTGTGGTGTACTTTGTCAAGTGCACAAGAAAGTGTACTTGATCCCTTAGTCCTTCTCTTAAGTCACATATACATGTGAACACAAAACTACTCTTAATTTTCCAAAGTTGAAAATTCTCACACATCACACTCAACACCTTGTATGATTCCAAGTTTCGGTCCAATTGAAACTTGGGTGATGAGAATATTTCTTTATTTTGTAAATTTAGACACTACCATAAATGAAAGAATCAAATTCATATTTCCAATATTGTTATAAACATACAAACATCAAGTTTTCAAGAATTTCATTGTAAGGATATAAAATAAAGTAAAACAAACTTTTATTTATTTAGAATGTGGAAAAAAATGTTTTCCTTACAATGTAACTTGAAATGAAAACTATGTTATTACGTGTTTCCTAGCAATCTATCATAACTCCTAAGAAGTAGCTTAAGAATCTGATCTTCAATCAAGCAATAGAAATCCATCTTCGCGGTCAGATTCAGCATACTCCTTCTTTAAGTTTCTTTCATTTTTCCTTTGATTCATAAAACATCAGCATGTGACCCAGTCACATCAGGTAATAAGAATCTTAGAATAGAAATAGAGTTTGATATTGGACTTTACCTGAAGTAGAGTCAAACTTATTGACTTTACCAACCTTATGATCTTTCAGGTAAATTTGGTAGCTTCGCAACCAATTCGCTTTCCTTTTTGGCAATAGAAACATATGGATCCTTTGGGAATGGTACATGGGATAATCTCAGACTTATCCTTTCTCTTTACCATTTGGTCAACTGAGTTGACTATGGCCGATCCCTTCCATTGGGAAGAGAATGCTTTTTCTAGATTTCCAGTGTCACCATTTCCAATGTCCTTAAATTTTTGGGAAGTCGATCTTCTAATCAATTTTGCTTTACTAGCCTTCCAAATCATTGCTGATTCAGCAGCACCAAGCAAATAGATAAGATCATTAAGGGTCTTGTCATAGTCTATTTCATAGGAGTCCCAAACGAACTCACTATGTGACTTAGAAAGTGAATGAACTCACTTTGACACCCAACTCTCTCGGCTTGTCAATATGTGACTTCATCTCCAAGATGTGAGCACACATAGACCTTTCCTGCGATTAGGGCTTGAGTGACCTTGAACTTGTGGGTAAGGGAGAATAATTGGAGGAGGTGAAGGAAGTGAAGTTCCAAGAGATTTGGGAAGATCATAGATGTCTGAATTAGACATCTTTTGGGAGATATTCAAGATAGTTGATCTAAGTTCCTTAATATAACATCCATGAAATATTAAGGCTAGGACCCAACACAATATTTTATAACTTGGAAGAGGGATGCCGTAATCCAAGCAATAGAATATTTGAAGGTAGGTGAATGACGATTCACCAATTTCCACCATAAAAAACGAAATAAATTATTAGGTTTTTAATTGGATTTGAAACTCCTAGACGTTTTGAGATTCATTGAACATTCAATGACATGTTTCAATCTCGAGTGTGCCCTTTAGGTTATGTGACTGGGATGCTGAGGATCACAAAACAAGGTGTGAAGTTACCATGCAAATTACTTGGTACCCTTAATTGTTTACCCCTCAATCGATGTGCCGGTTAACCACATACGCTCCATCGATACTATGATAAACATTAAGTTACCCTTTGCCTACCTTGTTAAATACGAGTTAGTGTGCCGGTTAACCACACACGCTCCACTAACCGACTTAAAGAAAGTGCAAAGTGTAATTTCATGGATTAGCACCTTATTCACATTTTCCTAAGTAACTAAGATTGGGTATTTATAAATGGTTTAGTTACTTAGTATTTATCATTAATACTTTTAATGAAGGGAGAATTCTAGTCCTTGTCCTATCCGTTTGGCTAACGACCCTCCACCGGTCAAGGAAGCGGTGGGTGAGAGTGGACACCCATTAAACTGCCATTTTATATGCAGTAACCTTATACCTCCCTTATACACCGACATCGTGAATGAGGCCTACTAACGGTAAGACTTACTTGCTCTTATACATATATAAATATTATTAACTTATAATATTATAAAGTATAAGGGTTGAATTTTAACTCTTTAAAATTCTAAGGGCTTAACTTGGAATTAAAGTATTCATAAGAGAAAACTTTTTCAAATTCCAAAACTTGAGGGCAAGTTTTGAAACTATTCAAAACTAATTAATTCTATAACTTATGAGTTTAAAGTAGTTTTAATTAAAAGACTCTTCAAGTTCCATAAAGGAGGCTAATCGTTATTATGTAACTATTTCAGATGATTATAGTAGATATGGATATGTCTACTTAATCAAGCATAAGTCAGAGACTTTTGAAAGGTTTAAAGAGTTTAAACAAGAAGTAGAGAATCAATTGGGTAGGAACATTAAGATGCTTGGATCCGATCATGGTGGTGAGTATCTTACTACATAGTACCTCGACTATCTTAAAGAATGTGGGATTTTCTCATAATTGACACCTCCCAGGACACCACAGTTGAATGGTGTGGCTGAGAGGCGTAATCAAACCGTGTTTGATATGGTTCGTTCCATGATAATTCGAGCTTCGCTACCAATCTCATTCTGGGAGTATACCTTAGAGAATGCCTCCCATATCCTTAATCTAGTCCCTACAAAGAAAGTTGCCAAAACTCCTCATGAGATGTGGACTGGAAAAGTTCCTAATCTAGACCACATCAAGATTTGTGGTTGCAAGGCTTTCATGAGGCGTGAGACTCATGATAATCTCGAACCTCGAAGTGAGAGATGTATTTTCATCGGCTACCCACATACATCCTTCGGTTACCTCTTCTACAGACCCAGTGAGAATGTGGTCTTTGTAGCAAGGAGGGGTGTCTTGAGAGAGAGAGAGAGAGAGAGAGTTCATATGCCTAGGAAAAAGTGGGAGGCAAATTGACCTTGAATAAATTCAAGAGTCAAGTGGTGAAGGAACTTCAAACCCTAGCAATCAACCTGAGGAGGAAACTCCTATTGATCTTATTGACGAGTTTGTACCTCTGAGGCGTTCCAAAAGGATTAAGAATGAACCTGAGCACTACTATGGTTTCCATATTACTGTGGAAGGTGAGACACTTATCAGTGATGAGACACTGGTAAGTCTGGATGAACCTAACAAATATGCAGAAGCCATGGCAGGCCCCGAGTCTGCTTAATGGAAAGAGGAAATGGACAGAGAGATACAATCCATGTATGACAATCAAGTTTGGAACTTGGTTGACAATGTACCAGATCGTAACATAGTTGGGTGCAAATGGATCTTCAAGAAGAAGACCGACATGGATGGTAATATACACATGTATAAGGCACGACTGGTTGCAAAGGGATTTTCTCAAACTCCAGGAGTTGATTATGATGAGACCTTTTCACCAGTAGCAAAGATTAAGTCCATTAGGGTCCTGTTAGCCATTGTTGAATTTCATGACTATGAAATATGGCAAATGGATGTCAAAACCGCCTTCCATAATGGAAGTCTGGCTGAAGATGTTTACATGTGTCAGCCAGAGGGTTTTTTCAGTACATAATACTCTAATAGAGTGTGTACGCTTGAGATATCCATCTATGGATTGAAACAAGCACCTCGCAGATGGAATCTTTCTATCGATGAAAAAGTCAAACAATTTGGCTTTTCGAGGAGTGAAGATGAATCTTGTGCATACGTCAAGGCCAGTGGGAGTATAGTTAGCCTTTTGGTATTGTATGTGGATGACATACTACTCATAGGAAATGACATCCCAACCTTGCAGGAAGTGAAGTCCTGGCTTGGGAAGTGTTTCGCTATGAAAGACCTAAGAGAAGCTACCTATATTCTAGGGATAAGGATTTTGAGAGACCGGAGTAAAAGACTAATTGGACTTAGTCAGAAGACGTACTTGGATAAGGTGATGAAGAGGTTCAACATGCAAGGTTCCAAGAAAGGAGAGTTACCCATCCAGAGTAACGCCATATTGAGTAAGATTCAAAGCCCGAGTACTGAGGCTGAGATAGTAGAAATGAGTCGAGTACCTTATGCTTCTGAGATAGTAGAAATGTGGACTTTGCCTTGAGCATGGTGAGCAGATATCAGGGGAATCCTCAAGTAAAGAATATCCTCAAGTACCAGCTAAGGACTAAGGACTGGGTCCTTACCCTCGGTGGGAGTGATGACTTGAGAGTTGTAGGGTATAGTGATGCTAGCTTCCAGACTGATAGGGATAACTTCTGCTCTCAGTCAAGCTGGGTCTTTACCTTAAACGCAGGAGCAATTACATGGTAAAGTTCCAATCAGGAGACAGTGGCTGATTCAACATGCAAATCAGAGTATATAGCGGCAAGCGAGGCAGCAAAGGAGGCCATATGGCTGAAGAACTTCATTGGAGACCTTGGAGTTGTTCCGGATATAAAGGAGCCTATGAAAATTTTTTCTGATAGTGAAAGCACAGTTTCCTTAGCGAAAGAACCAAGAGATCATGGGAGATCCAGACATATTGATAGAAAATACCATTTCATCAGACATCGAATAAAAGAAGGACTCCTGGTGGCAAAGAGGGTATCATCGTATGAGAACCTAGCAGATCCCCTCGCGAAGGAACTGAGTATGGTTAAGCATCTCCAGCATGCGAGGCCCATAGGGCCGAAGGATGATATTAGTTTTAGTAGTTAGCTAGATCTGAAATTTGTAAAGTATAATTGACATTTGATGATGAATAAAAGTTATGTTTATATATGAGTAAAGTGTTGCTATCTTTTGTCAATCGTGTACTATATTTCTTTTGCGTGTTTTGACTTTCGGAATAATTATGTTTTGTATATCATATTATTCGAATTATCCATAGTCGGTCATATGTTGGAACTAGGTATGAATCAAGACTGTCATGAGTTGGTTGTAGAGGTCTAAGTTGTTGGACATGGCTACAACACTCATGAGTGCTCATAAGTTCTGAGCATTGGATTCAACCCACACTCACTGGTATCACTTCATGGAATTTATCTCGAGTGATCGTGAGACAGTAATATCATATAATTCTTCAAACCTAGAGATATGACTTGTTGCCTATGATTTGGTTATACATTGATTGTACGAAAAGGCATTGGTAATTCGATGTTATAAAACATGCTTTTGTGTGTGATTCAACAAGTAGTAGAACAAGCATATGAGTCGAAGTTTATATGTTCCTTCTTCGATTAGAAGCGATATCTGGGACCCTCGATGATTTTGTTTTGACCCATGTAACGGGCCCAGTCAGAACTAAATTGATGTGTTCAATTAAGTTCTTTGTCAAACAAATCGGAAATCGAGTAATAAACTGTTGGACAATAAGTAAGACATTGTTCCACGTATTTGTCCGGTTGATATCTAGAATAGAGGATTATATGATCACTTATCTTAAATGGCATACCATCATTATCTCAGTTCCGAGAGACCTTGAAAGAGCTACGATTGTTGATCGGTTCCTGAAGTCATACTTGTAGTTATAGTTATTAGACTTATCCAAGTGGGAGACTGTTGGATAAGGTGTCTAAGTCCATAACTATTTCTGGTATGTACTTGACCCGATTTAGCATGGTCCATTTGGGTTGCATGCATCATGCATTTGGATAGACTAAAATGAGAGAAATAACACTTATGGTTGTTAATATATTATAAGTTCTAATATATTAAAAATATTATTTAATTACTCTTGATAAAGAATTAATTTGGAATTAATTAAGTGGTCAAAAGGCGACTAATTAAATATATGGCTTGATTGTGTAAATCACTCATACTTGTATAGTGGGCTAATGCTCCATGGATTATCAAGTCGGGCTAAAACCCATAGGATACTCCATGGTGGTTATATAACCCATGGGTCACGGAAATGAAAGGTCATGACAATTAGGGTTTACATGGTGTAACCCAAATTGTAACACACTATATAAGGATTAATATGTTCACCAAAATCGGCTACTTAAGCAAGAGTTAGAGGGCATAGCCGATTTCTAAGTGTGTGGCATTTCTCTCAAGTCATTCCAAAAGCATTCGGTGTTGTGTGAGATATTTGAGGCATCACACTTCGGGTGCTAGGATCACAAGGTTTTCAAGTAATCTAAACTACTACAAGGTATGTTGTTCTAGCTAACTTTATGTTTAAAAGTTCCCCATGTATGCTAGATAGGATTATGAACCTTGGAAATTAATTTTTCATGTATCTTAGTCAAACATAGATCCAAGGTTTCTTGGGTTGCATGAACACCTTAGGAGTGTTAGAATGCTTAAAACCCAACATACATTTGTATAAAGATGATAAATTTACTATATGATTAATAAATTCTAATGAAATATTTGTTAATATATTATATGATTAATATATTAATTGGAAATAGATAGTTGATATATTATTTTATTATGTTATTGATAAATTAATATGAGATCAATTGTAAAATAATTACTTTGATAATTTATATGATTAGTAAATTAATGTGAAATCAATTAGACTTGATTAATTATTAATCAGACTTAATCTTGAATTAATTCATGATTAATTCGAATAAATTAAATGTGCAAATGTTGAGTTGTAATTGTTCAATAGTTGAATAAATGAGAGGATCTAGAAACTTCCATCATATGGACGGTTTTAAGGACCCTATTACGGTCTCTAGAAGCATGTAAATGATGATTAGGAAACTAGATAATTTCGTGATTTGACATATTAATATTATATTTTCAAATCTAAGGTGTCCAGGGTTTCCTAACAGCAATAAATAGGACCCTTGGGTCAACCTTTTTAACGCACTCTTGAACCTAGAGAAATTTTAATTTTTCTTCATCTCCTTCTCTCTCCTTTCTTGTCTTCTAGTGTTAGGGTTTGGGTGTGATCCATTAAAAGAATCATCCTTTTCGTGCTAAACTTTTCAAGACTAGCAACTACAAGGGATTGAAGTGATTTGTTTGCTACAACAAATCAAAGGTATGTAACCTGAATTTTTGTATTTATATTATAGTAGGGTTTAAATTAGGTTTAGCTTTGTTGTTCATTGTATATTACATTCAAAGTATTATGACACAGATCCTTTCGGCTGCTTGTGCCATTAAGTGTTAAGTGAAATTCACAACCATAATTTTTGTAACCTATAAAACCCATCAAACTTGTGATTTGGTAGTCAAAGAAGCAAACAAGTGTGTCGATATCTACTGAAGAGGCAGAGTATGTTGTTGTTGTTGTTGTGTGCACTTCGCAAGTAACATGGATATAACAATAAATTTGTATCTATGCAATCAACATGAAGAAAATACCTTTATTTCGTGACTCTCAGAGTGCAATGCGCATGTTTCATAACCCAGTTCAACATTTAAAGACAAAACATGTTCCTCTTTGATAGCATTTCATCAAAGATCGTGTTGAAGATGGCAATATCAAAGTTCATTTTGTCCATACCACAGATCAACTTGTTGATATTTTTACTAAACCACTTGATGAAATATCATTTCTAAGAATATTTAATAGGTTGGGAATGATGGAAGCATGTTATATACCAAAATCTAGTTCAAACTTATAGCCTTGATACTGATCTTTTTGTCTCTTAAAGTGGATTTTGATATACATGGAACTTCGCAATTGTTAATTAACTTTTCAGAAGTTACTGTTCATATTCAGCACTTTGCAGAGTTTGGCGTTTACAATTTGCACTAAATCATTCAGAGATGATAGTTTATAATCAACGTTTTGGTAAAATTCTCATTTTCTTATTTTGATCCGTTTTGTAAAATCAAAAATCTTAAAAAATTTTATTTATTTATTTATTTTTTTTAAATCTAAAATTCCAAAAAGATTTTTTTTTATTTTTGATTTTGTTTAAAAATCAAAAATCCCAAAAAGATTTTAATTATTTTTTGTCTTTTATTTGAAAAATGAAAAATCTCAAAACTATTTTTTTCTTGCGTGTAATTTTTATTCCAAGTCTGAAACTACTAAATTGATGGAATCTTTAACCATGATTTTTTTTAGCCCTTGATATTTAGAGTTTGAACCAACTTGGGATTATGGTTATTTGAAAATTTTCTTGTTCATCATACTTATTGTCACCATAAATTTGTGAAAGACTCATTGTCCATCTTCATATCTCATTATTCTTACACTTCACACACACTGTGATACATATCCTAAACCATCTTTAGTAAAAAACAACCAGAATGTAGGTGTGCGAAAAATATGTGTTATGATCCTAAAATCATTATAGACATTGATATGTGGATATTTAGCTATATATTTAATATAGATTTTTATCATTTATTAGCTAATTATTTGCACATTATGGACAAAAGGTACTTAATAGTGTTTAAATTGTATTTTCAGTCCAAAAATTATGCTCGGAAGAAAAAGGAAGTAGGAAATACAATTGGAAGCTCGGGAATTAAAGAAAGAAGAAAAAAGAGCCAAATCCTGAAGCTACTTGGCGAGTAACAACGTCTACTCGATAAGTACCCACGAAGGTTCACGAAGAAATAGGTAAATTCCTTATCATACACAGATGCTAAAAGAGGACTCGACGAGTAGCCTCTGTTTTCTAAAAACTATAAATAGAGGACAAATTTTGAACCAAGACTCTCTCTGGATTTTTGGGGGATTACCTTGCAAGTAGAAAGGCTACTGGAGCTATGGAAATCGTAAGAGTCAACCCTAGTTTTCAACTCTAAGAAGATTAAAGGAAACATAAGTTTACTCTTTACTTTATCTATTGTTTTAATCATGTTTAAACTACTAGACATTGTTTTTGAGTTGCTTTCTGCTACAATCATGAGCTAAACTTTATATCTTCTGTTTAGGGTAGGAAAATTTACAACTATAAATTGATTTGTGGTTGGATTAATTATTTATTGGTGAATTTAGTTTTATTAAGCTTATTAAATAACCTTATGCATTAACCATAATTATTTTCTGTTAATTATCATGTAATTAAGTAGCATGAACATCTCTTAATTGCTTATCTCATGAGATTTATGTGAAAGCATTGCCATGTGCCTAGGAATAGCGAATGTCAAACTAAGATTAACTAGAAAATAGGTAAATTAATGTGTGAGCTTGTGTGATAACCATCAACAAGAGGTTAATTGAATGACCAATTTAATTAACTACAACAACTCTTATTTAACCCGAATAATTAACTAGGAAATTTATTATTTTTATCAACTGGCCATTGTTTGAGTTGATATGTTTTCTAAGAATTGGTAATAGAGAATGTGAACCTAATCACTTTAATCGGTAGCCAATAATAATTAATCCATTGCGCTTTCCATAAAAACAACAATAGGAGTAGATAAACCGAACCTAAACAGAAGTCATCTTATTATTGAATTTAGTTGACTTTTACTTGATTTAGCCATTAGTTATTTAATTTGTGTGTTAGTTAGGTCATCTAAGTTTCTAGTCTTGCAAAACTAGAGAAACCCTTTTACTTTTATTATTTGGTGATGTTAATTCTAGTTATTAGTTTAATTACCGTTCCCTGAGTTCGATACTCTGCTTATTTAACTATACCACCAATTGAAAGGTCCACTGCCTTTTGTGTGTCTAATTTATATTTTAAAAGTATGATAAAACTGGTTAGTTTCACACACACCAAGTTTTTGGCGACATTGTCGGAGAACAGTTCAAAAATGAATTCTAATTTCTAGTATTATCGATCCTTTGTGTGAGATCCATCTTGCACAAAGTTATTGCATTAGTAATTTAGTCATTAGGTTATGTTTTATGTTTTTCTGTTTTTAGAATTTTTGTTTAATTTATTTTTGTTTTAGCTCTGTACTCGCAGAGTGCAGTCGAAGCTACTCGACGAGTCTATCGCTGAACACATAGTTTTTTTGTTTTAAGTTTATTTTTGTTCTTTTTACGCGTGTTTTCTGTTTTGCTTGCAGTTCGTTTATGACCAGAGGTGGAGGTACACCTTTGATTCCACCACTTGAAGACCCAGAAGCAACATTGAGGAAAAATAAAGGAAAAACCGTAGGAGAAACCGCAACATCGAAGAATTCACCGTTGAAGAATCTCAAATATGTTTTTAGTAAGAAAAAGGGCAAGAAAGTAGGATAATCCAGCATCTCTTCAGTGGCGGACGAAGACCCGAAGAAGGAGGATACCGAGTACGAAACCGAAAGAGAAGAAAGTGAATTTGATGAAGGAAGCGATTTAGAAGGCGAACTAGCTAAGCCCATGGCTAACATTGATGAAGTTCCCCTGGGTGAACAGAAGAAAAGGATGTAAGATGATACCGGCCCAGGACTCGTGCAACCCGCGATTCCTGCAACTGCCACCTTTGAAATTAAGGGCCACATACTTGCTCAACTTAAGGAAATTCCATTCTACGGGAAGGATCATGAAGACGCATACAAGTATCTAGACGACGTCAACAATATAGCCTACTACTTCAATGTCCCTAATGTGGCCCGAAACATTGTTTTGCTTCGAATGCTACCAGTCACATTTAAGGGGGCTGCGAAAGATTGGCTGAAATCACTCCCTCCAGGATCCATCACTACTTGGGCTAAGATGAAAGTGGAATTTATTGATCAATTTTGCCACCCCATCAAAGATAACAAAGTTGAAGAAGGCCATAGCAAACTTTGAGCAACAAGCTGGAGAGTCACTATATGAAGCATGGGAAATATACAAAGGCTTACTAAGGAACTACCCGCATCATGATCTGAACAGTCAACAAGAAGTCTCCATTTTCTATAATGGAGTGAATCTTACAACTAGGCAGCTCCTTGATTCGCAAGTACCACTCACAAAGAAGGCACCCTCGGTGACAAAGGCCTTAATTGAAGAATTCTCTAAGCATTCTAGAAAATATCATAACCCAAGGAATGACCCAAATTGAGGGGTAGTCAACTCAGTTACTGATAGCATGGCAGCAGTGATGGTTAAGTTGGAGAGTTTAGATTGAAGAATGAATAAGATGGACCAATCTATACATGTTATCCGGTTGGAATGTGAGAATTGTAACGAGCCTCACCTTACTAGAGATTGTGATTTGGACGAGAATAAGAACCAGAAAGCACAAGTCTGCTATTCAAGTGGCGACAAGTATGATGATGATTGGCGAAAACCCAAGAAATAATGGCTCCCGTACGATGAATACAAGAAGGAAAAGGAAGAAAAGTTTAAGAAAAAAGCCAGAGGTTTCTATCAAAAGGAGGAACCAGTGCAAGAAAAGAAATCAGAATTGGAAGATATGTTTACAAGATTTGTAGTCGCGTTCGAGAAAAGGCACAATGATACCGACGTTGAAATGAAGGAGCAACAAAATATGCTTATAGAGCACCAATCTATGATGATGGATCTGAAGGGTTTTAAGCATTCTAACACTCCTATGGTGTATATGCAACCCTAGAAACCTTGGATCTATGTTTTATCTATAATACATGCAAATTTGTTTTTCCATGGTTCATAACCTATCTAGCATACATGGGGAACTTTTAAACATAAAAGATAGTAAGAAATACATATTTTTAGTTGCTTGAATTCCTTGAGAACCTTGTGTGCCGAGCACCCCAAGTGTGATGCCTCAAATGTCTCACACAACACCAAATACACGTGGAATAACCTTGAGAGAAATATAATACTTCTAAAATCGGCTATTCCCTCTTGTTCTCATTATTGCCGATTTTGGTCTACAAGATGTTGCTTATATAGTGTGTCATAATTAGGGTTACACCATGTAAACCCTAACTGACATGAATCTTCATTTCTTGGATCCATGGGTACAAAAACACCATGGAGCATCCTATGGTTTTTAGCCCAACTTGATAATCCAAGGAGCATTAACCCACTATACAAGTATGGGTGATTTACACGATCAACCCATATATTTAATTAGTCTTCTTTTGATCACTTAATTAATGCTAGATCAATACTAATTAAATAATATTATTAATATATTAGAACTTATAATATCTTAATAAAACTTATGTGTTATTTATTTCATTTTAGTCTATCCAAATGCATGATGCCATGCAACCCAAATGGACCATGCTAATCGGGTCAAGTACATTCCAGAAATAGTTATGAACTTAGACACCTAATCCAATAGTCTTCCACTTGTATAAGTCTAATAACTATAATTGCAACAATGACTTCAAGAACCGATCAACAATCGTAGCTCTTTCAAGGTCTCGCAGAACTGAGATGATGATACGCCATTTAAGATAAGTGATCATATAATCCTCTGTTCTAGATATTAGCTGGACAAATACATGGAACAATGTCATACTTATTGTCCAACAGTTTGTTTCCCGATTTCCGATTTTTTTGACATAGAACTTAATTGAACACATCAATTTAGTTCTGACCGGGCCCGGTACATGGGTCAACACAAAATCATCGAGGGGCCCATATATCGCTTCTAATCCAAGAAGGAACAGATAAACTTCGACTCATATGTGTGTTCTACTACGTTTTGAATCATACACAAAGACACGTTTTATAACATTGAGATACCAATAAGTTTTCGTACAATCAATGTATAACCAACTCATACGCAACAAGTCATCTCACTAGGTTTGAAGACATATATGATACCAGTGAGCATGGGTTGAATCCAACACTCGGAACTTATGAGCACTCATGAGTGTTGTAGCACCACTTTGCTATGTCCAACATCTTAGACCTCTACAAGCCAACGCATGACAATCTTAATTCATATTTACTTCCAACATATGACCGACTGTGGAGAATTTGAATAATATGAAATAACATAACATAATTATTCTGGAAGTCAAAACATGCAAAATGAAATGATAGTAAACGATTGAAAAAGGATATCAATACTTTACTCATAAATAAATACAACTTTTATTCATCATCAAATGTCAATTACACTATACACGTTTTAAAGCTATCTAACTACTAAAACTAATATCATCCTTCAGCCCTATGTGCCTTGCATGCTGGAGATGCTTATCCCTGCCCAATCCCTTCATGAGGGGATCTGTCGGGTTCTCATCCGATGATACCCTCTTTGCCACGAGGAGTCCTTCTTTTATTTGATGTCTGATGAAATGATATTTTCTGCCAATGTGTTTGGATCTCCCGTGATCCCTTGGTTCCTTGGCTAAGGCAATTGCACTATCACTATCACGGAAAATCTCTATAGGCTCCTTTATAGCTGGTACAACTCCAAGATCTCCAATGAAGTTCTTTAGCCATATAGCCTCCTTTGATGCCTCGCTTTCCATTATATACTCTGATTCGCAAGTTGAATCAGCTAGTGTCTCCTAGTTGGAACTTTTCCAAGAAATTGCCCTCCGTTTAAGGTAAAGACCCAGCCTGATTCAGAGCGGAAATTATCCCTATCATTCTAAAAGCTAGCATCACTATACCCCAATACTCTCAAGTAATCACTCCCACTGAGGGTAAGGACCCAATCCTTAGTCCTCCGCAGGGACTTGAGAATGTTCTTTACCGCATACATGATCGAGCCTACAACGGAAGCATACGATACTCGAATCATTTCTGCTATCTCAACCTCCATACACGGACACTGAGTTTTACTCAGTCTTGCATTACTCTAGATCGGGAACTCTCCTTTCTTGGAATTCGGTAGGCCGAATCTATTCAGCACCTTCTCCAAGTAGGTAATCTGATTAAGTCCAATTAGTGTTTTACTCCTGTCTCTCAGAATCCTTATCACTAAGATATAGTCAGCTTCTCCAAGGTCGTTCATAGCGAAACACTTCCCAAGACAGGACTTAAGTTCTTGCAGAGTTGGGATGTCATTTACTATGAGTAGTATGTCATCCACATAGCCTTGACATATACACAAGATTCATCTTCACTCCTTGAAAAGCCAAACTCTTTGACTTTCTCATCAAAGCAAAGATTCCATCTGCGAGGTGCTTGCTTTAATCCATAAATGGATTTATCAAGATTACACACTTTATTAGGGTACTCTGTACTGACAAAACCCTTTGGCTGACTCATGTAAAAATCCTCAGTCAACTTTCCACTAAGGAAAGCGATTTTGACATCTATTTGCCCTATTTCATAATCATGAAATGCAGTAATGGCTAACATAACCCTAATAGAATTAATCTTCGCTACTGGTGAAAACGTCTCTTCATAATCAACTCCCGAAGTTTGAGAAAAGCCCTTTGCAACTAGTCGCCCCTTATAAGTGTATACATTACCATCCATGTCGATCTTCCTCTTGAAGATCCATTTACACCCGACTGTCTTGTGACCTCGTACATTGTCAACCAAGTTCCAAACTTGATTGTCATACATGGATTGTATCTTGCTATCCATACCCTATTTCCATTTAACAGCCTCAGGGCCTGCCATGGATTCCGTGTAGCTGTTAGTTTCATCCAAACTTACCAGTGTGCTATCATTGATAAGTGTATCACCTTCCGCAGTAATATGAAAACCATAGTAATGCTCAGGTGCATTCCTAACTCTCGTGGAACGCCTCAGAGGTACTGAATCTTCTGTCAGATCAACAGGAGTTTCCTCCTCTGGTTGATTGCTAGGGTTTGAGGTTCCTTAACCACTTGACTCTTGAAATTCTTCAAGGTCAATTTGCCTCCCACTGTTTCCTTGGCTCATGAATTCTCTCTCGCAAAAGACTCCTTTCCTTGCTACAACTACCACATTATCACTAGGTCTGTAGAAGATATAACCAAAGGATCTCTGTGGGTAGCTGATGAATATACACCTCTCATTTTGAGGTTTGAGCTTATCGTGAGACTCGCGCCTCACAAAAGCCTCGCAACCCCAAATCTTGATGTGGTCCAGATTGGGAACTTTTCCGGTCCACATCTCATGAAGTGTTTTGGCAACCTTCTTTGTAGGAACTAGATTAAGGAGATGGGCGGCAATGTCTAAGGCATAACCCTAAAATGAGAATGGTAGCGAAGCTTGACTCATCATAGAACAAACCATATCCAACAAGGTTCGATTGCCCCTCTCAGCCACACCATTAAGTTGTGGTGTCCTAGGAGGTGTCAATTGTGAGATAAACTCACATTCCTTAAGATAGTCAATGAACTCTGTACTAAGATACTCACCACCTCGATCGGATCGAAGCATCTTAATGTTCCTGCCCAACTGATTCTCCACTTCCTGCTTGAACTCTTTGAATCTTTCAAAGGTCTCTGACTTATTCTTGATTAAGTAGACATATCCATATCTACTAAAATCATCAGTAAAAGTCACATAGAAGCGGTTACCATCTCTTGTGGCGGTTCTGAAGGGTCCACAGACATCAGTGTGTATGAGGCCCAACAAACCCTCACCCTTAGCACAAGTACCAGTGTCGGGTAACTTTGTCATTTTCCCAAGCAGACAAGATTCACAACTATCATCTGACATTAGGTCAAACAACTCCAAGACTCCACCCTTTTGGAGTTGGCATATGTGTTTCTTGCTTACATGTCCAAGACAAAAAGACCATAATGATGCTTTATCCAAGTTATTAATATTAAAAGAATCAATACATAACACATTATTTTCTAGGTTATCTACAACAAACACAGCTTCATACACACCATCACAAGGTAATGCTTTAAAATAAAGAACATTATTAAAGAAAGCATTTACTCCACCAATTTCATTATCAAAAGAAAAGGTAAACCCTTGTTTGTACAAAGCATGAAAGGAAATAATATTTCTTGTAATTTCAGGCGAGTAACAACATTTATTCAATTCTAATGTAAACCCACTACTTAGCAACAAATAATAAAGTCCAATCTTGGTGATAGGTGAAGCTTTCATATTCCCCAAGATCAAGTTTATCTTTCCATGCTCCACATTCTCACTTCTTCTTAGTCCCTGCAAATCAGAACATATGTGAATTCCACATCATGTATCAAGGACCCAAGAGTTAGAATAGGGTGAGTTATTAGACAATATTGTGTAAATACCTGCATGGTTGGGTTTCACTTTCCCATCCTTAATATCTTGCTTATACTTTGGGCAGTTCCACTTCCAATGCGACTTTTCATGGAAATAGAAGCATTCAGCCTCTTTTGGGTCAGAAGAAGGAGTGACGAAACCTTTCTTGGTTCCACTTGAAGAGGAGCCATCAATGGTCTTACCCTTGGTACCATTCGAAGAGTTCTTCCTTTTTTTCCCTCTACCTTTTCTGATTGCCAGGACAGTGGTGGATTTTGGAGTAGGAGTAGGAGTGGTAACAACTGGGTTACCTTTAAGACCTGTTTCTGCCGTCTTTAGGATTCCTTGGAGCTTGCTGAGGATAACTTCCTCCTTGTTCATGTGGTATGTCATGCGGAATTGATCATAACATGATGGTAAGGAGTGCAAAATGATATCTATTGCTAGCTCCTCGAGGAAGTTCACATTCAGTTTCAGCAAACGGTCCACATAACTTTGCATTTTCTGCATGTGGCCCGTGATAGGTTCACCATCCTTCATCCGAGTTGTTATCATAGAGGAGATGATTCCATATCGCTCTTGGCGAACACTCTGATGGTAGTGGTCCATCAAATCCTGGTGCATCTCAAAAGGATAATAGTCCTCATAGGACTTTTGGAACTCGACTGTCATTGTGGCCAACACGATGCATGCCAGTTTGGTAGCATCTCTTTCATGGGCCTAATATTCAGCGATCTCCTCAGGAGTAGCAGACGGCTCGAGTTCTTTAAGCTCCTTATCGAGGACATATTCTTTGTCCTCATACCGAGAGACCATCCTAATGTTCCTGATCCAATCCATAAAGTTGGATCCATCAAAGATGACTCTCCCACAAAGTTTCATGAGAAAGAAGGAGTCGGTAGGGTTTGAGCCAGAAGCAGCATTATTGGAAGACATCTGAAAAGAAGAAAGACAAGTTTTGATTAGATATAAATATAGTCCTTAATAAAACACCCAAATTTAATATTAAGGCTAGGACCCAACACAATATTTTATAACTTAGAAGAGGGATGCTGTAATCCAAGCTATAAAATATTTGAAGGCAGGTGTATCACGATTCACCAATTTCCACCATGAAAAATGAAATAAATTATTAGGTTTTAATTGGTTTTTAAAACTCCTAGATTCTTTGAGATTCATTGAACTTTTCAATGGCATGTTTCAATCTCGAGTGTGCCCTTCAGGTTTTGTGACTGGGATGCCGAGGATCACAAAACAAGGTGTGAAGTAACCATGAAAATTACTTTTGTATTCTTAATATTCACCCCTCAATCGATGTGTCGGTTAACCACACGCGCTCCACCGATACTATGATAAATATTTACCCTTTTCCTACCTTGTTAAGTCCAGGCTAGTGTGCCGATTAACCACACACGCTCCACTAACGACTTAATCAAAGTGCAAAGTGTAATTTCATGGGTTAGCACCTTATTCACATTTTCCTAAAGTAAATAAGATTGGGAATTTATAAATAACATTTAGTTACTTTATAATCCTCATACTTTTAATGAATATTTGAAGTCCTTGTCTTACTCGTTCGGCTATCGACCCTCCACCGATCAAGGAAGCGGTGGGTGAGAATGGGCACCCATTAAGCTACCATTTTACAAGCAGCAACCTTATACCCGCCTTATAGATCGGCTTCGTGAATGACGCCTACTAATGGTAAAACAACTTTTTCTTATACATATATAATTATTATTAAACTTATAATATTATAAAGTATAAGGGTTGAATTTTAACTTTTAAAATTCTAGGGGTTGGAACTACAGTTTTTAGAGTGACTTAACATGTTCCAAAACTTAAGGGCAAGTTTTGTAAATTTACAAAACTTTACATTTCATAACTTATGAGTTAATGGTTTAATCAAATGAGTGAGTTTTCATTTTATGTAACCTATGTGTTTCTTTAATGGTCTTTAAAAGTGTGACTTTTGGTAATCCATAACTTGAGGACAAATTATGGATTCCATTAAAACAGATAATTGATCCAAGAATTAATCGTTAACAATTTAGCAAGTAATTCCTATGATCTACCAATAACTCATAAGAACATGCATATCATATCAAAATTTCAAGAATCATATGAACACATATAAAACATGGAATTTTGATATTATCCATTATAAATGGATTAGCATAACCATTACACCATCTAAAACAAGTTTTAAAACACCAAAACAGTTTAGGGTAATGTTTCTAGTCCATTTCCAGTAGCAAAAGTTGAAAATTTGCATTATGGGCCTCCTACTCGTCGAGTGCATGAACCTACTCGACGATTAGGATGAGTTTACCCATGGACTCATTGAGTCCCCCCATGGACTCGGCGAGTTTATGCTGCAGAGTGCAAAAAAACTGAGTTTTTTCACAATTTTGCATCAAGTATCAAACAAACAAGCCTAGGCTTTGTTACCACTAAAGGGTTTTGAGCATTCTAACACTCATATGGTGTACATGAAACACTAGAAAACTTGGATCTATGTTTTATCTATGATACATGCAAATTTGTTTTTCCAAGGTTCATAACCTATCTAGCATACATGGAGAACTTTTAAACATAAAAGATAGTATGAAATACATACCTTTAGTTTCTTGAATTCCTTGAGAACCTTGTGAGCCTAGCACCTTGAGAGAAATATAACACTTCTACAATCGGCTATGCCCTCTTGTTCTCACTAGTGTCGATTTTGGTCTACAACATGTTGCTTATATAGTGTGTCATAATTAGGGTTACACCATGTAAACCCTAACTGACATGAATCTTCATTTCTTGGATCCATGGGTACAAAAACACCATGGAGCATCCTATGGTTTTTAGCCCAACTTGATAATCCAAGGAGCATTAGCCCACTATACAAGTATGGGTGATTTACACGATCAACCCATATATTTAATTAGTCTTCTTTTGATCACTTAATTAATTCCAAATTAATTCTTGATCAATACTAATTAAATAATGTTATTAATATATTAGAACTTATAATATATTAATCAACCTTAAGTGTTATTTCTCTCATTTTAGTCTATCCAAATGCATGATGCCATGCAACCCAAATGGACCATGCTAATCGGGTCAAGTACATTCCAGAAATCGTTATGAACTTAGACACCTAATCCAACAGGATCAACAAACTATGCTTCGGAATCAACAAGCATCCATTCATAAAATTTAAAAACAGCTAGGCCAACTTGCACAACAAATCAACCTACGAGGATCGGGTGAACTTCCTAGAAATACAGAACAAAAACCAAGAATGGCACATGTAAATGCACTAACAACAGTTTCTGAGAAATTTTTTACTCCTTTGACCTCTCTCCAGATGGCCTCAGTAAAGGTGCAAGCTGAAGAGCCTGAAAACTCGAAATCAGGGAATCCTGACTCGACTCGCCGAGCCCAAGACAAGGAATCGACGAGTCAAAAAAATGGCTATTCTTTAAAGCTTTACCGACCTCCTTTGTCATTTCCGAGTCAAGCCATACCTGGTGAACAGATTCTAGAGTATAAGAAATTTATGGAGCATATAAAGGCCCTTCAAGTGAATATTCCGTTTATTGAAACGAAACTTCAAATCCCGAAATATGCAAGCTTGTTAAAGAGTCTCTTTACATCTAGAAAAGATATGGCAGAAGTGGCTGAAATAGTATGGAATGAGTTGCCAGCGAATAGGGGAGATCTAGGAAGCATCACGATACCTTGTCAATTTGGAAATATAACTGCCACTTGTGCATTGACTGATTCGGGGGCAAGTATAAATATTATGCCATATTCTTTCTTCAAAAAGCTAGACTTGTCGGACCCAAAACCTATCCGTATGACAATCCATATTGCCGATAAATCAATAATACGTCTAAGAGGAGGGTGCAAAGATTTTCTCATCAAAGTTGATAAATTTCTTTTCCCTGCTGATTTCGTAGTGCTATACATGGAGGAAGACCTTAAAGTTACAATTATTCTTGGGAGGCCTTTCTTGAATACCGCTTGTGCTATAGTTGATGTGTGAGAATCTATGCTAAAACTAAGGGTGGGGGATGATTCGGTGATTTATAAAGCTGAGCAAGAGCAAAAGCATGAAGAGACGAAAGAAGATAAAGTTCCGTCAATATATTTGGATGATGAAGTGTTAGAAAGAGAGCTTGCGCTTTTACAAGAATCCAAATCAATTTCTACTATCCCTGAAAGAGAATTTTTATTCTAAAAGGGACTTAAAAGAGATAGAAAGGTTGCTAGAGGAAGCTTATTACCAAGAAACAAACAAAGGGGTGGAAAGATCACCGACTCGTCGAGTAACACCCACTGACTCGACGAGTCCAAATCAAAAGACAAAACCAAAGGGAGATCCCTGCAGACCACACGCACTTTTTCTGTCCAACATGCACGTTTTTCCTGATCAATTGGAAAATCTACTTGAGGAAAGTGCAATTGTTTAAGATTTGTGCAACTTCCAAAATGCACATTTGGCTTGCCTTGACACAATTATGCAAAATGATGAAACAATTCATCATGAAAAGAAGGAGAGCTTAGAAGATAAAGAAAATACTAAGGCTTGGAATAAGGATGAGCATAACTCTTCCATTGACTCATACACGCCTGATCAAGAAGCAATGCCAACCACAATCATAAGAACCAAGCTTCGAGCCCTAGTCTCTACCACATTTGAAGTTTTCACCTTTAAACCACCAAATTCTTCATTATGTGATGAAATAATGACTAACAAGGCAATCGAGGTAGAGGAAGGAGTGAAAAAGAAGAAGCATAGAAGAGGGGTAAAGCGTGAATTTGATGAAGATGGTATACGGGAAAGGAAAGAAGAATTGAAAAGGGCATATAAGAGAAAATCCATATTTACAAAACCAAGTATAAAGAGCAAAAACTAAACAAAGAGATCCTATTAGATGAAGCCGTAGAAACGTAGAGTACGAAGGAGTCCAGCTAACGACTCCTAAAAAAGAAGCGCTTGCGGGAGGCAACTCGTCATTGGAGTTTGCTTTTGTTTTTCTATTTCTTTTTATTTTGTGTGCTTAGTTTGGTTTGTTTCTAAACTTCTAGTCTATTAGAGTGATATAGGAATGCTAATTTGATGTTTGTTTTCCTATTATTATGTAGTTTTTTTTGTCTTGGATCTTTGCAGAAGTTAGGGTGAGATTAGAGCAATTTCTTAAAGCGTGAGGGAAATAAAGTGAGGGGTTGAGTCGTAGACGAGAAGATTAGAACACTTTGAGCGATATGTTGAGTCTGATGTTTAATTGGTTGAAGAGGATTCTAGTTACTGAAGAAAAATGAGGGGGTATATTACCTTAATACCCTCCTTAAACCTCAAAACAGACCTGAAGCAGAAAGATGAATTTGCATGATCACCGACAAAAACTCGTCGAGTCCTCTCTTACAACTTGACGAGTCCAACAGAAAATTCATGATTTCTGCCCATATCACGATTCAACTCGACGAGTCTCCACATAAAACTCGGCGAGTTGCTCATTCTTTTATCTTTGAGTCGACGATTTGATTCCATTCGACGTTGGCATTGTCTATATTTTTTAAGATCATTTTCTGAGCATTTCCAAGAAGCTTTTTCCGGTATATTTGGAGCTCTAACACACGAGACGAATGACACCCAAGACATGGATGAGTTGTTCCCATGTCTAAAGTCAATTGAAGATGGTGCTTTGAATGAAGACAATCAACCTCGCCACTGCTATCCCATGGGAGTTTGTTCTAATTCCTTCTTTACTTTATTTTTTTCTTTATCATGCATAGTATGAAATGGGGACATTGCATAAATTAAGTGTAGGGTAGGGGCTTGGTTACATTAGATGAAAATTTTGAAATTTTGCATAAAATTGCTAGGGTTTAACTTAGAAAATTTTGGGTAAAAGCAATTAGGATTCCATGCGAGTATTGAGTTTGATGATTCTTTGAAGACCCAAATGTTTAGTTGAGCCAATATACGTTATAATGCATTTGTGGACCCCTTTATTCTAGTGAAATCATGGGACAACAACACAAACTCGCTTAGTTTGAGGGATGCAATATTTTTAGCATCATGTACTTGAAATGTATTCTGGAAGACTAATACTTTAACAATTAAAGGTTAAAGTTAAGGCCCCTGCTTAAGAATGTAGGTATTAAGTGAAAAAAAAAAGTGAGTTACATGTTGAAAGAAAGAGAGAGAATTACAAGAAAAGTTGTAAGAATTTTGGAGCAATCAAAGTGAAGATCAAAAGATCAAAATTCTAAAGAAAATAAAAAATTTTGAAGATACCAAAATCAAAAAGGTGGTGAATTCAAAGAAGTAAATATCAAATATCAAAGAAGTGAAGAATTCCAAATAAGCTCCATAGTGGTATCAAAAAGTTGTAATTTTCTAGATGATGTATGCTTGGGTTGCTGGACCAAAAATACCTTGAGGTTAGGAGGTTTTCTGCATATGGATTTGGAGGGTTGCACAAAATGAGCATTGTTCAAAAAAAAAAAGCGGGCGAGTGTTTATGAGGATTGTAGTACTTAGAATTAAGGGGGGTCCTTAGGAACAAATTTAGACACAAATGCATGCGTTGCGGTCTTGGCATAATGGTTGGGTTAAATTGGGATTGTCTTATATGATATTAGTGTGCTAAAATTTAGTTTTTATTGGGGGCAATCAAAATTCAAGTGTGGGGTATTTTGATATGTCCATATTTAGCTATATATTTAGTATAGAATTTTATCATTTATTAGCTAATTATTTACAAATTATGGACAAAAGGTACTTAATAGTGTTTAAATTGTATTTCCAGTCCAAAAATTATGCTCGGAAGCAAAAGGAAGTAAGAGATACAATCGGAAGCTCGGGAATTGAATAAAGAAGAAAAAAGAGCCAAATATTGAAGCTACTCGGCGATTAACAATGTCTAGTCGACGAGTACCCACGAAGGTTCATGAAGCAATATGTAAAGTCCTTACCGTACACGGATTCTATAAGGGGACTCGGTGAGTCGGTTGGCTACTCGACGAGTAGCCTCTGTTTTCTAAAAACTATAAATAGAGGACAAATTCCGAAACAAAACTCTCTCTGGATTTTTAGGGGATTACCTTGCGACTAGAAAGGCTGTTGGAGCTCTGGAAATCGTAAGAGTCAACCCTAGTTTTCAACTCTAAGAATATTAAAGGCAACATAAGTTTACTCTTTACTTTATCTATTGTTTTAATCATGTTTAAACTACTAGACATTGTTTTTGAGTTGCTTTCTGCTACAATCATGAGCTAAACTTTATATCTTTTGTATAGGATAGGAAAATTTACAACTATGGATTGATTTGTGGTTGGATTAATTATTTATTGGTGAATTTAGTTTTATTAAGCTTATTGAAGAGCCTTATGCATTAACCATAACTATTTTCTATTAATTATCAAGTAATTAAGCTGCATGAACATCTCTTAATTGCTTATCTCATGAGATTTATGTGAAAGCATTGTCATGTGCCTAGGAATAGCGAACGTGAAACTAGGATTAACTCGAAAATAGGTAAATTAATGTGTGAGCTTGTGTAATAAACCATCAACAAGAGGTTAATTGAATGACCAATTTAATTAACTACTACAAATCTTATTTAATCGGAATAATTAACAAGGATATTTTATTAGTTTAATCAACTGGCCATTGTTTGAGTTGATATGTTTTCTAAGGATTGGTAATAGCGAATGTGAACCTAATCACTTTAATCGATAGCCAATAATAATTAATCAATTTCACTTGCCATAAAATCAACCATAGGAGTAGATAAACCGGATCTAAACAGAAGTCTTCTTATT
Organism: Lactuca sativa; assembly: GCF_002870075.4. NCBI lineage: Eukaryota > Viridiplantae > Streptophyta > Magnoliopsida > Asterales > Asteraceae > Lactuca > Lactuca sativa. Next base: position 134,750,786 of record NC_056625.2, on the reverse strand, counting down.
ATTGAATTTAGTTGACTTTTACTTGTTTTAGCCATTGGTTATTTAATTTGTGTGTTAGTTAGTTCATTTAAGTTTCTAGTCTTGCAAAACTAGAGAAATCCTTTTACTTTTATTATTTGTTTTAGTTAATTCTAGTTATTAGTTTAATTATCGTTCCCTGAGTTCGATACCCTGCTTATTTAACTATACCACCATTTGACAGGTCCACTACCTTTTGTGTGTCTAATTTATATTTTAAAAGTAGGAAAAAACTAGTTAGTTTCACTCACACTAGACATGATGAAAGTGAAAACCACAAAACAATACATTTTAAGGAATTATCGGTGAACAATTTATTGTTCTAGATTTTTACAAAGGAATGGACGGATGAAACTTTTATGTTTCAATGTAGCATTCACATAATGTTTGAAATCTCAGTTTCATTCTTTTGCGTGATTTTAGTGAAATTGACCAATACCAAGTCATTTCTACCCAAAAGATCTTGATTTTTCTTTTCTTAGCATGAGATTTTCGTTTGAATATTTTTAATTACCTTTTTTCAATTTAAAATCTTACATAAGCTTACTTGATGTTGATTACACTAATCACTAAAGGATTTTCTTACATTTTTTTCTCTTATGTATGTTGCAAACATGTCTGAAAATAAAGCCTACCCTTAATACTGAGTAAAAGAGGCCCTTCGATACTTGTCCATAAGTATTCAAGTATATTTCACGGTAAACCACACAAGCTCTTTGACATCTCTCTTGATGTTGAAGGAAGATAATCATTGCCCATGATCTTACTGCCTTATAACAATGTATCTTTGATATCACGACTTACCCAAAATTTTCTTATATTTGATTCTATCTTTTTCTTTGGATACACATTTGCATTGGAATCCTTGAGGTTTTAGGTATTACAAACTTGGATCAAGATTCCATAAAGTGTGGCTTATGATTTCATTCACTATATCCATAAGTGAAAGAGAGCCAACCAAAGAAGTGGTTACTATTGAAGTTTGTTACATGTTCGATACTCAAAAATTGAAGTTTGCTATTTGACGAACAAGCAAAGTGACTATTGTTTAGTAGGTGATAGACTACTATTGCTATCTATTTGATCGAGGTAAACACTCATCTTTTTTACAAGTGGCAGATAGAGACAATGTACCCTCAGCTTTTCACTTTACACGTGGAGGCTTATTATAATTGAATGGTTAAAATTCAAATTTGGCACAATTTATAAAAAGGGTTTTGGCAGTTCCTATTCAGTTTTTCTCATCGTTGTTTTTCTATCAAGAACCCTAAACCTAAATCGTTCAACTTTCTACAAAAGTATTTGTTCGATTAATCATCTTGTCTCACGTCGATTAGTTCAATACAACCGATGAAGAAAGCTCTATTTCTCAGATGAATATTCAATCCAACAATGTATGGTTCAATCCAGTTATTGGTGCTTATCCAAAAGAACTTTAAATTCTTGTTAAGTGATTGAATGCCCTTGTTAATCATCATGCCTTAAGTGCTTCTTTTTCTATGCCAATGAAGTGGTTAACCTTGGCTTGTTCTACTGCTATATACAACAAGGATCGTGAACTAAACACATTTCGGATGGAAGCAAAAGGAAAGAGGAATCTCAAAAAGAAGCAATCTACTCAGATCTTGAAACTAGAGTTTGGTGGTTTATTTCAAACTCCAACGCCTAATCAAGTTCTTCCTATGTTGAATGAAGTTGGGTATTATCCTCCTATTACACTTATCAGTGTTTTTTGAAAGTCAAATTTACTGTCAATGTGGTGTTTCTTCTTTGGTATGTTTATTCGATATCTAACTAGAAGAAATTATGGATTATATAGGGAAAAAATCCAGTTCTATTCCCTTTTAGGAGGATTGTATTATCACATGAAAGTGGATTATGCATCATTTTTATGGGAAGAATTCACTTCTTATGTTACTCATGCAAAGAAAGTAACTGAGATCGCAAGTTGGAGATTTTGGAGTTTGGCACTTATTGAAGCTTATCAACATGCTAGCATTCATGTTCTAGAAGGAGAGGATGATCCTGAAAATTTTCTTGTTATTGGAAGGATAATTGATGCAATGCTTGAGTTGGTGCCATTATCGAATCATGTTTTGATTCGATATCATGAAATGCATGTTAATGTTCCAAGGGTGCCTACGCCTATGAAGACAAAGTCAAAATCAAAGGGTGTTGTTGTGATTAAAGAACCTTCTGGTGAGGAGCCACAACAGAAGTAACGAAAGGCTAATAGTGTTTTAAATAAAATGGCTAGCAAGAAGCAAGTCACTAAGCCAATAAAGAACAAGAATAACACATTCGAAGTTACTGTTCTTGGTACTCCTGATGATTATGAAATTACTAACACGAAAGATATGGATTTCTTGATGAGAAAATCTTCAAAATATCATTGTGATGCAAATATAGATGGTATAGATCACTTGATCAATAATGCATTTCATAATGATATGCCACCTTTTTCACCATGAAAGATTTCCAGTGCCGAATTTAATACAGAGAAGATACTCAATCCAAATGTCACTATGAACACATCTAATATGGAAACAAACATCATAAATGATGAAACACCTTTGCACTCTCTTCCTCAATCTACAATCAATGTCAATCCACCTGAGGTTCCTACTACCAAGTCCATTCTAGAGGCTGGTAGAACTTTAGGAATCCCTGATAACACATCTTATGTGGACTCAAATGTCAATATAAGTTGAGAAATCTTTAATTGATACTTCGATAATCCCTCTATCATCAGATTCACCACTTAAAGTCTCATTGCATAATTCTCAATATTCTCCAACTTAAGCTTATGTCCTTACACAACCAATTACCACTTTGTTTTCTTCATAATGCACTGATCGTTCTTTGGAACAAGGAAAGGATGGTTCTTAGCGTATGGAAGATGAGGATGAAGAAGGATTTGGTTTTGGAGAATTGTCTTTTGATCTTGACAAGGAATACATAGCTAATGAAGCTTTGATGCTAGGGAAAGAATAAAAGATCCTTAACTCAAAGATGAACATGATTTTATAGTTCATCAATGATTTTCTTGGGAGTAATTATTTGTTAGTTGGCAAGGAAGAAGTTGTGTATTTGTTGAATTCCCATGAGTCAAAGATTAAAAGTATGATGCAAGGAGTAGTGACTAAACTTCATGACAAGCTGGATAATAATTTGAAGATTGTTCAACTTGATGTCACCGAAGTTCATAATGTTGCAAGGGAGTGAAATGAGATCAATGTGAAGAATTTTATGAGTTCAAGAAGTTTTTTGAACTAAAGATCAAGGATGTTTACGATTTGCTCAATACAGAAGGCTGGAAAATTGATGGATTATTTCTTGACGTACAAAAGAATGTTGATTTTTTGTTGGCTACTACACGTACTTTGTGGAAGATGTTTGTGCATTGAATGCTGAGTATAAAGAAGTGCTTGAGAAGAAGTAATCGGGTTATGAATCTTTATTCAAAGGTATTAAGAATTCTCTCAATAAGAACAAATCTCGAAGGTTGCAGCTGATTCTGGATCTTTGATATCTGATGTGCATGTTAATAATGTTGTGTCTTCCATTTAAGCCTATTTTAAGTCCTAGCTTTCTCTAATCTTAGATTTAGTACTTCACTTACCCATGAATGCTCCACATGCTATACAAGTGTCACAAGGGGGAGAAAAGGGTGGTTCATCGAAGATTAGAGGTAATGAAAAAGGAAAATTGGTTGGGAAGGTTTTTTCTACTCAGATTCCTATTCCAATTCCTTCAAAACTTGTACAAATGATGACAACAACCAGTGTTGTAATACTCGACGAGTTACTCGATTACTCGGCCGAGTACTCCCTACTCGTCTCCTTACCGAGGCGAGTTACAAAATCTGAGTACTCCTCGATCAACCCTTTACTGATGTAAGCAGTGTTGTAAAACTTGACCAACTCAGTGATTAAAATGTATAATATACTTAATGATTTATTATTTAACACACACACACATATGTGATTATTACTACATATATATATCTTAAATTTTCAGAAATTTTTCACAAAGTGAGACCAATGTGTGTTTTTTAGTTTTTGTGGATTCACATGTATCTAATTTTGAAATATATTTCAATCAACTTCTGGTTTTAACTTATGATTTTGACGTATATAATTTCGCTAAAAATATTTCTACGTGAATTACCAAATCCGAGTACTCCCGAGTACTCGCTACTCGGTAGTCGGCCAAACAGGTATCGAGTAGCAAGTTCTGCAACCATGACAACAACAAAAAATTCAAATCCAAATATTCAAAATCCTTATATCAAAATTGATATGTTGAAGGATCAATCAAAGAAAAACTTAAGAATAAATGAATGAGGAATCTCTTTTATAGTTATACATGTTGGTTTTTCAAGTAAACACAAAGGAAAAGGTCTTTAGGCAATAGAGAAAGAGAAGAAGAAAATGAAAAAGTTGGAAGTTGAGAAACTAAGACAAATGAACAGTTTCATGAGACAAAGAGAAAATGATCCTCCTAGTTTGGAAAAGGGAGATGTAAACAAAGTGACAAACTATGAAACGTTAGAGTCTATAGCGTTTAGAGAAGCAAACTCCTTTGAGAAGTTTCCAGAGGAGTGTTTCACAATTAAGAAGTCACCAATGCCTCAACTAAGCTTGTTGACAATTTTCAGTTTTATACAGTTTAAGCTTGTTGACAATTTTCAGTTTTATACAGTTTAAGCTTGTTGAAAATTTCCATGAAGATGAGATTTCATGTTATTTTGGGACAGAATGAAGAAAAAGTGTAGTCCTTGGAGAAGATAGTCAAGTTGCTCTCTGTATATAAGGGTGTAATTTGTAAAGATCATTTATAGAATTATCGATATAAGGTGATAAGACCATATAATAGTGTTTGTGAGTTCATTATTGATGGCTTTTCATTGATGAACCTAAATGATTTGATCACATTGGCATATGTGATTAAAATGTTGTGTAAGTCCCTAATTATGCCTGTGTATCAATCAGATCTGTTTGATGGTGCGGAATCCCAATCAAACGGATGATGTCAGATCAAATAGAAGAGAAGGAGAAGAAGAATAATACGAATCTTTTATGTATTGATATGAATTAAAATTCGGATACAAAAGATTCACACACACACTCTCTAGTTTCTCTCACACCTTAGAATGCACACACTTAAGCTCCTCTAGTGTTCATCAATCTTTTCCTCACACCCTCACCCCTACATATATACATGAGAATATGGGCCGGGTAAACATGGGCCGTAAACACCTCCATGGCCGTAAACTTGACCGTAAACACATAAGATATTACATAAAAATACAATTTCCTAGAAAAGCAAAGTATAAACCATAATATTGACCCAACAATCTCCCCCTTGGTTTATAGCTTTCTTTTCTTTTCTTAAATGACCCAACAAGCTCCCCCTAAAAAGTAGCTGGCTTTTCTTGTTAATCTTCATTGGGAGCTTGGCTTCAGCTATTATCTTCAACTTCTTCACAGCATCAGGATGAATATATGAATCTTCTATGAATGACTTCATCTTGAGCAGTTGAGCATTTCTTCAGAGTTTGGCTTTGAACGCACGTCGGGTGAGGAGGCTTGACGTACTGATTCTTGAAAGATAGCGCTTTCATCTTGAGAATCTTCAGAGAGAACATCAGAGAGAACAAATCTTCTGGATCACTTCAGCAGGTACAAAGATAGCAGCAGACTGATTGAGGAGGCTTCAATGCAATCCATCACATAATCTTCAATTGCAGCTTCACCTTGCTTCTGGGGTTGAAGGATTGAATGTTGAAAGAATAATCTTCATTTCTTGCTCCTTCGAATGTGAATTCTTCGATGCTTACGGACGAGGCTTTGGCTCAGAAATCTTCAACACAAACTCCATGAGTCTTATCTATACCTGAAATCACTTTTCAAGACAAAACAAAACTAAAAGAAAACTTAGCACACAAACTAAAACAGAAAAAAAAATATTTTTGGATTTTTGATTTTTTTTTAACAATAAATAAAACAGAAATAACACTATTTTTTGGATTTTTAATTTTTCTGATTTTTCTTTATGACAAATTTAACAAAAATAAAAATGATATCTAACTTTAAGAGTGATTTGGGATCAAAGTTTTTAGACAACCTTTATCCACTTGTCGGTACCTTCCATATTCACATCTTTATCTGGTCGATCATTGGTATTGTGGTCCACTTAAACACGAAAAAATTGTGACAGGTTTAGGACATACTATTTGTTACAAGACAGGATGAACTTAAAATCCTAAAATGTATATCTGATCCTAATTTCTTAGATACTATATCTTAAGGTCCATTCATCTGATGACGACCAGTGATATTGTTGTCCACCTAAATTGACCAGCGAGATCTATAGACAATCTGTATGTGTTCAATTTTAAGTGTACTAGAACGTGTTTCCCGCTTCCTGATATGCCCCAGCCATCAAGAACTTCCAGAGTGCTCCTTACATCGGGTGAGCAGACAACCATTCAGAGAGAGGATAAATTCAGAATTCTATTACTTATTACTTCAGAGGGTTTGAGAAGTAGAAGGTTGCATATGTTGTGTACCAGGTCGGATTAGAAGTCACGCAAAGGAGACAGCATATGGCTAACAGATAAGAAGTATTTCACATATATAACTTGCAGAGAAATAGAGTTGCATATGTTGTGTACCAGGTCGGATTGGAAGTCACGCAAAGGAGACAACATATGACTAACAGACGGAAAGAAAGAAAATGATATTCTACAAACCTAATTTATCGGAATTTACCAGTCGCCCCATCCAACCGGAATTAAGGACAGAATCCGCACATCGAGGAAAAGTTAAACCACGGTTCAGTACGGGTTCATTTAATGTGACGAGTAGATTCCCACATATATCTCCCTGCTCAACCTATCCGAGCGTCGTATTGTTAGGCTGAATGGATCTAACTAGGTCAAGATTTGTCAAGTCTATACATTTCCTAAGTTCAACTCTGCCTAGTCATGTCCATTTTAAAAATTTTGGTGCCTACCGACGCATCAAATCAGAGTATAGACCCTTCAACTTTGGGTACGTTACGCAAACTCAGGTTGTCTGTTATCACATGCTCATATCACTTCCCAAAACATCTCCCTCAAGCACACTTCATAACCAACGTATTTTTTTTGATTTTCTGATTTTCTAATGTTTTTGGGTTTTTTTTTTGAAACTTTTCTAATTTTTGTTTTGTTTTATTTCTCCCCCTAAATTTGTGCATAGGAGAGAAACAAAAGTTAATGCGCAAATTTAAACTATCCTAAAACAAAAATTAGTCTTTAAAGCAAATCAGCTTAAGAAAAACTCAGGAGTATAGAGAAGAAAACGCAAACCGTAAGTCACCGATTGAATTTGCATCCAGAAGGTCTGAGAACAGCACGCGTAATCTCAGAACAGATCCAAAAAATTTTCATGTCATTAAGCACTAACCCCGTTTGTGATCTCTTCCTTTCTTCCTCTCTCGCAAAAGGACACATACTCTCAACAAAGGTCTGAATGTTGTACAGTTGAGAGATGTCCCCAATCATATGCCAAGAGCAGCCACTACCAACAAACCGAAGTCTGATGATATACCTCCATAGCTGCTCCGACACAGAGCGGGATTAGTTGGTCTTTGGAACCCAGTCCATTTTGAAACTTGGTCGACCTTTTTCATCCTTGCACGGTACTCTCTCCCATGACATGTCCTGCTTATCACAAACAGAAGATGTAGAAATATTAGAGTCGTTAGTTGATTTGGGAGATTGAGCCTTCGGAACCCATTTGTAGTTGGGTTTAATCCATTTCTTTTTCGATCCGATGGGTGCCTCGGTACTTGCTTTTGATCTTGATGTCGGCCGTTGAGATGAATTTGATTTTGGCTTCACGGGAGCATCTCTTGGATTGGACTTCTTGGCCGACATTCCCTTCATGCCCTTGGGATTCTTATTCTTGGCCTTCTTGGCATTCCAGTCGTCAATGTCTGATCGTGATCTCGAGGGGTTTCTTTTGAAGTATCTCCCTCTTGGCGCGTTCTGCCAGCCTTGTGCATAGTAGGGAACGTATGCGTGATTTGGACAATTTCGGGCAATGTGACCAGGTGTTCCACAGTGAAAACAAGTCTTTTTCTTCACTGGGAAATTGTTTCTTCCTGCCCCTGGTGGCGTATCCTTGCCTTGTCTCTTGTTGTGCCTGTTGGATATAGTGTCTAAGTCTATAACTATATTTGGTATGTACTTGACCCGACCCGGCATGGTCCATTTGGGTTGCACTTCACCCGAACAATTTATGGATAATATTTGAGAGTAGTACAGGTTATGATTTATTAATATATTATAAGTTCTAATATATTAATATAAGATCATATTATTTAATTAGTATTGATCTATAATTAATCTAGGATTAATTTAGAGATCAAAGATATTGCTAATTAAATATGGGCTTCTATATTTATATAGTGTGGGCTAATGCTTATTTGGAATGGGCTAGGCTTGTATGGGAAAGTCCATGGATACTCCATGGAGCTTTAACCCATGGATCTCATGGAAATGAAGAGACATGGGTATTAGGGTTTACATGGATGTAACCCTAATCCATCACACTATATAAAGGAGGCTTTGGTTCTTGAAATCACACTAGTTGACACTTGTTGAGGTGAGGGCCGATTTCAAGATAGTAGTGACTATTCTCTCAAAGTTCCAAGTTTGTGGTGATTTGTGATTTCCATTTGAGGCATCTACACTATTGGTGCTAGGCTCTAAAACTCCAAGGAATCAACTATAACTACAAGGTAAGTGCTTCTACTAGCTTTATTTGATTCAAGTTCCCCATGCCATGCTAGTTAGGATATGAACCTTAGAAAAATAATTATTTGCATGTATCTTAGACAAACATAGATCCAAGGTTTATTAGGGTTGCATGTACACTTAGGAAGTGTTAGAATGCTCTAAACCCATCAGTGGTATCAGAGCCTAGGCTTGTTTGTTTGATACTTGATGCAAAATAGTTGAAAAGGTCGAAAAACTTGTTGTCTGCCTGATGAACTCGCCGAGTCCATGGGGGGACTCGTCGAGTTCATGTGTATCTTCAACCTACTCGCCGAGTATGAGCCACAGAGTGCAGATTTTCGACTTTAGTTCCTGGAAATGGACTAGAAACATTACCCTAAACTGTTTTGGTACTTGAAAACTTGTTTTAGATGGTGTAATGTTCATGCTAATCCATTTACAACAACAAGATATCAAAATTACAAAGTTTTTAGTGTAGTTTTGATTCATGAAAGTGTTCATGTTCATGTTCTTGATCTTATGATGTTTAGATGATCATAGGAATTATTTGTAACCTATGTGGTAGATTAATTCTTGATCATTATGTGTTTTAATGGAGTCCATAACTTGTCCTCAAGTTATGGAAAACCAAAAGTCACTTGAATTAAAAATCATTAAAAGAACACAAGAGTTAGAAAAATGAAGAGTCTTCATTTTATTACTCTATTAAACTCATAAGTTACAAGAAGTGAAAAGTTTTGAAAGTTTACAAAACTTTCCCTCAAGTTTTGGAACAAGTAAAGTCATATTAAAAACTTTAAGTTCCAACCCTTCGAATTTTAAAAGTTAAAATTCAACCCTTATACTTATATTATTATGATCTAATAATTATATATATATATATATATATATATATATATATATGTATAAGATTAAAGTCGTCTTACCGCTAGTACGCCTCATTCACGAAGCCGGTCTATAAGGTGGGTATAAGGTTTTTGCCTATAAAATGGCAACTTAATGGGTGTCCACTCTCACCCACCGCTTGCTTGACTGGTGGAGGGTCGTTAGCCGAACGGGTAAGACAAGGACTTATAAATTCTCATTAAAAGTATGATGAATATTATAAAGTAACTAAATGTTTTATTAAATTCCCAATCTTAGTTACTTTAGGAAAAATGTGAATAAGGTGCTAATCCATGAAATTACACTTTACACTTTGTCTAAGTCGTTAGTGGAGCGTGTGTGGTTAACCGGCACACTAATTTGGACTTAACAATGTAGGTAAAGGGTGACTTAATATTTATCATAGTATCGATGGAGCGTGTGTGGTTAACCGGCACATCAATTGAGGGTTAATTTATTAAGGGTACCAAGTAATTTGCATGGTTACTTCACACCTCGTTTTGGGATCCTCGGCATCCCAGTCACAAAACTTGGAGGGCACACTCGAGATTGAAACATGCCTTTGAAAAGTTCATTGAATCTCAAAAGAATCTAGGAATTTCTAAGTACCAAATCAAAAACTTAATATTTAATATTTCGTTTTTTGGTGGAAATTGGTGAATCGTCATTCACCTACCTTTCAAATATGTTATTACTTAGATTACGGCATACCTCTTCTAAGTATAATATATTGTGATTGGATCCTAGCCTTAATACTACATTTGGGTGTTTTATTAAGGACTATCTCTATATCTAAACTAAAACCTTCTTTCTTCTTTTCAGATGTCTGCAAACACTACTGCTTCTGGCTCTAATCCCAATGGCTCCTTTACCCTTATGAACTTATGTGGGAAAGTCACTTTTGATGGATCCAACTTTAATGAATGGATCAGAAACATCAGAATGATTACTCGCTACGAGGACAAGGAATATGTCCTTGATAAGGAACTTAAGGAGATTGATGAGTCAGTTTCTACTCCTCAAGAGATCGCTGAGTTTAGGGCACATGAAAGAGATGCCACCAAAGTGGCATGCATCATGATGGCCATAATGACCGTGGATCTCCAAAAATCCTATGAAGATTTCTACCCCTATGAGATGCACCAAGACTTGATGGAAAGATACCATCAAAGTGCTCGTCAAGAGAGGTATGAAATCATCTCCTCCATGATAACAACTCGCATGAAGGATGGTGAACCCATCACGGGCCACATGCAGAAAATGCAAAGATTTGTGGACCGTTTGCTGAAGCTCAATGTGAACTTCCCCGAGGAGCTAGCAATAGATATCATTTTGCACTCCTTACCTTCATGTTATGATCAATTCCGCATGACATACCACATGAAAAAGGAAGAGGTCTCACTCAGCAAACTTCAAGGACTCTTAAAGACCGCGGAAAGTGGTCTTAAGGGTAAGGCGGTTGTTACTACTTCTACTCCTACAAACTCCGCCCCTGTCTTGGCAATCGGGAAAGGGCGAGGGAAGAAGAGAAAGAGTTCTTCGAAGGGCACCAAGGTTAGGACCCTTGATGGATCTTCTTCAAGTAGAACCAAGAAAGGTTTCATCACTCCTTCTTCTGATCCAAAAGAGGCTGAATGCTTCTATTGCCATGAAAAGGCACATTGGAAGCGGAACTGCCCAAAGTACCAGCAAGATGTAAAGGATCGGAAAGTTAAACCCAACCATGCAGGTATTTACACTATCATTTCTAATAACTCACCCCATTCTAAATCTTGGGTCCTTGATACCAGTTGTGGTATTCATATTTGTTGTGACTTGCAGGGACTATGAAGAAGTGAGAATGTGGAGCAAGGAAGAATAAACTTAATCATGGAGAATAGGAAAGTTACACCTGTCACCAAGATTGGAGTTTATAATTTGTCGCTAAGTAGTGGGTTTAGTTTAGATTTGAATAAATGTTGTTATTCGCCAGAAATGGCAAGAAATATTATTTCCTTTCATGCATTGTATAAACAAGGTTTTACTTTTTCATTTAATAATGAAGTTGGTTCTATTGATGCTTTCTTTAATAATGTTCTTTATTTTAAAGCATTACCTTGTGATGGCGTGTATAATATAGTATATGTGGTTGATAACTTAGGAAATAATGTGATGTGTATTGATTCTATTAATAATAATAACTTGGATAAAGCATCATTATGGCATTGTCGACTTGGACATATAAGCAAGAAGCGCATAGGCCAACTCCAAAAGGATGGAGTCTTGGAATCATTTGACCTAAAGTCAGATGATAGTTGCGAATCGTGCTTACTTGGAAAAATGACAAAGTCACCCTTCACAGGTTCTTGTGAGAGGGGTGAAGGTTTGTTGGACCTAGTACACACGGATGTGTGTGGACCATTCAAACATGCCACAAGGGATGCTAATCGTTATTATTTGACTTTTACTGATGATTACAGTAGATATGGATATGTCTATTTAATCAAGCATAAGTCAGAGACTTTCGAAAGGTTTAAGGAATTTAAACAGGAAGTCGAGAATCAATTGGGCAGGAACATTAAGATGCTTCAATCCGATCGTGGTGGTGAGTATCTTAGTTCAGAGTTCCTCGACTATCTAAGGGAATGTGGGATAGTCTCACAATTGACACCTCCTAGGACACCACAGTTGAATGGTGTAGATGAGAGGCGTAATCAAACCTTGTTGGATATGGTTCATTCCATGATGAGTCGAGCTTCGCTACCAATCTCATTTTGGGGGTATGCCTTAGAGACTGCCGCCCATATCCTTAATATAGTCCCTACAAAGAAAGTTGCCAAAACTCCTCACGAGATGTGGAATGGTAAAGTACCCAAACTAGACCACATCAAGATTTGGGGTTGCGAGGCTTTTGTGAGGTGCGAGACTCATGACAAGATAGAACCCCGAAGCGAGAGCTGTATTTTCATCGGCTACCCACAAAGATCCTTTGGTTACCTCTTCTACAGACCTAGTGATAATGTGGTCTTTGTAGCAAGAAGAGGAGTCTTTCGAGAGAGAGAGAGAGAGAGAGAGTTTATAAGCCAAGGAGACAGTGGGAGGCAAATTGACCTTGAAGAACTTCAAGAGTCAAGTGGTGAAGGAACTTCAAACCCTAGCCCTCAACTTGAGGAGGAAACTCCTGTTGAGCCAATTGACGATTTTGTACCTCTGAGACGTTCCACGAGAGTTAGGAATGCACCTGAGCACTACTATGGTTTTCATATTACTGCGGAAGGTGAGACACTTATTAGTGATGAGACACTAGTAGGTCTGGATGAACCTAACAGTTACACGGAAGCCATGGCAGGCCCCGAGTCTACGAAATGGAAAGAGGCTATGGATAGCGAGATACAATCCATGTATGACAATCAAGTTTGGAACTTGGTTGAGAATGTACCAGGTCGTAAGACTGTAGGGTGCAAATGGGTCTTCAAGAAGAAGACCGACATGGATGGTAAAGTACACACTTATAAGGCTAGACTGGTTACAAAGGGCTTCTCTCAAATTCCTGGAGTGGACTATGATGAGACCTTTTCTCCAGTAGCCAAGATTAAGTCTATTCGGGTTCTGTTAGCCATAGCTACATTTCGTGACTATGAAATATGGCAAATGGATGTCAAAACCGCTTTCCTTAATGGAAAGTTGGCTGAAGATGTTTACATGAGTCAGCCAGAGGGTTTTGTCAGCAACGAGTACCCTAATAGAGTGTGTAAGCTTGAGAAATCCATTTATGGATTGAAGCAAGCACCTCGTAGATGGAATCTTTTCTTTGATGAAAACGTTAGGGAATTTGGCTTTTCTAGGAGTGAAGATGAATCTTGTGTTTATGTCAAGGCTAGTGGGAGTATAGTCAGCTTCTTGGTATTGTATGTGGATGACATACTACTCATAAGAAATGACATCCCAACTTTGCAGGAAGTTAAGTCCTGGCTTGGGAAGTGTTTCTCTATGAAGGACCTAGGAGAAGCTGCCTATATTCTAGGGATAAGGATTTTGAGAGACCGGAGTAAAAGACTAATTGGACTTAGTCAAAGTACCTACTTGGACAAAGTGTTGAAAAGATTCAACATGCATAACTCCAAGAAAGGTGAGTTACCCATTCAGAGTAATGCCAGATTGAGTAAGACACAAAGCCCTAGTACTAAGGCTGAGATAGCAGAAATGAGTCGACTTCCTTATGCTTCAGTTGTAGGATCGATCATGTATGCTATGACGTGTACTCGACCTGATGTAGCCTTTGCTTTGAGAATGGTTAGCAGGTATCAGGGGAACCCTGGCAAGGAACACTGGATTGCGGTAAAGAATATCCTCAAGTACCTACGAAGGACTAAGGACTGGGTCCTTACCTTCGGTGGGAGTGATGACTTGAGAGTTGTAGGGTATAGTGATGCTAGCTTCCAGACTGATAGGGATAATTTCCGCTCTCAGTCGGGCTGGGTCTTTACCTTAAACGGAGGAGCAATCACTTGGAAGAGTTCCAAGTAGGAGACAGTGGCTGATTCCACTTGTGAATCAGAGTATATAGCAGCAAGCGAGGCAACAAAGGAGGCTATATGGCTAAAGAACTTCATCGGAGACCTTGGAGTTGTACCAGCTATAAAAGAGCCAATGGAGATTTTCTGTGACAGCAATATTGCGGTTGCCTTAGCCAAGGAACCAAGAGATCATGGGAGATCCAGACACATTGATAGAAAATATCACTTCATCAGACATCGAATAGAAGAAGGAATTCTCGTGGCTAAGAGGGTATCATCGGATGAGAACCCAGTAGATCCCCTCACGAAGGGACCGAGTAGGGTTAAGCATCTCCATCATGCTCGGAGCATAGGGCTGAAGGATGATATGAGTTTTAGTAGTTAGATAAATTATGAAATTTGTAAAGTGTAATTGACATTAGATGATGAATAAAAAGTGTTTTATTTATGAGTAAAGTGTTGCTATCTCTTGTCAATCGTTTACTATATTTCTTTTGCATGTTTTGACTTCCAGAATAATTATGTTTGGTAGATCATATTATTCAAACCTCCATAGTCGGTCATATGTCGGAAGTAGGTATGAATCAAGACTGTCATGATTGGTTGCAGAGGTCTAAGGAATTGGACATGGCTACAACAATCATGAGTGCTCATAAGTTCTGAGCATTGGACTCAACCCACGCTAACTGGAATCACTTCATGGGATTTTATCTCGAGTGATCGTGAGACGGTAATATCATATAAGTCTTCAAACCTAGAGATATGATTTGTTACTTACGAGTTGATTATGCATTGATTGTACGAAAACACATTGGTAACTCGATGTTATAAAACGTGCCTTTGTGTATAATTCAATGAGTGGTAGAACAAACATATGAGTCGAAGTTTATCTATTCCTTCTTGGAGTAGAAGCTGATATTTGGGCCCCTCGATGATTGTGTTTTGACCTATGTACCGGGCCCAGTCAGAACTAAGTTTATGTGTTCAATTAAGTTCTTTGTCAAACAAATCAGAAATCGGGAAACAAATTGTTGGACAATAAGCAAGACATTGTTCCATGTATTTGTCCGGCTGATATCTAGAACAGAGGATTATATGATCACTTATCTAAATGGCGCATTCTAGTTCAACAGAGTTTAAAGAGCTATGATTCCTGATCGGTTCCTGAAGTCATACTTGCAACTATAGTTATTAGACTTATCCAAGTGGGAGACTGTTGGATATAGTGTCTAAGTCCATAACTATATTTGGTATGTACTTGACCCGACCCGGCATGGTCCACTTGGGTTGCACTTCACCCGAACAATTTATGGATAATATTTGAGAATAGTACAGGTTATGATTTATTAATATATTATAAGTTCTAATATATTAATATAAGATCATATTATTTAATTAGTATTGATCTATAATTAATCTAGGATTAATTTAGAGATCAAAGATACTACTAATTAAATATGGGCTTCTATATTGATATAGTGTGGGCTAATGCTTATTTGGAATGGGCTAGGCTTGTATGGGAAAGTCCATGGATACTCCATGGAGCTTTAACCCATGGATCTCATGGAAATGAAGAGACATGGGTATTAGGGTTTACATGGATGTAACCCTAATCCATCACACTATATAAAGGAGGCTTTGGTTTTTGAAATCACACTAGTTGACACTTGTTGAGGTGAGGGCCGATTTCAAGATAGTAGTGACTATTCTCTCAAATTTCCAAGTTTGTGGTGATTTGTGATTTCCATTTGAGGCATCCACACTATTGGTGTTAGGCTCTAAAACTCCAAGGAATCAACTATAACTACAAGGTAAGTGTTTCTACTAGCTTTATTTGATTCAAGTTCCCCATGCCATGCTGGTTAGGATATGAACCTTGGAAAAATAATTATTTGCATGTATCTTAGACAAACATAGATCCAAGGTTTATTAGGGTTGCATGTACACTTAGGAAGTGTTAGAATGCTCTAAACCCATCAGTTCCCACATGTACACTTGCAACAAGAACTCTATTGCGTTGGAATTGGTGGCATGTATTTCTCAACGGCATGTTGATCAGAAGCAGTTGAGTTCGAAGCAACAGATTCAGAGTTCAAGGAGTCATTGGTTTGTTCAGTAGTGCTCTCCTTGTTCTCATCTTCTGTTACTTTACCATCAGACACACACTCTTCAGCTCCTTGCTTGGATTGATTTAAGGATTGATCTGCAGGGGAAGTAGAAGCGTTAGTATTTTCAACATTGATAAATCCTCCTGACACAAAACCAGATGGCTTGCCATAAACCATGAATGGTTCGTTGGCAATCTCCTCTTTAGACAAAAGTTGATACAGATATGTATGATTAAAAGGAGGAGGTACATTATCGTATCCTAAACCGTTTGATTGATTTCGTTTGAAATCCATGCAATGATCGATCATGTTGGCAACTACCTCGCTTGATCCATCAAATTTTTGAAAAGCAAAGTTTGAAGAATCTAATCTTTTCTTCAATGTATCAAGCTCAGCAGTCAGCGCATCATTTTGCCTTTTAACATAATTGTACAATTCACATTTCTCACTGTACTCTGCCTGAATTCTTCTAAAATCCTTTATTTTTGTTTCTAATTCAGCCTTCAGGGGTTTCTGTCCTTTCCTGAGTTGATATCCTTCATATCTCAGGTCCTCAACTTCTCTTTTTAATAAATCAACTTGTTCCTGAAGAAATTTACTCGTATCTTCACTAGATAGCGTACATGAAACTTCACATGATTGAGAACATGAAACTTCATTGACCGGGATGTTTGCGGAACTCATTGTTTTTCGACAATTCAAAGCGTCAACTTCTTCAATTATATCAGCAAGACTAAGATGATTGAGATCTTTTGTCTTCTTGATGTCAGCCACATCCATATCCCACGATTTCGGAAGTGAATTTAGCAGCTTTTTGTTTATCTCAGATTTGGTCATGAAGATCCCAACTATATTCATCTCAGTGGTGAGTGTAGTAAATCGCTGCAACTGAGCTTCCAAGGTTTCTCCAAGGATATAATCGAACATGTTGAAATTTTGTCTTAAAATCTCCTGACGACTCTCTTTCATGATTTCAATTCCCTCGTAAACTTCAAAAACTATTAAAAGCAAAACTAGAACTTAAAAGTCAAATTTAAAATTTAAAAAAAAAAAAAAAAAAAAACCTTTGACTATAAACCTCAAAAGTCAACCTTAAAAGTCAAATTTAAAAAAAAATCAAACTCAAAAGTCAAACTTAAATGTCAAACCGAAAAGCTAAATTTGAAAATTTAAAAGTCAAATGAGAAAGTCAAAGCTTAAAGTCAAAGATCAAATTTTAAAAGTCAAAGTCAAAAATTTAAGTAAAAAGTCAAAAATAAAATTCAAAAATTAAAAATTAAAATTTTTGGTTGAAAAAGATATTTAAAAAAAGAAAGAAATTGATTTTTGGGGTTAAAAGTGCCAAATTTCGAAATTAGGGTGCGACTGGAAGTGTTTAAGTTCAAATTTTCGAAAGGAAGTCACAAAAGATCTTTGATCGAGTTGGCAAGGCGTGTTGGCTATGTACTAGAGGTCGCAGGTTCGATCCCAGGTAACCCCAAATTCCTCTTCTATTTTTTTATGAATGCGCTAATGCGAGGCTGCAAGGCTCTGATGCGAGGACGAGGCCGATGCGAGGCGAGGTGAGGAACCGTGGCACGAAAGCGAAGACCTTGTGTGAGGATGCGAGACCGTAAATGCTGCTGACCGTAAACACGAGCCGTAAACTCCGAGGCCTCGGACCGTGAACCTCGGACCGTAAGCTTCGGGCCGCAAACTCCGGACCGTGAACTCCGGACCGCAAGCCCTTCAAGAGCCGTAAACACTTCGCAGATCTCGTGAAAAACAACGTTTTTCACCCTTTTTTGCTCCAAAACTCGATCAAAAACTCGTTTTTATCAAAAATGCAAAGAACAAACCCCCCTTAATTTTTCGAGATCTATCCAAAAGCGCAAGAATCTTTCCAAAATAAGATCAAATCAGCTCCAGATCTGAAAAAAATTGATTGATACAACCAAGCTCTGATAGCAATTGTAAGTCCCTAATTATGCTTGTGTATCAATCAGATCCGTTTGATGGTGCAGAATCCCAATCAAACGGTTGATGTTAGATCAAATAGAAGAGAAGGAGAAGAAGAATAATATGAATCTTGTGTGTATTGATATGAATTAAAATCCGGATACAAAAGATTCACACACACTCTCTCTAGTTTCTCTCACACCTTAGAATGCACACACTTAAGCTCCTCTAGTTTTCATCAATCTTTTCCTCACACCCTCACCCCTACATATATACATGAGAATATGGGCCGGGTAAACATGGGCCGTAAACACCTCCCTGGCCGTAAACTTGACCTACATGAGAATATGGGCCGGTGGACATGGGTCGTAAACAGGGTTTACGGCCGTAAACACCCCCTTGGCCATAAACTTGACCGTAAACACATAAGATTTTACATAAAAATACAATTTCCTATAAAAGCAAAGTATAAACCAAAATATTGACCCAACATGTTGCACAATAAGCATGTTCCATATAAGAAGATGTATGTAATCGGATATGGTTATCTGAAGAATTACATTGATTCGTATTTAGCACATGTTGGTATGTCTAGCTTCGAGATAGTAAAGGCATAAAACAAACCTGAGAAGAATCCAAAGACTATAATTGATAATGTGGATTAGGAACAATATGATGACGGGGAGATACTCTTGAGACCTTTGGGAGTAGTTTTTCAAGGAAAGACGATAAAGGTAAAGCAAAAGTAACATTTTTTTACATAGATATGAAGGACATGTATTATATAAGAAATTTGACAAATCTTTTGTTCACAGTTGTTAACAACAAAAAGAATTCAAAATGATAATAGAAAAGTTATTTGCAAGAATCTTTGCTGGTATCTGGAAATAAGAAAGACTACAATGCAAGTAGTGAACACTACAACAAAAACAACCTTTTACGAGACGCACTGCATGTCGTAAAACGCTCAAACGGCATACAAATGCGTGTCAAGGAAGCCGATGTCATAACGAAGGACGACAAACCTTTGCGCGTCGTCTTTTTACGACACACATTTACGACGCTCAATTACGACATGCATTGCGTGTCAAGGAAGACCCTGTCATAAAGGAAGATGACACGCATTTGCGTCTCGTAACCTTACGACGTGTGTTTAGGACACGCATTGCGTATCATTAAAGCCCTGTCATAAATGAAGATTACACGCATTTGCGTGCCATAAACTTCAGCAACCATTTACAATATACATTTACGACACGTCTTTACGATACTCATTTACTCATAATACAAAAATATGGAAACAAATATATAGCAAAACAATCAATTTCATCCAATAACATCATGTCAAAAAATTGTAATATATTGGTAATAAGGGGATCTGATCGTATATTGCTATTAAGAGATTTTCCTTAACTATATAACCTAATACTACAATGCTATTAAGGGACACCTTCTTGTTTCTACTTCCTATTGTTATGCTTCTATTTCCACATGATACATGTTTTCATCATCAACACATTAGCATTCAAAGAGGCTTCAAGCATCATCAATCTATGTTATGAAATATTAAAATTTAATACACATGTAGTAAAATACCTTTTGCCAAGAATCCAAGCTTCAATACAGCCCATACATGTATAAAATATTGAAATTTAATACATATGTAGATTATAAAAGTTAATATGAAAGAGTGAAATAGTAAAATACCTTTTCCCAATTGTCATTGCAGCAATTCAGTATAGGCTCATATCTGTATGAAATACAAAACATAACAATGAATTAAGGGATGATACACTTCTATAGAGAGAGAGAGAGAGAGAGAGAGAGAGAGAGAGAGAGAGAGAGGCCCATACTAAGAAGGTGTATACCCAAGCTCATTCATAAAGAAACTAAGCTTATTGCGAATTTTATCTTCTGATAAAGCAAATCAGTAAGTCACAATTAGTATTTAGTCTGCTATATACATGTTGGAGAAATAAAAATGGAACATTATTAAAGGCCACGAGTTGGATATTATTACACTAGTTGAAAACGGATGGTTAGGATGCCCGCCATTTAAATTTAATTAATGTATTATAGCAAAATTATATGTTCCATATGTCACAAGTAACCACAATAGAATTTGGATATTAATCCTTACAGTCATATAAATATGGCGGGTACACTGCGCTTCCATCCAATTAACTGCTTTCAACTCTCTTTAATAGCTGCCCATTAGGATGTACATGTAAAAAAAAGATGTGAATCAAAGTCTTAATTGTGTGGGACAGCTGAGACATGCAGCAAGAGCTCTTACTAAAAGCTACGAGAGGTTTTTCAGCAGCCAACCTTGTAAGTTGTAACCATGGTCATTAATTGAATTTAAAAGAATGCATTTATTTGAGGACGAATAACAGTGGTCAACCGATGCTCAACAATTAAGTCAACATATTCGTGTTTGTTTTCGTTTATAACTCGAATATTTCTTCCACCGGGGGTCAGTTCATAGTATGTTACCTTCAATTAACACCATAAAATAATTACAAAAATACCCCTCCCAATTACAAAAATACCCCTCCCAATTACAACATTGATTTCGATAAAATACCCCTGAAAATAATGAAGGGTAAATTAGACTTTTTATTATCGGATAGAAAAACACAAAGTTACTACGTACCTGATGATATAGTTGGTAAAAACTATGTTGGCCATTTTTTTTCTTGTTCAAGAAAATCAATTTCACCAGCTTCAAAAGGAAGGTGATGTTACTAATCTAGATACACCCAACAAATAAAATAAACAAGCAAGTTTAATTTTAACTCAATTTGTCCACATACGTGAGATCTACATTTTGAATTCAACCAAACATTACACAAATATAAATTTAATTTTAAATCAATTTATCAACATGAAAATTTTTCAATAAATCATTGAAATACGTCAACATTTAAGGAGAGTTTGTTTTTTTTTTTTTATTGTTGGTGGTTGCAATCTAGAAAAACATGGCTAAACATTTAAAAAAGAGTAAATAGGGAACCATTTTTACACTTATAAATTGTTAAATAGTTTTTAACTTTTTAAAAATAAATTAAAAAGACTAAATATGGAACCATTTTTACATTTATAAATTGTTAAATACTTTTAAACTTTTTACAAATAAATTAACTAGATTACAAAATAAAACATTAATGGCTAAAAAGTCAAGTACCTGAGCGAGAACCATGATTTGTATGCCAGCCACACCATGATGACATGTAGTCATTATCATCAAAATCAAAACTATAAAAAAAAACAACAAAAAAAAAAAGACCTTTATGTTGACACATCAAGATTTGCCCAAACGCCTTATTTTATAAGGGGTTTTAACATTTTCATTTTGTGGGTCTCGTTTATATGATACTTGTAATGTTGTAATAAACTTGTAAACGTGTAGATGTGAAAAGAATATTTTACCCTTTTTTAGCAGGAAAGTAATACATCAAACGAACTTTATGACACTGAGAATGGAACACAATCTGCACAATCCCTTCATTGGGCTTCATATCTATCCCATTCGACACTATTCCATTGACTAATAATATCACACCCCCAAACCGAAATGGCCGAAACGTTCAGGGGCAGAGGACGTCATGCACAGTATTACAACAATTGTATAATAGTAATCAAAGCGACAACAAGCGTTGTATTAATAATATAAAGTTTACATTGGGTTTTAAACATTGACTGATTTACATTATAATTATAGCAAAAAGATAAGACGTAATACTACTATGCTCCATCTTTGCAACACCTAAGAGGGTACCTGTCTACTAACTTTTCTGGGAATACAAGTGGTTTGAAAAAGTGTCAACATTAAAGTTAGTGAGTTCATAAGCATTTTATTTTAGAAAATATATTCTTTATTCTTTGGAAAAGTTTATGTATTCCTCCAGAAAATCCTATATTTTCTTAGTAAGTAAAGATAAGTAATATGATCATACCAGTTCCTTCTACGATTACTTAATGAATTTGAGTTTTATATAATCCATATCAAATGGACAGTTGAATGTGTGGATCTACCCTAATCCCACAACCAAACAAGGAACAGGAAGAAAGGCGGAAATCATACATTCCACTGCCTATCGGATCTTCATTATATATATAGCCCTAACATTAAAAATCATGAAAGACACAAAACTTGTTATGCTTACTAGACTTGCTTGAGGGAATACACCCAAAAAATGATGCCCAACATTTTCATATAAATACAAACACCATCTTTATTAAACTATACAACAATAAAGAATGATGAGTAAATTTTCATTAACTAAACTTTCAGAATGTCGTTAGGTCTTTTCACAAACACTTGTTGTTGAAGTTGCCTCAATTTTTGTTGTTGAAGTAAGTGTGCTCTTTGCAATGGAGGTAGAGATTGGAGTAATTGTTGTTCCTTCTTTCTCTCGAGGAGGAACCATCCCTCCACCTTCACCAATCATTTCCGCACATTCAACTGAACAACAAACCAAACCAATCCATTCAAAACTTAAGCCTAATTTTGTTATTATTACGGTAGTTAAGTGCCAAAATTATAAAGTGTGTTAGGATTGTTTGTATTTTGATAAATGTTGAAAAAAATAAATAGATATTTACCTGATCTTAAGTATTATGCCTCCACTGAAAGAAAGGTTTATTAAGTAGAGTAGTAGCCCCCCAATAATTATGCACCGGTTAAGAAAAGAAATGATGTCAAAGATTTTTTCTCAAGTATAAAATATACCAATCATGACAAATCAAATGATCATTTCCCTGGTAGCAATAAGATAAAACATCAGCTTAAAAAATTATTTTGTCTATTTTATAATTCCATAAACAACTTATCATATTATAATGTTGGACAAAGATGATGACCTAATAAAATGCAACTCTAAATGCTTCCAATTGCCTCGTGATACCAGTCTTGACAGTAGCATCAACAACCAAAGAAATGTATTCCTCCAAATTATTTAAATCGTCCAATAAATTTGGAAAATAAAAGTTCATGATCAAATTGCTTACTATATAAACATAAACCCATAATAAACAATAAAGATGAAAAAAAATATCAAAGTACATTTTCATCGCTTGTTTTGAGAACAAAATCAGGGTAGCCAGGAAATGTGAAGTCCAATCAAATATCTTCAACGACTAGTTGTGTGACATCCATATAATCAAAACTTAACCTAAGGTGTGGCTAATTGAGAAAAGTAATAGGAAGTTATGTTTCTGAGCAGAGAAAAAGAACATGTATTTTGCGGGTAATTGATAGGAAATTATGTGTATTTACAGTAAATTTGATGGGAAAATTGATAATAAACCATCTCACGTTGGGGATTTAGAAATCCCTAATAACTATTGTTCAAACCCACATTGAAGTCCAAATAGCCACATTGAAGAGATGTAAAGATACATAACTAAAAAGTTAGGAATTAGGGATTCAATAAATACATTATGTGAATAAGTTGTTACCCTGAAGGCGTGAATTTTGTTATTCTTAGGGTTCCCATGGTTAATCTATCAAATCAAACCAGATGAACGGAACCCTAACCACTTCCAAATACAGAAGCACCGCAACATCAAAAAAAAATCTCCAAAGATTTTAAGGGGTAGAACAAGTGTTGGAGATGTTATATATCAGAGAGAAGACACTAACCACTGCTGTTGGAGGGGTGATTTTTTTTTCAGGACTTATAGGAGATCGATCAAACGGCAATGAACATTTTATAATGTTGATTAATTTGGAAATAGATTTTATCGTCTTAATGAACGACTTACTCTGGGAAGTTTTATTAGCTCCAAATCTCCAGAAATATTTTACCAGTAAATCGGATTAGTTTCATAGGGTACAAACTTCATCTCCAGCTTTAACAATGAGTCCTTGCATGAATTACTTAGAGGGAACCAACCGGATATCACTTTTCCTGTAGCAATCTCCTCCACAGGATGTGAACGAACCCCAACAAATCGGCTCCAAAAATATCGTCATCTTTCACTTTGAACTCTACATGAACAAACTCGTGAGCTAACGAAATGTTAAATCGACGTCGACGAATGAAAATAAAAGGTGGCGGCAGTCAGAGTGAAAAGGAAAGAAGCAACCAACATTCGCTATAGGGAGGGGGAGGAAGAGCATCGATGATTTTTGTTGGGAAAAGAGCACGGCTAGGGAAAATGAGGGGGAAAAAGAATGAGGGTTTTCTAATATTTTTTGGATTTCCTTTTCCCGCAGCTAGCTAGTTGCTAAAGAGGAGTCGCGCATTTGTATAATTATAAAGAGACATTTATAGAGGACACACTTTTAAAATAAGCGTCCTCTGTGTTTTTTGTGAGACACTAAATTTAGGGCACGCAAAAATGTGCGTCCTAAATCCTTTAAATTTGGGGAGAGTTGACATTATTTTTAGGACACACGCTTTTGCGTATTATAAATTTGTGTATGTCATGGTTTATGCGTCATTAAAGGGCTATTTTCTAGTAGTGGAAGACACTACCATCAATTTGAAGACTTGAATACTCTTCGCAAAGAGGAAGAATATAGAGGTCATATCTTTCGAATATATTCATATATGAAGTGTTGTTCTGTAATGTCATAGGTTAGTGTAGTTGTTTATATCGAAGTTTACATAACTCCAATATATCTATTTATTTCTATTTGTTGATAGCACTATAAATAGTGCTACAACATAGGTTACTTCTATGCTTTTTCTCACTTCATTCTTACACTTGTAACCATATTGCCTTCTTGAGAATTTGAGTTGAACAATATTTATTTACTTCTCATGTTCATATATTTTTTTTAAAATTGTTACTTGATTGAGTTCTTAACTCATCACATGTTCTGGTTCGAAAGTGAAGGAACTTCTTTGATAATTGTTCCAACTTCAATTTTTTTCCAACAACTTTTGTAAATTCTTTTGAACCTTTTATCTAGTATTAGCAACTTACTATTAGAAAAAGAGAAAAAATACAAGCTAATGATTTCTTGTGAAAACATTAGCCTAACTACCGCTTAATTGATAATTACAATAACTCCTATATCTATAAACACTTCGGTATTTGTCTAAACCATGTCTTCAACAAAAATTACACCATTTGTTCCCTTGTCACTTCCTACTACAATTTTGAATTCTATTCAAGTTCCTAGATTGACATTGTTTACAAAGGGAATTTATTTAGCAGTGACTACTCTAGTGATGAAATATTCCATGTATATTTTGACTAGCACAATGTCGTCCTCATGTTTTGTTTTGAAAGGGAAGAAAAAAAATGAGAAAAAAAGTTGAGTTCTCTTGACTTTAGGCATCTATGGATTCGGTATTAAAAGAAATACATAATGTTTGCAAAAAAATGAAGAGATGGAAAAGAATATTCATTTTGATGAAAAACCATTGATTATTTATGAGATTGCTTTTTCAAAGTAAGATACAAAACCTAAATTGATTCCTTTTGAAAGTTTTCATGTTGAGAATTCTATTATTAATCAGTTGGATCTTCTGATATCCACATAATTATCCAGGTATACAAGTATTATGATACGTTAATGCACTAATTAAGCTAATTCTCATGTTTTCCTATTTCCATAATTCATGCAAAGGAGTTGAAATAATCTTCTCTTGTTAGTTAGTCTATGTAGCCACGTTTGCATTATGATAAGTAGCATTAGTTAATTATCATTAGTCACATGATAAGTAGCATTAGTCATGTTGCATGAATGTTTCGTTAATTTTAGGAGTTTCTTCATTATAAGTATTGTAATTGGGCTGCAAAAGAAATAAAGTAGAGAAAAATTGTTCCAAGTCTTGTTTCTACTTTGTATGTTCTTATGAGGAGACTCGGCATCTCAAATGGGCTTATATCATTTGGTTGTCTCGTTCCCCTTCTTTGTGCCTCCCCATCAAGATCCGTCCACCGATGTCACACCCCCGAGTATCCACGAGAAACTCTCCACACTTATCTCTATTGCCACCGCTAATGCCCACCGTCTTGATGCAATTATCACAAAAATGGCCACTATCAACACCCCCATTGGCATTCAAACCTGAACTGTTGCCAAACTCCTTCTGCCTCCTCCTTCGCTTCCACCACCAAATCAACAACCAAGGTCATCGTCACCACCATTGCCACCGCCTCAATAGTTGTTGTTGGTACTGCCGCCTCCAAAACCATTGTAATTGCCCATGTCAACCCAAAAAAAATTCCTACCACCGATGATGCTACCCTCGAAAACTACCGAAAATAATTTTGGCCCACAAAAACTACTAAAAACAGTTCCGAACAAACTCACCGGGCCTCGAGCACATGGTCCTTTTTAAGCGGAGATAAGCTGATACGGATCTCTGGCCATACCTTAGACCGCCTCCATGGCCATATCCTTACGTCCACGGGTACGTTCTGATTGCTACCGGAAATCGGCATAAATCGGCGTTGAGGATAAGGCCATTTTTGAGGGGCAGAGTATTGATACGTTCATGCACATATTAAGCTAATTCTCATGTTTTCATTTTTTCCATAATTTATGTAAAAGAGTTGAAATAATCTTCTCTTGTTAGTTAGTCCGTATAGCCACATTTGCATTATGATAAGTAGCATTAGTTAATTACCATTAATCACATGATCGATAGCATTAATCACGTTGCATGCATGTTTCATTAATTTTAGGATCGTCTTCATTGTAAGTATTGTAATTGGGTTATAAAAGAAATGAAGCATAGAAAAATTGTTCCAATTCTTGTTTCTTCTTTGTGTGTTCTTATGAGGAGACTCGTCATCTCGAATTGTCTTATATCAGATTAATCCTCGAAGAGGTATATAGACAACCCATATGTTGTCGTAATGATCCATTTTCATGTGACTTTTGGAAAACCACAAGAAGATCGACTTTATAATGTACTAGTATATATAAGTGTATTGAGATAGTATTTGGAGAATTCCTTTTTGTATGCTTTTATTGCTTTAATATTTGAGTTGTAATACTCTTTCCAATGAATATTAGCTGAATTTCTATTTTGTCTAACTATTCATTATATTTTAACATCTTTGTTTGTTATCTTTCTTGACTCAAAAGAATGTTTAACATAAGGTCATGTTTCTATGTGGCCAAAAATACAACAACGTATTTTTAGCAATATATAAAGTACTTTTTCATTATACTTATCATAGAAATATATTTATATTTCATTATCCATAATTACAATTTATTCCCTTTTTTATTACTGATAATAGCGATATCATACCCATAATAACAAGGTACATACTTTTATTTACACATAATAAAAACATAAATATAATTCTTTACCCATAATAGCTTCATATTTACATTTGTTTGTTAATAATATGCAATAAATTAAGTACATTGTACACATTGGTAGGAAGTAATTGTGTGACTACTATGATTAAATAAATAAGTATGAAAAAATAAAATATGTTGTTTGTATTATTGAAAATTTCAAATGTGTTTCTATTTTCGTTAAAAATCTAAGTATGACCATGTTGTAGGTAAGAGGTAAAGTAAATTGCCTATCTTTCTAGGAACAGGAAAGCACAATGCTTTGGAAGTTTTCTCTTTTTATATTGCAATCACTTATATAAGATATATGGTCCTCTTTGTAATTTTTTTAAATGAATTTAGTATTGATAACCAACAAGAAAACTTTGAAATTGTAGCGTGGGTGCTTATGGAACAACTACCTCCTAGAGATCGAGAATTTCCGACATAACTTACCGGCTCTTTATGGTATGGTACAAGATATGTAATTATTACTAATTACTCGGATTTTTATGTAGATTGACTTATCATTCTTTAACTTTGTAATAGTTTGATTTCATTATTAATATAGCATCAAATTTGAATTCGTTACTTATTATCATCTATGTGTGGCATGCCTTATTTTGGGAGGGGGACTACATGAAGCGATGAATGACATTTTAAAAACATGATCAAATTAAACATTCACCTTACAAGAAAGAAGGTATAAATGAATAAGTTTTTTAGTAGATTTTATGATAGTAATTGACAACCTTGTATTGACTATGGTTTATATATATATATATATATATATATATATATATATATATATATATATATATATATATATATATATATATATATATATATATATATATATATATAGGGTTAGGTTATTTTGTTTTCACTATCTATTGTGTGCATGTATGACTGATTCTGGACCAATCATTTTAGTTATTTTAAGAAAAGTAATTAATGCATATTAAAAGAATCAATCATTTTAGTTATTTTAAGAAAAGTAATTAATGCATATTAAATGTTGAAGATATAATGGATATTAATTACATTTTCAGCATTTAATATGCATTAATTACTTTCTTAAAATAACTAAAATGATTGGTCCAAAATCAATCATACATACACACAATAGATAATAAAAACATTTGAACCTAACTCTCTCTCTTTCTGTCTCTCTCTCTCTCTCTCTCTCTATATATATATATATATATATATATATATATATATATATATATATATATATATATATATATTTTTCGATAAAGAATAAGTTCTAAAAATTAAAAAAAAGTTTTGGTTCCTTGAAGAACCAATGATTATGGTTCTCTATTAAACTTTTTTTTTCTCTCTCTTTATTATATATATATATATATATATATATATATATATATATATATATATATATATATATATATATAAAAGACTAATCTATGTTATCATTTTGTTGAATTAATAAAAATGGTAGTGCTCAAGACAATAATACTACAAATTTTAAGTCATGTTATCTTTGTAATAGGAAAAAAAATTGTTTTGCTTTCAAATAAATGTTGTATGAATATTACAAAATTCCAAGCGATTGTGTGCTTTCAAAGGGAGCAAATGTTGATATTTTAATAACAAAGTTTCTGAGGTTGGAACATATAAATAATTAGGCCTGACAATCGTGTCGTGTTCGGGTTGACGGGTCGCGAGTTGGCGGGTTGACGGGTCAAAATATGTCAACCCAAATACTACTCATTTAAATATACAGGCCACGGGTTGGCGGGTCACGGGTTGGCGGGTTTGGAACATAAACCCATATATGACCCACCAACTCATTTATTTAAACGGGTTCACAAGTTGGCGGGTTCGTGGGTCATATTTGGGTTCATGGGTCCGAATTTTACATATTTAAATCTTAAACATCCAAATGAAAATTAAAAACATTCATAGAAACATGTTACAAACTTAGCCTTATAGGTTACGACTTATGACATTAGACCATTCACCACGAGTCATAATGTCAAAACAGTCAAATCATCTATGAATAAATGGTATATTTTTGTAATACTTATTAAATATTAATACTTAATACATATATACACTTAAAAATAAAATAATTTTTTTATTAAGAATATAAACGGGTTGGCGGGTCAACCCGTTTATTTTTTGAGAAACCCATATATGACCTGTTTAATAAACGGGTTGGCGGGTTGGCGGTTTAGCGGGTTGATGGGTTGAAAAATTCAACACAAACCCATTTATTTCGTGTCGTTTCGCATGTCGTGTCGAGAATTGTCAGCCCTATAAATAATGTTTGTTGGAACATAAACCATAAAAATATTTGGAATTTGACATTTTTGTTGGAATTTAGCATTAACTATAAGTTGGTAGTTATAAATAAAAACAGGAGTTGTAATTTTTATTTGCATATAAATGTTTGGACATATAAAATTATATAAAAAGATTATAAAAACACCTAATTGATTTTTTGACAAGATAATTAAGTTTATTTACAAAATTATAAAATAGTTTTTTTATTTAAGCACATAGATAACATTGGAATTTGACATTTTTGTTGTAACTAAAAATAAGAGCTTTACTCCCGAAGAATGTTTATTTTTTTTTAATTACTTTTAAAAGCTAAACCCAATGGGAAAACATAATGAAACTTGAATTTTTATAACTAAAACTATAATCATGATTGCTTTCAACTATAAGAAAATTTAAATTCAAACGAAAAAAATTGCATTTATGTGTAAAAGGATTGCTTACAAATCATATATATATATATATATATATATATATATATATATATATATATATATATATATATATATATATATATATATATATATATATATTCAAAATTTCAAATTTTTAAAATTAAAAATTTTCAAATACTTATTTTTTTTAAGATATATTAATTTTTTAAATAATTTTATTAACAAATTACGGTCAACGATTAATCCCCGGTCAATGGTTTAACGTCAGTCGACCGTTGAACGATTTTCACAATAAATATATATATATATATATATATATATATATATATATATATATATATATATATATATATATATATATATATATATATATATATATATATATATATATATAAATGTTTTGTGTGTGTGATATACCTTATATCAACGGGGAACAAGATCCCTAGCTTGATGATACCCAAGGAAATTGTCCATTCATTTGTCTCTAATTGTTTTTAGTTTATTTGTTTATAGATATGTTGTTTGTCTTAGGACCCATGTTCTTCATTCCATGATTGAGACAACATCTTAATAAAATCCTCGAAGGTCACCCATTCAAACGTTGGACCCGTTTCCCTTTTGACCCCTTAACATTTTACGGAATAGATTGAAAAGATTCTATCAAGATATATCTTATAAAACATGTTAATCATATCTTGAATTTTAAGAGATATAAGTTACAAAACTTTTTGTATAAATCAATTATGCAAAAATATCATTAATATTTGTCAAAATTTAAAGACTTGAATTAAGGAGGGTTTTAAGAAATTTAATTTTAATCAAAATGACTATTTTCAATTATTAAATTTATATATATAAATTAATTTAAATTTCATAAAGTAAACACTCATGTTAGTCAATTTATATTAACTGTATAAACATGCAATATAAGTATAAGGTCTAAATATGAATATTTAATTGAAAATTAGTAATTTTTTATTACATAATAACTAATAATGAAATCCAAGGTTCTAAAAGGCGTGAGGCGTGGCGTGACGGCAAGGCCAAGCCTCAAGCTTAACGAGTTATGGCGAGCCATGACGTTTTTCAAGGCGTGATGTAAGGCGACGATTTTGTATTAATTTATAATTATATTACCGCATAAATATAAATTTATATCAAATATACCTAGTTTTTAGAAGTGTTATATCAACAACTAATAACAGAAAGTTAATAAAAAACACAATACTTGTATGTACGATTAGAAAATGTATAAAAAAGAGAAAAAAAAACGTGTCTCAAACGAAAAAACATGCGCCATAACGCGTCATGGCACGCCATATCACGCGTTTGCCACGCGCCACGCCTAACAGCAACGTTATGAAGCTTTTCGTAACGGCGACGCCGCGCCTCACGCCATGGCGCGCCTTTTAGAACACTTATAAAATCTAATAATTATTTTCTCGTAAGAATAGAATTCGTCAAAAGAGTTAATTATCGTCGCCCCTTTGCGCAGGTACACATCTAGTATATATATATATATATATATATATATATATATATATATATATATATATATATATATATATATATATTATTGTGCAAAGTTGATAATGATATGGACCAATCACTTTTAAATAGCCAAATCATTTCTCATAAACGAAAAAAATTTTTTGTCACTTTTAAAATTCTTAAGAGTTTTGCCACATGTAATTTTGTGGAAGTTTTAGAACTATTATTTTCCATTTGTCATCTTTTAGAAATTTCCAATTTTTTTAAGAATAAATTTCTACAAAATTCTAATGAGTTTTATAAGGAATGAAAATAATTATATTAATTTGATAATAAAGTCTCATAAATGTTCTAAAGAATATTTGATTTCTACAAAATTCTAATGAGTTTTATAAGGAATGAAAATAATTAAATTATGTAACAATATTATTTTATAAAATATTTAATGTTTGATTATTGATATTAAATTTTTATTTTTAATAAATTCGTGTAGTATACGGATCTTACACCTAGTAGATTAATAATAAAAGAAAAATATTAATATTGTCATTTAACATTTTAAAATGTTTATGGAATCCATATTTTGGATAGTTTCCAAAATAAAAGTAATACTAATTATTATTTATGAAAATGAGAATATATCAACAATTATAGATTTTCTTCAAAATCATATTCCATAATATTTCAAAAGATGAACATCGGTGATGTGTTTTTACTGATAATAGAAATTCAGTTAGTGTCGAAGATGATATGGTTTTAATGATTTATTGCGCTAATGAGTTGTTAAATTCAATCAATGTTGTTTATGATGTCAACAAAAAATTCAAATTATCAGCAAGATTATGTTACTTATAAAGATCAAAACAAAAGTAAAAATCATGTTGTTGATGAAGATATTGTAATGTATGTAGATTCGAGCTAATCAATTAAGATATAAAAAGCGTAAAAACGATATTTTTATTGAAGATTATTCTGGATAAATAATCTTAACCATAGTTATAGTATATGTGACATTGATTCCGTATATATAAAGAACTATGAATTTTATAAGTGATGCTTCTTCAATGTTTTGCGATTAAAAAAACCATGTGTATCGTAAAAAATGAATTTTAAATAGATTGCATATTTTTTTTAAGTAATCTAAAAGAAAGTCATAGTATTCATTAAAATGAGAGTGTATATATAGAAAACGCCAAAATATAATTTCATATGACGAAGTTATGATTTTTCAAAGTTTTTGTGCAGTAGTGCGAACACAAAAATGGAAATTCAAATTGGTTGATTGTTAGCTGAAATAATCTAAACGAGAGTTAAAGTCGCATGTATATGAGCCCATTGATATAAAGAAAGTCAAGAACAAAGTTCGAGTGAAGAAGATATCAATTTCACTAGGACTTTAACAATCTAAACCGGTCTAAATATGAATTTTAGTTAGAGTAAGACTTAGTAGTTTTAGCCTTAATTAAAGTTGTAGAACTCGTCGAGTGGATTTCGGGCATATAAAGAACGTCGGAAATGGAGGATGTATGTGAAAGTTATGGTCATCTGAAGATTTGCATGAAAATATCTATGTTGGTGACGTGGCAGCACCGGAGTGCCCCATGTGGCATGGTCGACGGTCGGACTCTCCTACGAGACAAGGTGACGTGGCACCACAACAATGAGACATGTGGTGCAAAAAAAAGAGGACATGTAACAATCTTCTAGAAGCAATGACATGGCGAGATATGGAAGTGAAACTTGGCAACGACTAAGGGGGACAGCACAACAAGTGGGTGTGACACGCCTCTTGTCTGTGCGCGACATGCGCTCGACAACCCTATATATATCTTTTGATTTTCATTCAATTCTCACAAACTTTCAATTCTATTTCTCTCTAAAGCATTCCTCCTTCTTGAGTTTGATTTTTTGGGTTTCTTAGGTAATTTGGCAGGGCTCTAGCCTATTTAGGAGTTCAAAAAAAAAATAGAACTTTCCATTTAGAAGTTTTGCCCGCACAATTTCCTAGTTTTCGGTAAAATCTATGTAAGTTAAGTTACATTTATTTTATTTCAAGTCTAACTTATATGTATGTTGATATTTATTATTATGAACCTATAAAAAAGATTATAAGTGATTTCAATTCAAAATGTTGATTGACATACTTACGGGAGTGACGTCTAGGCTTAATTTAATGAGGTATTTAAAGTGGGATTTCCAAACAATATACTTTCAATATCAAACGGTCCCTACTTTCGATATGATCATACCTACTTATTCCTTATCTTGATAGATTTTAATGTAAACATTGGGATTCTTGAGGAATTTAGGCTGCCATTAGTCATGAGCAATATCAGACTAAGACTTAGTAGTAATCATACCTAGGTCACGTTAATGGAAACGTCAAGGTGCTAAAGCTAAGCGTTGCCCAAATTCCAAGGCATCCACTTTTAACAAGTGAGTGCATATGAAACACCCCCAAAAATCATGACCAAATTTTTTTTTGTTAAATCATAAATAAACCATACTTATCAAATCATCTCATCCAAAATGTCAAGTCATAGTATCTCAAACATCATATCCAAAAACACATGTGATGAGATTAAAACTCTTTAAGATCGATAAGATTCTTAACAAGTAACACAAGAACACAAAGTAAATAAGAAGACAATATGAATCAAACTAATGTCGAATGATTAATAAGCCACAACCTAAGAAGAGCTCTATGAAGAATTGCTACTGTAGAGGTATGGTAGGGTTACAATAATGATATCGACGACTACTTAACATACGGTGGATCCATGCACTATATATATACATATAACCCTAATAAATGACGGCTGGACAGGCCCAAGCCTTATACAAAAAGGACTAAACAAAAAGCCCAATGACACAATCTTCAATACCCAACAATCTTCCCCTTTGTGTCAATTAAGGCGAGAGAAGTGTATTGTTGTGCTTGTTTTGTCTTCTTCACTGTCTTGAACAACTTCAGTATGATAGCCAGTAGAGTGTGACGGAAAAGAATATACCAGCAAAGCATGTCATTAAGATTCTTTTTAGCAGCATCGTCATTTTGTTTGAACCTGTTTATGATACTCAAGATATGCTCAAAACTAGAAGTGGAGAACAGGTGTTTTTCGGGTAAGGCGAACAAGCATTTTTGGTTTTCTCCACGAGTGAAAATCACCGTGTGATATTTTGTATCTATTTTGCCCATTGGCATTTTGTTCACGTCGCTTGCTTTACCAACAGGCTTGACAATTGGCTTTTTCCTCAAAGCAGAAGCGATATCCTTATCCAGCTTCGCTACTTCATGTATGTAAGATACCAATATTCTCTTTATGTGAGCAAGAATGGGATCATACTTCCCCTCTTCGGTTAGCAGGAAGTTTGTGAGCAGGATACAATCGTGGGGGTTGAGGTTCGGTAGATGAGCAAGTAAGATCTCATGAACTGAGTTTTCATAACCTTAAGTCACCCAAAACTTCACATTGATAAAGCTTCCTACAGCAACTGGCTTTAATACCTTGACCGGTGTAATCTTCTTTGCACTCCAGGTCAAGTATTGAGGTTGTGAAAAAGAAAGATAGTAATCAATTAAATTCCTATCAGTTTTCGCGTCAGAAGAGGGAATTGGTGCTGTCGGCACAAAGCAATGAAAAACGAATGCCCTTCGGGTGATTGGCATATCAAATTGTGAGTCTTTGGTATTTTCGAAGTCAAAAGAAATGACTGGCTCAAGCCAATCAGTGCTTGGAGACTCAATTGCTTCTTTCAGAAACTTTTCTAATGTCCACAGCGGAAAGAGAGTTTTTCTCTTTTCCAAAGTGTCAAGGGCTTCTTTCTCTTTTCTTTCCTTCTCTTCGGCTTCCCGTTCAACTTTGAGATTTTCATCAAGAGTTCGATCATCGTGTTTTTGCTTCAACAACTCTTCTTCGGTTTCTTCTTCTTCTTCATTTTCACCAATAATTTTCTTTCCTTTGGAACTCGAAGCTACATTATCCTGCGGTTCATTGGCAACTTTCTGTTTTGGACAAATTGGATTTCTTTCGGTTGTTAGAGGTTGAGTAGAAGGATCTTGAGTAACTTCTCCCCCTTGTTTCGGAGGAGCCCCTTCCTCGGAAACACCCTCAAGTCGATGCAAGATTTCAAGGTCTCGACGGAGTTTCTCTGCTAAGTATTGACGAACACTGATTGTAAGAACAGAGTCATGAGCATCAAGAAAATTTGTGAGAAGGACACTGACATCACCTACACATGTCTTCATGACTGTCTTTTCAGAGTTGAACTCATCAATAATCTTATTCTCTTGATTGAGCTTTAGAGTTTTAGCTTTAACCTGAGTAGTTCGAAGAGCCAGTTCGTCCATGACCTTGCTTTCAATGGCTAAATTAGCTTGGAGTTTATCAAGACGAGAATTGATTGAAGATTGGAGCTTTGTGTTATCATCTTGTATCCCTGTAAGAATTTTGTCAAAATTCACTTTCTCAGCTTGGAGCGAAGTGGTGAGTTTCTCAATAGCAACATTCACCATATTGGCATTCTTTTCAGCAGCCTCCTAGAGAGAGTCCAAAAATAAACGAGCATCTGAGATTAGTTTTTCGACATTCTCGGTCACCTGCTTACATGAAGTGGTAGAAGCTTCCACAACTTTGGTGGCTTTATCAATGGATTCCTGATGCTCTTTAACCAGTGTAGAGAACAGAGCCTTGACCGATGCTTCAGAGTATTCAGTGGTAGAAGAGGTAGAGGTAAAGGCAAGCAAGTAATCGAGCTTCTCGGTCAGATCTTTAGGACGCCTTTTTGTGACTGGGGCATCATCATCATTGTCGATTTGAACGGTAAAGGGGCTATAGTGAAAAGTATCAAACTCCACATCATTTCCACCAAGAATGGTGTTAGACTCGTCGAAGTGAAGTGGGGAAACTGGTTTAGAAGTAACAGGAATATTAAAACCAGAAGTTTTTACCCCCGCATCAGATGCGTTGACATCAACAGGTGGTTCGGTTGTAGTGGTAGTGGTGGTGGTGGTTGTTTCGGTGAATAGGGGTGGTGGTAATGTTGTAGAAGTGGGTGGTTGAATTGATGCAGAAGGAGGCCAATGAGCTATCGAAATAGGAATAGAAGAGCGAGGTGGAGATGGAATGGTTTCAGTAACATGTACCTCATGATCTGGTGAAATTAGAGGTGAATAACCTCGAGGCGAACCCTTAGAAACTTTCGCTTGAGAATCACCTTCACTTTCGCTTGACTCTTCTATTGGATGATCCGAAGGCACATAATTAGAGTCGCTTGAGGAAGAAACTTTCAGTTTGAGAGTCATCTTCCACAGCTTGTGCTTCTTCGGAGCCGAAGGTTCAGCAGTTTGACCCTTTCGCTTCTTGGGCGTGATAAGTTTAGAGGAGGGTCCCTCTTGAACTTCCCTCCTTTTGTCCCCTTTCTTACCTCCTTTCTTTGACATGTCAGCTTCATCGAGGGAATGTTGCATCTAAGGAGTGATTTCCCTTGGACCCAAAAAAGGTAATTTCTCGTGTTCCGTAATGATGAGACTAGCCCCGGAAACACACATGTACATCGTCTCAAGGATGGAACCGATGAATGAAAACTTGGAAGAGTCAGCCACGATGATCTTTGTGGTGTGGAAAGTAGCAATTGAAGACAATAAAGAATCCGCCATGACTGGGACTTGAAATTTCTCCATAGCCCTTTGGGTAACGATGGTCCAGAATCTCCCACATTAAATCTCAATGTGACGAGAGAATGAATTCAAACTTTGAACTAGTTGAGTCCAGAGAATAGACCCATAATCGAGATTGATGCCATGGTATAGACCATAGATAATGGTCATAAAATCTTTTCTTGCACCATCAGATCCAACCACTCATTCTGAAAAAACCCTTAAAGAGAAGGGTGAACAACCCATGCCATTGAGGAGGTAGGCAAGATTTCTTGACCTTTGTAATGGTGGAGAGAAGATCAGTGTACCCCATGTTGTAGAACATCTCGAAGATCTATGTAGTCGTAATTGTAAGGTCCTGAAACGGATCTTACCAGTGATCAAACAATCAAACACAATGAATAAAAACGAGAATGAAGTAGAAACAGAAATCAGAACAAGCTTGCACATGCTTCTATTGATAAAAGACGTCTGGTACAACTTGTGAATATCTACCGTAAACTTTGTGGCATCAACAACCATCAAATGACCTAGCTATCATCTATAAATAGTGGACCTGGGCCGCCTTTGGGTTTACGGTCGTAAACAGGCTTACGGATGTAAACTCATCACATGGCCGTAAACTACACATAAGCTACCAAAACTGCATATTGACTCAAAAGAACCTATTACAAATGTAAGCCTAGACCAAACCATTAATTGGACCCTTCAATCCCCCCTTGGGTTGGTGCTAGCTTGAAGTTAATCTTTGTTGACCACCATCACATCTGCCTGCCCCATTGCCCCGTTCCACATACGCTTATTGATAATCTCTGCAACCATAGACGTGTACTCTTTCGCTGCTTGTTCAAAAAGCTCCTCGGAAACTACTATTTGATAAGTACTCAGATGATGAATATCCCACCTTCCAAACTGGAACAAATCCTTTAGATCATATAGACGAATGCACCCATTTTTAAGCTTGATAACAACTGACGTTGTAGTCTCGTCGAAAACCCAATACTCCATGGAGCTTAGAGATCCATCTGGGTAACTTTGAAGCACAGGGATTTGTTTGACCTGATTGGTTGCAGGCCACATCACCACTTGAAGAGGATGACCAGTCTTGGGATCGATGACATCAGAGAAATGCTTGATAACAGACTCGACAGTCTTCATCGAAGGAAAACCCTTTTTCACCTGGTCTTCTAGAAAATGTTTGAACTGAGTTGCCTGTGGATTATCCGAGGGATTTGAAAAAGCAGATCGTGACAGCTCTGATAAATCCACCCTAGTCCATGAATTGAAATCATGACTATCTTTGTAGAGCTCGGTGTTGCTACTCTTTCTTTGAACAATCCACATAGTAAGAGGATCATGAAATCCCCAAGAAATGATCCCAGATCTATCACCATACCTATCTCTAAAGCGAACAACTCCAAGATCCGTAACAGTGATTTTTGCTTGATCCGTAGGTACACTCTTGTCAGAGCTCCTCTTGAATAAGAGTTTTCCTTTCTCAGCAGCTTCAACTTGTCTATCACGCATGATTGCCTGAACATGGGGAGCATGAACGGGCTCATTTTCGAAATGATTAACAACCCGTGAAGTCTGAGCGGTTGGCATGGTAACAGGAAAAGATTGAGCATGTAGATTGATCCTATACTCGTCTGCAGATGTTTGGTATTTGTCACCAAGATCACTTTCAACCTTCTTCTTCAACTCAAAATAACTAGAGGTCAGGAGATTAAAATGGTCTTGAAGATCAGAAATATGCTTTGTATTTATTGTTCGATCATCCTGAAGATCAGACACTTGAGACTTCAATTTAGCATTCTCATTCAACAAGTCATTAACTTGAATATCAAGTTCGATGTTCTTCTGATCCAGGATACTGATCTTCTTTTGAAGCTCATCAATTGACGGTTTGTATGCTCCTTGACAACCTTCTTCGTAAGAAATCCCTTTGCCACACGAAGAAGGATCTACATTTTCATACTGAGCAAGATGCACAGCTAATCGCACAGATGCATCATCAGGATCTATCCTAGGAGGAGAGAATCCTGGTGGAGCAGAGGAGCCACCGGCTTCAAAATTGGTGCTAGGACCTCCATGAAATGGTTTGGTTGATACGATAAAAGGTGTAGTAGTTGGTGTAATCGGCACATCATGAGACAAGTCAAAATCCAAAGGCCCAAACCTAGGATCACGTCTTCTTCTCTTAGATGGAGGCCGCAAGGTCTGGTCTGTTGTATCATCACCCTGAAGTGGTTCAATAGTAGGTGAGACAACGTCAATGGGAAGAATCCCTAACACTATCACCATTGGAGTTGTAGAGTCAACCACTTGATCTGTAGTAATGGGTGTCGATTAGAGAGCGTCTTCAGTATCCCTTCTCTCCGTTGCCGTGTGAGCAACATCACTGAGATTATCAAGCAACGAGTTAAGGTTAACATTTGACAGAAAGTCATCATTGCTTCCAAAATTAGTTGGAATCTAATCTTTATCGAAACCTGTAAGATCAAGGTCTTCATACTGATTAGGCTTAGCATTATTATTGGAAGACCTTTCATTGTAATCACCTTCAACTTGGACTATTTGTAGGTCATGCTCCTCAGCTACTGATACAGCAGGAGAAACGGTCTCTTCCCCTTCTTGATCTGATATGGTGATCACATCTCCTTCCGAGATCACCTTTTTTGAGGAAGTGGGCTCCGATGATATCTTATCTAAAGATCCGTGGGACTTGGTTGCTTCACTCGGCTCAGCAAATCGTCCGAATTTAACCAATGGATACAGTCCTTGAAAGATCACCTTCCCTTTGCGATTTTATTTAATGAGCCTAATATTGTGAGGGCCCAAGGACTTCATATCAAGCGTTTCTCCCTCCTTTACCATGTCAGGAAATTGTTTATTGATGAAGACCTGAACGAATCGAGGGTACATTAGGAAGGTATCCCGAGTGGTGGCATTGATGTTGACCACAAACTCGTCCAGGATAAACGTAGAAAAGTTGAAGCCAATCCCCGCAGCAAGAGAAACAATAGCGCCCGTGTTTCGCAGGGATATTTCATCTGCACCGAACCTTCTGCCGGAGATGCAGCTCACGAACACGTGGGCTAGAAATCTCCAATAGGGCGACAGAAGCTTCTTCATTGTAGGAGGAGAATCACCTTCATACCCCATCTTCTCTAATATCTTCTGAGTGTCTTCAATACCAATTTCAGTGGGAGATCTTGAAAGGTCGTTGATTAGAAATGTCTCTCTCACAAATGGCTCATCGATCACAATTTTGCATCCTTGCACGATTTCATATATTGTCACTGCTCCATCATTGTCTCTTGTCATCTTGGCAGTCTGCCAGAACTCTCTGATAATCTTTTGATAAACAACGGTGTTCATGGTGATGGCGGAGGCCAGACAGCATTCTCTTAGTCCATGAATCATCGATTTAAATTCTCCATGTGCCACCAGAGGATCTGCCAGTACTATCGCCAGATTGTCCATGTCTGCAAACTTTAGAGCTGCCATTTGATCTGCACTAACACATACCAAATGAGAAACGAAAGACATTTGAGCAATGAACAATATATATTTTTATTATTAAATCGATTTTAATTTTAGCCCAAAATAATAAATTATTTTAATCAAGAACAATTTTACAGTCAACATAGGGTTTACGGTCAAAATTGAGTTTGCGGCCGTAAACCCATGGCCTTAAGCTAACGGCAGTAAACAGAGTTTACGGTCGTAAACTCCTGGGCGTGAACTTGGGCAGTAAACTGAGTTTATGGTCGCAAACTCCTAGCCGTAAGCTTGGGTCGTAAACTCCGACAGTTAGTTTTTCTTCGATTTTGGCCTAAAAAATCATCAATTTCATGAAGCAAATGCATTTCCTTGGTCGGAATCCCCTTACCTACAAGATGAACGGAGCAATTTCACAAAATCAGACAAAAAAAATTTCGAGGTTGAGAGAGAATGAAGAGGTGTTTGCAGCCAAAATCAGAAAAATGAGAGTTTCTGGCTGTAAACTCCTAGAAATACCCTTGACCTTTTTACCTGCTTTCCACACTGTGTAAGGCACAATCCAATTTTTTTAAAAATTTTCAAAAATAATACTTTGAGGATTTTAAAAATTAATAACAAGACTAAAAATAAAACTAAAACAAAATAAAAATTTAACAGAAATAAAAATAAATAAAATAAAATAAAAATTAAAATAGCAAATAAAATTGAACTTAAAACATTTCCAAACTTTTAACATACACAAAGATAAAATAAAAATAAATAAAAATAAAACTAAAACTAAAATTAAACAAAACAAATTCCAAAAGTTAGAATTTTAAATTTTGACAATTTAAAATAAAAGAAAATAAAAATAAGATTTAAGACAAAATAGACTAAATTTTATCTACACAAACGCTGAATATTAATTTTGTGACTTTGGGATCAAAGTTGTAAGAAAACCTTAGTCTACTTGTCGTTACCTTTATCTTCATGTTTATGTCTGATCGATCGTCGGTATTGTGGTCCATTTAAACACGAAAATTTTGTGATAATTTTGGACAAACTAATAATGACAAGACATTTGATCCTATATTCTTAAATATATTTCCTAGGGACCGTTTAGCTAACGACGACTAGGGATATTGTTGTCCACCTAAATTGAGCAGCGAGATCTACATACAATCTGTATGTGTTCAATTTTAATTGTATCAGAACATGTTTCCCGTTTCCTGATATGCTCCAGTAATCAAGAATTTCCAGAATACTCCTTACACCGGGTGAGTAGACAATTATTAAGAGAGAAGATTGATTTAGAATGCATATGTTGTACACCCAGGTCGGATCTCTTCCAATCACGCAGAGGATGAAACATATGACTAACTGAAGTTTCAGAGGGATTGAGAAAAAGAATGATGCATATACTGTGTACCAGGTCAGATTTTGATTCACGTAGAGGAGACAATATATGGCTAACAGATAGGAAGAATTGCATAGAAAGAAGATACAGAGAGATAGCGTTGCATATGTTACAGCACAGGTCGGATCTCTCGATCACGTGGAGGAGGCAACATATGGCTAACATATAGAAAGAAAGAAAATAACTTTCTATAGACCTAATTTATCGGAATTCCCAAGTCACCCCATCAATACCGGAATTAAGGACAGAATCCACACATCGAGGAAAAGTGAATCCACAGTTCTAGATATGGGTTCTTTTAGTGTGACCGGTACATTCCCATGTATATCTCCCTACTCAACTTACCCGAGGGTCGTATTGTCAGCCTAAACGGATCTAACTAGTTCAATATTTGTCAAGTCCCTGAATTTCTTAAGTTCAAATCTTCTTAGTCAAGTCCATTTAGAATCTTTCGTGCCTACCGACGCATCGAACACACAACGTAGACAATTCAATTCTAGTACGTTACGCAGATTCAGATTGCCCGTTATCACTTGATACTATCACTTCCCAACACATCACTTACAAGCAAGATTATCAGTCACATGTTTTTGATTTTCTGATTTTTTTTATTATTTTTTTAATTTTTTTTAATTTTTTTTTGTTTTTGTTTATTTCTCCCCCTAAATTTGTGCATTGGTGAGAATGAACTCACTAAAATATGCAAATTTACACTGAGCTAACCAAAAGTAAAAAATTGAAGATAAGAATTAAAGAAATAAAATAAAAAATAAAAAATAAAAAAACTTAAGCTAAGTAAAAAAGTAAAATAAAATTAATCCTCAAAACGTATCATCTTAAAAAATCCCAAAAGCCGATTCGAGCTTTGTTAAAAGGCTTGGTGAACAGATTTGCCACATTATTAGTAGTGGGAACTTGTTCGCAACGTCATTGTCATAGTATATTGGGGTCATTGTCATAGTATATTGGGGTTTCTATATAATTTAAACCGTATTCCAATAGTTGATGTTGGATCCATATGACTTGAGAGCAATAGGCAGATGCAGCAACGTATTCCGCTTCAACTGTTGAAGTTGAGACAGCGTGTTGCTTCTTGCACTGCCATGACACTAGCCGATCTCCAAGATATTGACACCCTCCTGAAGTAGATTTCCTATCAAGCTCACAGCCTCCATAATTACTGTCAGCAAAGACATATAAATGAAATTCAGAATTTTTCAAATACCAAAGACCCAATTTTGGGCTGCCTTTAATAAACCGAAAAATTCTTTTGACAGCAATAAGATGTGAAAGTTTAGGATTAGCTTGATAACGTGTGCATTGAGAAACTACAAACATGATGTCAGGTCGGCTTGCAGTAAGATACATCAAAAATTCGATCATCGATCTGTAGTGTGTCTGATCTACGGATTCGCCATTAGGATCTGTAGTCAGAAGAGGTCTTTCAGCCATCGGC
This sequence comes from Lactuca sativa, assembly GCF_002870075.4. Classification (NCBI taxonomy): domain Eukaryota; kingdom Viridiplantae; phylum Streptophyta; class Magnoliopsida; order Asterales; family Asteraceae; genus Lactuca; species Lactuca sativa. The sequence continues at coordinate 134,707,080 of NC_056625.2, read as the reverse complement.
GTCAATGCAGGCTTTGCGTCTTTAAACTCGAACTTCTCAAGAATATCCTCCACATACTTGTCTTGATATAGCAGGATTCCGGTTGAATTTTGTTTGACCTGAAGCCCCAGAAACATGGTCATCTCTCCCAACGAACTCATCTCAATCCGCTTTTTCATAACACCTTCAAACTCCTTGCATAGCTGCGGACTGGTAGACCCAAAGATAATGTCGTCAACGTAAATTTGAACCAAAATCTGATCATTATCGACATGCTTAATAAACAAAGTTTGATCGACAGTGCCACGAGAATATCCATGCTCGAGTAAGTGCTTTGTAAGAGTCGCATACCACGCTCGAGGAGCTTGATGTAACCCATACAATGCCTTATCCAACTTGTAGAAATGATTAGGAAACTTAGAGTTAACAAACCCAGGGGGCTGATCAACATAGATTTCTTTCTTCACCTTGCCTTACAAGAAGGCAGTCTTGACGTCCATTTGATAAACCGTGAAGTTCATGTAGGAGGCATATGCAAGGAAGATAATAGCCTCCAAGCAAACCACTAGAGCATAAACCTCAATATAATCAAGACCCTCAACTTGTCGAAACCTGCGAACTACCAGTCTAGCCTTATTTCGCACTATAACCCCTGAATCATCCTACTTGTGTTGATAGACCCAGCGTGTGTCAAGAGACTTTTTGCCCTTTGGTAACTCAACTAATTTCCAAACCCCGAGTTTTTCAAATTGATTCAATTCTTCATGCATAGCGTCTACCCAGCTGGGCTCATTCAAAGCCATTTCAACATTCTTGGGCTCTATTTGAGAGATAAAGCAAGAGTAGAGGCATGTATTGACATCCCCACTCTGACTTCTGGTTTTAACGCCATCTCCCAGCTGACCAACGATGTTCTCAATCGGATGATCGTGTTGAATTCTTAAGGGTATCTCCTAGCTAATATCATTAAGCAAGACGGGAAGATTGTGAATGTTGACACCTCCTTCATTTGTTGATTGTCCCACACCGGATGACTCTACTACAAACTCATTAGAAATGTCTTCAGGAAAGAGTAGTTCCATGAAAGTTGAAGTGACAGCGGAAGCATCTCTAGACATGAACTCTCTTTCAACAGGAGTGAGTGGTGTAGCCTCATCATCAGGAGTATCATTCTGAACTGGAGATTTTGGACTATCAGGTGGTACAGATGACTCCCCCTCAGGCGACACAGAGAACTCCCCCTCAAATGGTGAAGATGATACCTTTGGAGTTCTGTAGAAAACTTCTTCGTCTTCGTCTTCAGAAACATTCTTCGAACCAGAGAAAGACCCAGATGAGCTATCCGAAGACACATTTATGGACTTGAAAAGCGATGTGTAATCAAACAACCAATCTGGACCCACTCGAGCATCCGTTTCGTTTTCCTCTAACCAGTGCACGTCATAGGATTCTACAATCTGCTTCGTCTTCTTATTGTAGACCCTATATGTAGTGCGTACGGCATATCCTAGGAAGTAACAATCATCGACTTTGGCATTAAACTTCAGGTTGGACTCTAGGTGAAGAAGGGTGCTAGGGTAGACAAATACACGGAAATGACTGACATATGGTTTGTGACCATAGAGGATCTCATACGGAGTCTTCATCTGAGCTTTGTTGATCAACACACAATTCTGAACGTAGCAAGCAGTGTTGATCGCCTCGGCCCAAAAGAAGACTGGTGACTTGGAGTCACACAGGATCGTCCTTGCAGCGTCTTTTAAAGTTCTATTTCTCCTTTTAGCAATACCGTTTTGTTGAGGTGTGTGAGCGGAGCTGTGTTGACGCATAATCCCCTTTTCCGCACAAAAGTGATCAAGAATAGAATTCTTGAACTCTGTTTCGTTGTCGGTACGAAGTGCCTTCACCCGATTGTTGGTTTGGTTCTCAATTAGCACTATGAACTTCTTTACCAGTTCTGTAACCCCAACTTTGTTGGATAAGAAGAAGACCCACGTAAACCGAGAGAAATCATCAATCATAATAGTATGAACTTCTGTTGATGCTAAGGACGTTGACTGGACCGACCAAGTCCATATGTAATAATTGGAGCAGTTGACTGATTGAGTTAACCTGTTTTGGCAGGTGTGGTTTTCTATGATATTTACCCTGGGCACATGACACACACTTTTCAAACGTTATGAAGTCTCTGACAGGTAAACCAAGAACCATCTCATTCTTTGCAAGACGATTTAGGTTTTTGGCGTTAGCATGACCGAGTCTTCGGTGCCACAGCATTGCATTTTGTTCTGAGATCTTTGAAAAGAGGCACGTAACTTGTTCTGGAAGATTGCTATTCATATCAATGATGTAAGCATTCCCATCCCTTTTAGATTTGACAAGGATCCACTCTTATGGGACGACAAAGCCTGGCCTGAGAACCATACATTCCTTATCAGTGAAATGTGTAGAATAACCTTTGTCGCATATCTGGGACACACTCAACAAACTATGATTTAATTTGGGAGCAAAGTTGACATTCTTGAAGCTTAACACTCCATTTGTGATGGTTCCTCTCTAAGTGATCTTGCCACCTTCTCCACCCACAAAGGAAACATACCCCCCTTAAAAGATTGAATGTTGTTCAGTTGAGAGATATCTCCTGTCATATGCCGGAAGCAGCCGCTGTCGACGAACCAAGGTCTGACAACATTCCCCCGCAACTGTCCCTACAAATTGTGCGGGTTCATTTAGATTTGGGAACCCAGGTCATCACATTCCTGGGTTGTCCCGTTTCCTTTTCAGATTTATCATTATTTACTAATTTTCCAGAGGATACAGATGATGGATTGGAACTTATTTTGGGTAGCCGTTGATGATTAGGTTTTTTAACAGTCACCGATGGTTTTGATACATCATTTTTATTAGTTTGCTTTGAGCATCTGGGTTTTCTACCAGAATTGGTTGAAGATCCAGAGCTACTCCTTGAAGAAACCAATCTTGGCTGAGCCATGTTTGGTTTTAGCAAACTGTCCGGGACATTTGTTATGAAAAACCTTCTTATTAATTTTAAAAACTTCCCGTTTTCTACTACGATCATCCTTCCAATCATCATTCCGAAAACGCGTTTTAGAGGATTTTCTAGTGACCTTCCTCTAAATTCGTTCTCTCCTCTTGGAGACATATACTATACAAACATTCTATTAGGACAATTCCTAGCTATATGACCACCAGTACCACAATTGAAACAAATCTGTTTGTTATTGTTAAAACCTGGAATGCACTTTTCAGATTTGTTTTCCATGCCAACACCCTTGCTTTTCTCACATGAGCATGAGCAAGAATTAGGTTGTGAGACAAGTGAGGGTGTATCAGATGGAGAAACTTGTGAAACTGGTGGCTTCTCATTAGTATCATCACAAACATTATCATTGTCAACCACATTATCAAACACTTTAAAAGCATTCAAATCAGTATCAGAAGGTGCAGAAAAATCACAAAAAACATTGTCACTTGCAACATCAGAAAAACTAAAGTCTTTATTTAAAACTAAAACTTCAGGTTTAGACTCAGTTTTATTTTCAGAAACAGATCCTTCAACTTCGTGCTTTGACTGATTTAAGGATTGATCTGCAGGAGAAGTAGAAATGTTAGTACTTTCATCATTAATAAATCTCCCGAAACAAAACCAGACGGCTTGCCATAAACCATGAATGGTTCATTGCAATTTCCTCCTTGGACAAAGGTTGAAACTGATATGAATGGTTTAAAGGAGGAGGCACTTTATCATACCCTAGACCCTTTGACTGATTATGTTTAATTTGCATGCAGTGGTCTATCATATTGGCAACTACCTCACTTGAAACATCAAATTTTCTAAAATCAAAATCAGCAGTTTCAAATTTGCCTTTTAATGTTTCAAGTTCAGTAACTAACTCGGCGTTCTGTCTCTTTATGTAATCATAATTTTCACATTTATTACTATAGTCTTCCTGAAGTCTTCTAAAGTCCTTTATTTTAGTTTCTAACTGGCCTTAAGAGGTTTTTGTCCTTTTCTAAGTTGATAGCCCTCATATCTAAGGCCCTCTACTTCTCTACGTAGTGTTTCAATTTCCTCATGAAGAATTTTAACATAATCAATACAAGCTTGAGAGCATGAAGGCAAACTTACCTCACTTTTCTTCGGTTCAGAAGTAGAAGATACCATCAATGCAAACTGTAGCTCCATCATTTGATCTTCAGTTGCAACACTCTCTGCGGAAGCTTCACCACCAACTTGAGCCAAATGAGCATTTTCAGGTCTTAATATATTCAGGGCCTGCATCTGATCCTCCCAGTCAAATGACTGAGCAACCATAACCTTCTCACTATTAACCTGAGCATCGTTTCGATTGTTCCCTACTGCAACCATTGTCCGGTCATTGTTTAATCTTCTATCTAGCTTCGGGCACTCACGGGCAAAATGACTTGGCTCGTGGCAGTTGAAACAATGCGACTTTCCCTTGCTGAACCCTACCTTTTTATCAGCACTCATCCCCTAGTTATTCTTCCCGGTTTTCTTCGCAAACTGCTTTGCCCTGAAAACTGCCATGGCAATTTGCCATGTAGTATCCATTTCTTCTACGTCTACATGATGAATCTGATCAAGATAAGCAAATGACAATTGTGACGGAAGATCTCCAGCTACAAGAGCATTGTAGCAATTAACAAGTCCTGTAGCGAGAGAAAGATTTTCATCACCCTCCTTGCTGTTTGAGGAAGAGATCCCATTTGAAGGAGAAGCAGCTTGAGTAGCAGCGAATGATTGGTTCTGAGAGAAAGGCATGGTGATGCAGCAGGAAGTGAAGTAGCTGATGGAGTGGAAAAGGATTGAATCTGATCTTGCTAAGCAGCAAAGGGATGACCTACAGAGGAAAATGTGAGAGATGAAAGAGCATTGTTAGATGAGATCCCAAGGCTTGCAGCTGAGTACGAATTCACATGGTTTATCTCCACTGTTTATCATCAATATCACACGCCTTGATGATTGCCATCACTTCAGCAAGAGTATGGCGATTTAGGTCTTTGGTCTTCTTTATAACTGCTACATTCATGTCCCATGACTTTGGAAGGGCATTTAGTAGCTTCTTGTTTATTTTAGACTTTGTCAACAAGATTCCAGCTATGCTCATCTCAGTGGTGAGAGTTGTGAATCGTTGAAGCTGCGCCTCCAGGGTCTCACCAGGAATGTAATTCAACATGTTGAACCTTTGGCGCAGCATGTCCTGGCGACTCTCCTTCATATCTTCATTACCTTCATATACTTCAATTAGGGCTTCCCACAAAGCCTTTTCTGAAGTATACTCCCTAAAACCTTGAGCTATATCCGGAGACAGGGCCATGGTTAGAGTGTCCAAAGCCCTTTTTTTCTCTTCAACCTTCTCAAAGTCTTCATCACTGTAATTCTCAATCGTTTTGTTAACCACTTGCCCTGCAACAGTGGTGGTTATTCTGACAGGATTTTTAATGATGCTCCTCCAAATCTTGAAGTCCTTCATTTTAATATACTTCTCTATCCTGTACTTCCATTCGGGGAAACCTTCAGCAGACATCAGCCTTGGAATGTGAGTGGTTGTACCCATTACAGACTCCAGCTCATGGTGATGTGTTTGACTTTGTGAATCCATTTAATATTAATTTAAATAAAAATTAAATTATTTATTTAAATAAAAATTAAGTTATTGTCTAAGTTTCCGGTCAAAACAGGTGTTCACGGTCAAAGAGGTGTTTACGGCCGTAAACTCTGTTTACGGTCGTAAAGAGTTTGCGGTTTCTGTATACGGTCAATGAATCTAAGCTTGCAGTTGCTGAAGATGCTTTATTCACGATCTAAGAACAAAGTTTACAGCCTAAGAAATTTCTTTAGCTTGCGGCCATAAACTGAGTTTGTTGCCGTAAACTTTAGGCAGTAAACTCTTAGAACTTCAAGGAATCACGATTTTTCAATTAAGCTTGAAACCCCTTCGCAGCAGACACCAACTTCAGTCGCAAACAATGAAGAATATGGCCAAAAGCTCTATTGTATGATGCTTTGACACTGGTTTTGCTCTGATATCAATTGTAAGGTCCTAAAACGGATCTTACCAGTGATCAAACAATCAAAACAATGAATAATAACGAGAATGAAGTAGAAACAGAAACCAGAACAAGCTTGCACACACTTCTATTGATAAAAGATGTCTGGTAAAACTTGTGAATATCTACCGTAAACTATGTGGCATCAACAACCATCAAACGACCTAGCTATCATCTATAAATAATGGACCTGGGCCGCCTTTGGGCTTACGGTCGTAAACAGGCTTACGGCCGTAAACTCATCACATGGCCGTAAACTACACATAATCTACCAAAACTGCATATTGACTCAAAAGAACATATTACAAATGTAAGCCTAGACCAAATCATTTATTGGACCCTTCAGTAATTGAGTTAGGATTCACCATTTATTCGACATAAGTTAGCCCTAAATGAAAGCAAAACCTAATTTTAGAGACAGAAGTTTTCTTATCAAAAATCTCGAACATAATACGCTCCTCTTCCTTTATGTACTTCGCTGAAGAGTAAACTTGAGATAGAAGAGACATTGACACACATTCAACTTTGGAAAGAGCATGTACCAGTGGCGAGTACTTGAGGCATTCGACGATCTGGAGCATAAAAGCATCATACTTGAATGGAGTCAAGTCGATGATCAGGTTTTGGTTACGCTTGATCGTGAGGAGATTAGATTGAGCGGTGTGTTCTTGAACTGAAGATGAGTCTGCCATTGCTGAAGCTTGGTGAGCAAGATGAACAGTAGATAGAGAATTTGCCTTTAGAATGCTTTGAGATATTTTGTAAGTGGTAAAGGAGAAAAGAATAATGAGAAATCCTTTTATACGATTACCATGAGAGAGAAAATATTTAATGATCACGTATGCGAGATTTTCAAAAACAACGCCTGATTGGACGTGATTTAACAACTGTTACCCCCGAAAAGCGTGTAAGTCGGCGTGACGATAGATGATGTTCCATATTTCACGCACCTTTATTTGAAACTTATCCATTCATCGTCTCTTCATAGTATTTAAATGTTTCAACTTCCATTCAAAGAAATGAATCCTTCTCCAACTTCATAGCCCAAATAAATAGACAAAGCTCTTTTTTCTTTATAACATATAGGGCCACCAGTGAATTAGAAGGGAAACACCAGAACTGAAAATTACCATTAGTGCCACGAACAAGACTTTTGGAAAATTATAAATATCTTCGTGGAAGAGTGTGCCAATGAAAAAGAAATAAAGCAAATTATTTAATATGGGATATTAGTGACGTCATTAGAGACATAAAACGGATGATCCCAAGAATGAATCTCTTCCTTCAAAGTCAAGAGAGACTTAGAAGTGTCTGTGTGGTTTCCCGTAGAAGTACAATCAAATGCTTATTAAGAAGCATTAAAAGGCATCTTTTCAAAATTAGGCTATAAGGGTGGCTTTAGCTTCAACCGAACATCATATCTTAATATAAGACCGAAAGTTAGGTGAAGTACTTGTGTGGCCGGTGTAGCCTATAACATGAAGTAGGTTGGGATCTTTTTCAATGACTTGGTGAAATAGCATAAATCTCAAAAACAAAATAAAACTGGATCTTTTGGGAAGAAATGCCTTGGTTTTAGACAATTTCATAAAGATCTTAATAAATAATAGAGATTTCTTGGTACATACCACATGAGTGGGTTCGTTAATACATGGGTGAAAAACTAGAACATTCAATTGTTCACCGTCAATTCATGTAAGGTGTTAAATTGTGGGTTTCACTTAGATCATGGTGAAATGAAACTACGATCATTAACACAAATATTGTGTAACCATAAACCTCAGTGGTACATTCCGAGAGTCTCAAGGGTTACTTTCATGGAATCGAAAATAATGAAGAAGAATGGTGAGATGGTTAAAGAACCGAAAGTACCTCTAGTATACAAAGATGACCAAGCAGATAACTCTTAACTCAATGTGAGAAGTGTAAGGTAGCTAATGACTTAAGTGAATTTAGCAGCCTAATTGGGAAGAAACGGTATGTAAACATCGAGTCAGTAAGGCTTCACTTAGTTGAGCCTTTGGACAACATGCAACATCATCCTTCTAGGGACACTTAGCTAGTATACAGAATAAGATTATATACCTTCCCCATGATTCATTATTGAGACAAGCAGCAAAATGTGTTAGAATCTAGTTGAAATAAATAAAAGAAAATATTTTTGCATTTTCAAAATTTTTGAAAAAGAATTAAAAATAAAAAGGAAAAATGATTTTGTATTTTTAAAATTTCTAAAAAAGAAATAAAATCAGAAAGGAAAAATGTTTTTGTATTTTTTAAAATTTCTGAAAAAGAAATAAAAATAGAAAGGAAAAATATACAAAAAGTATACATCAAGTTTCAATCGAACATTCGCCTTTGGATGGATGAAGCAAAATATACCGAGCGTTCGGTACAATTCGGTGCCCAAAAAATTCAGAACCGAAATAGACCGAGCGTTTGCTCTATTTCGCTTGTTAAAATTTTAAAGAGGCGAAAGTGAAAGATATCCTTATGGAGCCGAAGGAGGTTTCGGTACAGATTCGGATTCCATCATTCCCAAGCGTTGGAGTATTCTATTGAAGGATGCTTCAGGCAAAGCTTTCGTAAATATGTCAGCAAATTGATCAGCAGAACGTACAAAATGAATTTGTACGTTACCATCTACTACGTGATCCTTGATAAAGTGATACTTTAGTGCTACGTGTTTCATCTTTGAGTGTTGCACTGGGTTATGACATATTCGGATTGCACTTTCAGAGTCACAATAGAGTGGGATTCGCTTCATGTTTAGGTCATAGTCTCTTAACTGTCTTTGAATCCAAATGACCTGCGAAGCGCAAGATGCAACGACTAGATATTCAGCTTCAGCTGTGGATAAGGATACACACGTTTGTTTCTTGGAATGCCAACTAACGAGTTTGCCATCCAGAAATTGACAACCGCATGTGGTGCTTTTCCTATCTACACCACATCCTCCTAGATCGGCATCAGAGAATTCTTGACTGAAGAATCCTGATTTCACAGGATACCATATGCCAAGAGATGAGGTTCGCTTCAGGTATCAGAATATATTCTTGACTGCCACTATGTGAGGTTGGCGTCGATTAGCTTGAAACCTAGCACAATAACAAATAAAAAACATGATATATGGTCTACTGGCTGTAAGATACATTAGAGACCCTATCATCAAGGGATAGAGTGTCATATCAGCAGCCAGTTTTTCCAGTGATGGTGTTATTATCGTTCCGAATGCCATTGGAACCTTCACCCTTGAGTCTCCCATCATGTCGAAGTTCGCTAGTAAAGTCTTTGTGTAAACCTCCTGATTGATAAAAATGCCTTCTGGTCCCGTCTTATGTTCAATCCAAGTAAAACATTAATTGGACCCATTAAACTCATCTCATATTTAGTCTCCATCAACTTCCGGACTTCAGCTGTTAGGCTAGAGTTTGTGGAACCGAATATGATGTCATCGACATAAATTGTGACAATCATTAAATGGTCACCCTCTTTCTTGCGAAAGAAGGTTGGGTCAATGGAACCTTGTTTAAACTTGGAAATTTTAAGAAAACGAGTTAAAGTTTCATACCTAGCTCTAGGAACTTGCTTCAGACCATATACGACTTTGTCCAAAATATAGCAACGGTTGGCATAATTTTCATTCACGAAAACCGGTGGTTGCTTAACGTATACAGTTTCTTCTAGTTCTCCATTCAGGAAAGCACACTTGACATACATCTGAAATACTTCAAAGTTTTTGTGTGCTGCGTATGCCAAGAAGATTCAGACTGATTCTAACCTTGCTACTGGAGCGAAGGTCTCTTCATAGGCGATCCCTTCTTCTTGACAATATCCTTTCACCACAAGTCTCACTTTGTTCCTTATCATGCTGCCTTCTTTATCCATCTTGTTGTGAAACACTCATTTTAGACCGACCACAGATGCACCAGGTGGTGTGGGAATCAATCTCCAAACCTTGTTTCGTGCGAACTCATTGAGTTCGTCTTACATGGCCTGCACCCAATTAGAGTGATCAACTGCAATATTAACTATTTTCAGTTCTATCTTGGAGACGAACGAATTAAACATGCAATATTCCACTTGAGAGAATAAAGCTATTTGATTCGCTTTCATTTGAGAGCGTGTAAGAACTTCCTCAGATGATTCACTTTTAACTTGAGTTTTCGGATGATCTCTTGTATATTTTGTGAGTAGGGGTAGGATGGATCATAGCAGGATCCATTTCAGCATTGACTTCCTCTTCGAATTTTGATTGAGCATCTGAATCATCATTTGTATTTTGATTCTCCCCCTCGAATGATGAGACAGTTTCAACATCAGGTTCAGAATTCTCTCCATCTAGTGGTCTTTCATGGGTCATGGTTGGTGATGGGTTCTCCTCATGGAAAGGAGAAGTGGATTTGTTTGCTGTAGACGAACCCCCTGCAAAGGAGTGCTTTCTCTTAGAGGTTTGCTTGAGCTTGAAGGTTCGCTTTCCATTTCTTCTGTGGCATCATCGATTATCTTCTTTATTTCATCGATTTATTATCTGCTGCTTTTGCTTCAGAGTTAATAGCCTTCTTGGGCTCATCAAAAAGGAGCATGTATTCCTCATATAGGACAACTATTGGAATCGTGGTTGGACTTGGTGTTGGAAAGATGTCTCCCATCTGACTTTCGCCTTGATTGATTCTTCTTCAGATAGTTATCATCAAACATGACATAATAGGTTTCTTCTATTTTCTTGGATCGTTTGTTGAGAACCCTATATGTGTTGGAGGTCAGCGAATAACCCAGAAAGATACATTTATATGCTTTCACATCGAACTTGTTTCGGTTTTCTTTGGAGTTAAAGATGAAACACCTGGAACCGAAGACATGGAAAAACTTGACGTTAGGTTTTCGAGTATTTAAGATTTCATATGGAGTAAGGGTAAATCGATTATTCAAGAAGGATCTATTTTGAGTGTAGCAAGCAGTGGCGATAGCATCGGCCCATAAATACAGAGGCAAATAGGAAAAACTAAGCATGGTCCGAGCTGCTTCACATAAGCAACGGTTTCGTCTTTAAACTATGCCATTCTGTTGTGGAGTGCATGGAGCAGAAAAGTTGTGAATTACTCCCTTTTCAGCTAAGAATTCTTCAAACTCTTTATTTTTAAATTCCACCCCAATGTTTCTTCTGATGTTACGAACCAGCTTTCGCAACTGAACTTCCACTTGCTTTATAAAGTTCTTCAGCTCTAGAGTGGCCTCTGATTTCTGTTTAAGAAAATATACTCAAGTGAAACGAGAAAAATCGTCAACAATAACAAGTATAAACTTACTACCACCGACACTTCCGATTGCATATGGTCCACAAAGATCAATATGCAGAAGCTCAAGAGACTCAATGATCTTAGTGTTTACAAGAGTTGGATGACTCTTTCTGCTTTGTTTCCCCATTTCGCATGCTACACATAGGTGATGCTTATCAAACTTTAAGAAAGGAAGGCCTCGCACGTGATCACCTAGAACTACCTTGTTGATGTCTTTAAAGTTAAGGTGTGATAGTCTTTGGTGCCAAAGCCAACTTTCATCAAAGTGAGCCTTTGTTAGCAGACATACAGTGGGCTTCCCTCTTATGGGATTCAAGTTTAAGGGATACATCTCCCCTTTTTGCTGTGACTTCAATAAAACTGCTTTCGTCTTTTTCTCTATAATTTCTGATCCTTCATCATCAAAGGATACTTTCAGGCCAGTTCCCACAACTAATTATGAAACACTAATTAGATTTTCCAGCTTAAAAACATGAAAAAGTTCACTCTGGGCCTCCTACTCGTCGAGTGCACGAACCTACTTGACGAGTAGGATGAAGATACACATGGACTCGGGGAGTTCACTCAGCAGATTGCAGAATTTTCGATTTTCTTTTACAATTTGCATCAAGTATCAAGAGAAAAAGCCTAGGCTCTGATACCACTGAAGGGTTTTGAGCATTCTAACACTCCTATGGTGTACATGCAACCCTAGAAACCTTGGATCTATGTTTTACTAAGATACATGCAAATTTGATTTTTCCAAGGTTCTTATCCTAACTAGCATGGCATGGGGAACTTGAACATAAAAGCTAGTAGAATAACATTCCTTTCTTATTTCTTGGATTCCTTAAGAACTTTGTGAGCCTAGCACCCCAAATGTGATGTCTCAAATGTTTCACACAACACCACAACTCTTGGAATAACTTGAGAGAAGCACACTATCACTCAAAATCGGCTAGCCCTCCTTGTTCTTATCTATGTGCCGATTTTGCTAGCCTATGGGTCTTTATATAGTGTGTCACAAGTAGGGTTACACCATGTAAACCCTAATTGACATGGCTTTTCATTAGGCTTGTCGAAAATAACTGAAACCCGATCTACGCACCTGACCCGTTCCGAATTCGGGTAGAATGGGTCGGGTAGAGCGGGTAACGGGTATGAACATTTGGGTAATAGGTTAACCCGATAATAGCATAGGTCGGGTTTTAGGTATGAATATTAATTTTTGGGTATACCCAAATTCATTTTATAAAATAATATATAGTATATTTAAATATTAGTACATCCCATATCCCATATATTGTCTAGGGTATTGGACTATTGGTAACAGGAGGCAGAAGTACGCTCCATATTTCCTCTTGATCGACACAAACAAACACAAGCACGCTGCATATTTCTTGATCCGAAGTTCGATCCTCAAAGACGTAATTCTCAGCCTCCATCATCGTTATAGGCTGAAAATTCTGCTAATGCATATTCTCACTAGCCATGCATCATGAACATGCATTATACAACAGTAAAAATGAAGTGGTGCAACAGATTCTGGTTTTGAATTCAATATAACCCAATAAGAGTTATTTGATCCAATAATAAACATGATAACTTTTTGTAGTTGAGATTACAATATAACCCAAAATTAGTTGGATTCAAAATATGTGTGTTAAAAAGGGGGTTAATTTCCTCGAGATTCAATAGACTAGAACGACATGCGCTTGCTCCTCAAAATACTCACATACCTTTGGCTTCTTTTACTTGAAATGGAATATTTTGCTACCCAATTTTTTTATTAAACCAACCGAAATGCAAAAAAAAAAAAAAAAAAAAAACACATTTTCGGTTATACCCGATAATTACCCGACCCGACCTAAAACTCGAATACCCGAAACCCAAAAACCAGAATTACAATATAGGTCGGGTATCAGGTATTATTTTTTTTAAGGAAATACCCATTCTACCCGACTCGTTCTACCCGAAACCCAAGAATTTTACCCGATCGAAACCCTCACTTTTAATTTCCTCCATGATCCATGGGTTTTAACCTCCATGGAGCACCCTATGGGTTTTAACCCAATTTAATAAACCATGGATCATTAGCCCACTATATAAGAATGGATGATTTACACAATCAATCCCCATATATTTAATTAGTCTCTTTTTAATCACAAAAATTAATTCCAAATTAATTCTTGATCACTACTAATTAAATAATATGATTTCATATTAATATATTATAACTTATAATATATTAACAAATCATAAGTGTTGTTCTTCTCATTTTGTCTATCCAATTATCATGATGCCATGCAACCCAAATGGACCATGCCAATCGGGTCAAGTACATACCAGAAGTAGTTATTTACTTAGACACCTTATCCAACAATATATGCCCAAAAATGCCAATACAAAGCCTTACAAAGGGTTAGGTACTCAATGTCTAGTCTCTAGCTCAATAAAGTTTAGGTCTTTAGGCTCTCAAGACCCTCCACTCTTCAGATATGAGGTTTCAACCTCAAATCATACACAAAAGCTCAATGACTCTAAGAAATGGAAGAAAACCCTAGAAAACTCCCTTATCAATATCTCCATAGAATATGAGCAAGTCAACATATTTACCTCAACCAATGTCACACCCCCGAACCAGACGGCGGAAACGTCTGAGGGCTTGCGTGACTTAAATTGAATATCGTCACAATGAATATACATGAATCATAACATAAACATCACCATGCATCAATACATTACAACTGACATTATTCACATCAAGTACATTGTTTTAACATTTCAAATCCTTAGCATAAATTGTTTGATGGTTTTGAAAAGCATAACACCCTAACATACTTGGTATTACTCCTCAGCTTACCTGTTACTTGAGAATACAAGTTATTTTGAAAACGTCAATATATGGAATGTTGGTGAGTTCATAAGCATGGTTGTTACGAAAATGTTTTGTGTAGTTTATAAAACCCAGAAAATCCGCTATTTTCTTAAAAAGACAATTGTTTATACCAAAGTGTGGAGATCCATAGGTTTATGTATGAATGATTTCAGAGCATGTATAAAAAAAGTTTTGCATTATAGTTATTGAAAAGTCAAATGAATGATGCTGATTTCCTCGAAAAACCCGATGTTTTTCGATCAGAAGATATAATTGTTTCAAATTGTTAAACCGTCACAACGAATGATTATGATTTTTCCCTGATTACTCGGATAGTGTTAGATTTGTTTATGTGAGTCGTTATAACCATGCATGATAATGACTAGTTCGTCTGTCTTGGCACTCTGGCGAATGCCAGAATTGATCTTAAGATTTTGTCACCCTAGACTGGCCGAGTCTAACTATAGCGAACAGATGAGGTGTGGGGGAGTCACCCCCGTATAGATCTATACACAAACTCTCGATCTCCCTCCAGGAGACTTTGATTATAACTACAGACTACAGACGACCCATAGAGGTGTTGCCCGCTATTACTCACTAAATCTAACATGAATTGGATTACCATTGATTAACGACTTGTATATGTTTACTAAATTGAAGGTAGGCCTAATAAACGAGGAGAAGATGATTACAAGGTCCTACTAATCCCACGTATTATTTATGGCTATTGGGTATACGAATGACATGTTGGCTCATTTCGCATTTGATCTAGTTGGACCTTAGTAGCAATGCTACTGGGCCACTAAGGCCCAATAGCACTTAAAAGCCATTGAGGATCCCTTAAATATGAAATTGGGTCATAAAAGGCCCAATAACATTTATTATTATCCCTTGGGCCCAAAAATCATGTTAATGGGTCACAAAGGCCCAACAAGCATGATTGGAACTTTCAAGCCCAAAGATTTGGATGTTTACTTGTTTTAGGTATAGTATAATTGTTGGAAAGTTTGATTGAGTGATTGTTAATTTCGCATCGGAACGAGGCCGGTCGGTTATTTTTAACGATGTTTGGAATTATACGTATTTTCATCTTTCCATTTTCATGAATTGTAGTTTGGTATTTTTATTTTAACTCAAATATCTTAAAAATAAAATAATTGACTCAAAAATATTGGTTTGAACCCTTTCAGCCCTTCTTTGGTAAAATTGACAATTTTAGTCCTTTATACAAAAAAAGACATTTTGGGCCCTTAAACCATTTTCTTGACAATTTTGACCCCTAGACTTGTTTAAATGATGTTTTTGGTTCAAATTTACTCTTTGGATGTTTCAGCCCCTCCAGAAAAGAATCTTTCAGTTTAAGCCCAAACTTTTCGCAATTTTTACAATTTTGGCCCAAAATCCAAAAAGTTTACAATTTTGATCATTGTTTGGAAAATACATCATTTTAACCCCTGAATTAGTTTTATTCAACCCTTTTACCCCCTGTTTTGAGAATTTTATCGTTTCAACCCCTTGGAAGTTGTAATTTTCGCAAGTTTGGCTCATTGGGTTCAAAAGCCCAAAATTTGGCCCATTAACCCATAAATTTTATTTCTAACCTTTAAAAGAGTATGATATTCATAAAAACACTTATTTTTACTGTTTTGACTCATTTAATCCTTGAGAAAACCGTGAATAGCAATTTTTCAACCCAACTTTTGTTTGTTTGACAATTTTAGCCCAAAATTGAGTTTTATGTTGCAATATGTATATTTTAATCTTAGACGGTAATTTTTCTTGACTTGTTTTAGTGTAATATATCTTAGATCATGTTTATCTTCCTCTTAGAGCCATAGATCTCGAATTGCTATTCTTTTTGTTACACATTTACCACATAAACACATGAAATCACACATAACATCCACATACACATAGATCTACACATTTTACTTGTATTCTCCCCATAAAACATATGGAAACCGAAAATAGAGGGGTATGAACTCACCTTTCTTGTTGGTCACGGTTTTGAAGAAGAAATGGAAGAAATTGAGGTGATTTTCGGCCCTAGCAACACCTTGATGATGATCTCGAACTTGAGGTGATTCTTGTAACACCGTAAATTTCAAAACAATTTTTCGCATTTTATAAAAACATATTTCATAAATAGATCATTGTTTAAAACTCAATTCATAACATATATCAATCCCAAGATCTCATAACATAAAAATACCATGTGTGTACTGATCAAGTCGGCGTCTTCCCGCGATCCTCACTAGTACCTGAAACACATAACACAAAACACTGTAAGCACGAAGCTTAGTGAGTTCCCTAAAATACCATATATAACACATATTAGCCACTCGAGGCTATAACTCTGTGGGTCCGTGCACCCAAACTCTGTGAACCCTCAGGTTCTATCTCTATGAACCTTCAGGTTCTAACTCTGTAAACATGCACAACGTAAATCACATGGAATAATGCAGTGTAACATATAACACATATATAGCATACAAACACTGTATCACATACTCTGATTACCTACTCAAAGTAAAGTATAGTGAGAAGACTCAACTTGGATATCTCAGTAAATCTCTGACTCGGTAAACTCTGGTCTAGCCCCTGCCTAATCACATGAAATAAATACTCTAATTAATACAACTCTCAGGGCCATGCTAATCTCTCTCTCTATACATCCTCTAGGAAGGGTAAAAGACTATCCTACCCTTCCGATGACTCTAAGGTCCAAACATTGACTAACCCTAAAAGTCAACGAAGTCAACGGTCAACCTTGACCAAACTCGCCGAGTGCACAACTGTGACTCGGCGAGTCCACACATGTTCTTCACTCTCCTAGTCCTCATTCGACTCACTGAGTCAACCTCAACTCTGCAAATCATCACTGATCACAATCTGTGAAATGTCCCGACCCAACTCGTCGAGTCCGGCTCCTGACTCGGCGAGTACCATCGTGCACTCTGTCCTCTAGATTCCCTCTGACTCACTGAGTCACTTCCCCAACTCAGTGAGTCACCAACTGTGTGATTATCGGGAAAACCCTCGTCCTACTCGTCGAGTCGGCTATTGGACTCGGCGATTTCTTGCCATGCTCAAGCTGAACTGACCTCCTGAGGTCAGATCCGCTCCTCCAAACCGTAGATCCAACTTCCCAAAGCATTATAATCACATAAAGCTAACATCTTGGTGCTCATGCAAAGGCTCAAAGGCCTTATTTGAAGATATGACCTCTAAAATGTCATCCTAAGCTCATAACCCCCATTAACACTCATAAAGCTCAAGGGAAAAGGGTCTCTGGACCTCTTTGGGTCTAGATCTACATCATCAACACGAGAAGGGACCAATTACTCCATATAACCATCCTCTAAAGGGGCTAAAAAGCCCTAACTCTAAGAATTACACCATAAACTGAAGAAGGGTCAAATGAATACCTCAAAATGAAGTCTCTGAGCCCTAGAATCACTGGATTAGCACCCTCTTCAGCCTCTTCTTGTCTTGGTCCTCTTCTATTTGCAAAAACATTAACAAATGATCAAGAAATGACTCCTTTCCTCTCACAATCGCTCTAGCTCACTTAGGGTTTCTCTCTGGGGTCTGGTAGCCACAAATGACGGCCATAAGGCCCTTTAAATAGGCCTCAAACCCGAGGAATTAGGGTTTCATTAAACAGCGTGGACTCACCGAGTCCTTGGGGCGACTCGTCGAGTCCATCCATCCACCCAGATAATGATTCGCGTCTCTACTCGGCGAGTCTACGCATCAACTCGCCGAGTTCTTCTACAAAACATGAAATTCAACGAATAAATATAATAACTGAAATTCCGGATGTTACAATTCTAAGAGTATGATTACCACAAATGTTTAAGAGAAGGGATCTAATCATGAGAAAAGAGTTATAAAATCCTTGGATATGTAAAACTTACCAAGAAGTGATGATATTCTCTTAAATCCTCTTGATGCACAAGCAAAATTTCAAGATTTTGGAGTGGGATGGAGAAGAATATTTGAGAGAGTTTGGAAGAAGTTTTGATATTGTGTGTGTGTGTGGTTTGGCTCTCGGCCGATCATAAGAAGAGAGGGGGAAGAGAAGTTGCATGGGAACATGAGATGCCCTAGATGCATGTGATGTATTAAACCTTGATATCCTTTAAGTAATAATGATGTGTCAAGGTTTAATAATTCTAGTTAATCTCTTTTTTTTTTCTTTTTGTGTTGGGCCGAGAATTTGGACTAGGAGAAAGGAAGAAGTGGCTTGGTCCAAATGTTATCATTGTTGTTGTTACAAAGCATCAAAATTCCTAGTTGTGACAAGCAAACACTGCTGAATCTGTGAATCCAAAGCCTCCTGTTGCCCCAATCTCAGTACTCTTCACTTCTCCTTCAAAGAATGCACCAACAACCACCAACTTAGCTCCTCACTCAGTTTCTAGCTCTATTGGCGATTAGGGTTTTCTTTAAGGGGTGTAGGGTAACTGGTGAGACGGAAATGGGGGCATAAGTTCCCTTATATAGGCCCCAACCCCAGGAAATTAGGGTTTCTCTGCCCAACACCTACTCGGCGAGTCAGTTCTCTGACTCGTCAAGTCCACTCATTAATTCTACGCGAGCAACTCGACCCTACTCGGCGAGGTGGACTCACAACTCGTCGAGTCATTTCATAAATTTCAAAATTAAACATATAATTAATATACCCGGGTCTCCGGATGTTTCAATTTTCCCCCAATTGAATTAGATTTCGCCCTTAAAATCGCTCCTTAACGTCACATAGATCAACTCATTGACCCGAGAGCACCACCTATGGAATCTCATATCATACAACAATTTCCTCCCAAGACACCTGTACCCAACGAGGAACTCCCAAACCCAAAAGGGCAGACCCCTTTGCCACTATGATACTTATTTTGGCTCTCCAGAAATTGAAAACTCCAGTTGTCTGTCTCCCTGCCAGACCGACTTACAAGATATCACTATGCAAATCGCTCCTCGCATAACAGGGCTAGATAACTTACTGCCCCTCTGATTCTCTTCCTTCGACTTATGGAATCAAGTCACTGGCCAATAATTGGCTACCGATCACTCATACTGGATATACTAATCGATCCAGAACATACTCCAGAGGAACGAAAGGGTCACATTACACCAGAGACCCATCCACTATACGACAATCAAAACCCATCTAAACAAAGAACTCCCAACACCCTGTTCTCAGACACAAGAAAATGATCATACTTGCTCAGAAGTATCCTGTGACATTTAACAATCATAAGCCCCAGCTCCCTCTCATATATCCCTTTCCACACTGAGCACTAGGTCAACTTCCGACCCCACAGTTGAACCTCCAAAGGTTACCCATTGCATGCCCCAAAACGTCACACCGACTTCCTTCTCACAATAAACATCTCGACCCATTGTGACACAAAAGTCACGAAGTTTGCTTTACCCCAAGCGAATACTATAATTCCAACTGAAATTGCCACACCCTCGACCTCTGTCGTCTACTACTCATTAGTTCCATGCGTCTCGTAGTCCTTCCCATACAACTGAACTGACCCACTCAGGTCTAAGACATCAGATGACACACAATACCCCTCAAAATGAAACCCTTCTCTGAATCCTGAATCTCTTTCACCTACTCAATACACCACCAAAGCCAAACTCAAACTCGAGAGTCTGGTCCGACACAAAATTGGAACCACTTGTCCCAATGCAACACTCAACTCATGACCCATGACCTGCAACCCACGCGTACATCACTTCTCCAATTCTTTTTGATTGTAATAACCACCACTTAACTCAAAATATAACGATTCCCGACAATTATTGAGACCCCAGTGTCGCACCTGGTCTGACCACCAGGTTCCCGAAACTCAAAGAATAAGGCTACCCAAGCCTAAAAACACTTATGCATCATGCTCTGACTAGTGAATAATACGACTCCCCGTAGTATCATAAAATTCCCTCTCACTAACCCGTGAAGGATAAGACTCCCTGTAGGCCTACAACACTCTTTCACTGACTCATGGATACTATGGCTCCCCTATAGTATCACAACACTCTCTCTCTCTCTCTCTCTCACTGACTCGCCATGGGCTCACACCATGGTTTTCCCTTGATAATCCGACGTGATTACTCCCACTCGAATCCACTCATCCTTTTATCACCCCATAATCTCCTCCTCGAGTCATCACCCCACTGAGTTCACTATCAAATACTCCACGACTCAACATAGATAGGTACACATGCCCCTACCCAGGTTATGCATCACCACTCCTGACGATAATCGTCGTGTCCAACACTTTTTCTTGCTACTATTCACATTCTTGGATACTCTCGTTAGATGACAATTAGCTGAAGGGCTTCTGTTGGAACCGTAATCACTTGATACTTCACTTTCCATCTCATAACTCAAGTCTCAAAATAATCGGAAAATCAGGGCATCCTACTCGGATACCTTGGTACACCATCACAGAACCTCACAATGTCTTGCTTCAGCCACTGATCTCCTACTTACGGCATCATACTCAGATATCGCAATGCATCCTTTCAGAATCTCACAACTGATCTTCCTTTCAAACAACTTGTAACTTCGGAATATTCCAACTCTCAATTGAAACACGGAGGAATCGTCAATGACTCAGAACACGTTGACGAGAATCCGAAACTCCCTGCTCTATTGCTCAAAACCCATGTAAGAATACTCATATCGACCCTGAAGTTGGTTGCATAATCAACTTCTACCCTTCCCAAAGTGCATATAACAACCCATACATTGAACCAGAAATTCTCAACCGCCGAAATTATCCTTACGATCCAACCACCTCAAATTTACCATTACAACCTCAAAGAATTCCTAACCACCGCAAGGTCTCCGACCAACGGCCACCTTCCGTGGAGACACTCGTCCTATCCTGAACACGTACGTTATGCATTACCTCGCTCTGCACTTCGCCTCGACCACCAATAACCCTGGTCTCATGTATTCGTACCGCAAGTCTCTATATCCGGTTCTCTAACCGACCCAGAACAATCGTTGATCCTTTCAATAAAAGACCTGAATATCCCCCACTTAGGGTTTGATCCATCACCGCAGACATACCAACAATCTACTCCATTGACTGTTTCACCAGGTATATAACATTTGACTCTTAAAATGAACCTCGCAACCATTCAATGATCTTCTCGATGCACACCAAGCAACTTCAAATATCCCGCATCTCAGACAAAACCTCAAAATCCTCTCAAAGCGGCTGCCTCTCGTCATCTTGAATGCCTCAGACCGACTCACCGCCGGATACCCCGACTATTCCGAAAGAGTCCTGACTCTCAATCTGGAGATAATGCACTATCACGCACCTCGCTGCTGATTCCTCGACCATTCTCCCAATGCGTCATTCAAATCTCATACTGACACACTACTGGACATCTTAACTGTTCCGTAGTAGCCACGACTCTCCGTATGGAATTAATGAACTATCACACTCCTCATCTTCGACTCCCCAACCAACGTCCCCTCATGAGAATTATCATGGTAACAGAGACCTCACTCCCACACTTGATATCCATCATAGACAATGAGTGTCACCACCCCAATATACTCCTCTTGATCACCCGACACCGCTGCTAGCATATGCCCTACAATACTAAAATAGGATATATCCTTGTCCTTAACCATCTCAATTCCTACTGATGACCCTCCCATGCTATAATATTACCTTGCGGCAGACATACTGCCTCGATACTCTGGTGAAAATATGACAACCAATACTATCCCACAGGGTTTGCATCCAAACTCAGAAATCGGAAGCTAAATATTTCTTCTGCTTCTCACAGGAAACGAAAATAGCACCACTCTGGTCACAAAAAGTGACATCTCCACTATTGGCCGATTGCTCAACTCAGATCATAATCCTCCATAAAGCACCATCTCTACTCATCCTTGAGTCTTGCGACTCCAACTGGCATCTCACCAAAAAATCTCTAGGAAACTAACTCAATTTCTCTCTCAAGGTATGCTTCACTGAAACTCGTTCAACATGGTCCTCTGGCCCCAAACTTTATCACATCTTATCTCAGTCTAATCAATCACAATTGGATAACTGGTAAAACGAGAAGCACTAACCGCCACGAGTCATGGTACTCGAACCATGTGACCACCTCTCGATATGCTATGAATCACGGTACCGGAACCATGTTATCTCTTCTCAACCTGCTATAAATCATGGTACCCGAACCATGTTATCCCTCTCAATCTGCTATTTAGAACCTCTAGAACTCTCCCTGTTTTGAGTACGGGTCCTCTGCTTTCAGTAGTACGGGCCCATACTACCTGACACATCTACCCATACTTTCCACACGGATTGTCCCAGATTTCCAAAGTAGCTGCTTAACCTTCTTGATCACCAATCCCGTTAAACCTGTTCGCTCCCCAGCGAATAATCTAATCTATTAGTGTACTCATCTTGACTAAGGTCATTCCATAGGCTCTTCCTTGGTTCTCACACTTCTCTGTAATCAGCTTCTGAAGAACTCCTTATGATGCCAACCCTCTACCTCCTGAATATCATCATATTCAATTAGTAGTTGACTCCCATCATCAAGAGTTCCACAAAGCACGAAGCAAGCAACATTCGGGCATCGAATAATCTCCTCCAGCATGTGAAACCACTATAGGCTACAACTCTATTTTCTATACTTACACTCAAAAGGTATCACAGAACTCAGGCAACCCTACCTCTCACAGGTATCTAACTACTCCCTTAGTAGGCTTCTCCAAAACTCATATAGGTATATCTCCTAGATTACTCCTCTACTCCAAGCTCTCTATAAAAGATTCCTACTGGATACTCTTACTCCGCACATACTCAAAGTACATCATAGATAACAATAATTCCTAGGCTAAGGCATCACAATTCATGTAACTCTAGCCCTAATATATGCAGTACCAAGCCTATCATCTAGCATGCATCACTAATATCTCGATAATAACTCATAACATAAATAAGTAAGGGTATTTTGGGAAATGACCGTTCGGGCTCTGGCTGATTGTACACACTGCTCCTTATCATTTTTCTCTTAGAAACTCCTACTCGTTATAGAAATTTTTTTTCTTTTTGAAAACTTTTCTTAAACCCTCAGTTTGAGTCCAGACTTACCCGAAGGTGCATCCGAATCCCTCAAACCAAGGCTCTGATACCAACTTGTAACATCATAAATTTCAAACAAAATTTTCATTTAGAATCACATAATTCTCACAACGCGTTTTACAAAAATTCCATGTATCTAATTTACCAAATACAAATCCATAATTATTTAGCTAACAATCTAGGATCCTCAAATATAGCTCCTTCTCTGGTGTGTACAATCAAGTCGGCGCCTTCCCGCGATTCTGATAAAAACCTGAAATACATAACACATAACACGGTAAGCACGAAGCTTAGTGAGTTCCCCAAAATACCACACACACAGCTAATTAGCCACCCAAGGCTATATCACTGTAAGACCCTCCGGTCAATGTGTCTCAGTGGGAACCTCCGGTCTCACAACTCCGATGGACCCTCCGGTCCTAACTCTATATGCTCAACATAATATACAACATATATCCCAAGGACATGATGCACGATATGACAACACTCAATATAAGCACATAAGATACTCTGGTCACACATAGATCACTACTCATAGTATATTGAGAAGACTCACCTCGTAAGCTAGCAAGCAATTATCCTCGAACTCGAATCTCGAACTAGCCACTGCTTAACACATAGGGTAAATATCTCTAATTAAAACTCGATTCTCGGATCTAAGTATCCAAATGTTATTCTTCTCTCTCTAACTCTTGAATTGGGTAAAAGACCATTTTACCCTTCCCTGGTCTCCATTACTCATGTTGACCAATCCCAAAATTCAACAAAAGTCAAAATCGAGACAACATCCCATATTTATCCTGACTCGACGAGTGCATCCGTGTGACTTGTCGAGTCCCCTCATTTTCCTCAGAAGTCTCGTGGAGGTTGGCTCAGCTCGTCGATTTGACTCCCAACTCGTCGAGTTATCGCATTGCCGTGAACATCGGGACAAACCCTCACTGACTCGTTGAGTCAGCTCATGGACTCGGCGAGTCTTCTCAACCTGATTTCTTATTCAGACATCCATGGTCAGATCTACCACACTAGACTCTAGATCTAGTCCTTAAAGGCACAAAAGTCGCGTAATGTCTCGACCTTTACACTCATGCATGGCATATATACCCAAAAATGCCAATACAAAGCCTTAAAAAGGGTTAGGTGCTCAATGTCTAGTCTCTAGCTCAATAAACTTCAGGTCTTGGCGCTCTCAAGACCCTCCACTCTTTAGATTTGACGTTTCAACCTCAAATCATACACAAAAGCTCAATGACTCTAAGTAATGGAAGAAAACTCTAGAAAACTCCCATATCAAGATCTCCTTAGAAGATGAGCAAGTCAGCATATTTACCTCAAGCAAAAAATGTTGAATCTATGGATCCAAAGCCTCCTCTTATCCCAATCTCATTACTCTTCACTTCTCCTTCAAAGAATGCACCAACAACCACTAACTTAGCTTCTCACTCACTTTCTTGCTCTATTGGCGATTAGGGTTTTCTCTTAGGGGTGTAGGGTAACTGGTGAGGCGGAAATGGGGGCATATGTTCCCTTATATATGCCCCAACCCCGGGAAATTAGGGTTTCTCTGCCAAGCACCTACTCAGCGAGTCAGATCTCTGACTCGTCGAGTCCACTCATTAATTCCACGTGGGCAACTCGACCCTACTCGGCGAGTTGGACTCAAAACTCGTTGAGTCATTTCATAAATTTCAAAATTAAATATAAAATTAATATACCTGGGTTTCCGGATGTTACATAAATGGTTACTATTTAATTTTTAAAAAAAGAAATATATCCTTTCATGTATGGACTATTTAAAAAACATAGCATGTTTACTAACAAAGACAACCAAAAATATGTTAGGTCAATTCCAGTTTTTGCAAGGTAGTTTGATTTATGTTAAATATGATACAATAAACAAAAACAACTTCTTAGGTCCATTCCAACATAATATTCACTTACACACATCTCTCCAAACAACATTGTGCTTTTGTTTATTTGAAATTGCTAGCGTCCTACTTTGATTTCCTTCAAACGCGACAAAAAAATGGAAATGCAATTTTCACACACACATAAGTAACATTTGTGGTATTATGAATAAAATAATAAACACAAAATTTTATGTAGATCGTCCTTGTAAGAGAGTAAAATTGTACATTGTACAAAAAGAGAATAAAATTGATTATTAAATACTTGAATGACAAACATCATATCATTTATGTCATTTCGTTTGTTGACTTTTTTTTTTTTGCAGAAATCACATAACACTATATGCTTTGGTCCATATGGTTACAGAAAAGACAAGAGTTACCAAAATGTATGAAGTATGTGGTGTTTCTGATTGACTGATGTCATGTTCATCATAAATACATATAAATTTGAAAAGAAAACCGTGTGCATAGGTTTTCAAACCGAAATACATGTTATCGACTAAATTTCACAAACACACACATAGTTACAGTCATATACATACGTATAAATAAAAGTCAATGATAATCATTTGCAAAACGCTTTCAAAAAAAGTTTTTCCTATTTTCGAGTTTATTCTTTCTCAACTAATAAAATCATTAAGCATTCAAAAAAAGTTTTGTATTTTTGTTCAATTCCATTGGCGGAGCAGGTTAGTTCTTATTTTTTATTGAAGTTTTATCATTGACTTGTATGTATTAGTGTGTGTGTGTGGAGAATATACATGTTTTTATTTAATTATGTAAAAAATGTAAACTATCTATATCTATACCGTCATATAAGGATAAAAAGAAAGAAAATCAATTTAAATTTTAAATTATCCATATTTTTTAAGGTTTTAAATTAATATTTTCCAAGATAAGATGATGTTTATATGAATAACTTAACTTATCATTTTAGTTTTATAGAGATTTGGGTTGACTAAATCACAGGTCAAGAGTTAATTTAGGAGAAACTGAAGAATGACTATGGAAACACGTTCAATAAATACACCTAATACGGTATGCAAGCAATTAAATGAGCAAGGGCATAAGTGGAAATTCACTTATATGAAATAGGCAGGATAATTCGATTGGGAAGGGAAATGTTGGGTTACTGATTGCCACGTCGCAAAAATAGTTTTATTTAGTAGATTAGGGAATATATATATATATATAATCTTCCTCTCTAATATAACAATACTTTATCCGACTCGTGGCACCTCCTTAGTCCATCCTTCCTTGCTTTTCCCGCTCATTTTTGCTAACTGAAATTCCATAATTTCCCTCCATGTTATTGATCACTGAAGACACGAAAAATTTGTAAAATATTTTTATAAATCGGAAAATATTTAAATCAGGAAATCAAGATATTTGAAATTTGAATTTTCAATATACCTTACAATTCTGCAACAAATATGGCAGAAAATAAATTTTAAACTCTATCACTCCCAAAAAATCAGCAAATCAAATTTCAATCCCAATAACTCAGCAATCGAATGTGAGTCGAATATATATACACCTTTACATGCGTGTTTACCTTCCTGTTTCACTACGCATAGATCAGACGTTATTCATCAGGTAAGGAGACTACATTGTTTACTTTGTGTTTTTAATATATCGATGGTATGCTCATGGATCTATCTCTTTTTTTTTGCTTGGAGTGTGTTTTCCCTATATCCAGGGTATATACTCATCAATATATTTAATTTTGGATGCATAATCAATTAGGTCAGTTTACTGTTTTTTTTTTAAACTGTTAACCCTGTTTTTTATATCATGTTAACCCTGTTCTTTATAAACTGTAATTTTTCATATTTTTCCCTTAATATATTTAATTGTTTTAATTTTTTTTATATACTGTTTCATCATGTATCTGTATCACGAATTCTTGAATAGCAATGCATTTATAAACTGTTAATCATGTTTTTCCTTTAAGTATTTGAAGTCATTTATGTACCCATAAGTCACTTAAAGAAATTATAACATTCTGTATTTCTATCGATGAAAATCAGTTAAATATCAATGTAATTTTTATTATATTTTTTAACTTGCAAGGTACAATGGAACACATTACTCCGGTAAATGAGATTGACTCAATCAACGACAATTTCACAATTAAGGTTCGGATCATACGTCTTTGGACTCAAAAGTCAAGATTTGATGCAAGGTACAATGGAACACATTACTCCGGTAAATGAGATTGACTCAATCAACGACAATTTCACAATTAAGGTTCGGATCATACGTCTTTGGACTCAAAAGTCAAGATTTGATGCAAACGAAACATACTCGATTGAAATGATTTTGATGGATGAGGAGGTATAAAATTCTGACACCCCGTAACTTCTACCTTGTTTACCTATTCAATACTATCAATGTTAAACTCATTTCAGCTATATTTTAGCATTGTTTAAGTCTGTTTGGATGATCTAAAGCCTCGTACAACCAAAGTTTGACTAAGGGATGGGTTGGTTTAAGATCCAGGTATGCAAAAAGGCCAAACACTCCCTCTAGAGGAGTGTATGGCCACACACCCGAGTGTGTGGCCGCACACCCATTATCTATATATAGATGAGGCTCATTTTCACTTCATTTCCCCTCTCCTCAACCGTACACGTCTCTCTCTCTCTCTATCTATCTCTCTCTCTACTTGAATCAACCACAAACACTTCTAAGGCTTCAAAAACGTAAGTATTCCAACCTTCTAGCTTGCTATACTTGAATGACATCATGCTTTAAGCCTTGATTCACCTTAACGTTGACCACATGTCACACCCCAAAACCGGAACGTCGGAAACATTCTGGGGTGGATGACGTCATATCAAGTATCACAACACATGCATTATAGTAATCAAAGTACAACAAAACATTGCATTAATAGTAATAGTTTTACATGGTTACATTAATACATCAAAGTAATACAAGTAATAGAATAAATACAGTGTAATACTAAGCTATCTTCATCAACAGCTCCGAGATGTATCTGTCTAATGCTAACCTGAGAATACAAGTTATTTGAAAAGCGAGTATCAACATTTTTACAAATGTTGGTGAGTTCATAAGTATTTAGTGACATTTATCCAAATAACTTTATAAAGTAGTAGTTTAAGTGTTTACAGTGCATTAGAATTCTTTCCAGAAAATCCTATATTTTCTGTAATAAAGCAGCCTTCTACCAAGGCTGGTCAGTGTTATGTGGTAAAAAGTGGTTTTCCCTTAATTGCTAACATTATCAACATACTGAATTTGATTATTGAGGAAAGCAAATGACATCAGGGAATAACATATGCCTCAGCAGTGAGGACTGCTGACTAAGGCAAGGAATCACAGACTCCAGGAGAGTATCGAACGAACGACACGCCTGGTTCAGTCTAACAAATAGAGACACAGACCCCAGAAGATACCAAATTAAAGGTACAACTGGTAAGGTCCAAAAAAGTGAATACAGACCGCTGACAATATCAAATGAAAGATACGTCTAGTAAGGTCTAAAACAGTGAATACAGTGAATACAGTGGATACTGTGAATATAGTGGATACAGACCCCAGACAACATCAAATGAGAGATATGTCTTGTAAGGTCAAAACAGAGAAAACAGACCCCAGACAGTATCAAATGAAAGATACGTCTTGTAAGGTCAAAACAGAGAAGACAGACCCCAGACAGTATCAAATGAATGATACGTCTTGTAAGGTCAAAACAGTGTGACTCTGAAAATAAGTTACCAACATACAGTGTAAATTGCTGGCGAAATACCGTTACCTTAAAGCCAATGAATTATAAGGTAACCCGGGATACTCGTAACCATACTGACTAGAGTACTAGACGCCCTACAAGCGTCTAAAATGTGACATTTGTCACCCGTTGGCTTGGTAGGCCGGGACTGTAGCTAGTAGTTTGGGTGCGAGGTTGTCAATCCCGTATAGATCTATACACACAATGTCCGCTCTCCCTACAGGAGACTCTGGTTAACAACTAGACGACGGAGAAGGCCGTGTCCTGAAGATGCATCCCAAATAGTGGGTAGAGACTTCCAAATAGTGGGTAGTGTGTAAGTGCTGAACTAGAGGTAGAGACTTCCCAATAGTGGGTTTCTAATGTAAGTGTAGACTAGAGGTAGAGACTCTTAACTGAACTGATTGAAGTAAACCCATATGTCTATGCTTGTGTACATAATATATAATTAATGAATCAAACGACCTTCGTATGGACATCCGATCCCACCATACCACATCTCAACGAAGAAAAGGAAATAGGGTGAACAAGCCTTCCTAAGTCCTTCAATCATTATTTAAATGAATCTATACAAGCACAGACATACATCTAACTACGACTGAGTGTGTATCAAGTAGGAGTGATCTTTGTGAAGTAGGAGTGTCTAACAAGTGAAGTAGGAGTGATCGCAAGTGAAGTAAGAGTGTCGAACAAGTATAAGCGTATCACGAAGTAGAGACGACAATAAGTGAAGTATGAGCGTATCGAGTATAAGTGAAGTAGAGTCGATATCAAGTATAAGCGAAGTAGAATCGTATCACTAAGTAAGAGTGTGAATAAGTATAAGCGTCCATCAGGTATAAGTGACTTCAAGTATAAGTGAAAGCGTTATAGAGTAGGAGTAATAAATAAGTATAAGCGAAGCAGCAGTATTTAACAAGTAAAAGTATACATCGAAAAAAAAAAGGAAACTTTGATGAAAAACCTTTATGTCCGGAGAAAATCACAATTTGTACTCTTTTGTAAAATATGTTTGAAAACCTTAGAAAATCTTTCATAAACCAGTTTAGAATGAATTTAGATAAAACAGTATAAGTAAGAGTTTTGAAACAATTGAAAACCATTATAGTGTCCTACTCGGTAAAACAGTGTACAGTGGTAAAATCTTGTGCATGCGGGTTATCAATCACATGTGATTGATATGATAACTGACATGTTTAACTTGTATTCCCCCCTATAAAACATGTGAAAACATTTAAAAGGTTGATTCAGGGGTATGAACTCACCTGGTGTAAGTAGGTCCGACGAAAGTGCTGTTAGGTCGTTCGGTGTCACGCAAGGACTTAAACACACACAATGACCTATTTAACATATGATAACATATGTTCACATACATTTAGTATATTTAATACTACTTAAACAAATATACGCGCTCAAAGGAGCAGAAAACACTTT
The DNA here is from genome assembly GCF_002870075.4 of Lactuca sativa. Classification (NCBI taxonomy): domain Eukaryota; kingdom Viridiplantae; phylum Streptophyta; class Magnoliopsida; order Asterales; family Asteraceae; genus Lactuca; species Lactuca sativa. Next base: position 134,676,613 of record NC_056625.2, on the reverse strand, counting down.
GGATAAGTGTTTGGGTGTCCCGGGTACCGTCTAAAGGTGTGTGTGACTTAGAAATGGAATTTACTCTCCAAGATTAAGCCCTTAATATGATGTTTACGGCCCAAGGACTACTCACCATGAGTTTACGGCCGTAAACTCATGGTGATGGGTTCTAGGGTGTTTTAAGGCTTCTCCTTGTTCATGGGATTATTCTAAGTACTTTTCCAAAAAGGCATGAGTGGGTTTAAGGCTTCTAAGGGCACTTTATAGGAGTTTACGGCCTAGGGACAACTCCTAGGGGAGTTTACGGCCGTAAACTCTCATTCTTTGAGTTTAGTGAAGTTTCAAGCCCTTAACTCACTTCTAGTAATCATTCAAGGCTATAGGGGTGTTTGGGGTTCCAAAAGGGCACTCCTTTAGTGTTTATGGTCCAAAAGACCAATCCTTGAGAGTTTACGGCCGTAAGCTCTATGGCTTGGCCGTGAACTCTCATACACCCACCAAACTTTGAGTTTAAGCCCTTAGATCCTTCGTAGCATTTTATAGAAATAGTCTAAGGTCATTTGGGGGGGGGGGGGGAAACCACACTTTGGGCATGTTTTGGGGTGTTTACGGCCTTGGTATAAACCTGGGCCGTAAACTCCTTTTTCCCCCTCATTTTGATGTGTTTAATTGATCCAAACCCCAAATACTAAGCCCCTAAATTATGTATGAAGCCTAAGGGTGATTTGGGAGTGTTTTTGGGGCATTTTGACAAGGTTTTGAGGGGTTTACGGCCTAAGCATGTGCTTGGGCCGTAAACTCTCTTTTATGCCCTAAATCATTGTGATTTAATGTTTAAACACTCCTAGGCAATTCCCTTGATTTATTTCCAAGCCTATAGGGACAAGTTTGGGGTCTTTTGACCTTGTTTAAGGGCTTTACAGCCTAAGAAGGAGCTTAGGCCCTAAACTCCATTCTAACAGCTTCTAAGTCCAAATTTTTAGCTATAAACACAATTCAATATGTTTAGATTAAGCTAGGGTAAGCGGACTTACAATTTGGAAGCGTTTGGTTGCGGATTCGGGGCGAAAATGAGTCTAGAGAGAGAGAGTATAGAGAGAGAGTGTAAAAAGTCTCCAGTGGACTCCACTCACCTTTATATAGGTTTCCGAGTCGGGGCTCAGTGGAATTCTACCCAATACTGCCGTTAAACGGGGCTTTTGGTCGCACCCGATTTAGTGGTCGTAATAATAAAAACTAACTTTTCCATTTAAATGGAAATGTGTACTACGAGTTTTTATTTCTCTTATCACGACTTAACGACATAATGATATCAATAAATGAAACATTTATTTATTTGACGACCTCTTATTAATGGAACTTTTATATAGTGGAATATTCCGTTAACGGTAACGGGGTAATGTAACGGAATAACTTTGGGTTGTCACATCATCCCCCCGTTAGAGGGAATTTCGTCCCGAAATTCAGGTCTAGGCAAGGAAGTAGGTATGAATGATAGAGGCAGGAGGGTACTTCCTGTACGGTTGTCCTCTCATTCCCAAGTGATCTCTAGTCTGTGTTTGTCATTCCAACAGACCTTCACGTACAGGAGGCGGATTCCGTCTAGTGTAGCTAGTGGGTTCTGACTGGTTTATCTACAAGGTTATGGTTCTCAATGGATCCTATCAAGATGAGTGAGGTATGAAGAGTGTAGTCGGAAATCACAAATCAAGTCTAAGAAGTGGATCGATCGGGTGTGAATCTTGTGGTATATCCGAAGGTGGTAGTGGTCTGACGAAGGTTGGACCAAATCTCCATGAGAATTCTCATATGCTCCTAAGCTCTTGGATTGGTAGAGCTTTTCAGTACTCAGAACATAGTGTACTTCTATGGCAAGATCAACACTGGCGTGATCGCCATTCCGAAGTTCCTAACGTTCTCGCTCGTACTGTGCGTGTAGTCCTTCAGGTTGGTTCTTAGGAATCTCGAGTGGTCTTTGGTTTCGTGTTTTATGTCAACTGGCTGATAGAGACTTTCTAGATCGTCGAGTGGGTTGCGTGATTATGGTTATCGGTTTGCTGAAGAGTGTCTATCTCAAGCTTGTGCAAAATGGACCCGCACTAACGAATCTTGAGATACGGAAACCCTGAGGGTCGGGGAGATATGGCTTCACTAGACGAGTGTTGGACTATCTCGGGAAGTGGTTCTACTATCTCTGCGTGAGATAGTATTCGTGGAACACCTAATAGTCCAATGAACCTCTAAGATTGTGGTTTATTCTAGCGTGGAAAGTGTATGCTCCTGCATAACCCTTCGACTAACACCAGGACTGGTGTCAAGTCTATAACCTCTTCGGGATCAGGGTCATGAGGCTTAACGCAACTACTTTCGCTCTTTGATCAAGTATTCTTGGCCGCGAAGGTTATCCTGTGGTTCTCGGTATTCTAGTGTTTTCTTCGGAAAGTGTGATTCTTCGTCTACCGGGCGACGACGATTTCCTCCTTGCGAGAGGGTGGAGGATGATAAGCACCACTTGTCTATAACAGGGTGGGCAAGGTGCCTGAGTAGTGCGGGCACCTACTGCGATTACTCTTCCGAAGGTTCTGAATTTCCTCGGTCTCGGTCTGAATTTCCCGCAGTGATTCTCTTGATTCCGGCTTCTATGTTATGGAATAGGGTGAAAGCGTTTCGCGAAGAGGTTCGTAGTGGAGCTCATGCTTGGCTTAACCACCAGTACTTGGTGTATGCAAGTAGTATACAATTGAGGTCGGTAGGATGTTCAGCTGTGCGACTCCACCCCAAACCAACAACCCAACGAGGAACAGGGAGTAGGGAGGAAACACACACCTTAAATCTTTTTGATCTCAATTATATGCCACCTTTACGCATATACCTAGTTATAGTGGTCAGTCTCATGAGTTCTAATCTCTATGCTTACGAACCTGACGTGCGAGGTGCGAAGGGTCTTTCCGGGGAATCTACGAAGTATGCTTCAGTTGGTTGTCGTCTACTGGAGTTTCTACAGTGTCCTTCGCTTCGGTGTTCATCTGGCTACGAGGGGTCGGTCAACGGTGCACGGTACCCTCTCTTGGGTACTTCGGAAGGTTTGAGATAAGAGAGACGATTGACGGATCACATTAGGTTTGATTATTTGTGTTAGGTTTAGGTTCGGGAGAACCTATATTTGTCAACATGGCTACGGAGAAAGTTCTTTTTACACAACACTAAGGATGTACACACGGTTGCACGAAGTCAAACCGTGATCAATAGAGTCGTCGAAGTTGGCACACTCCGACATGATATAAAGTGAAGATCGATAGAGTCATGTGCCGAACAGGCACACAAGTTCTAGGTGTCTCGGGTTTCGTCCTATGTATCACTACTGCGGATACTTGGACCGATAGAGTCGACGCGGAACTATAGAGAGTTCTAAGTGTTTCCGAATAGAGTATCTTTTCATGAACGGATTCTCACAAGGCATTTCTATAATCGCCTAACATATACTAGTCACGTATATTTAAGGTAGGGAGGACTGTTGACTGAGCGACCCCGCCCTAAATCCACAACCAAACGAGGAACAGGAAATGAGGCGGCATTCGCTCACTCTAGGTCTGTCCATCTTAAATATACATGGCCATAACGTATATGTTTAGCCATTATAGTTTTACCTAATGAATTTTTAAATTTTATAACAGTGCTGCGACTTTCGCCTTACTGGGAAGAATTTACATTTGAATTAGTCTTTTATTGTTCTTAGTTTAGTTATCTGAGATCGAGAGACGTACCAAAATTTAACGAGTTCCTTTCCGCTTCTCCCTAAGTAGTAGTGCCAGGCTTCTTCTGTGTCTTTATCTTTCCCTTCGGTTGGGCAGTCCTTCTTGGAGTGTCCCGTTTTACCACATAGGTGACAAACGGGATTGGTCGCCGCATTAGTGATCGATGCAATACGCTCCACCGGAGTTCTGCATACACGAGCAGTATGCCCCTTCATGTTGCACCTAGCACATAAGAGTTCCCGACAGGCACCATGATGATGGTAGCTGCACTCGCTGCAGTGGGGAAGGTCTCCTAGGTATGGTCTTCTTGGAGTCGGGAGGGAAGGATTGACAGGGGTATAGACTGCCTCAGATCGTTGCCCTTTGGAAGGTCCTTGAGCCGAGGTACTTCCCACCTCAATCTTGAGTTTTCTCTTTAGTGAGTTTGAGTGAGGTTCTTGGGTGGCTGAGTATGGAAGTGTTGGTTGCTGCTGTCCATTGCCAAGATTGGAAATCCCGACAGGGCCCTTGCTAGCATTGGCGGTGTTAGCATTCAGGTGAGCCATGACAGCTGCTACGGCTGTTGAGACTGCAACTTGGAACATAGCTTCATCGAATAAGAGAGTAGGGTTCTTGCTTGTGGATTGGTTACGCTTCTTCGGTGGCATGGTTTTCCTACACATAAAGGAATACAAGGTAATGAGAGACGATGGTTAACCCTGGACATTTCTGTCCCGAACGTATTAGGCATAAATTTTTCCCGTGCCTTGGGTACTTGTCGTTTGAGTGTCGACCTACATCCCTATGATGTAGTCCTGGTAGTCGAAGTGGGTACATGAGTATCGGAAAAAGGCCATAAGATGCGAGTTGTTCGTACTAAGTTACCTTTATACTGGGAAAGGTTTCACTCTCCGGCCTGGAGAGATTTGAGAACGGTTCGGAACGAAACTGTGGGAAGAGAGGCTCACAAGGGCAAATGGCTAAAATTCTCTCAATAGAGATACGGGGATCTGCCCTAATCGTGTATCTGGCAACGGGAATCGACGATTTACCTAACACATAGCGTGAGTAGTGTAACCACTAACTCACTAAATTGTATTATTTTAAGGGTTTATTAGTGTGACGAACACGAGGAAAAGACAATTCCCAGGTTCCATGTACTGGCTCCCTCGGTCTGCCTTGTATCTTTGACTGGAATCGGCGTTGGTTTCCTTCGGGTAGTTACCTAGGGTTCTTTTCTGGTGAAGACATATTGAATTTCTACTCCGCCTTCCTTCTGATTCCAACTCTGGGTGTCACCACTTCATGATGGATGACTGGGAATCTCCGAAGTTTAGGCGAATCTCTCACCGATGTCCCTAAAAGAATATAGGCACCTGGTGAATTCAATAGTCTCGACCCAGTTCATTTATTTCCGAACAGGAAATCTTCTCAATGAACCTTCTCTGGGTCTGTATCAACTCATCTGCCGAGCACTGAAGTGGATAGGGTTGTCTACAGGGTTCGTGCGAGAATGGAAATGTCTAAAGAATCCTAAGAGATTATTAACATTTCACTGTATGATCCATATCGAGTCCTGCTATGATTACACAGGGTATACAAATCATATATAACTTAGTTCCGATAGGCCTTCGAATATGTGATACTACTCGGGATCCACATCCAAACAAGGAAAAGGAAGTAGAGAGAAACCACATATTTTTAGCCTATGGGATCCTTATTATATATAACCTTGGGAGTACACCCTCTGTAGTTGTAGGTATATCAATAAGGATCTTTTTAGTCATTCACACAAGGTTGTTAATGGATTCTAAAATACCCCTATGGTATTTTAATTCTTGTTTGATTCTTATCTTCTGAGTTTCATTCTGGGATTAGTGTGGATCTTTTAGTGTTCTAAAATACTCCTATAGTATTTTAACTTTATGTTTGGCTCTAGTAATCCTAGTTGGTAAGTTTCAGATCTGTTGTACACCACTATCACTCCCAAGCACACGTTCATCGCATCTCGGATAAATGTAGTTGATCAGGTTACATTTATCCCAGCTTACGATTACATAACTGCCCAGGTTTGACTGTAGTGCTCAACATCCGAAGACTTTTATTATTGTTCTTCTTGTGATACTTTTGTACGAGTGTTTAGATTTTGGATGTTATTATACTTTGGTAAAATATGGTTATATTTTAAAGTATAATTCTTGGTCAGAGTGTTTTATCCCTTTGTGTTTATAGGTTGTATATCTTTTATGAATTGATATACTTAGCTCACTATAAACAATGCTCTGATACCAATCTGTCACACCCCAAAACCGGAACGGTGGAAACCTTTTGGGGTGGATGACGTTCTGTCAAGTATCACAACACATGCATTATAGTAACCAAAGTACAACAAAACATTGCATTAATAGTAATAGTTTTACATGGTTACATTAATACATCAAAGTAATACAAGTAATAGAATAAATACAGTGTAATACTAAGCTATCTTCATCAACAGCTCCGAGATGTATCTGTCTAATGCTAACCTGAGAATACAAGTTATTTGAAAAGCGAGTATCAACATTTTTACAAATGCTGGTGAGTTCATAAGTATTTAGTGACATTTATCCAAATAACTTTATAAAGTAGTAGTTTAAGTGTTTACAGTGCATTAGAATTCTTTCCAGAAAATCCTATATTTTCTTTAATAAAGCAGCCTTCTACCAAGGTTGGTCAGTGTTATGTGGTAAAAAGTGGTTTTCCCTTAATTGCTAACATTATCAACATACTGAATTTGATTATTGAGGAAAGCAAATGACATCAGGGAATAACATATGCCTCAACAGTAAGGACTACTGACTAAGGCAAGGAATCATAGACTCCAGGAGAGTATCGAACGAACGACACGCCTAGTTCAGTCTAACAAATAGAGACACAGACCGCATAAGATACCAAACGAAAGGTACAATTGGTAAGGTCCAAAACAGTGAATACAGACCGCTGACAATATCAAATGAAAGATACGTCTACTAAGGTCTAAAACAGTGAATACAGTGAATACAGTGGATACAGACCCCACAGCGCATCAAATGAGAGATATGTCTTGTAAGGTCAAAACAGAGAAAACAGACCCCAGATAGTATCAAATGAAAGATACGTCTTGTAAGGTCAAAACAGAGAAGACAGACCCCAGACAGTATGAAATGAAAGATACGTCTTGTAAGGTCAAAACAGTGTGACTCTGAAAATGAGTTACCAGCATACAATGTAAATTGCTGGCAAAATACCGTTACCTTATAGCCAATGAATTATAAGGTAACCCGGGATACTCTTAACCATACTGACTAGAGTACCAGACGCCCTACAAGCGTCTAAAATGTGACATTTGTCACTCGTTGGTTTGGTAGGCCGGGACTGTAGCTAGCAGTCTGGGTGTGGGGTTGTCAATCCCATATAGATCTATACACACAATGTCCGCTCTCCCTACAGGAGACTCTGGTTACCAACTAGACGACGGAGAAGGCCATGTCCTGAAGATGCATCCTAAATAGTGGGTAGAGACTTCCAAATAGTGGGTAGTGTGTAAGTGCTGAACTAGAGGTAGAGACTTCCCAAGAGTGGGTTTCTAATGTAAGTGTAGACTAGAGGTAGAGACTTCCCAATAGTGGGTTTCTAATGTAAGTGTAGACTAGAGGTAGAGACTCTTAACTGAACTAATTGAAGTAAACCCATATGTATATGCTTGTGTACATAATATATAATTAATGAATCAAACGACCTTCGGATGGACATCCGATCCCACCAGACCACATCTCAACGAAGAAAAGGAAATAGGGCGAACAAGCCTTCCAAAGTCCTTCAATCATTATTTATATGCATCTATACAAGCACAAACATACATCTAACTACGACTGAGTGTGTATCAAGTAGGAGTGATCTTTGTGAAGTAGGAGTGTCTAACAAGTGACGTAGGAGTGATCGCAAGTAAAGTAAGAGTGTCGAACAAGTATAAGCGTATCACGAAGTAGAGACGACAATAAGTGAAGTATGAGCGTATCGAATATAAGTGAAGTAGAGTCGATATCAAGTATAAGCGAAGTAGAATCGTATCACTAAGTAAGAGTGTGAATAAGTATAAGCGTCCATCAGGTATAAGTGACTTCAAGTATAAGTGAAAGTATTACAGAGTAGGAGTAATAAATAAGTATAAGCGAAGCAGCAGTATTTAACAAGTAAAAGTATACATCGAAAAAAAAGGAAACTTTGATGAAAAACCTTTATGTCCGGAGAAAATCAAAATTTGTATTCTTTTGTAAAATATGTTTGAAAACCTTAGAAAATCTTTCATAAACCAGTTTAGAATGAATTTAGATAAAACAGTATAAGTAAGAGTTTTGAAACAATTGAAAACCATTATAGTGTCCTACTCGGTAAAACAGTGTACAGTGGTAAAATCTTGTGCATGCGGGTTATCAATCACATGTGATTGATATGATAACTGGCATGTTTAACTTGTATTCCCCCTATAAAACATGTGAAAACATTTAAAAGGTTCATTCAGGGGTATGAACTCACCTGGTGTAAGTAGGTCCGACGAAAGTGTCGTTTGGGCGTTCGATGTCACGCAAGGACTTGAACACACACAATGACCTATTTAACATATGATAACATATGTTCACATACAGTTAGTATATTTAATACTAATTAAACAAATATACGCACTCAAAGGAGCGGAAAACACTTTGGATAAGTGTTTGGGTGTCCCGGGTAGCGTCTAAAGGTGTGTGTGACTTAGAAATGGAGTTTACTCTCCAAGATTAAGCCCTTAATATGATGTTTACGGCCCAGGGACTACTCACCATGAGTTTAGGGCCGTAAACTCGTGGTGATGTGTTCTAGGGTGTTTTAAGGCTTCTCCTTCTTCATGGGATTATTCTAAGTACTTTTCCAAAAAGGCATGAGTGGGTTTAAGGCTTCTAAGGGCACTTTATAGGAGTTTACGGCCTAGGGACAACTCCTAGGGGAGTTTACGGCCGTAAACTCTCATTCTTTGAGTTTAGTGAAGTTTCAAGCCCTTAACTCACTTCTAGTAATCATTCAAGGCTATAGGGGTGTTTGGGGTTCCAAAAGGGCACTCCTTTAGTGTTTATGGTCCAAAAGACCAATCCTTGAGAGTTTACGGCCGTAAGCTCTATGGCTTGGCCGTGAACTCTCATACACCCACCAAACTTTGAGTTTAAGCCCTTAGATCCTTCGTAGCGTTTTATAGAAATAGTCTAAGGTCATTTGGGGGGGGGGGGGGGGAAACCACACTTTGGGCATGTTTTGGGGTGTTTACGGCCTTGGTATAAACCTGGGCCGTAAACTCCTTTTTCCCCCTCATTTTGATGTGTTTAATTGATCCAAACCCCAAATACTAAGCCCCTAAATTATGTATGAAGCCTAAGGGTGATTTGGGAGTGTTTTTGGGGTATTTTGACAAGGTTTTGAGGGGTTTACGGCCTAAGCATGTGCTTGGACCGTAAACTCTCTTTTATGCCCTAAATCATTGTGATTTAATGTTTAAACACTCCTAGGCAATTCCCTTGATTTATTTCCAAGCCTATAGGGACAAGTTTGGGGTCTTTTGGCCTTGTTTAAGCGGTTTACGGCCTAAGAAGGAGCTTTGGTTTCCGAGTCTAAAAAGTCTCCAGTGGACTCCACTCACCTTTATATAGGTTTCCGAGTCGGGGCTCAGTGGAATTCTACCCAATACTGCCGTTAAACGGGGCTTTTGGTCGCATCCGATTTAGTGGTCGTAATAATAAAAACTAATTTTTCCATTTAAATGGAAATGTGTACTACGAGTTTTTATTTCTCTTATCACGAATTAACTACATAAAGATATCAATAAATGAAAATTTTATTTATTTGACGACCTCTTATTAACGGAACTTTTATATAGTGGAATATTCCGTTAACGGTAACGGGGTAATGTCACAGAATAACTTTGGGTTGTTACACCACACACTCGGAGCACACACGCCGACCACACACTCCGACAATACACTCTTTTCTGTGGCCTTACACTCCCTTCATACAATCATATGTGATTGTAACACTTGTCCCAAGTGTTTCCAAGTCACGTAGGGTGTCGCTTATCATGATTAGTTGTATTATACACTAATTATATCCATACATCGTTATATGTTAAATAGGGTCCGTTTGTGCTCGAGGTTGAACTTGACACTCAATATCCCTAACGATCTTACATTCGAATCACACGTCAAACGATGAGTACATACCCCTACATTTTTCCATGTTTTTAATGTTTTCAGGGGGGAATACAAGCCAAACTCAAAGTATTTTATTAAGTTTTAAACCTATTAATACAGTTAATGACTTCCATGTTTAATAACATATTCGGATATTTAATCCCTTTTTGTAATATGATTTGGAAATCTAACTTCATCAAAAAGGTTTTTACAAAGAATTTTCTATATCTACTCTAATAAACTATAATGGGTATAGTTTGGGATAACACTCTAGGCATTCTCTATGAAATCAGGCTTCATAAATGAATATGTATAAACTATGGCATATTTAGTTTATGTTATATATTTTCTCAGGAGTTTAAAGTACAGTTATTCAAGAATAATTACTGTTTTATACTGTTTTCCCGCAAGTGAACTAGATTATACCGAATTGTGAGGCGCTACGTCAATACTGTATCCTTAGGTGTAGAGGGATAAATCCTTTTACTATAACCAGAGTCTCCTGGAGGGAGAGCGTGAGATTTGTGAATAGATCTATTCGGTACTGACAATGCCACACCTGAACTGCTAGTTACAGTTAGGCAAGCATGCCTGGGGTGAACAAATGTCATTTAACTTAACGCCTGAAGAACATTATAAAGGTCTCTCGGTCATATCAAGTATGGTTATACGACTCGCAAATAAGTATAAACTAATTTTGGTTTACGGACTCTACTCTTCATTGTTTTATTTTGAGTAATAAAACTACTTTGATAAATACATTGATAGCAATTAAAGATTTCTAAACTTGCATCTCTACCTCTAGGACGGATAACCTGTTTTTAAGGAAAATATAGGATTTTCCCGGGATAACTCGGCTTTTCATTAACATATTTGTTTTTACATGTAACTAACGGATATTCATATTCATTCCATGACTCCTTGGATTGTACATACCTTGTATGAATCGGGAAGTCATGGAAGGTATGGGTTTTCAAACACGCTCTTCATAAGAAAATATAGGATTTTCTTGTGGAGCACTTTTCAAAAGGATCAAAGAAACATTTTCCACCAAAACTAAATGCTTATGAACTCACCAGCTTTATGCTGACATTCTTTCAAAACTGCTTGTATTCTCAGGGGATTAGTAGACAGGTACTTTCAGGAGATTGGAGAAGTTTGAGCGTTAGAGTCATGTCTTTCTATTTTACTTCGGATATGAAAAAAACTATGTATTAAGACAATGTAAATCTTATTCATATATGTATTCAATTTTTGGTTGTGTTTACTATGCTTGCTATGATACAATTGTTGTGATACTACGCATGGCGTCCTCCGCCCCAGAACGGTTATGCCGTTCTGGTTTTGGGGTGTGACAGATTGGTATCAGAGCTCTTGTATATAGTAAACTAAGTATACCGAACCATCCATGGTATACAACTATAAACATTAAGGGGCCTAAGTGCTCTAAACTAAAAGTATACTTTCAAAAATATAAGTATTTTTATAAAAATTGTACAAGTATACCCAAGTACCCGAACCAGTGTCATAAGTAGAACAAACAAAAGTATTTGGATGTTGGACATCACGGTTAAACCTGGGCAGTTATGTATTCATGTCTAGGGTCAATATATCCTAATCAACTATATTCATTCGAGACATGACCAACATGTGCTTGGGAGTGACTGTGGTGTCGCAGCAAGTCTAAAACTTACCAAGGTACCAGAAAAGTTCTATAGTCAAACATAAGGGTTAAAATACTATAGGAGTATTTTAGGATGCTATAACGACCGAACTGGAAACTTACCTAGGAATCCATCCCTCGAGAATCAATCATGAAACTATAATACATTGAATGTATTATTAGATTCGATGCCTAATAACTATCCCTTTACCCCTTATCTCGTGTAGATAGCATGGCCGGATTCCATATCCCTGGCGACCCGTATTTTCCCAACTAAGAAAATGCTGGATGGCTCGAGGCAGAGCCAGAATAAAATCACGAAATTCCCTTGGACAATGACTTTGCAGAACAATTCCCCGAAGAGGCCGACCCAGAACCTAAAGTCGAGAACCTACCTCCAGTAGCCCCGATACCAAATCCTAACCCCCGACATGAGTTCGAAGGCCCAACGCCTATGTGGGTCGGAAGCTTGGATAGATGGAGTCACGAACAAAGACAACCCCGCCCGTACGAAGGGGATCGTCGCTTCTACAACGTGAACGAGGGAGGCTCTGCAGACAGAGCCCTTCCGATCATAGTCCGTCGAGTGGCTCGTAATGTGGAGCTAAGTGTGGCAACGCTTCAGCGAACTATGGAGCTTGAGGCAGAATCAGATGCCAACACAAACCGCATTCGCAATCTCGAAGTTGGTCATGGGAGAACAATGAGGGACAAAGAAGCTCTGCAACAAGAGCTAGCTACCACTTAAGCTGAGGTCATGGAGGTCCGAGCATGCCTGACAGTATACGAGAGCCGCCTGTTTGACATGGAGCGCCAGCTGGCCAACTTAAGGTTCAGTCCGAGGAGTGCCCCTCGCTGATAGGAGAATACTCTACTCATCCTTCCTTTTTGGCTAAAGGATAATTTTCATATCTATGTGCTGAGTAGTTTCTTTTCGTAAACATCTCTATCTTTCATGTTGCCATGATTTTTCTCTTTATTATTATGACTTAGACCTACTTCTAGGTCAAGAGTCTTGAGAATTGTGTAACCTCAATTTCAGTTATAGTGGCAACAAGCACATATCAGTTAAAGATGATAATTCTCAAAAGTCTATCTTAGGCCGATAGCACACAAATTAAGCAACTTTATGAAAGTCCTATCACTGTTTTGTCTTCAAAACATGTATCCTGGGATGTACTTAGACCATCATCCCTGTTCCCCATCGATTTCATATCAGTCTCCATGAAAAGTTTCGATGTCATAATCAGCATGAGATGGTTGAGCCCTAAATCGTGCTGATGTCCTTTGCACTCGAAAGGGTGACTCGTCTCAATCTTTCCCTCTGACGAAGTTCTCATTGGCTATAGTGATACAACTTTTTCAAACCTTTGTATCATTTCCTGCGCCAAAACACAGAAGTATCTACGAAAAGGGATGTCATTCATTCCTGGCTTATATGGTTGATGAGACGCAAAAAGTTAAAGACCTCGAGAGCATTCCCAAAGTCTGCAACTTTCCTGATTTCTTCCCCAAAGACATTCCAGAAATTTCTTCCGAGTGTCAAGTTGAATCCCGTATCGACTTGATCCCTGGAACTACACTTATATCTGAATCTCCATATCGTCTAGAGCCAACGAAAATGTGAGAGTTATCTAGCCAGCGCAATGAGCTAAGCAACAAGGAGTTCGTAAGTTTTTGTATATGAACTTTATTGTGATCAAATCTTTTCTATTCCTGCTAGGACAACATCTTGGGGATGTGGGTCGAATCAATGAGAGTCAGATAGCAAAACACAAAGTCTTAATCCATAGATAAACATTCAGGATACATCTAGAGGCAACCATCATTACTCACAAGCTTCTTTTCTTGACATGTAGCAGACCATGCCTCCGAAGAAACGTAACCAACCCACCGGTAAGACGCCAATCCTCCAGATGGACTCAGCTACATTCCAAGCTACTGTCACAGCAGTTGTAACAGCCGCCCTAGCTGTTCTTAACGGTAACAACGCAAATGTGGGTGGAAGTGTTAATGGCAATCCAAATCTTGGTGTTAACCAATCTCAACAACAAGTGCCTGCTAGAAAGGACACACCTGACATCCTAAAACGAAAGTTCAAAGGAAGTTGTTCAACCCAAAGACCTACTGAGAGGCAACGAATTGGGACAGTCAGTACCCCAGTCAGTCCCGCTGTTCCAACACCAACCATACCACTCTATGTAAATCTCCCGCACTACAGCAAATGCAACTATCATCATCATGGAGTCTGTCGAGTGCTGCATTGCACTAGATGCAACAGGAAGGGGAACACCTCCCGCGGTTGTAGGACATTAATCAAGTTCATCACTCTGAGTACCAATGTTGGGACAAGTCCAACCTGTTACCTCTGCGAAAGTGTAGGACATTTCAAAATAGACTACCCAACAGAAAAGAACAATGAGAAAACAGGAGGAGTCTGACCTTAGAGAAGGAGGAAACATCGAAGGACCCTGCCTTGTTTTGGTACGTTTTCAAAAACCCCAATAATTGTTCATAATTGTGATTACTATCTTGTCCAGATTGAATCAAGTAATCCTATAAGGTTTAAAGCCCTAATAAGCAAATCATGATAACATAAGTGAATATCCTAGGGTCAGTTGTAATTATACACGGCTTGTGTACACCAATCGATCATAGAGCGTTCTATTAAGAACCGTTTTATGAAAGTTCATAGTTTCAAAACATCGGGACCCACGTGTTAGTAGTACCTGTTAACTTCAAAAACAGAAAACACCAGAGACATTCACCCCGGGGCATCAATGTCCTAAAAAAACGATCCTTCCAAACTAACTTAACGTGCGATTATGTGATGTCGTCCCGCTTAATCTGACTGAGTCTATGTATACCAAACCCTTTTGTCTTAAATCGTTCGATCGCGAAACTCTCGTCGCTCGTAACGTCAAACTAGATGCGAACTTCGAAAATTCACTTCTCATCGAAACCCGAAAGTTTTCATGTGAAGAGTATCATCCACAAAGAAATGGATAAAGTAAGAAAACAATCCGAACAATTGTAGATAGGTCGTGGGACACTCATCTACCCATAGTGGAACTTTCTTGCAACAACGAAGACCATTCCAGCATCAAGGTTGCGCCGCACGAAGCCTCTATGGTCGTAAGTATAGATCCCCTATGTGTTGGGATGAGGTGGGCAACATGAAACTAGTCAAGAGTCAAGTCCACGATAATACTCTCATTAGTCCTTAAATCACCCTGGAAAGGCATGATACGTTTCAGAAAGCATGGAATTCTAAATCCAAGGTACATTGGACCATTCGAGATCCTTGCTAGGATCGGTCCGAAGCATACAAACTCCAACTACCATGAGAACTCAGCAGCGTCCTTCCTGTCTTCCATGTGCCAAACCTAAAGAAGTGTCTGTCTGACAAAACTCTTGTGATTCCTCTCGACGAGATTGAGCTAGACGAAAGTCTATGTTTCGTGGAAGAACCTGTTGAAATCATCGACCGGGAAGTCAAATGTACAAAGCAGAGTCGCATCCCGATAGTGAAGGTCCGATGGAATGGCAAGCGGGGACCTGAATTCACTTAGGAGTGTGAGGACTCAATGAAACAGAAGTACCCTCACCTCTTTCCAAGTTCATGATTTGTACTCTATCCTTGAATTTCGGGAGGAAAATCCCTTTAACAGGGGGATGATGTGACACCCTGGAACTTCTACCTTGTTGACCTATTCAATACTATCAATGTTAAACTCGTTTCAACTATCTATTAGCATTGTTTGAGTCTGTTTGGATGATCTAAAGCCTCGTACAACCAAAGTTTGACTTAGGGATGGGTTGGTTTAAGATCTAGGGTTGCAAAAAGGCCAAACACTCCCTCTAGAGGAGTGTTTGGTCGCACACCCATTATCTATATATAGATTAGGCTCATTTTCACTTCATTTCCCCTCTCCTTAACTGTACACACCCTCTCTCTCTCTCTCTCTACTGGAATCAACCACAAATACTTCTAAGGCTTCAAAAACGTAAGTATTCCATCCTTTTAGCTTGCTATACTTGAAAGACTTCATGATTTGAGCCTTGATTCACCTTAAAGTCAACCACACACTCCGACCACACACTCTTTTGTGTGGCCTTACACTCCCTTCATACAATCATATGCGATTGTGACACTTGTCCCAAGTGTTTCCTAGTCACGTAGGGTGTCGCCTATCATGATTAGTTGTATTATACACTAATTATGTCCATATATCGCTATATCTTAAATAGGGTCTATTTGTGCTCGAGGTTGCACTTGACACTCAACATCCCTAACGGTCTTACATTCGAATCACACGTCAAACGGTGAGCTCATACCCCTACATGTTTTCCGTGTTTTTAATGTTTTCAGGGGGGAATACAAGCCAAACTAAAAGTATTTTATTAAGTTTTAAACCTATTAATACAGTTATTGATTTACATGTTTAATAACATATTTAGATATTTAATGCCTTTTTGTAATATGATTTGGAAATCTAACTTCATCAGAAAGGTTTTTACAAAGCATTTTATATATCAACTCTAATAATCTATAATGGGTATAGTTTGAGATAACACTCTAGGCAATCTCTACCAAATCAGACTTCATAAATGAATATGTATAAACTATGACAGTGTTGGGTCAAAATATGGTTTATACTTTGCTTTTCTGGGCAATTATATTTTTCTGTAATATTTTTGGAGTTTACGGTCATGTTTACGGTTGAGTTTACGGCCGTAAACACCTTACGGCCGTAAACCCATTTACGGCCCATGTTCTCCAAGTATAAATATAGGTGTTAGGGTGAGGAGTAGAGATTGATGAACCCTAGAGAGTTTACGGCCAGAGAGACAGAAGAACTATTGTGTGTTAGTGTGTGTGTGAATCTCTTGTATCCGAATCATCATTTTATTCATTAATACATTGAGATTCATCATCTACTTCTTCTTCTTCTCTTCTATTTGATCTGACATCATCCGTTTGATTGGGATTCCACACCATCAAACGGATCTGATTGATACACAGACATTTTAGAGACTTACAATTGGTATCAGAGCCAAGTTGTATCAGTCAATTTTGTTAGATTTAGGGCATTATTTGATCTTATTTTCGAAATATTTTTGCGTTTTTGGATAGATGTCACAAAAATAAGGGGGGTTTGTTCTTCGTGTTTTTCATAAAAAAAGGTTTTTGATCGAGTTTTGGAGCTTCAAAGTCGAAAAATCGTTGTTTTTCACGTAATCGTTGAAGGATTTTCGACCGGAGCTTACTGCCGGAAACAGTTCACGGACGGAAACTGTTCACGGCCGGCGGCGGGGTTCGCGTTTGCGGCTAGGGTTCTCGAGCTTGCGGCTCGGCTCGGCGGCTTGCGGATCGAACGTGTGCGGCTCGGCAAGAACGGCTCTGCTCAGCGCTTTAATAAAAAAGGCCGCAAATCTCGGGGGAGGCACGGATCGAACATGTGACCTCTGGATCAACAACCCAAGCGACTAACCATCTCGGCTAGCCAATCCTTTGTGCATTCACTCCGAAATATTAAACTTAATCACTTCCAGTCACACCAAACTTTCGCAATTTTGTCAAATCCAGCCCAAAAATCAATTTTTTTTAAAATTCCATTTTCAACCAAAAATTTTAATTTTTAATTTTTAATTTTTGAATTTTATTTTTTGACTTTTTACTTAAAATTTTGATTTTGACTTTTAAAGTTTGACCTTTTACTTTAAACTTTGACTTTTTCGTATAACTTTTAAATTTTCAAATTTAGCTTTTCGGTTTGACTTTTCAAGTTTGAATTTTGAGTTTGACCTTTTTAAATTTGACTTTTAAGTTTGACTTTTGAGTTTGATTTAAAAAAATAATAATAAAATAAAATAAATAAAATAAAAATTTTGACTTTTAAGTTTTATTTTAGCTCTTAGTTGTGCTCTTTAATTGATTTTAAGTTCTACGAGGGAGTTGAAACATGAAAGAAAGTCGTCAGGATATGTTAAGACAAAGTTTCAATTTTTTCGATTTTATCCCTGGAGAAACCCTTGAAACTCAGTTGCAGCGATTTACTACACTCACTACTGAGATGAATATAGCCGGGATCTTCTTGACTAAGTCCAAGATTAACAAAAAACTGCTAAATTCACTTCCGAAATCGTGGGATATGAACGTGGCCATCATCAAGAAGACAAAAGATCTCAATCATCTTAGTCTTGCTGATGTAATTCAAGAACTTGATACTTTGAAGTATAGAGAAACAATGAGTTCTGAAAACATTCCGGTCACTGAAGTTACATGTACTCCAGCTTGTGAAGCCACGATCAAATTTCTTCGGGAACAAATTGATGTATTTAAAAGAGAAGTTGAGGACCTGAGATATGAAGGATATCAACTCAGGAAAGGACAGAAACCCCTGAAGGCTGAATTAGATGCTAAAACCAAGGACTTTAGGAAACTTCAGGAAGAGTATAGCAGCAAGTGTGAAAATTATGATTATGTTAAGAGACAACTTGCTGCTGTAACTGAAGAACTTGACGCTTTAAAAATTAAGTGTGGAAAAACTGATGTCAGTTTCAAAAATTATACTGCGTCAAGTCAGACAGTCGAGTCCTTATATGAAACCCAATTAAAATTCAAAGAAAATCAAAACAAGGGTCTAGGGTATGATAGTGTACCTCCTCCTTATAATCATACCTACACATCCATCCCTATGACACAGGACAAAACTGACAGGGAGCCACATCTTCGATATGGCAAACGAGCTGGATTTGTGTCAGGAGGAGTTATTAATGTTGAAAATACTAATGTTTTTACTTCATGTGCAGGTAAAGTAGCAGAAGATGAGAACAAAGAGAGCACTACTGAACAAAACAATGACACCTTGAACTCAAAATCTGTTGCTTCGAACTCTGTTACTCCTAACAAACCTGTTTTTGAGAAATACATGCCTCCAATTCCAACGCAACAGAGTGCTTGTTGCAAGTGTGCATGTGGGAACAACAAGAAACGAGGCAAGGATACGCCACCAGGGGCAGGAAGAACCAACTCCCCAGTGAAGAAAAAGACATGTTTTCACTGTGGAACACCTGTACACATTGCCAAAAATTGTCCTAATCGTGCATACGTTCCCTACTATGCACAAGGCTGGCAGAACGCGCCAAGTAGAAGATACTTCAAAAATAATCCTTCTAGTTCACGTTCAGGCAATGGTGACTGGAAGGCGCAGAAGGCTAAGAATCAAACCCACAAGGCAAAGAATCTAAATCCCAAGGGCAAGAAGAAAATGTCAGCCAAGAAGCCCAATCCAAGAGATGCTCCTATGAAGCCAAGGCCGGTAAGGTCAAAGTCATCCCGGCAGCCGACTTCAAGTTCCAAATCAAGTGTCGAGGCACCCATCGGATCGAAAAAGAAATGGGTTAAACCCAACTATAAATGGGTACCAAAGGTTCAATCTCCCAAATCAACTAACGACTCTAATATTTCTACATCTTCTGTTTGTGATAAGCAGGACATGTCATGGGAGAGAGTACCGTGCAAGGATGACAAAGGTCGACCCAGTTTCAAAATGGACTGGGTTCCAAAGACCAACTGATCCCGCTCTGTGTCGGAGCAGCTATGGAGGCATATCATCAGACTTCGGTTTGTTGGTAGTGGCTGCTCCTGGCATATGATTGGGGACATCTCTCAATTGTACAACACTAAGAACATTATTTGAGAGTATGTGTCCTTTGCGGGAAGGGAAGAAAGGAAGGGATCACTCATGGGGTTAGTGCTTAATAATATGAAGAATTTTCGGATCTGTTCTGAGATTATGCTTGCTGTTCTCAGACCTTCTGAATGTTGATTCAATCGGTGAGTTACGATTTGCGTTTTCTTCTCTATACTCTTGAGTTTTTCTTAAGTTGATTCGCTTTAAAGACTAATTTTTGTTTTAGGATAGTTTAAATTTGCGCATTTATTTTCATTTCTCTCCTATGCACAAATTTAGGGGGAGAAATAAAAACAAAACAAAAATTAGAATATTAAAAAAATCCAAAAACATTACAAAATTTTTAAAAAATATATGGTGTAAATGAAATGTGTTTGAGGGAGATGTTTTGGGAAGTGATATTATCAAGTGATAACAGGCAATCTGAGTCTGTGTAACGTACCCAAAGTTGAAGGGTCTATGCTCTGGTTTGATGCGTCGGTAGGCACGAAAATTTTTAAATGGACTTGACTAGGGAGATTTGAACTTAGGAAATTTATAGACTTGACAAATCTTGACCTAGTTAGATACGTTCAGCCTGACAATACGACGCTTGGATAGGTTGAGCAGGGAGATATATATGGGAATCTACTCGTTACATTAATTGAACCCGTACTTGGAACCGTGGTTTAACTTTTCCTCGATGTGCGGATTCTGTCCTTAATTCCGGTTGGATGGGGCGACTGGTAAATTCCGATAAATTAGGTCTGTAGAATATCATTTTCTTTCTTTCCGTCTGTTAGACATATGTTGTCTCCTTTGCGTGACTTCCAATCCGACCTGGTACACAACATATGCAACTCTATTTCTCTGCAGGCTATATATATGTGAAATACTTCTTATCTGTTAGCCATATGCTGTCTCCTTTGCGTGACTTCTAATCCGACCTGGTACACAGCATATGCAACCTTCTTCTTCTCAACCCCTCTGAAGTAGTTATAATAGAATTCTGAATCTATCCTCTCTCTGAATGGTTGTCTGCTCACCCGGTGTAAGGAGTACTCTGGAAGTTCATGATGGCTGGGGCATATCAGGAAGCGGGAAACACGTTCTAGTACACTTAAAATTGAACACATACAGATTGTCTGTAGATCTCGCTGCTCAATTTAGGTGGACAACAATATCCCTGGTCATCGTCAGCTGAATGGTCCTTAAGATATAGTATCTAAGAAATTAGGATCAGATATAATATCTAGGAACTTAAGTTCACCTTGTCTTGTAACAAATAGTATGTCCTAAATTTGTCACAATTTTTCGTGTTTAAGTGGACAAGAATACCGGCGGGCGACCAGACAAAGACGTGAAGATAGAAGGTACCGACAAGTGGATAAAGGCTGTCTAAAAACTTTGATCCCAAATCACTCTTAAAGTTAGATATCATTTTTAATTTTGTTAAATTTGTCATAGTTTCTTCTAATTTAAATATTAGCAGAGAATTAAAAATTAAAATAAAAAAAATCAGAAAAATTCAAAAATCAAAGAAAAATCAGAAAAATTAAAAAATCCAAAAATAGTGTTATTTCTGTTTTATTTCTTGTTCAGAAAAATCAAAAATCCAAAAACATTTTTGTTTCTGTTTTTAATTTGTGTGCTAAGTTTTCTTTTAGTTTTGTTTTGTCTTGAAAAGTGATTTCAGGTATAGATAAGACTCATGGAGTTTGTGTTGAAGATTTCTGAGCCGATGCTTCGTCTGTGAGCATCGAAGAATTCGCATTCGAAGGAGCAAGAAATGAAGATTATTCTTTCGACATTGAATCTTTCAACCCCAGAAGCAAGGTGAAGCTGAAATTGAAGAATATGTGACGGATTGCATTGAAGCCTCCTCAATCAGTCTGCTGCTATTGTTGTACCTGCTAAAGTGATCCAGAAAATTATTTCTCTTTGAAGTTCTCTCTGAAGATTCTCAAGCTGAAAGCGTCATCTTTCAAGAATCAGTACATCAAGCCTTCTCACCCAATGTGCTTTCAATTCCAAATCTTGAAGAATTGCCCAAGTGCTCAAGATGAACTCATTCATTGACGATGAATGCTGAAGCCAAGCTCTCATTGAAGATTGACAAGAAGAGCCAACTACTTTTTAGGGGGAGCTTATTGGGTCAATTAAGAAAAGAAAGCTATAAACCAAGGGGGAGATTGTTGGGTCAAAATATGGTTTATACTTTGCTTTTCTGGGCAATTATATTTTTCTGTAATATTTTTGGAGTTTACGGTCATGTTTACGGTTGAGTTTACGGTCGTAAACCTATTTACGACCCATGTTATCCGGCCCATGTTCTCTAAGTATAAATATAGGTGTTAGGGTGAGGAGTAGAGATTGATGAACCCTAGAGAGTTTACGGCCAGAGAGACAGAAGAACTATTGTGTGTTAGTGTGTGTGAATCTCTTATATCTGGATCATTATTTTATTCATTAATACATTGAGATTCATCATCTACTTCTTCTTCTTCTCTTCTATTTGATCTAACATCATCCGTTTGATTGGGATTCCGCACCATCAAACGGATCTGATTGATACACATACATTTTAGGGACTTACAGACAGATTTAATTTATGTTATATATTTTCTCAGGAGTATAAAGTACAATTATTCAAGAATAATTACTGCTTTATACTGTTTTCCTGCTAGTGAACTAGATTATACCGAATTGTGAGGCGCTACTTCAATACTGTACTCTTAGATGTACAGGGATAAATCCTTTTAGTATAACCAGAGTCTCCTGGAGGGAGAGCGTGAGATTTTTGAATAGATCTATTCGGGATTAACAATCCCACACCTGAACTGCTAGCTACAGTTAGGAAGGCATGCCTGGGGTGAACAAATGTCATTTAGCTGAACGCCTGAAGAACATTATAAAGGTCTCTCAGTCATATCAAGTATGGTTATATGACTCACAAATAAGTATAAACTAATTTTTATTTATAGACTCTACTCTTCATTGTTTTATTTTGAGTAATAAAACTACTTTCATAAATACACTGATAGTAATCAGGGATTTCTAAACTTGCATCTCTACCTCTAGGACGGATAACCTGTTTTTAAGGAAAATATAGGATTTTCTCGGGATAACTCGGCTTTTCATTAATGTATTTGTTTTTACATGTAACTAACGGATATTCATATTTATTCCATGACTCCTTGGATTGAACATAACTTGTATGAATCGGGGAGTCATGGAAGGAATGGGTTTTCAAACATGTCCTTCATAAGAAAATATAGGATTTTCTTGAGGAACACTTTTCAAATGGATCAAAGAAACATTTTCCACCAAAACTAAATGCTTATGAACTCACCAACTTTATGCTGATATTCTTTCTAAACTGCTTGTATTCTCAGGGGATTAGTAGACAGGTAGTTTTAGGAGATTGGAGAAGTCGGAGCGTTAGAGTCATTGATGTGAATTATAATCGACATTTAGAAAGTAATCATGATTTAGATGAATGAGTAATGAATGATATGAACACCAAATGTAAATATTAATCAGCAAGTTTGTATTGAACAGAGAATTCTAATACAATACTGATTACAAAATAAGAAGAAAGACACTTTTTTCTACTTTTATCCTCAGCCCCTATTTATAGTAAACACGAGTGTACAAAAAATACTAATTCAAGACATTCGGCGTCGACATAAAAAGACTTAGTAAATAAATACATGCGAAATAGAACAAACAATGCTTCGACTTTTACAACTAAATGACTTAGCATTCTCTCCCTTTGTAAACAGTCGAAGTCACTCAAGTAGTTAGAACTTGAGCAACTGAGTGCATTGTCCTTCGAATTTCTGAGTACCAAGTGATTATCTTCTTCAGTTCCTTCTTGTTTCCATCATTTTTCTTGGTGAATTTATTCATACGAACAATAAAGTTCGTATATTGCGAAGTTGTGTATCTTTCGATCTCAGCAACTTGAAACAAGAATCTCTGTGCCTTTCCCTTTGTGTCTTTCCTTGCAAATACCATGCCAAATGGTTTGAGACAAATTTCACCATCAGCATATTTCATCAACTCCGGTTGAGGCTTCGTAGGTTCCATAGAAACATTAACCTTTCTTCCAAGACCTGAAGCAAGCTCTTCATCAGTTAAGGCCAAGCAATCATAGTAATTATCTATGAATATCTTGAGATGCCAGAAACCAAGTCTGAACACATCTAAATCAGTTTCCTTCAGTTGGGTTTCTTCCATATCCTTCAAAATTAGGGCCACTTGAATGAGACCATTGAGATTCATCAAAGGAAAGTCAGCAATTGTAAAATCAAATGGTTTATTGTCTACTCGAACCATAAAGTAACGAAAGTTCTGAAGCAGATTCTCGAACATTACGTCTTTCTTGATTGCCATCACTCTTTTTATCTTTACCAGGGACCAAACTTCATCTTGATTTTTCCCAAGTACAGCATGAAATCGAATTTTCAAGTATGTGTACTCATCATGATCTTTGAATTTTTCACTGACCTTGTACTGTGCAGTGATAAACATCATTTCATTAATTGGGAAGTCTAGTTGGCATATGTCTGAGTTCGAAGTGGCATAGCTTCTCCTTGGCTTTTTTCTCAAATGCATACATGTGGTTCCCCAATACTCTGGATTCAATTGTTTCGAATGAGTCTAACTTTGCAGGATCACCTTTGTTCATTGTTGATGGGTCATTTTCTCTTAGCCTCAGAATGCTTTGAATATGCCTCTGTTTCTCTATCTCAGTATCGATTTCATCTTTCTTCTCCTCCTTCGACTTTTCATGAGCAATACCTTTTCCTTTCCCAATATTTGAAGTATCAGGCTTCGCACTTGAACTTCCTTTATCTGTTGAACCAATTTTAATTCCTTTAGGATTTAATTTTGTAATTGGTTTTGATGTTACTATTGTTGAAGCAATTGGGCTGGTTTTCAAAGGTAATGTCATTTTTAGTTGAGTTGAACGCAATTTCCCAACAACTTTCGCATCCTCCCCTTTACTTCCTTTTACTTCTCCCCCATGCACCCCTATGAAAGCAGGTGGGGCATTCTTCGGCAAAAGCGAAGTAAAATTTGTTATAGGAGCCAAAGCGTTCTGAATTGCCTGCTCCAACGAATTCACTTTCAGCGTTAGGAATTCAGGAGTTAAAATTGTCTGAGAAGTAGGCTTCGACACAAAGCCCTTTAGTTCAGCTAATAACTCAATGACCTTAGCGAATTGCTCCTTGTCATCTTTGCTCTTGGCTTCGATAGTTGGCGCAGTTGATTGATAGTCTTTAACAATTTTGTGACTGTGTCAGCCACGATATCAACACGTTGTTGCACTATCGAATTTTGCAAAGTAATCTGTTGAAGCTCTTTTGCAATCTCTTGCTTCAATTCTTCGACTTTGAAGTTCACGTCCTCCCTTACTTTCTTGACATCTTGGAAAAAAAGAACATGACGTTCTTCTGTGGCATTTTTCAGTTCTTGTAAGGCACCATCAAACGTTTTCCCTTGAGCTTTAATCTGAAGCTCATTGTTTTGATCATTACCATCTATCTTCTCAAGCAGTCTTCTTTCTGCTGCTTTTATCATCGCATCAACCTCCATACCAGAAAGCGAATTCTTCGCACCAGAGTTAGCTTGTGACTGAAGGATGGTATTTAACTTGCAATTCAGTATTTTGAATTGTTTACCCGACATAAGCATGTGGTCAGGTATCTCCTCCTACTCCTCTGAATCGAAATGAAGTTCTTCAAATGTTTCTCTGAAACCACCTCCTTCGGTTTCATCATCGGAATGAGCTTGAGAAGTTATTGGTTGAGGATCCTCAATCGATTGATATGGGATAGAGTCGTGAAAGGATGTTTCAAAACAAGATCAAATATGGGTGAAGTTGTAACAGATGTGTTTGGGATGAGAAAGGGTGGTAACGAAGTAGTTAGGCTTTCAGATGAGATAGGTAACGAAGTGGACAAAATAATAGGTAATGATGTTTCGACACTCGTGATAGGTGCCCCCGTATCAGATATGTTGACAACCATATCAGAAGTAGGTACCTCCTCATTAAATGATTCAGTAGTAACTACTTCGAGTGGAAGTGTGGTTGTTGTAGAAACAAGCGAAGTTATATTTGAAGTTATAAGTGAAGTTGTTACCATTTTTGAATTCGAAACAATCGGAGTTTCAGGAGAAACTTCATCTTCTGAAGAGCCATCTCGAACAACAAGCTTCCTTTTCTTATACAATTTCCCAGTGATGTGCTTCGCAACATCATGGGCTCGCTTGTTCTTGGACAGTGGAGAAGCATGTGCAGGAATTTCTCTGATAACAACTCCCTTACTACTCACTAGTGTTTTGCGAATGGTTGGAGAATCATCAGACGAAGTCCGCTTGTGAGACATTTTGCGAAGCTTCTTTAAATCACCTGATTTTGAAGGCATAAGATCCTTCGCAGGCTTGTAAGATCCAACAACCTTCTGAATATCTTCCCCTACTGAAGACTTAGGTAATTCAGTCTTTGTTTTCTCCTCATTCTTTGACTTCTTTGCTTGCTTTCAAGACTCACCTTCACCATTTAAAAAAAACTCTAGTTTGAACATCTGGATTGATAGACTTCATATATCTGATGAGCACTTTATGAGAAGGATTTACTTTACGAAGCATTGCATCAGGATTTCTCGCAATCTTCGTAAAGATATTTTCATCATCTTCCACTACCTTAGGGCATTGATACTTGGTAAATTCTGCAACCTCTGCACCCTCAGGAACTTGTATGCCTTCTATTTTGTAAACCTTTTGAAGAATCAAGCTCCAATAACGAGCACACAAAATCCCTGTTTCAACAGTCGTATTTTCAAGGCTCTTAATAAATTCCTTCCATAAGTGAGTCCCATAATCGACACTTAGATCATAGTATAACCCCATGACGATAGCATATACTTCCATCCTGCCTCTGTCGAGACCTACACTTCGACCTGTTAAACACCTGAGGAATATTCCAAAGAGAAAATTCCACATACAAGGCAAGCCTGACTTTCTGAAATCACTGATTTTGTCCAGCTGTGGTTGATGCCCCATCTCATTGAACATATGAACAATTTGTGCATTGTGAGGTTTGAAGAAGGGTGTTGAGTTAGGAATCTCCAAGTAACTAATAAACATCGACTTTGTCAATCGAACCCTTCTATCATTCACCAAGTTGAAAGTGATGATGCATGTTGCTTCGTTAAATAACGGTGTGGAAGCCGCCATTGATAACCGGGTCATCGGAACAGAAAAAGAGTTAAACATCACCGTGGCTAAAGGTGATCGCTTCAGTGCAACAATTAACATCTTCAACTCCTCTGGATACGTCGACACAGTAGCTTCAACCTGATAATTTGTACTTTGGATTTTCATCAGAGGTTGTGAGACAATGTCTTCAGTGTTGCATTGGTTGGCTGCCATTGTTGAAAATTAGGAATAACTTGAGAGATGAATTCTAGGGTTTTTGTTCGTCTGAGAGTTATGAATCGCGTAAAGATTTCATTGAAAAATTCCCTTTTTTATATATTTCCCCAAAGTTGAACCGTTGTTGAATTATAGAGTAGGTTACGTGTTCGTGAAAACACGTAATCACTAGCCGTTGTAATGATCATGCCCTATTAAATGCCTTGAAACTAGGGCCAACGGTTACTTTATACCCTTCTCGATCACAACTGTTAAAAAATGAACCCTTCGTTTTCGAGGTTAGGCTCTTTCGATTATGGGATGTTAAACGAAGTCATATGCCAGACTTGTGAAACTAATGAGATAAGAACCTCAAGGATTTCGTGAGTGCATGTGATTGAAACTAATGAGATAAGAAGCAATTTAAAAAAAAATGGGATTCTATGACGTCAAATTTTATTGCCACGAAGCAGTGAAACCCCGGGCAAAGGTTACTTCGTTAATTACCAAGAGAGGTAATCAACTGCTTTCCTGTGTTCCCGTGATATACAATCGACTACTTGTAGAGAAGTATCGAAGGGCTTCTTTTATAGGCTTAATTTGGTGGTTATGCGAATTTCGTTACATATCATCCTAAACATAAGGTAAGTAATTGTAACCGAAATTACTTGTTTGATCGTTTTGATCAGGGACAAGATTGCTTTGGATTATTTTGAAAAGTGACAATGGATTCAGATATATACTCACATGGAAATCATATTCATAAAAAAAAAATTAAGTGTTGGATCCTGTTGGGAAACAAACATCGTGGGCCTCGAACATTTGATCAGGACCACTCATACAAATGAATATGATTTGGAGTATATGAAATATCAGGTACAAAAACAAATGTTTCGTATAATTCTGGAACATGGTTCCCTGTCAATTCCTTAATGTGTGAAGGTTTTGGGTTTTAGTTACTTCACGGACTCATGAAATAAGATCATTAACACAGATTGATGACATGTCTCAATCACGATTGTTTTGATCAAGTGACCTCATCGACATGTGTCTTCGTGTGTGCGTCGTGTTAAGAACTTTTGTGATGAAAAAGATTGATTGTAAGATCAAATGTACCTCTGTTATTTTTGGACCAAACAGAATACTCTTAACTCATGTGAGAAGAGTAAGGTAGCTCGTTGGACTTATGCGAATGTAAGCCTAATTGGGAAGAAACTTTCCTATGAAAGTTTCATTAAGGCGTTCGTTTGACACACATAGAGTCATATGAGGCTTGGGTCGACATGCTACAACATGCTTCTAGGGGCATCCTAACTAGTATATAGTTCAAAGAAATGATGCCTTCCCATAGAAACCTAAGCATGGCCTCTTCGAATTTTGCTCCCACTAGTACTGAAAAACACAAATCTAAAAGAACAAAATTAAAAGAACAAAAATATTTTTGTGTTTTATATTTTTGAAAAGAAACAAAAATATTTTTGTGATTTTATATTTTTCAAACATAAAAGATCAAAACAAATTTAAGTAGATAATACAAATTTAAGAAAATCTTTTTGGAATTTTATATTTTTAGAAAATGAAAGACAAAGCAAAAGAAAATCTTTTTGTTGTTTTTGTATTTTTCAAAAAGATTACAAACATATGAAAATATTTTTGGTTTTTCGTGTTTTCTCAATGCTTTAAAGAAAAGAAGTAAAATGAACTTAATTTACCCAATATGCGAAAGCGAAACATAGGGAAGCCTCTTAACGCACAGTAACTTCTGAATGATTCCGACTCAGATCCGCTGAATGAACGTTTCATTACTAGACTAACTTATTTCATCCTTGCGTGATAATATTTGGCATTGAATTCGCTTCGAGCATTCCTAAACCTGCTAATATTCTCACAAATGACTTTTCATCAAGAGCTTTAGTAAAAATATCAGCAAGTTGTTCAGTGGTCTTAACAAAATGTACTTCGATATTCCCATCCTCTACATGATCTTTGATAAAGTGATATCGAAGAGCAATGTGTTTTGTCTTTGAGTGTTGTACGGGATTGTGACAAATGCGAATCACACTTTGAGAATCACAGTACAAGGGAATCTTTTTCATATTTATAGTATAATCATGAAGTTGACTTTGTATCCAAATAATTTGAGATGTACAAGGAGCAACCGAAATATATTCAGCTTCAGCAGTGGAGATAGCAACACAAGTTTGCTTCTTCGATTGCCAACATACCAGCTTCCCATCCAAAAGTTGACATCCACCACTTGTAATTTTTCGATCCAAAGTACATCCCCCTAGGTCAGCATCCGAAAAAGCTTGAATGAAGAATCCCAAATTCGAAGGATAAAGAGAGTCCTAACGAAATTGTCCCCTTAAGATAGCGAAAAATGTGTTTCACTGCAGTTAAGTGGGGCTCTATGGGATTTGCTTGGTACCTGGCACAAATACAAACTGAAAACATAATATCAGGCCTACTTGCAGTTAAGTACAATAAAGACCCTATCATGCTTGGATAAAGTGTTAGATCAACAGCATGAGCATCTAACGAAAGAGTTAGTCTTGTTCCCACTGCCATTGGCACTCTTAGCTTTGTACTGTTCGTCATTCCAAACTTCTCGAGCAGATTCTTCGTGTATTTTTCTTGATTGATAAAAATTACATCCCTATTCCGTCTTATATTCAAACCAAGAAAACTATTTATTTTCCCATCATGCTCATTTCGAATTGACTTTTCATAAGATTTTCGAATTCAGTAGAAAATTTAGGGTCAGTTGAGCCAAAAATAATATCGCCAACATAGATTTGAACAAGCATTAGATGATTACCCACTTTCTTTCGAAATAGTGTGGGATCAACTGATCCTTGCTTAAATTTTGACTGTTTCAAGAAATTGGTAAGAGTTGCATACCATGCTCTTGGTGCTTGTTTTAACCCATAAACTGCTTTGCCTCTACATGATCAGGATGTTCCTCATTTACGAAGCCCGGTGGTTGTTCGACATAGACCGTTTCTTCTAGCTCTCCATTCAAGAATGCGTACTTAACGTCCATTTGATAAACATCAAATTTTTTTTGAGCTGCATAGGTTAAAAATATTCGAACTGCCTCGAGTCTTGCGATAGGGGAGAAGGTTTCTTCATAGTCAATTCCTTCTTGTTGCGAATAGCCTTTTACTACAAGCCTAGCCTTGTCTCGAACAATATTGCCATCTTTGTCGGTTTTATTTTTGAAAATCCATTTTAACCCGACAATCGAAACATCAGAAGGTTTAGGAATAAGTCTCCAAACCTTGTTTTGTTCGAATACAGCCAGTTCGGATTGCATGGCAACAACCCAATCTGAGTGTTCCATTGCATTCTTTACTGTCTTTGGCTCTATTTTCGAAATAAAAACATTAAACATACAAAATTCTTGATTCGCATTAAGTACCTCGTTTTTTGCACGAATCTGAGATCTAGTCAACACACCGTCTTGAGGATTCCCTATGACCTCTTCTTTGGGATGACTTTTTGTCCATTTTTCCATTGGTGGATATGTCGGATCGAAGTCTAATGGTGCATCCTCATACACCACTTCGTTTTCAGTTCCGGCAACTGAAATATTGTCATCAAATTCATGTTCCCCCTCAACTGAAACTTCAAGCTCCCTCTCAACTTGATTATTATCTTGATGCTCCCCCTCAACATGTTGATCTACATGTCTTTTCTCCCCCTCGAAAGTATGCCCACCTTGAACACTGATTCCATCAGTCGTATGCTCCCCCTCCATACAAACTTCAGGCATGCTTTCGCTACTACTTGAGTCAGATGTACGAGTAGATTCATCATTGTGTTTTGAGGATTCTGGTGTTTGATTATCAGTAGCATGAATTTCAGCATCGATCGCCCTGTCAGGAATACCAAAATATTAATTCATAATCAAAATCAATAGTATTTTCATTTTTGACTTGATTATTTGAATGAGCTATGATTGGTTTCTGTTCGAATGTGCGATTTATATGCTTAAGAAAATAGTCATCAAAGGTTAAGTTAAAAGTCTCTTCAACTTTTCGTGTTCGCTTGTTTAACACTCTGTATGCAACAGAATTATGCGAATATCCTAAGAATATGCCTTCATCAGCCTTCGCTACGAACTTGGAAAGATTATCTTTTAAGTTCATTATAAAACACCTGCACCTAAAAACATGTAAAACTTTTACATTAGGTTTTCGATTGTTAAGTATTTCATATGGAGTATTATTGAATCTTCGATGAATGAATGAACGATTTTGAGTAAAACACGCAGTTGACACAGCTTCAGCCCAATGATATTGAGGTAAGTTCGCATATATCAGCATAGTCCTAGCCGCTTCGCATAGAGATCTATTCCTCCTTTCGACCACATCATTTTGTTGTGGTGTATATGGTGATGAGAAATTATGCGAAATTCCCTTAGCTGTGAGAAACGAATCCAGCTTTTGATTTTTAAACTCAAAACCATTATCGCTTTTGATCTTTCGAACACTCTTTTTAAGACTCATCTCAATCTTCTTGATAAAGTCGATCATTCTTTGAGCAACCTCAGATTTTAACCTGAGAAAAAATACCCATGTAAATCGAGAAAAATCATCGACAACAACTAAAATGTACCGCTTTTTATTAAGTGTCTCAACAGTCGTCGGTCCACATAAGTCGATGTGAAGAAGTTCCAACGGTTCCACGATATTCGAATCTATAATGATTGGATGTCCTTTTATGTGTTGTTTTCCTTGTTCGCAAGCTGCACATAAAGTATCATTATCAAATTTAAGTACAGGCAAACCTTGAACCAAATCTTCAGTGACAAGTTTGTTAATATTGCGAAAGTTCAAGTGAGACAATCTGCGATGTCATAGCCAGCTAACATCATTAGAAGCCTTCGACAAGAGACACACTGCTGGTTTACCCACAATCGGTTTGATGGCGAGTGTGAAGATGTCTCCATATCTTTTTGACTTGAGAAGCACTTCATTTGTGTTCACTTTCGATATGATGATGCCTTCTTCGTTGAACACCACCTGATTTCCAGTGCCCACAAAACGTTGTGAAACACTAATCAAGTTATGTTGAAGGCCTTCGACATAAGCAACTCGATTTACTGTGAATTTCCCATTCGTGACTTTTCCATAGCCTTTCACTTGACACTTATAATTGTTGCCAAATTTGACTACTCCATCATTTTCCAAGCTTCTATAATCTCGCAAGTTCTCCTTTCTTCCAGTCATGTGACGAGCGTAACCACTGTCAATATACCATTTCGAATCATATTGCTCATCACACATCACCTGCATTTAATGAAAAAATTTAGGAACCCAAGTCTTTTTGGGTCCTTCATTAGTAACATTAAACAGATTCTTCGAATTTAAAACCGATGTTTTTACTTTTTCCTTTACACTATGAATTAAATCAACATCATCAGATCTAGATATTGAAATAAAGTTGTTCGATAGTTTTGGGTTTTCCTTCATTTTCACCTTAGCCTTCGCAACCTGCTTAACTTCCACAACTGGTTTCCATGTTTGTACTGGAACATTCGAACCATGAGAAGACGAACAACCAGCAAAAGATTCATTCACATATTTTTCAAACGCAATCTTGATTAGTTGTTGTGAAAATTTGCCATTTTGAAATTGTTTTCCTTGCCCTTCTAGCCAATTGTTGATCGAATTTACATCAGATTTTCCTTTTGTGTAAGAAACTTTGGTCGGTTTTGTGATCGAAGGATTTGGAAAATTTGGTTGTTTAGGTGAAAATTTTGTTTTTGTTTGGGTTTTGGCATTCGAAATTGGTGAATTATTCGTTGATTTTCTAACATTTTGAAACTTATGATCATTCACAAAGTTATGCGAAGTCTCATATTTTCTAATGTTATCATATTTTCGAATAGATCCAACATTTTTATTTATAAGATATTTGTCAACAATTTTCATTGGTTTGTGAAAACATGTGTCCTTTTGTGTTTATTTTAACAAATAGTTTTGAGATTTGTTTGTTTTCTGAAATTTTGGTGTTGTTGATTTCGAATCCTGTGTTTTAACAACATTTGGCTTTTCGTTAGACACTACTTGCCAAAAAATGGCCTTACGTGCCTTTCGTTTGGAAACATTGTTTTCACTTGAAAATTTTCCAACCATCATTTTCAATTCGTGAGAATTCAATTTCACTTCCGATTTTGTTTTAACAACTTTTTCAAACACTTTCTTTTCTTTTTCATGGTTAACCAACCATTTTTGTGGTGGTTTTTGACGTTGAAAGACATAAGAATTTTGAGTTAAATTGTTTTCTACCGTGTTTTGATTTGCAAAGAAACCTTTGGTAGTTGATCGTTTGTTATCATTTTCAACCATTTTGTTGAAATCAGACTTGATTTTCTCAACATTTCCAGCAGTGACGAAGACTTGGTTTGGAAAAACCGTTTTATCAGTGCATGTGAAATTCAGAAAGACAACCGTGTTGGTTTCCAAATAGTGTGCACCTTTGTCATTAAGAACTATGTTGAATTCCTTCATGTCACCATACAATTGTTTAACAACAACGCGTGTAGGTGATGTTTCAGTTGAAACATTCTTCTCTTTCTTACATTTACACGAAGTTTTCACTTTCTCTTCGTCATCATCAGTGTCATCTGTTTGGCTACTTCGAACTTCCACATCGTCAAAGTCAAAAAGTTTCGAAGTTGAGGGTTTGTCAGTGTCAACCTTCACTATCGAATCAACTAAAATTTCTTTACTTTTGACCTTAGACGTTATATTAATTACAGACAGTTTAGAACAATCAATCTCTTCTTCCTCTTCGATTTCACTAATTTCACTCACATTATCTGAATTGTCTTCGACATTAGCATAATTGAGTTGAGAATCAAGAGTCGAAGTCTCAGTTTTCTTTAAAATCTTAATTTGTTCATTCTTTTTTAAACTATCATTTACAATATCTACCAATTCATCATCATTCAAAAATTCATCAATTTTGACAATACCATATGCAAATCTATCGTCAGGTATTTTGTCAAACTGAGCAATAGTATCTTCACAATCATACAATATAACATCAACTTTTTCACGTTCATAAACAAGAAAATGTAGTAATTTTCTATGTTGTTCTTTGCTTATTTCGGATGAATGATGTAAAGCAATTAACTTTGCATATAGTCTCTTAGCATAATTACAGTAGATGTTTCGTTGAGCTAACGACAATCTAACATCTCTATCTAGACTATCCCTATCACAATTGACATTTTTCATCTGTAGTTCAAGATAATCTACCCTGCTTCGTTTTATGTCTAACTTTCTTCGTGTCTCAGCTAGTTGTGTATTTAAATTTTGAGCCTCAGTACTAGCAGACACAATAACAGCATCAAAATAAGCAACAGTATCATCGAAAGCAGTTATTTTAGCATCATAAGCAATTAGAGGAATATTAAAAGATTCAAGAATAGCACGTACCTTGGTAGTCATAGGAGACTTATCAGTGGATTTGGCACGAAGCAATGTCCAGAGATATCTTCTTCTTCTTCGCTATTCTCCTCAAAACTAGCGAACATTGCACCGTGTGTAGGGTGCCTCATTTCTTCATCATCTGAACCCGAAGACCAGATTTGGTAGGTTCCACTTTCATCTTCATCTATCTCTCCCCTAGCAACCAAAGATAGCCCTTTTTCCTTTGCACGAACTTCCTCAAGCTTTTCAGCATAGTAAGCTTCGTCTTTGACTTTGGATTTCTTTTCATCCTTCTTCCTCAACATGCAGTCAGCTGCAAAGTGGTTAGCTCCATTACAGTAATGGAAATTGACTCTTGAATCACCTTTCAGCTTTTTCTCTGCCTTCGATTCTTTCATATTTTCATCCACCTTCTCATACTTCTCATACTTCTTCTTCTCCTCACCTCCAACCTTTACTCCAGCTTTCACAAAACCATTCTTCGCATCTCCTTGCATACCCTTTGGGTTGAATGGCTTCTTAAAAAATTTCTTTACTTTGTTGTTTGAGTAAAATGCAACCGCCTCATCATCAGAATTCATCAGGAACCCCTCATCGTCCGAGCTTTCCTTTTCAACAGACTCAACTCCATTCATTTTTGACACCAACGCCAGTGGTCCACCCAAACTTTGTTTCGACTCTTCTAACATTTCAGCCATTTCGTTTTCGTGTGTCTTCAACTGATTGTATAGATCATTTAGACTCGAAGTATCAAAGCTTTGCTGATTCTTTATCATCATGCTCACACTTCACCAATCTTTCCGAAGCCCCATGATGAATGTAAGGTTGAATTCCATAAGAGACCTTGTGATTCCATATCTGTTGCATCGATAAATGAGTTCATTTAGACGATCATAGTGGTTTTCAATCGTCTCAGCATCCTTCTGTCTGAACTCCTTAAGCTCAACAAGACATTGTTTAACATAATTGATCTTTGTCTTTTCACTACCCTGGTATTTTTCCTTCAATGTGATCCAGATGTCTTTAGCTGTTTTACAACCACGAATGTAGTTGTAAACTACAGGTGGCAATGCACCTCTCAGCTCTCGCATACATTTCTTCTCATTCTTTTTCATACGATCAAGTTGATCAATGACTTGATTTGAAGTTCCAGAAGTTCCTATTGTTTGAACATTCACAGGAGGTAGAACTGTTCCATTGATACAGTTCCATAGCTCCTCATCAATCCCATTCAGATAATCTTCCATTATGTCAGCCCATTGATCATAATATTTCGAAATCAACATCGAAAATTTAGAAGATGAACCGAGCAAATGAGAGTATGAGGTCATAGTGTTCATGTTAAAGTTCGCCATTGTTGAACACGAGGATTTTGATGAAACAAGAGAGATTTTCAGAACCAAAAGCGTGGAAATGTTTTGAATGAACTCGTAACTCAAAATGCAAATGATTCTAGAATGAAAATCAGAACAATGCGGTTTAAATCCTGCTCTGATACCAATTGATGTGAAATGTAATTGAGATTTAGAAAGTAATCATGATTTAGATGAATGAGTAATGAATGATATGAACACCAAATGTAAATATTAATCAGTAAGTTTGTATTGAACAGAGAATTCTAATACAATATTGATTACAAAATAACCAGAAAGACTCTTTTTTCTACTTCTATCCTCAGCCCCTATTTATAGGAAACATGAGTGTACAAAAAATACTAAGTCAAGACATTAGGCTTCGACATAAAAAGACTTAGTAAATAAATACATGCGAAATAGAACAAACAATGCTTCGACTTTTACAACTAAATGACTCAACAGTCATGTCTTTCTATTTTACTTTAGATATGAACAAAACTATGTATTAAGACAATGTAAATCTAATTCATATATGTATTCAATGTTTGGTTGTGTTTACTATGTTTGCTATGATACAATTGTTGTGATACTATGCGTAACGTCCTCCGCCCCAGAACGTTTCCGCCGTTCCAGTTTTGGGGTGTGACAAAAATGCATATGTTCAATTATTATTGTTATAAAAATTTATTCATATTTGTAAGCAATTATATTTAAATGTTTGTTATTCATTTTTATAGGGAAGGAAAATTCATGCATCTTGTCTGAAGAAATGGTTTCCTAAATTCCACCGCTATTTAAAAGTGGATAGTTCATTATACATCAGGAAACTTAATGTCGCACCAAATACTTAAAACTTTAAGTTTTCTGATCCGGACAAAAAACTTATTTTTAATCCAGATACAACTATAAAGGATTATGAAAACTTTTCTGGTTCTGCACATGGCTTTGTTTTTGTTGACTTAAATACGATTGTTTCTTACTACATCCTGGAGTCAGACTCTTTTGGTTGGTTCTTTTCATATTAAGTTTTGTTATATAACATCACATTTTCTTTCATTTTATTGCAAATTGATAATTCTTATTAACTTAATCTTATATTTTGTTGCCTTTGTAGATATTATTGGACACATTTTTTAATATGGACGTATGGATACCTCGGAACAAGATAAATCAAAACACAAGATGTTCTTGCATCTTCAAGATATAGAGTATTCACCATTATTACAAACAAATAATATACTTTCAAATATATTATCTACAATATTTGTTTACTTTTTCAGGGATACTAAGCTTAAGGTAACTTTGTGGGTCATAATGCATACTACATGCAAAATTTTCTTGCTAACAATAACAGCCTTACTCTAGTAGTTGTTATTGTTCAGTTTTCCACAGTGAAGTTTATTAATTGTTTGTACTTAGTTTTCACAACCATTTAATAAAAATTTATATATAGTTAAATAACAAATTATATTTTTTGCAGGTCGTCCTTTTTCATCCACCTACTTTGATGTTAGTAGGTTGTTCATAAACAATGATATGGATGACATTACAAGCTACAAGAACAAGTATTTTCATTTATAATTTCCTTTGTATTTTCACATTCAATTTTTTCATATTATAAGAAATTTAATTCCTTTCTTTGCTATAAATGAACATATTGGTTTCTGAAAATGGACAACAACTGTCATCAAGTGGAATCAAAATGATGGAATCAAAACAAGTCACAAAATAGGATGACTTTCTGAAAAATAATGTGTTTTCTAACATTGATGATTTGTTTGAACCTTTGGAGGTACTTTACGTTATTTTTATAGTTTTTACTTTACTACACTTTTATTTATAAATTTTAAAAGTTTAAGAAACAAACATAATATATTGTTATAACGAAAGTAACATACACTGGCATAAACTAATATTTTCTTAACATTAAGCGTTATTTAATTTTCCAAGAAAAAATGGTCGTTATTTTTGGTATTGTTAAGGGAATACGTCAAAATTTATGTTGGTATTACATTGCTTGTAGCAACTACAAAAAGTCACAAAAACAAAAAGAGTCTTTTACTGATAAGGTTGATGGTTCTCATGAAGTGGCCGAATTCGTTATTTATGAATGTGCTAATCCTAAATGCAAAAATATCAAAATTTCGATTATTCCAAGGTATTACATATTTATTTTATATAAAGACAATATATGTTTATCATAATTGTCTAACATAATATGATTTTATAATTTATTTAGATTTAAAATCCCACTTCGGGTTCAAGACAACACAGGGACCTTGACTTTAACCTTATTAGATCAAGAAGCAAAGAAGTTGTTTAAATATAGAGCTAAAGAGTTGAATGATAAAAACATCAAGGTATTATTTTATATTTCTAAATTACTTCTTTATGTTATACAATTATATATTTATACACAAATTTTCTAACAATTATTTTTTATATTTTAGCTTGGCATCAATTTGGATTTGTATCCAATAGAGTTGAAAGTTGTGGTGGAGAAAAAGTTGGCAATTAAGATTGATATCTCAAGCTATAATGTGACTAATAAAAGTAATATTTATGGGATATCAAGATTAACCGATAATGCAAACATAATTGATGAACTGGAAAAAAAGAATATTATTCCTCAGGTTTTTTTCAACAATTATATTTAGTTTTTACCACTTTGACCCAACAATATCTGACTCAATAGCAACTTCTTTTTGATCCCATGATGCAGCCTACTAATTCAGATTCATTAATGATTGGTTCTTTAGATATTGGTTCCCAAGAGACCAAAGTTGTCAACGTTGTAGTTTTTAAATTATAATCCTGAAGTATTATGTTTTAATGTATAACAACTAACTAAATGTTTTTATAGGATTCTTTTTCACAGACAGGTGACAATTTAACACCTTGTGCTAGGGACAACTCAACTGCAACAAGTCCCACAAAGTTGATTTTTACACCAACTGAGTTGAAAAGAAACCTTGCTATAAGCATAGATATTGATGAAATGGAGAATTTGTCAACATCTAAGTCTGCTCGATTGTCACCACCAGATGAACAAACATTGCCTCTATTGGTGCCAAAGAAAGAAAAGTAAATGTATTTTACTTTTACAAACAATCTTACTTCATGGTTTTGAATGGTTTTTGTTTGGGATTTGATGGTTTTTGTTTGGTGGATTGGTTTTGAATGGTTTTTGTTTGGGATATGATGGTTTTTATATTTATTTCTTGAGTATACATTGTGTTATTTTGGTCATTCCTATAATGTCCTTCACTATGTTATTTTGATTTTGGTAGAACTAATTTGATACAACATTGCTTTTATCTCCCAAATGACTATTATTTATTCAATATTTGATAATATAACATCTTATTATGACTTTATTCTTCATTCGAAAGTATTCATTAAGGAGTAAACATTAATCTAGCTATTAATACAATAAATAGCAATGTACTATCATTTATTTGTTAATAGAAAAAATAAAAGTATCATGATATTAAACATAAAATATAAACATTAAGTAATATTAGGTATTTGTTATTGAACATCACTAAAAAATCCTTTGATGATAATATTTTGTATTTCTAACGGTATTTAACTAAGTTATTTACCCATAAATCACTTAAACAAATGATAAGATTCTGTATTTCTATCGATCAAAATCAGTTAAATAGAAATGTACTTTCTTTTTTACTGTTTCATGGATTAAAACTTATATTGAAACGTAAATATTATACAATGTCTAAATTGCCCCTCTACTATCAAGTTAGTGTTTAATTAATCAATTGTAGAATTTACATTATCTCTATATTTAACAAACTTATTTACTAATAACTCACTTAAACAAATGTTAATATTGTATATTCTATCTATCAAATATAGTTAAAAAGCAATTTACCTGTATCATTCAAAAACGTAATATTATACAAAGCCTAAATTGCCCATCCACTATATTATTTATTTTTAAATTTTTTAAAATGCCTAAAATGCCCCTCTGAATCTTATAATAGCCTTATTTACTAATAACTCGCCCAAATTGCCCTTAAAGTTTGATTTTGAATTTGTAAATTATGTTTCTAAAAATGTTCTTCAAGTTTCTAATTTAGCTTTAAGGATATTATACTTGATAAATTCATGTCTCCAATTCAAGATCTTATATGTACTTTTATTCATTCCTAATTATAACAATGTAATTTCTGCCAAAAGAACTTTATTTTTACACTTATATCATGGATTGTTCAATTTAAAACGTATATATTATACAATGCCTAAATTGCCCCTCCACTATCAAGAGAGTATTTAATCAATGAAATGTAGAATTTACATTATCTATGTATTTAAAAAACTTATTTACTAAAAACTCACTTAAAAAATGTTAACATTATATATTCTATAAATCAAAATCAATTAAATAGCAATTTACCTGTATCACGATTTGTGTAATGAAAATAACTATATTTTTGGTTTTTAAATTTTTAAAATGCCTAAAATGTCCCTCCCATTATTAAGATAGTTTTAATTAATAACAACTTACTCAAATTGCTCTTAAAGCTTGATTCTAAATTTGTACATAACGATTCTAAAAATGTTCTTCAAGTTCCTAATTTAGTTATAATGTTCTTATATTTGATAAATTCATGTCTCCAATTCAAGATCATATATGTACTTTTATTCGTTGCTGATTATAACAATGTAATTTCTGCCAAAAGAACTTTATTTTTAATCTTATAAAATGCCTAAAATGCCCCTCCCACTATTAAGATAGACTTTAATAAATTAATTGTTTAATTTGACTATGGATGCACTCTATGTTGTTCTTGATTTTTTGTAATTTCATATTCTGGACAATTAATGGTGTTTTACAACATTTTAATTTAAGACTTTTCTATTTAATATAAATAGTATTTGTTTGTATTTTGATTTATCAATCTTATATAACTATACAATAAATATACATTTTACTTTAGGCTACATAAAAAAATATTTAAATGAAATAATATCTTAAAATTTAACAGACTTACACAAGAGGATAAAAACTAAATATAGTAAATTAATATTAATTAATCATTAAACCCGCCGTCGTTCAACATGAACCTCCCCTGGACGTAATCTAGACTGATGTGTTTACCGCATGCGTCTGTGTCTCTTCATCTCTGATTGATAATATATTTAAACCCTCCACGTATATGTAAATTCTCATTCTTGCATTTTCATCACCATCAATAGATAACTTCAAATTTCTCATCCTCTGTGAAAAAAAAGTCTGGCAAACAATGGCAACAAACATGAATGTGGATCCATAGGCAAAGTCGAGGTATCAACTATGGACTGTAAGCAGTGAGCAACCAAAAAACACACCGATTGTAGAGTATGGCAAAGGAAACGACAAGAGATTCACCATTAGAGTTGTCCATGATGGATTTTTTACTGATTATCCAGGTAAAGCTTATGAAAAAACAGAAGTTCACTTTATTACTTTTGTCAAAATCGATTTGCTTAACATGGATTTGCTTGGTAGTTTTTCTAAAAGTTTGGGTTATACAACTATGGGATACTGGTATCATATGCCAACTGAACAATATTCTGGTTTGTCAATGACTCCAATTTTCGATGTTGATGCTTTAGGAAATTTCAAAGCAATGGTTAGGGAACATCAATTTAGTGAGATTGAACATCTGTATGTGGAACACAAGCCAATATATGTGCCATCCAATTTCTCCCACTTCATGATGAACTCACCAGCCAAAAGAGTTGAGAAGCTTATTCATTTATTTGTAACAGAACAACCAATGGCAATAGTTGATGATGGAATAGCATACATCAAGCATATGCTAAACATGACCATTCTCAGAGGAAAGATGGAAGATGTAATGGACATGGTTAAAGAGAATGTCATTGCATGGAAAGACTTAGTGTAGGTAATTGTTATCTCTTTTTTTTTTTTTTGATGAAATTA
The DNA here is from genome assembly GCF_002870075.4 of Lactuca sativa. NCBI lineage: Eukaryota > Viridiplantae > Streptophyta > Magnoliopsida > Asterales > Asteraceae > Lactuca > Lactuca sativa. The sequence goes on along the minus strand of NC_056625.2, from coordinate 134,635,147 downwards.
CATATTTCATGGTTAAGACATTTAGTAATTATGTGTTGTATATTTTGGTGTAGTAGAACATCATATTTTGTAACCACTTTGAAACTCATATTTTGATTAATGTCTTATATGATGTGTTTATATATTTTATGTTAATGGTCATGTAACTCCCCAGGTTTTTCATGTTTGGAGCATAATATATTGGTAATTATGGATATTATATCACTAATAAAGATCTCATATATTATTTTGTGTTGCTGATCTCATGAAATTGTGTAATTAAACATAATATTAGTTATATATAACTTTCATAATCTAGAAAAAGTTAACCAAAAATTTCGAGCATTTACGATGTATAAAATGCCTAAAATGCCCATCCCACTATTAATATACTCTTAAATCAATTAATTGTGGAATTTGAATATGGATGCACTGTAAGCTGTTCTTGGGTTTTTGTAATTTCATGTTCTTGACAATTAATGGCTTTTTACACAATATTAATAGAATACTTTAATATTTCATTAACTTATTAAGTTATTTTGTTAATAATATTAATTCACCTTCTTACAATGAAGAACAAATAGGAAAAAAAAACATTTTTTTTTTAAATTTCACCGATATTCATGGATGATTAATAATAATTTTTTATAATAGTTTCAAATTTTCAAAAAAAATTATCATTCCCTCCACACAATTTCAAAATCATAAGTTCAAACATGAATTAAAAGATTATAAAATCCTTACCTTATTTTAATTCATTTCCTCTGGATCGTCTTTGCTTTGCTGATAGTAGCTGTGCTTTTTCGTTCTTGATTTATGTTGTCCTCTCCAATTGACGATTACAAGTAAGCAAATCTTTATTTTTGAAAAAAATGAAATTTCCAATTAATATTGAAGTCAATTTGTAATACACCTTTCCCTCTAGTCCCCATTTTTCTTACCTTAACACATGTTTGACTTTTTAGGTTTAAAAGATCGACACAACAAACAAATAGGCCTTAACCCAACTATTTGTTTTCATTCTTGGTTTCTATCTATACATACAACTCTGACTGTAATGTTCAGACTAAACGTTTGTTTTATCTTTTTATTAGAGAAAGTTCCTATTTATGCTCCATGTTTAAGTAAATATGCGTAAATGGTCCCTGTTTAATAATAGATGACAACTAACTTGTATATTAACTTGTGAATCATTAACAAAAATTTATGTACATTTTGTTTACTCATATGTTTTTTAATCTAATAGTATTTGTTCACATTTTATTTTATAAATGTTATATAAATATACAATAAATATACGTATTATATTAAGGTACATAAAAAATTTAAAATATATAAATACAATCATATTTAAAAAATTGACTGACTTAAAGAATATGATAAAACAAATTGCAATTACATGTCAATTAATATTTTCATAACATTAGTTTATACTTTATTTTGCTTTAATTTAATCATACTCTATTGTTTATAAACTTATCTTATAAATTAATTGTTGTTAATTCTTCAGATTGTTGATATATCATAAAGTCGTTTAATTCTAAAAAGAATAGAAAAGTAAATAGTTTTTATTTAGATAATAAAAATAACATTAATTTGTCTACTACATCAAGCCGACAAACTCCAACAGCTAGAAATACACTTGATACATCTTACAACGGTATGTTTGTTCTTTAACATTTTTTTTTATATTTTTGTTACACATTTTTAAGCTCTAAATATATTTTTTAATAACGCAAAAATATCGCATAATTTATTTTCATATTATAAAATTACAAAGTTTTATAATTTCTTTATATTTTCAAAATATATTGTTAAATCCATATTTAAATAAATATATTATCTTCCTGAAGCAATTTCATAATCAAACAATAACATGTATTATTCTAACAATAATCTTTATTAACATAATAAGAAAATACAAAAAAAATGTTTACTTCATCGACCACAGAAGATTCATCATCTGCAATATTTCTTAACAACAGTTACAAAGGTAAATTTTTTTATTCATTGTTATTATTATTTATTACATACTAATATGAAAATTTTAATTTTAACCAAATTTCAATCATTTATTATATTCAGTTTGATTTCAAACACAATTATTTACACTCATATACTTTTTATATCATATGTTTTTTATTCGTTATAAAGGAAGAAATGGTTGTATGTACTACTTGCAAACAAAAGAGAAAAGAAGACAGAGAAAATTATATTTGGATAACAAGAGGTCCAAGAAAAAGAATACAAATTCCAGTGTTCAAAATCGATGTGGAACACATGTCTTAACACACACAGATATTTGTCATTTTATTATTTTATTTTTTAATTTTCACCATTCATATATCTATATAAAAAATACATACATTATCATCATTTTTTGTTATTATTTCAATGTACTAATGTAAAAGTTACATGCTAATTTAAAAGTATAAAAAATGTCTTCGTTTTTTTGACAACTTGTTTTTTACAGATCAATCAAAAAAAGTTGTTCGTGAAAAAGAAAATGGTTGTTCGTATAAATCTCATGTAAACCAAAATACACCCCTACAATCATCTTCTTTATATATATATATATATATATATATATATATATATATATATATATATATATATATATATATATATATATATATATGAAGAAGATGATTGTAAGGGTGTATTTTGGTATATATATATATATATATATATATATATATATATATATATATATATATATATATATATATATATATATATACCAAAATACACCCTTACAATCATCTTCTTCATATATATATATATATATATATATATATATATATATATATATATATATATATTAGAACTTCAATATCTAAAATTTCAAACGGTAATAATTTTACTTTTCAAAAATATCTTTCAACCACTTTCAAACATTTCAAATGTTAATAATTTTACTAATTTTTTTCCAGGCAATAGTAGTTTCAAAAACTACACAACTTCAACGTTACAAAATAATACACATTACTCTGGACTTTGTAATGGTATGACCTCGAGAAATGCATCTACAATAACTGCTTCTTCATCGTCAAACAAGTTAAATCCACGATGTCATAAATTAAAAAGGAAGTTGGAAAATTTATCTCCTATTCCATTTATTGACTTGACAGCTGATGTAGAAAATGTGCATGAAGTCATTACTGAAAACCAAATAATTGGTATTTCCAAAGGTAATCCATATATATATATATATATATATATATATATATATATATATATATATATATATATATATATATATATATATATATATATATATATATATATATATATATAGATATATATATATATATATATATATATATATATATATATACCCATTTTATATTTCTTTTACAACTCAAATAATGTATTATAACTGTTTATGAAATTCAATATTTTACTTATACATCTTTATTTTATTACAGAATATTTGGATTATGATGATCAAAATGTGGTATGTCAAACATGTCATGCAAAATTATGGAAAAATGAATCCATTAGAGGAAAAGAAAGAAGAAACACAGATTATTCATTATGTTGTAGTTATGGCAAGGTTCAACTTCCATATTTAAAGAACGCACCACCAAATTATGAAGGAATGTTTCGAGGAACGGATTCTAAAAACAAATACATTATGAAAAACATTCGACGTTACAATTCAATGTTTTCTTTTACGTCGATGGGTGGTAAAATTGATTCTTCAATCAATAGAGGAAATGCTCCTTACATTTTCAGATTTGGTGGTCAAAATTATCATAATATTGGAAGCCTTTTACCACCAAATGGATCGCAACCAAAATTCTCTCAGTTATACATTTATGATACGAACAACGAAAATTCAAATAGACAGAGATGTTTTGGGTATATCTTCAACCTTCTTATTCATATGAAATTTCGACCTTTTTTATACTAATATTAAGTATACTTTCAATTTTCGTAGTGGGGAAAAACATCAATCGATAATGATGTTATTGAAGATTTGAAGTTGATGTTAGATTCAAATAATGTCTTGGTTAGGTCTTATAGGATGGTAAGAGATACTTTTGAAAAATGTCCTCAAGTTGATATGAAGTTACAAATCATCGGCAGAAGAGATCGAGATGCAAGGATATATAACCTACCAACTGCTTTTGAGGTTGCCGCTTTAATTATAGGTGACATTTCTGATTCAGTTGATGTGATAACCCGAAATTCTTTCCGTCTTTTTAACCCGCTTCTGTTAATAAAGTCGTTACGTCCCAATTTGTCCGCTAACTTTGTTTTACATTAATTTAATTGCGACTTCTATTTAGGTTTCATAAGTGACGGGATACATTTTAAAACATTAAAATATTTTCTATTTTCATTTAGAAAATATTTAGTTTCATCTAAGTCGCAATTACGGTAACTTAATCGGGTGTGACCAAAAGCCTCGTCTAATGCCAGTATCGGGTAGAATTCCACCGTGTCCCAAACTTTAAGCATATATAAAGTTGAGAGAGCCTCATTTGAAGCCTTTTCCACTCTCTCTCTACCCTCTCTCTACTTTCTCTCTCTAAAACTCGAACTTGAGCCAAAATCACTCAAATCAAGCTCCAAATCATCAAGGTAACTATCCTAACTCCTAGTATAACACCTTTGGCCTTCAAATTCGTGATTATATGAGGAATAGGACCATTAACATGTGTTTACGGTCCTGGAACATCCTTAGGCCGTGAACACATGTAAATGGGGTTTTTGAGCCATAAAACCCTTCCAAACCTCATTTGGAGCTTAGATATGACTTAGGGGATTGCCAAATTGGACTTAGAACACCTTTAACTCTTCATTTAGGGTGTAAACATGAGTTTACGGCCCAAGCACATGCTTAGATCATAAACACCTATTCATGGGGAGTAAACTCAATTTAAAGTGTTAAGATGCCACTTAAACACACCATAAGCCTTGGAATAAAGTCTAGAAGCAACCACAATCAAGTTAAGTACCTTAAACATGCTAGAACTACCCCCATAGGAGCTCACGGCCGTAAAACCCCAGGAATGGGTCGTAGGCCGTAAACTCCTAAAACATGGTCAAATGGTGTCTTAAACTCATTCCATGGCTTGTAGAATTAGCTAAAAACACTTGTAAAGACCTATGACCACCAAAACATCAAAGGAGGGTGTGTGGAGGATTTTACGGCCGTAAAATCTTAGTTTACTGCCATAAACTCCATTAGATGGTCCATATGTTAGTTTAATCCATTCCTATACCCTAGATTTGATCCTAGCCAATTTTCCCAAGTGATATAAGACCATTTAGCACCCTAGAACACCCCACCATGAGTTTACGGCCGCAAAATCATGGGGAGTGGGTCATTAGGGCCGTAAACTCTCTTGGGAGTTTACTCTTGAAGAGTAAACTCCATATCCAAGCCTTATACGTCCTTAGATGTCACCCGGGTCACTCCAAACACTTATTTTGAAGTGTTTTCGCGTCTTGGAGTGTATAATCTTATCTAATTAGTGATTCAAAGTCTAATTAGATACAATTGTGTATCATTTCATATTACATAGGAACCTCACACGTTATCAAGCCCCGATCTGACACTTAGCATCCTAGACGACACGTTCCTCGACTGGTGAGTTCATACCCCTACGCCTTTTTCCGTGTTTTTCAATGTTTTCAGGGGGGAATACAAGAAAACTATAAATGTTTTCAAAACCTGAAACTGATGTATTTCTATAAATATCTGGCTAACTTTTAGATATCTTTACCCCCTATGTATTATGTTGAGCATAAGGGATGTTTTATCGATTATAACTACATGGATTTCAGTAAAGGAAACAATCAAATCAATCAAATTATTATGGGAATAATTTGGGATCTTTAGTTCTTATTTAACAAGCACATATTTATGTAAAGCTTTTAGATAAACTATGTCTGATTCAGTTTATCTCTGTTTAATTTAGAGTATTTTGCCAGATAATTCCATTGTATTTAACTGTTTTCACTGTATTATGTTTCAAAATGATTAGTATGTTTGATAACGTCTGAAAACACCATGAGTAATTTAATACTAGCTTGTGAGATTCGTCATTACCCTTTGGGTTATCAGTAAATCCTCTCTAGAAGTGTAACCAGAGTCTCCAGGAGGAGAGCGTGGAATTTTTGAATAGGTCTATTCGGGAATGACAATCCCACATCTAAACTGCTAGCTATAGTTAGGCGGGCACGCCTGAGGTGACAAGTTCTGGAAATCGTCCGACGTCTGACGAACGTCAAGGAGGTCTCGGTGTCGCATCAGCATGGTTACCCAACTCACAATACGTATTAATATAAGTTTATTCACGGATTTGATTTTATATCTATCTTGTATCTATAGTTCTTATATCTAGTACGAGATGGTAATCCCATGGTTTTGAATCTATATCTAGTACGGGATGGTATTCCCATGGTTTTATATCTAGTACGGGACGGTAATCCCATGACTTTCAATCTATGGTTTTTGTGTATTAAAGCTATCTTATATCTAGTACGGGATAGTAATCCCATGATTAACAATATATAGTTTTACGTATTAAACTATACACAGTTGTATTTAATGGAAATTCAGAACTTTAACTAAACTTTACTTTTAGGAAAATAAGGGTTTTTCCTGGGATAACTGAATTGTTCTTAACTAGACCGAGTAACTAAACGGATAACTCAACTATACTTATAAGAAAATATGGGATTTTCTAGGATAACAAACTTTTCGGAAAACCAAAGGAAACTTGTACATTTTCAGAAAACAAACCTCTTATGAACTCACCAGCTTTATGCTGATTTTCAAACTGCTTGTATTCTCAGGTTCACATTAGACAGGTACCCAACGATCCTTTTGGCGAATACGGAGTACGCAGAAGACATGTCTTTACTTTTGTTCATATGATATATATGTATGACACTTGTAACACTTTGATTTCAAACAAATGTAATAACTTGGTGTAATGTATTGCTTTGTGTTTACTACGCTTACTATGTACATTGGTTGTGATATTCACGACGTCCTCCGCCCCGGAACGTTTTCGCCTTCGGTTTCGGGGTGTGACAGATTGGTATCAGAGCCCTTGTTTATAGTGAACTAGTATACCAAACCTTACATGGTATAAGACTATAAACACTAAGGGGCCTAAGTGCTCTGAACTAAAAGTATACCTTAAAATATAAGTATTTTCAAAAGTATACAAGTATACCTAACTGTCGAAATCCGTAACTACAAGTAGAACAAAACATAAGTAAATGGGTGTTGTACGCTGCGGTTAAACCTGGGCAGTTATGTAGTCGTGTCTAGGATCAATATAGCGTGGCCAACTATATTCATTCGACACACGGCCAACATGTGCTTGGGACTGACTGCAGTATGTGACATGCCTAAAACTTACCCAATACCTAAACAACGAGCCGTCATCACAACGAATCATGAAATACTATAGGAGTATTTCTCGAGCCAAATCTGTTATAGAAATCCTCATTCCAGCATTACTCCTCAATCATTCCTTAGCGATAGTTTATATGCTTTGATAACTCTTTCCTGCTTTATCTCTTAATAGAATGATATATCTGTCTTAATGAGATATCCCCTGTTCCATATCTCTTGATTCAATTCAGAGGACTTATGGTCCTCTCTTTCCTGATCTTTTTAGACCTGCCTCCAAGAAAGAGACCCAGCTCAAAGAACAGCAACAACCCTCCGCCACCACCTCCTCCCCAATTTGATCCTGTGATGTTCCAGGCAGCTGTTACTACCGCAGTGGCAGCTGCCATGTCTCAAATGAACCCCGGTGGTTCAGGAGGTGGTCCCCTGCCCCAAAACCAACATGATAGCCAAGGACACCGGAAGGAGTGTTACTATAAGGACTTTATGAATGCGAAACCCACATCCTTCGATGGCACTGGAGGTGTCATTTCCCTAACCCGATGGTTCGAGAAAATCGAATCTATTTTCGAAATCTGTGCCTGCTCTAAATCGGATAAGGTGAAGTTCGTTGCCTGCACGTTCACCGATAAAGCCCTAACTTGGTGGAACGGTCGAGTCAAATCCCTAACCCTACCTGTAGCCAATGCTATGGGTTGGGAGGCCATGAAGGAACTTCTGCTCGCAGAGTACTGCCCTTGGGGCGAAATGCAGAAGCTAGAACATGAACTATGGAATCTAAAGATGCAGGGTTCCGACATAGTAGCTTATACTTCAAGATTCGATGACTTGGCGTAAATCTGTCCGGGAATGGTTACCCTAGAGAGTAAAAAGATTGAGAGGTTCATCTAGGGGTTGACCCACCAACCAAAGGAAATGTCTTGGCTACGAAGCCAAATTCCTATGACAGTGCCAAATGCCTAGCGCAAACTTTGATCAACCATAGAGATTTCCTAGAGGAAGCAGCCACCACTCCTGAGCCGACAGAGAGGAGTGGTGAGAAAAGAAAATCTTGGAAAAAGAAGAAGAGTCAGTTTTCTCAGGAGTCCTCGAAGAAGCAGCAAACGGTGGCAATTTGTGCTGCTACTGTCTCTGCCGTCGGATCCACAGCTCAAAATCCTACCAGTGGATATACTGGTACCCTTCCTTGGTGCGACAAGTGCAGTTACCATCACCGTACTCCCAGGCCATGCCGCGAAAGACTCTGCAACAACTGTGGCAATAAGGGCCACCTTGCTCGAAACTGCAGAAAACCAACCCAATCAACCAATCAAGCTTCCGGAGCGGGAATTAGTCCGGTCTGCTACGGTTGCGGCGAAGCCAGGCATTTCAAGCGAAACTGCCCCAAGGTAGCAACAACTGACAACACCGGGAGAGTCCTAGCTATGGGACAAGTTGTGGCAGCCGCCGATCCCACCGTTTGCACAGGTATATATATTCTTCCTCGACAGCCCTTATACTTGCAAACCTTTTCGATTATATTGCTGAAAGAAAATCTGTTATCTATTCAATCAAACATTATCTTAACTTTAGTCCTCCATTAGTAACCGAAATGCCTACTGTCGAGATGTCTATCAACGAGAAAGAGGACGTTAACGATATATTCATAGGTTGAACCCTTAACCTCGACGATCATCCTTTTCCCATCGATCTTATACCGGTTTTTCAATTAAGAGCTTTGAAGTATTCATTGGCATGGATTGATTGAGTCTCAATCGTGCCGAAATCCTTTGTTCCGAAAAATCTATCCATTCAACCTTCCCCGATCAAACACTTATAATCTGCGACGATAAACTTAGTTTCAGCTGTTGCATCATTTCGTACATCAAAGCTCAAAAGGCTTCCCAGAAAGGAGCGCCATAAATTCCTAGCCTATGTGACCATCGAGAAACAGGAAGTTGCATCGCCGAAGTCTGCAACTTTCCTGGTGTCTTTTCCTAAAGAGCTTCCAGGAATTCCTCCCAAGTGTCGAGTCAAGTTTCACATCGACCAAATTCCTGGAGCTACCCTCGTAACCAAGCCCCGTATCGATTAGCACTAGTAGTAATGCAGGAGTCTTCCAGTCAGCTACGAGATCACAGTAATGATGTTTTCAAAACAGCATTCAGGACTCGATGTGGTCACTACGAAGATGTAGTGATGCCCTTCGGTCCAACCATTTTCTTTGGCCATGTAGTAATCGAAGAAGGCATGTTACATTCTGAAACGCGTATCCTGAGGTGCATAGAACTTTTCGAAATCCTCATTAGGATCGATCCCGTAGCATACAAATTCCGACTACCTTCAGAACTTAGCAACATTCATCATGTATTCCATATCTCTATTCTTAAGAAGTGCCTACCCGATGAAACCATAGTAATCCCTTTGATGAGACCGAAATTAACGAAAGTCTGAACTTCATGGTAGAACCAATTGAAAACATAGATCAAGAGGTTAAACGTATGAAACAAGCCGTATCCCGATAAGTGAAAGGTTCCCCGAAATGCCACGCGAGAATCCGAATTCACTTGGAAGCGTGATGATCCGATAGAACGGAAGTATCCGTATTCTCCTTCAAAATGTGCAAGTCACATCTAAAGTTTGAATTTAGGGACGAAATTCCCTCTAACGGGGGGATAATGTGACAACCCGAAATTCTTTCCGTCATTTTAACCCGCTTCCGTTAATAAAGCCGTTACGTCTCAATTTGTCTGTTACCTTTATTTTAAATTAATTTAATTGCGACTTTATTTAGGTTTCATAAGTGACGGGATACATTTTAAAACATTAAAATATTTTCTATTTTCATTTAGAAAATATTTAGTTTCATCTAAGTCGCAATTACGGTAACTTAATCGGGTGTGACCAAAAGCCTCGTCTAACGCCAGTATCGGGTAGAATTCCACCGTGTCCCAAACTTTAAGCATATATAAAGTTGAGATAGCCTCATTTGAAGCCTTTTCCACTCACTCTCTACTCTCTCTCTAAAACTCGAACTTGAGCCAAAATCACCCAAATCAAGCTCCAAATCATCAAGGTAACTATCCTAACTCCTAGTTTAACACCTTTGGCCTTCAAATTCGTGAATTATATGAGGAATAGGACCATAAACATGTGTTTACGGTCCTGGAACATCCTTAGGCCGTGAACACATGTAAATGGGGTTTTTGAGCCATAAAACCCTTCCAAACCTCATTTGGAGCTTATATATGACTTAGGGGCTTACCAAATTGGACTTAGAACACCTTTAACTCTTTATTTAGGGTGTAAACATGAGTTTACGGCCCAAGAACATGCTTGTACCATAAACACCTATTCATGGGGAGTAAACTCAATTTAAAGTGTTAAGATGCCACTTAAACACACCATAAGCCTTGGAATAAAGTCTAGAAGCAACCACAATCAAGTTAAGGACCTTAAACATGCTAGAACTACCCCCATAGGAGCTTACGGCCGTAAACCCCCCAAGAATGGGTTTTTAGGCCGTAAACTCCTAAAACATGGTCAAATGGTGCCTTAAACTCATTCAATGGCATGTAGAATTAGCTAGAAACACTTGTAAAGACCTATGACCACCAAAACATCAAAGGAGGGTGTGTGGGGGAGTTTACGGCTGTAACCTCTTAGTTTACTATCGTAAAATCCATTAGATGGTCCATATGTTAGTTTAATCCATTCCTATACCCTAGATTTGATCCTATCAAATTTTCCCAAGTGATATAAGACCATTTAGCACCCTAGAACACCCCACCATGAGTATACGGCCGTAAACTCATGGGGAGTGGGTCATTAGGGCCGTAAACTCTCTTGGGAGTTTACTCTTGAAGAGTAAACTCCATATCCAAGCCTTATACGTCCTTAGATGTCACCCGGGTCACTCCAAACACTTATTTTGAAGTGTTTTCGCATCTTGGAGTGTATAATCTTATCTAATTAGTGATTCAAATTCTAATTAGATACAATTGTGTATCATTTCATATTACATAGGAACCTTACACGTTATCAAGCCCCAATATGACACTTAGCATCCTAGACGACACGTTCCTCGACTAGTGAGTTCATACCCCTACGCCTTTTTCCGTGTTTTTCAATGTTTTCAGGGGGGAATACAAGCAAACTATAAATGTTTTCAAAACCTAAAACTGATGTATTTCTACAAATATCTGGCTAACTTTTAGATATCTTTACCCCCTATGTATTATGTTGAGCATAAGTGATGTTTTATCGATTATAACTACATGGATTTCAGTAAAGGAAACAATCAAATCAATCAAATTATTATGTGAATAATTTGGGATCTTTAGTTCTTATTTAAAAAGCACAGATTTATGTAAAGCTTTTAGATAAACTATGTCTGATTCATTTTATCTCTGTTTAATTTAGAGTATTTTGCCAGATAATTCCATTGTATTTAACTGTTTTCACTGTATTATGTTTCAAAATGATTAGTATGTTTGATAACGTCTGAAAACACCATGAGTAATTTAATACTAGCTTGTGAGATTCGTCATTACCCTTTGGGTTATCAGTAAATCCTCCCTAGAAGTGTAACCAGAGTCTCCAGGAGGTGAGCGTGGAATTTTTGAATAGGTCTATTCGGGAATGACAATCCCACACCTAAACTGCTAGCTATAGTTAGGCGGGCACGCCTGAGGTGACAAGTTCTGGAAATCGTCCGACGTCTGACGAACGTCAAGGAGGTCTCGGTGTCGCATCAGCATGGTTACCCAACTCACAATACGTATTAATATAAGTTTATTCACGGATTTGATTTTATATCTATCTTGTATCTATAGTTCTTATATCTAGTACGGGATGGTAATCCCATGGTTTTGAATCTATATCTAGTACGGGATGGTAATCCCATGGTTTTCAATCTATATCTAGTACGGGATGGTAGTCCCATGGTTTTCAATCTATATCTATCTATAGTCATTGTGTATTAAAGCTATCTTATATCTAGTACGGGATGGTAATCCCATGGTTTTGAATCTATATCTTGTACGGTATGGTAATCCCATGGTTTTCAATCTATATCTAGTACGGGATGGTAGTCCCATGGTTTTCAATCTATATCTATCTATAGTTTCGTGTATATCAAACTATCTTACATCTAGTATGGGATGGTATTCCCATGATTTTATATCTAGTACGGGACGGTAATCCCATGACTTTCAATCTATAGTTTTTGTGTATTAAAGCTATCTTATATCTAGTACGGGAATAGTAATCCCATGATTAACAATATATAGTTTTACGTATTAAACTATACACAGTTGTATTTAACGGAAATTCAGAACTTTAACTAAACTTTACTTTTAGGAAAATAAGGGTTTTTCCTGGGATAACTGAACTGTTCTTAACTAGACTGAGTAACTAAACGGATAACTCAACTATACTTATAAGAAAATATGGGATTTTCTTGGATAACAAACTTTTCGGAAAACCAAAGGAAACTTGTACATTTTCAGAAAACAAACCTCTTATGAACTAACCAGCTTTATGCTGATTTTCAAACTGCTTGTATTCTTAGGTTCACATTAGACAGGTACCCAGCGATCCTTTTGGCGAAGACGGAGTATGCAGAAGACATGTCTTTACTTTTGTTCATATGATATATATGTATGAAACTTGTAACACTTTGATTTCAAACAAATGTAATAACTTTATGTAATGTATTGCTTTATGTAAAGTTATTACATTAGACAGGTACCCAGCGATCCTTTTGGCGAAGACGGAGTACGCAGAAGACATGTCTTTACTTTTGTTCATATGATATATATGTATGAAACTTGTAACACTTTGATTTCAAACAAATGCAATAACTTTATGTAATGTATTGCTTTGTGTTTACTACGCTTACTATGTACATTGGTTGCGATATTCATGACGTCCTCCGCCCCGGAATGTTTCTGCCTTCGGTTTCAGGGTGTGACAGTTGAAAATAGAGATATCGTTGTTGAAAGTAAGTCGGGATTTCTACAACGTATCCGTGAATTGAATCCTTCTTACCTTCCTCTCGAATATCCGCTACTATTTCCATATGGAGATGATAGTTATAGTGTTGATATTCTTCATAGAGGTGTTACATCTACAACAACTAGCTAGCGCGCAAAATGTACAATGAGAGAATTTTTCTCTTTTAGAATTCAAGACAGGGATCATTCGTTCTCACTTATTAACTCAAAAAGGTTGTTTCAACAATTTTGTTAGATGATTATACCATGATTGAAACTGAGAGATTGTATTACATACATAGGCAACAACATGTTCTTAGATGTGAGTCTTATGGGAATTTACGTAACCAAAAAGCTCAAGAAACTATAGATATCTCCATCGTCGGCCAGCGTGTGATATTACCTTCATCTTTTACTGGTGGTGTGCGCTATATGCTGCAGAACTATTTGGACGCCATGTCATTATGTAAATGGTTTGGATATCCTGATTTCTTCATAACCTTTACGTGTAATCCCAAATGGCCAGAGGTTAAAAGGTTTCTTAAAGATACTTCACTTCAGCCAGAAGACAGACCTGATATACTATGCAGGTTATTCAAGATCAAGCTTGATGCATTTATTAAACACTTAAGGGAGAATAAAATTTTTGGCATAGTTCAAGCAGGTATTTGAAATAATGTTTCTTCATAATTGATAAAATTTTATGCTATTATTATATAATTTTTATATTTTTAATTATGGTATAATCATATTTGAATTTTGTGCAAAATATTATGTAGTTGTTTATACAATTGAATTTCAAAAACAAGGTTTGCCCCATAGTAATATATGTCTATTTATGCATTCGACTACAAGCTACCCACTGTTGAATTTATCGATCCGATAATTTCCGCTGAGATACCAAACATAGATGAAGATCTAGAATTGTAATCTCTTGTGAATGAGTTCATGATTTATGGTCCATGTGGTGCTGAAAATATCAATTGTCCTTGTATGGTCGACAAAAAGTGGTCGAAAAACTTTCCAAAGCAATTCTGTAATCATACGTCTGTTGATCAAAATGGTTTTCGATTATATAGGAGAAGAAATGATGGTCATTTTGTTGAAAAATCAGGTGTGAAGTTGGATAATAAAAATGTTGTCCCTGACAACAAATATCTATTGAAAAGATATCAAGCACATATTAATGTTGAGTGGTGCAATCAGGGTTCTTCTATAAAGTATTTATTTAAATACATAAACAAGGGACCTTATAGAGCTACAGTTGGCATTGTACGAAGCAATAACGATTACCATACTAATGATGCAGTTGATGAAATAAATGAGTACTATGACTGTAGATATTTATCTGCTTGTGAAGAATCATGGCGAATTTTTAAATATGATGTTCATTACAGATATCCTTCTATTGTTAGACTGACTTTTCATCTTCCTGGTCAACAACAAATTATATATGGGGAAGACGATGATACTGACGATGTTCTGCACAAACCTTATGTTGCTTCTTCAATGTTCACAACTTAGATGGAGTGTAATGCAGTTAATGCTGATGCACGGAAACTTACATATGTTGAATTTCCTACAAAGTTTGTTTGGCAACGTGGTGATAGGATTTGGAAGCCACGAAAAGTAGGAAAGTGCATTGGTAGAATTCATTCAGTTTTACCTAATCTAGGTGAAGCTTATTTTTTAAGCATACTATTAAATAAGGTGAATGGTCCCAAATAATTTGAAGAAATTCGCACAGTAATTGGTGAAGAATATTCTTCTTTTAGAGATGCTTGTTATGCTCTTGGTCTCTTGGATGATGACAAGGAATACATCGATGCAATCAAAGAAGCGAGTCATTCTGGATCTGGTTTTTACCTACGATTCTTATTTGCTACATTGTTGATGTGTAACACTATGTCTAAACCGGAGGTTGTTTGGGAAAACACATGGGAATATTTGGCATATGGAATTCTTTAAACCAACGACAGAGATTTAAGTCTCCAGGTAGTAAAGTTTATTATTATTATTATTTATTAAATTGTCAATTATTTATTTTTAAACATACATTAATTAATATTTTAATTCTAATACAAATATTGTTAATAATATTTCAAATTAATTTTCTCTTTCTCCTACAGACTTACCACTCAATGAAGATCAACTTAAGAACTGAACTTTGTTCGAGATAGAACAAGTTTTACTTCGGAACAACATGAGTCTAAAAAATTATAAAAACATGCCTATCGCGGATGTTGATAGTGTTTCTTCTACAAACAATCGACTTATCATCAAGGAGCTAGATTATAACATTCCCGTTATGATGACTGAGTTTGATCATATGTTTCTTGCATTGACAAATGAGCAGCATCACATTTTCCTTGATATCATGTCTACAGTTAAACATAATAAAGGGGGTGCTTTCTTTGTTTATGGTTATGGTGGAATTGGTAAAACTTTCTTATGAAAGACAATATCTGCAGCTATTAGAAAAGATGGTCATATTGTTTTAAATGTTGCTTCAAGTGGGATTGCTTCATTATTATTGCCCGGAGGTAGAACAACACACTTTTGATTTATAATTCCATTTGAACTAACAGAGGAATATGTTTGTAAAATAAATCGAGATAGTGACCTTGCTACGTTATTGAGAAAAACCTCATTGATAATTTGGGATGAAGCTCCTATGGTCCATAAGCATGCATTTGAAGCTTTAGATCGAAGTTTGAAAGTTGTATTCAGGTCTGAAAATTCTACCAACTCAGATATTCCGTTTGAAGGGAAAGTTATTGTTTTTGGAGGAGATTTCAGACAGGTTCTACCTGTTATTCCAGGTGGAAGTAGACAAAACATTGTTAATGCTTCTTAGTGTTCTTCATATTTATGGCAACACATAAATATCTATAAATTAACTAAAAACATGAGACTAACTGTTGGAAGGGATCAACTGATATAGAAAAAAAAGTCAGAGATTTTGCGAAATGGCTGTTGGATATAGGAGAAGGCAAACTTGGTGGTATCAATGATGGAGAAACGGTTATTGATATTCCAGATGATATTCTCATTAATGATCCACATGATCCTATAGGTTCATTAATCGACTTCGTATATCCATCAATTTTGGAAAAGTACAACAATACAAGCTATTTTCAAGAAAGAGCAATACTTTCTCCAAAGAATGAAGTGGTTCGGGAAATAAATGACTGTTTGCTATCGAAGTTTCCAGGAAATGAGGTTGAGTATTTAAGTTTAGATAGTATATGCCAATCTGAATTTGTCCATGATCAGTATGATGCAAATTTATATTCACCTGAAGTTTTAAATGGTCTGAAAGTATCGGGTTTACCAAACCATAAGTTAGTTTTAAAAGTTGATATTCTTGTTATGTTGCTGAGAAATATTTATCAGAAAAATGGATTGTGTAATAGGACAAGACTCCAAGTGATATCATTGGGCAAATATGTTATTGAGGCACGTATCATAGAACTAATGTTGGAAACCACACTTTTATTCCAAGAATGTCGCTAACTTCATTAATAAGAGTCAGGGACAGTCGTTATCGAAGGTTGGTTTGTTTCTGAAACATCCCGTCTTTTCACATGGCGAATTGTATGTTGCCTTATCTAGAGTTCAAACCAGAGAATGATTAAAATTGTTAATTTTAGATAAATATGGTAGTCTTACAAATAAAACTTCCAATGTCGTTTATAAGGAAGTTTTTGGGAATTTATAAGAACAGTTTTTCTACCATCTTTTATTTTGTTTTCGTGTATCACACTTCATCCATCATATTAATTTATTAATTTATAATACTTTATTGTATGTGATTTATTCATGTTAATTACATTAGACAAAATTGCAAAAATGGTCCTTATGGTATGCAAATTTTTGGGGTTTTAGTCCAAACCACGACTTTTTTGGATTCGAGGTCCTTTTGAGCTAGTTTCACTGCGTTTTTGGTCCCTCTGAATAGTGAAATGACTATAATACCCTTGGATTATTTCTTTTTCATTTTTCTTTCATTTCTTTTTAAATCTAATACTAATATATTTATTTTTAATAATTAATAAATTAAGAAGGGTCTCTCTCTCTCTCTCTCTATCTCTCACACACATGAATAAAAAGTTAACTTCGCCTCTTTGTTTCTCGCTCCCTGTATCTCACCCCACGAAGGATTTCATAGGCTTTGAGTCGGTGATTTTCTGAAGGCGATTGGAGATCGTGAAGGCAATCGAACCCCCACAGGTCCGATCAAAACCCTCCTCCCCTAACCCTCCAGTTAAACCCCTTTTCGATTTAATGCCTCCCTCTTCTCTGTTCATTTTTTTGTATCTAATCTCTTTTTATCTTGGTTCAATGATCTGAGACGGTGGTGTTTTTTAGGATTGGAAGCAACGAGAAAGGAAATCAAGGTATGTGGTTTTTCAGTTTACTTCCTTGATGAATTTCATTGATGCTCAGTTTGGAAAACTTGATATGTTGGTAACGATCGTGAAGCCTCATTGTTTACTGAACCTCAAATGAAAAAAGCTTTTTATTTCATCTCCGTTTGATTTATGAAAAATCGTTGAAATTAGGTGAGGGTTTCTGTCAAGATTGCTACCTCACCACCACCTCTAGCAAACTGAAGAGGGTAAAGGTTTCTGTCAAGATGGCTCTAGTTGGTCGATTTCCATGTTTGATCTGGTCAAATTCTCTGTCCTATTTCACCTGGGTTTTCATTGATTTCATCTAGGTTGCATAGAGTTTAGTGGCAAATGGGTTACATCGAGCTTTCATTGACTGCACCAGGAAAGGAAAGGAATACGAGGTTTTGCTAACCTCTTTTCAATTGTCTTCCATGTCCGATTTTCACAAAAAAATCTTTACAAACAAAAAGAATCTTAACCTTTCTTCTTTAACTATTCTTCTTAGGATGGCAAAATTGGTTTATTGGTGAGTTTTTAAGTGATTGGGGTTTATGAATTTTGATTATAACAGAGAATGGTTGTTTAGGTTTACGATTCATTAATCTGGAGAGAGAGAGTGGTCCGAAATTAGGTAATTATTTTATTTTTCATTTAAATTAAATAGAAAAAACATAAAAAAAATATATCAGAAGGGTATAATAGTCTTTTCAGTTTATCGAGGGACCAAAAACGCATTAAAACTAGCTCAAAAGGACCACGAATCCAAAAAAGTCGTGGTTTGGACTAAAACCCCAAAAATTTGGATACCACAGGGACCATTTTTGCAATTTTGTCATTACATTACAGTATCATAATTCTTCATTATTTTTAAAATTTGGTATCTTTTTATTTAAATTATCATAAGTATAGTTATATTTCAATTTTTAAACTGTGGAGTTCCACAGGTTTAAACCTGGTATATATATATATATATATACATATATATATATATATATATATATATATATATATATATATATCAAGGTTCTCAATAACGTAAGGCGTGACTTGGCGGTAATGTCAAGCCTCAAGCTTTTCTGAGTCTTGGCGAGTCATGACATTTGTAAGGCGTGACTTAAGGCGACAATTTTCGATATAATTAATATTTTTATATGTATTTTTAACTATTATTCATTTTTATACACATATATGAGTTAAGACGTCGTTTTGGCAAAGTTTGGCGGCAGGTGCAAGCCTTGGAGTCGTGGCGCGCCATGGCGGAGCCATGGCTAGCTTTTTAGAACCTATATATATATATATATATATATATATATATACACTAGTTGTGACATCATCCCCCCGTTAGAAGGAATTTCGTCCCAAAATGCTTTCGAAAGATAGGTTCATGAATGAGAGAATGGGCGAGGGTACTTTTGTTTCATTTGGTATTCACGTTCCCATGTGAATTCCGGTCCACACTTGGCGTTCCATCGAACTTTCACAATCGGAATGCGACTCTGCTTCGTACGCTTCACTTCCCTATCCATAATCTCGATCGGTTCTTTGATGAATAGAAGATTCTCATTTATCTCGATCTCTTCCAAAGGAATGACAAGAGTTTCATCTGATAGACACCTTTTTTGATTCGAGACGTGCAACACGGGGTGTACGTTTTTGAGCTCGGCAGGTAGCTGCAGCCTATAATCCACTGGACCAATCCAGGCAAGGATATCGAATGGCCCAATGTATCGCGGGTTCAGTTTTCCCCTTTTCCCAAAGTGGATCATCTCTTTCCAGGGAGAGACCTTCAATAACACTCGATCCCCCACTTGAAATTCAAATGGCTTTCGCCGCTTGTCAGGATAGCTCTTCTGTCGGTCTCGCAATGCTTGAAGTCGAGTTTTGATTTGGATTATCTTTTCGTTCGTTTCACGACTGGTTTCTGGTCCTGTGAGAGTACTGTATGTTGATTCTCCTTTTGCTAGCTGGGTGTCACCCACCTCAACCCAACATAGGGGCCATCTGCATTTACGTCCGTATAAAGCCTCGAAAGGAGCAACCTTGATGCTCATGTGATAACTGTTGTTGTATGAGAATTCAATCAAAGGCAAGTGGGCATCCCATGACTTGACGAAGTCAATCACACAGGCTCGGAGCATGTCCTCAAGTGTCTGGATGGTTCGCTCACTTTGACTGTCCGTTTGAGGGTGGTAAGTAGTGCTCATATCAAGTTGCGTTCCCATTGCTTTCTGAAGAAATTGCCAAAATCTTGAAGTGAACCTACTATCTCGATCCGAGATAATAGACACTGTCCCTCCATGGAGTCTTACGATCTCCTTAATGTATATTTTGGTCAACCTTTCCATCTTGTAAGATTCCTTTATTGGCAAGAAATGAGCGGATTTAGTTAACCTATCGACAATTACCCATATGGCGTCCAATCCATTGGTTTTCTTGGGTAGTTTGGTCACAAAGTCCATAGTAATCCATTCCCATTTCCACTCGGGTGTCACGGGTTGTTGCAATTGTACCAGGGGCTTTTAATATTCTACTTTCACCTTGGCGCAAGTGAGGCACTTGCCCACGTAAGTGGCTATCTCTGCTTTCATATTTAGCCACCAATAATGTTGCTTGATATCCAGATACATCTTATCTGACCCAGGATGAATAGAGTATCATGTCTTGTGGGCTTCATGCATGATTACTTCTCTGAATCCCCCAATCTTAGGAACCCAGATTTTGTTCATGAAGTAGTGAGTTCCATCCTCTTTAACTTCAAATTCCTTATCAATTCCATGCAGTGATTCACTAATGACATTCTCCGGTTTCAATGCGTCCAATTGGGCTTCCTTGATTTGTGAGGTTAGGTGGGATTTGATGGTGATTGATAGAGTTTTCACGCGATGACTTGAATATTCCTTTCGGATCAGGGCATCGGCTACCACGTTAGCCTTGCCTGGGTGGTACTTGATCTCACACTCGTAATCATTTAGCAGCTCTACCCATCTCCACTGCCTCATTTTTAGTTCCTTTTGGCTTAAAATATGCTGGAGGCTTTTGTGATCGGTGAAAATGGTGCACTTAGTACCATAAAGGTAGTGCCTCTAAATCTTCAAGGCGAAGACCACGACTCCCAGCTCGAGATCATGGGTGGTGTAATTCAATTCATGTGTTTTTAGTTGCCTGGATGCATATTCAATTACCTTCCCACATTGCATAAGAACACAACCCAACCCTTGATTTGAAGCATCATAATAGACTACGAAGTCTTTAGTTCCCTCCGGTAAGGATAGCACTGGTGCACTACAGAGGGGTTGCTTCAAGGTTTGGAAGACAATCTCTTATTTTTTAGCCCAGCTGAAAGCCATGCCTTTTTGTGTTAGTGTGGTGAGGGGTTTGGCTATCTTGGAAATTTTTTGAATAAATATCCGATAGTAACCTACGAGACCCAAGAATTGGCGAATTTCTGTTGATGTTGTCGATTGCTTTGATATTGGAAGGATCTACATGAATCCCGTCCTTGCTGAAAACATGTCCCAATAAATTTACATTGCGGAGCCAAAATTAACACTTGGAGAGTTTCGCATATAACTTCTCAGCTTGTAGGCTCTTTAAGATCTGTCGAAGATGTTAACTATGGTCTTCTTCGCTTCGTGAGTAGAAGAGGATATCATCGATGAAAACGATTACGAAGCTATCAATGAATGGGCGGCAGACTCGATTCATGAGGTCCGTAAATGCGGCGGGGGCATTTGTTAGACCAAAGGGCATCACGACAAATTCCTAATGACCGTAGCGAGTTCGGAAAGCAGTCTTAGGAATGTCCTCATCTCGGACTTTAAGTTGATGATAATCGGATCTTAGATCTATTTTTGAAAAATAACTAGCCCCTTGAAGCTGGTCAAATAGATCATCAATTCGTGGAAGTGGATACCATTTCTTGACGGTGAGCTTATTCAGTTCCCTATAGTCAATGCACGTCCTGAAGGATCCATCTTTATTTTTACCGAAAAGAACCAGAGCTCCCCATGGAGAGAAGCTTGGTCTTCTGAATCCTTTATCCAGGAGTTCACTTAGTTGGCTTGACAATTCCTGCATTTCAGCGGGAGCCAACCTATAGGGTGATTTGGCGATCGGAGTGGCTCCAGAAACGAGGTCAATTCGGAATTCGACTTGCCTTTCTGGGGGTATTCCTGGAAGATCTTCAGGAAATACATCTGGAAAGTCGCAAGCTACTGGGATGTTATGAAGGTTTATTTCTTCCTTGGTTTTATCCATAATATGAGCTAAGAACACGTGATTGTTCTTGAGTAGGAACTTCTATGCCTTGATGCACGAGATGAGACGAAGGTTTGTGTCGGGTTTATATTCATAGATTATTAGGGTTTCGTGATTGGGAAGATAAAGGAGAATGGCCTTCTCGTAACACATAATATCAACATGATGGGGATGTAACAAATTCATGCCAATTATCACATCAAAACTCTTAACATTTACAGGCATTAAATCTATTTGGAAAGAGTGGTTGTTTAGTGTTAACGTGCATCCTATATAGATATTTTAGTTGATTCAGTCTTCACATTAGCCATTTCCACCATGAAGGTTTCATTGAGCTTCTAGTGTCGTTGATTTAGTAAATGTTTAAACTTGTTACTAAAGAAACTTCGCTATGACCCACTATCGAATAAGATGCATGCGTATGTGTTGTTAAGTAGAACGTACAGGTGACCATGGTAGGGTCCTGGACTGCTTCACCTTATCCTAAAGTTAAAACTCTTCCCAATCCTCCAGCTCCTTGATTGTAAACATTAGGGAAATTGTGCCTGAAATGCCCGGTTCTCCCACATCCGTAATAGGTATGACTGGCCCTAGCATTGGTGTTGTTGTTGTTACGGTTTTTGTTGTTGTTGTTGTTGTTGTTTGGCGTCTGGTTCTGTTGAAGCTGAGCCATACAGTACTTTATTGTATGACCTTTCTGGTTGCACCTTGTGCAAATCATTTCTCGGTATTCCCCATGATAATGGAAGTTGCATTTGTTACATTTGGGGAGATTTCCTGAGTACTACTTTGGTGCATTTGGCATGGATGAGGCTGGAGCATGTGGGGTGGATGAGACTTGAGTAATAGTAGCATGAACTGCCACTGTTTATTGTTTCTTTGACGACTCTGAGCCTTGTCGCCCCTTTCGCTTATTGTTATTACTCTTCTTGTTATCATTTTCCTTTTTTCCTTCGATTTCACCTACTTTGTCTCCTTTGTTATTGTTGTGGTCGTACAGTTTATTAGCCAATCTTTTGGCACTATCAAAGGTTTCTGGATTTGTTGCTATCACATTTCCTTGGAATGGGGAGGTCAATCCCCAGATGAACCTTTCAATCTTCTTTCCCTCAGTAAGTAATCATTCCAAGACACAATAGAGACAACTCACTAAATCTGGATATGTAGGCATCAATGTCGGAGTTTCGAACAGTGAGATTCCATAGTTCTTGCTCCATTTTCTGGACTTCTCCATGTGGGCAATATCAGCCATCAACATCTCTTTCAACTCTGCGCACGGCATAGCATTGGCTATGGGGAGTTTCATGGCTTCCACATGTCTGTTACACCAGGAAAGAGCTTGATCAACGAATGTGCAGGCTGCAAACTTGACCTTGCACTCTTCAGGAAACCCGCATATTTCAAAGACTGGTTCAACCTTCTCGATCCATCTTTTCAGGGTCATTATGCTGCCCGTTCCGTTAAAGGTTTGCGGTTTGGCGTTGGTGGAGTCTTTGTAAGTACAGGGCTTGGTAGGCCCTTGATTCATTCCTTGAGTGGAACTTCCAGCTCCATTCCCATTACCTCCACCATTGTTTTCGTTATGGATGTGCGTCAGAGCTGCTGCAACGACAACTGAAACTGCTGCTTGGAAAGCAGCTGACTTCATCTCTAGAGTAGGTTGTGGTGGCGGCGGTGGTCGTGGAGTTGCATCGTTGTTCACTGGCAGATTCCTTCGAGGCATCTTCTGTCATAGAACAGAGAGATGATGAGCGCATAGCGTATATTGGGTTTAGAGTACTACTATCTCAGTGATTCGATTTGTGCATGTAATTAACTTCGTAATTTATCATGAAACAAAGAAATACGTCACATAGCAGATAACAACATCACGATAAAACACGTAATATTTCTACTAATAATATCCGTTTTAGTACATGAAATTTTTTCCTTAAAGGCATACCGCACATAGGAGAAAGTGTAAAATCTGACAGCATGACGACCATATGAATAATGTTATCACTTAAACATATGGTCGGTAGTATATAAAATAGTCATACATATAAAAGGAAAATCATAACGATACTAGTAGATGAGGGAGCAGATCCTAATCGCACTGAGATGCGTCTAATGGTAGTAGTGATATCATATTCCGAAATGTTGTGCTACTAAATTAGCCATCTCGATCATTTCTCCAATGACTCCATCCCTCTCCTGTTCTGCGCGCACTGCTCGCGTCTCCATTGCCAACAGTTGCTGCCGGAGAGCGGCAATTTCTTCTTCCGAAGAGCGAGTTCCACGAATGGGGTCCCTTGGCGGTATAGGGTGGTCCTGATGCACCTCTGTGGTAGGAGGTTCGCCAAGAATTTCATCAGTGTTCTTATCGTCCTCCTCATCATCATCAGTCTCGTCAAACTCATAGTCCATATCTGTATAGTCCTCGGTCTCAAAGTCAAAGGCCGCCTCTTATCCTACCACGAGGTCTTCTTCAATCACTCTGTGACCCACTAGGGCCTGATGGTAAAGGATGCCCTGATGAGCTTCGTCCATGGAAACTGTGCGAGAAACTAGTGGTGAGAATATGCTTATAATGTTTTTAGTTATTTTTAAGTTTGGTTTGATGTTCTCCTTTTTGGATATGAAAAGGGTAGGCTTTTGGTTCATTGATCACCGCAATTATTCCTGGACATACGTTGGTCGTATCTTGAAGGAATGTAGTTGATCAGGCTACATTTATCCCTCATACGATGACATGTTGTCCGGGTTTAATTGCAACGTCGAATTTCCCCAAAAACTTATGTTATTTATTTATTTATTTTTTATGCTGGTTTTCTAAAATGCACAGATAAATGTGTATTTTATTTGTCTTATTCAGAGTTATTTTAGTCCCCGTGTGTTTATAGTTGCATATCATGTATGGTTAGACATGCCAGTTCACTATAAACAACGCTCTGATACCAACCTGTCACACCTTCGAACCAGACAGCGGAAACGTCATCGGGCTCGTGTGACTATAAATTGAAATATCATCACAATGAGTATACATGAAACATAACACAATCATCACCAAACATTACATATTACAACTGGTATTGTTCACATCAAGTACATTGTCTTAGATTACATATTTCCAAAATATTAATTGTATGATGATTGACATTACACAAAATAAACTCCTACACTTGAAAGTTTCCCTGCTTAACGATTTCCTGAGAATAAAAGTTATTTTGAAAACGGTCAACATATATAATATTGGTGAGTTCATAAGCATGTTTGAATGAAAGTCTGTAAAACGATGTGTAAAACGATTTGTAAAACCCAGAAAATCCGATATTTTCTGTAATTAGTCTGAAAACGATGTGTAAAATCGAGTATAGATGCATGTGTGAATTTCATAGTAAAAACATGTATAAGTATGCATTCCAAATTTCTTTGTATTCTTTTTGTTGTGAGTAAAAGGTAATTGAATAATAGTATTTCGCCCAGAAAATCCGATATTTTCTGATTTACAAAAAAATGTGTTGTGGTCCTTGCATTACCGTATGATTTGTTTTGTGTCAATATGATTTATGAGTTTTGATTTCCGTAAAGTTGTGATGGTAATGGATCTCTATGTGAGTCGTTATAACCATGCATGATAGTGACTAATTCGTTTGTCTTGGCATTTTTCCAAATGCCGGTTTTGATCAAGGTTTTGTCACCCTAGACTGGCCTAGTCTAACTGTAGCGAACAACTGATGTGTGGGGGAGTCACCCCCATATAGATCTATACACAAACTCTCGCTCTCCATCCAGGAGACTCTGATTATAACTACAGGCTACAGCCATACACTCAATGGTGTCAACTGACAAGTCTCACTAGATCCTAATTGTTACCGCATGAATATGTATAACGTTAAATATATTTAGAATTACTAACACCAGATGATATATGAATGTGAAAGAATAAGGCCCAAAAACAACTGTGGCCCATTAGACATATAAGTTATTTCCAGGCATGTTAAGTATGCAAATGGACACATTAAAGCCCACTAAGCATATGATGAATTTTTCCAGGCTAAATTAGCATGTAAACGGGCCACTAAGGCCCAATAACATGTAAAGGCTAATTTAGGCCCATTAAGCATGTACTTTGATTTGTGATGGCCCAATAGACATCAAATGATTATATTGGGCCCAATAAACATGCAAAAGGGATCACGAAGGCCCAATAAGCATGTATAGTGAGTACTAGGCCCAATAGTCGTACCGTTGTTGTATTTCGTTCGTTTGGTATATTATAGTTCTTTTAGTCGAAACATTTATCCATAACGTTAAAAAAAGTCTAGTGTTGTGTTATAATGATATTTTTAGTTCGTTACGTCAAATTCTTTAATTTGAACTCATGTTTAATAAAAATTACACTTTAGGTCCTTTAAGAATTAATTTGAACATTTAAAGACTTATTTTTACATAAAATGACATTTTTGGTCTATTTGAATTAAAAATAACATTTTAGCCCATTAATTTATAAAAATTTATATTTTCGGCCCAAATGTTTAGTAATTGACGGATTTGGCCTAAAAATACATATATTGATATCTTCAGCCCATCTATGCAGAAATTTACATTTTCAGCCCTTATTTGAATAAAATGACATTTTTGGCCTACTTTTTTATAAAATTAACATTTTTGGCCCAATTTTGAAATAAGAGTTATTTTCAGCCCTTATTTTCATTTTTGGCTCAAGTTTTGATTAAATAACATTTTAGTCCCTAAAAATTTATATTTTTTCAATTTGGGCCCAAAAAGCCGTAAGGCCCAAAATTGAGGCCCATAATACTAAATTTTACACTTTTGGCCCTTTGAAAAGTATGATTAGTATAAAAACTCATTTTTATACAAATGTGGCCTTTTTGATCCTTATAAAAACTTAAAGTGTCACAATTGTCTCAAACTTTTGTTTATTTGTCAAAAATGATCCTTATATAAGATTTTTGTTTTGTTTTTCACATCTTAAGCATGTGTAACACTTTTATTCTTTGTAGTATGACGACTAGAGTAGTTTAGTGTATGAATCTCACCCATTTTTGTTAAAGTTTTCAAGATTTATCACACAATCACAACATAAACCAAGAAAATCACACATAACATGCACAAATACATATATCTACACATAAACACTTGTATTCTCCCCCAAAAACATGTAAAAACCAAAAACAAGGGGGGTATGAACTTACCTTTGCTTGATGTTTCGCTTTTGAAGAAGAGTGGGATGATGTGATTTTTGGCCCTAGCAAGCTTCTTGAGGGCATTTTCGAACTTAGATGTTTTCTATGGAGTTAGATCATGAAGTAAAGCTATGTAAGAAGGAGTTATTAACATTTAGATGGAATGTAGATGTTTGTGTTTAATAAAAACTTGCCAAAGGTTGAAAAACTTGATGAAGATCCTTGAAACACAACCCAAGTCATGAGATCTTGGTGGAAGAAGGAAGGTGTTCTTCAGATATTAGAGAGAGTTTGAAGATGTGTGTGTGTGTGTGCTTGTTGCTCTCCTCCGAAAGAAATAATAAGAGAGGGGGGGGGGTTTCCAAGTAGGTTATTGCACGATGAATTAGGATGCATTATGTAAAAATGAGGTGTCAACCTTTTCCCCATGAAAATTTCTTTTTCTTTTTAGTTAAGTGATGTTGGGCCGAGAGTGTGGGCTTATGAGTAAAAGAGTGGAATTGTTTGGGCCATTTAATAAACTTAGCTTGAAATCATGAGGCTCAAATAATATTTTTCGGCCCATTGGGACCTTAGGATGGATCACGGCCCAATAAAAGTCCATTAGGTGCTTTAAGGTCTATTAGGGTAAATGGAATCATTTATGGCCCAAAAACGCCCATTAGAGGTAAACCAATCCATTTTAGGCCCATATGGACCAAAACGTTAAATTTTATGAATGTGGGTCCCTTTAGAGCCCATTTAGTTGTTCTAGGAGTAAAATATTTGAATTGAAGGCTTATTGGCTCATTAGTCCCAATAAGAAGATCCTAGTCCATAATAAACTTGAATCGGAGTTTCTAGGGTTTCCAATCCCTAGTTGAATATGAGAGAAGTATTTGAATAGGCATTGATTGATATTCACTTAGAGTACATGCTTTACCATAGTTGAATGATTACATGATAATAGAATTTTTCCTAGCTAAAATACTAGTTGTGACATCAATCCATGTTTAACCAAATCAATTGCAATTAAACATAAACAAAAAGAATCTAGAAAACATACATTTATAGTCCTTTGAAATCTTCATGGATTTTTGATGGAGAGATAATGTTAAGAGCTCACATTGGAGCTCATCTTTCGTAGTTGCACCCAAGGAATGCAGATCCACCAATACATGAAATCTATAGAAACCACAACACATGTCTTAACCATTAGTGCTTCTGTCGCAAACTCGTGTCACGACGTGGTACATTTAGATTTGTCCATTTTATTATATCAAAAGTATATCTCAATTGAAGTTTATATATTAAAATTATAATAGTTTATATATTAAAATTATAATATTTATCTACCAGCATTCAGGAAATACTTACATTTTGCTTATATACAAAAAACCCTTATATTTTCATTTGCCTTTCAAATTTGCGTAAATATTCAATTTTTAAGAAGTTACCGGTTGTTTTGTATCATATCATTTATCTTGTTTGTTTTTAGGTTGGTATCGAAAAATTTGACGTCATTTATTTTTGTTTGAGTATATGGACATTGAGTAAATGATATATTTCCCAACTTTTACCTTAGACAAGAGAAAATAATGTTTATTTTTGTTATCATGTTAACCTAAAGCAAAAAAGAAAAATGTCATGTAATAAAACAACCAGTAACTTCTTACAAAACCGGATATTTAAGTTAATATGAAAAGTAATTGAAAATGTAACGGTTTTTCGGCATATAAACAAATATATAAGAGTTTTTTCTAATGTTAGTAGATAAATGATTATATTTTTTCTGCATTTTTCTATATTTAATTTGATATTTCGAACTATAAAATTATTTCATATCCATTTAATGATTTAAATATCAACTAAGTAAAAATGAAATAGAATATTTTGTAAATCAAATATCTCTTCCTAATAAAAACCTCTCTAAGGTGCCACATGACATTTTTTTACACCTCTATTTTGTCACATGACATCTTCTCCTAAGCTCTCTCCTCAAATTCCCGCTCAAAATTGATACTTCACGTTCTAAGCTTAATCATATTCAATTTTTTTTTAAAATAAAGACTTTCCAACTACGAAGCCTATAAATTAGGAATTATATTAGAAATTTAATTTTGATATCCATGACCTTCCTTAAAATCAACACTAAAAAATTGTATCCTTTCACCCTAAATCTCGGCAGCCGAACCCAATATCATTTGAACCCTTTATTTCCATCAAATATTACTGGTAATCCTTGCTCTTCTTCTAGAGCGAAATGTAAAACTACGTCCGAATTTATTTTAGTTTCCATGTTCATATTGAGGATTCTTCTGTTCCTTCTTATTTTTCTAATTTCATTTTGACTTATTCTATTAAGTTTTTGTTTGTTGTAGATTCGACTGAAGCTGACGTACTGGAGTTCAGGTGAGAATCGGTGTTGAGATTCGATTTTTAGTGTTGTGTTGCTTGGTTTTGATTAAACTGGTCTAACTGGTTCTTGAAACAGACATATCTTAGCGGACCCATAAGTAACCATGAATGAAGGTTTTATTGATCCAATTGGAAATGATGTTCTTGTGGGAAGAATATGTAGAAAGAGCCAATTATTATCTCATTTTATTGATTTCGTAAATAAATAAATAGGTGTGTACTAATCAGCGCTTTTTTTGTTGTTGAAATAGAAATTTCCTGGAGGAATTCAAGCCCAGAAGTAGTTGGGACCGAAGATATCTTGATCATGAGAATAAAAAATACAGGTTAGGAAACTAGATATTCAACTTTGCATGCTATTTTTCAATTTATTTGACTTCTGGGGCTTTTTACTATGAATTTTAAAATTCTTTTAACTAATCTCCATTTATTTAGAAAAAAAAAAAACAAAAGAATCAACGATGGGTGTAGTTGGAAATACAAGTTCTAACTTTTAACCAACATCAATTCTTCAATTCTCTTGGTGCAAGACTCTTTTTATACCCCCCCAATTTTTTTTGTCTATTGGTGGGTTTTAAGTTCATCATGAACTGGGTATCTGGTTATCTATATTTCTTAAGTATTAAAGAGGTTGACGCCTTAAGAAAGATGATGGATCAAGTTCTTCATGGCTTTGATTGATCTTCATATGTCTTAAACATCTCCATGAATCACCAACTCCATTCTGTTACTTGAAAGTTTTTAATTATTCAGGGTGGATTGAAGAAATTCAATTCAGTTATACTTTTTTTTTATTAAGAGGAAAGTGTACCCAAATTATATAGATTTTGAGATAATACAAATCTTAGTTCCCTCATATTTCAATTACATTTAAAGTCTCGATTCTAATTGGATCGATTTTTTGAACAAAAGTCCTGTGTGACGTGTTTGTTTTGCAAAATTGCATCTTAAGATGTCATTCGCTGGAGTGTGTTTTGTTTTCCAAATTATGGAATTCATTGTTGACTTGATACATTAAATTCCATGTGCTAGACTTCATTATTTTTGGGGGGTGGTAGAAGGAATTCACTTATTTTATTTTCTTTGTATTTAAAGATCAAAATACCCTTATTATAAGTATATTGATAATTGAAATAAAAAATTAATTATTTGTATTTTGATATATTAGAATTTAAGATCTATTAAAATTTTATTAATAGCTTCCTTTTTATTTCTTGTCGGCCAAATGTGTTATATATTATGATTCTTAACATTCCAATCCCTTTCAACGATTCCATTCCTTCCAAACACCCTTTTAGTTCCATTCCCGAATTATAGCTCTTCCAAGTTGAAAGGTTTTTCTTAAAATAAAATTGCATGCTACTTTCATTTTCAAGGTAAAAAAGAGCATGGTACTTTCATTTGTTAGCCAACATTAGCATGTTATTTACATTTTTAAGCCGACAATAGCATGCTACTTCATTTCTAAGCCACAATTAACACACTACTTTCGTTTATAAGAAAATAGCATTCTATTTTTATTTTTAAATCAACAATGACATGCTACTTTCATTTTTTAGAACAAAATAACATGGCTACTTTCTTTTTTAACGCTAAAGTAACATCATACTTTCATCTTTGAGGAAAAAACACATGGTGCTTTCATTATTAAGCCAAAAATAACATGCTACTTTCACTTTTAAGGAAAAAATAGCATACTACTTTCTTTTCTAAGCCAAAAGTAACAAGTTACTTTCATTTGTAATGAAAAATAGTTTTCTACTTTTACTTTTAAACAAACAATAAGATGTTAATTTTGTTTTTATAGTAACAATATCACGTTGCTTTCATTTTTAAAGTAAAAAAGTTCATGGTAATTTCATTCTTAACCCAATTGTAACATGATACTTTCCTTTCTAAGTCACGCATAGCAAGCTATTTCCATTTTTAACTCAAAAATAAGATTCGACTTTTATTTTTAAACCAACAATAACAAGTTACTTTTTAATATTTAGCATCCTACTTTTATTTCATCTTATTGCATGCAACATTATACTATGAAAAAATCATGCAATTATAACAATTTTATGAACCATGAGTTATTGGGTTAATTTTTATTTAGTTATGAATGTTATGTTAATTTTGTTCCCAAATAACTGAGTTTGTCTTTTATCATGTCATTTCAAAGCGTGTAGAAAATTATGTTTTATATGTTTTTGCTTTACAGTCAATAAATCGAGAAGTAAAAGTTCTAACTCCAAATCAAGTAAGTGGTCAAACATTTAAAAGTAAAAAAGCTATCATTTTCAAGCTTGAAGTGGAAATAATAGTAGAAATGTTATTTTTGTTTTTTGTTTTTTTTTCGTTTTCAATTGCATCCAGAGTAAAGAAAAGACGTAGATGCACTGATGCAGTGATGAAAATATGAAAATTCAAGGATGAGGGTACTGGAGTAATACTAAAAAAATTCTAAAGGGTGCAAAGTGAAAAAACACAACGGAAAATTAAAGTCTAATTTCATGTTATTTTGTTCTATCTTGTTTAGTATAAATTTTGAAGTTTGATATAAACTTGTGATTGTGTTAAGAACCTTTTTGAAACTAGTCCATGTTCTAATTAAGGTTCCAAGTTGTTTTCCAGATTTTTCCATCGTTCTTTATTGTGTGTGTTTTTTTTAAAAATAACATTTGAAGTATAATCTCCTAATAGACATCATAAATTTTAATGCCTTGATAAAAAAAACATTTTTCTAATAGAAAAGAAATAAAAATAGGATGTTATAATACTCAAATAAATGAAAGTATGTTGCTAATTCTTGCGGTTAGAAGAAATATAAATAAGTACAAACTTGTCACAAGTTAACAATTAATAAGAAAGTGAAGTATGAACTTTGTATTCAAAGCCATGAAGAATTTGATCCATCTACTTAATGAGAAAGTGAAGTATCAACTTTGAATTCAAAGCCATGAAGAATTTGATCCATCTACTTAATGAGAAAGTGAAGTATCAACTTTGTATTCAAAGCCAAGAAGTTAATGCTTAATAATGATAAATATTAGTCTATGTTATTTTACTTTTGTCAACCGTGGGGTACACGGATTATAACCTAGTTATAATTAATAAATGTTTTGGTAAGTATAGATTAATATCTTGTACGGTGGAATCTAGGTCCGGTTCTCACTCGTCAAAAAATAAAATATTTGGACTCCTTTTAAATGTTGCTTTATTACGTAACAAACATGAAAAAATAAAAATAAAAATAAATAAATAAAACAACAGAGTTTTCTCCTTCTATGATGTAAATCCTTAATTAGTAAACCGTAAGAACTTATAAAAGTAATTATTTCAATAATATCTTTACTATTAACGGATGATTGCTTTGATAATAAACATTCAAATATAAAGAAATTGTTTAAAATCAATTGCAAATTCAAATTTGTTTAACATTAACCCCAAAAAGTGTATGCAACTAATATTAAAACGTGTTCAACAAAATTAGTTGGTAGCAAGTAGCGATTCATATTTGATTCTGGAACGTTTTGTTTAGACTAAAAGTTAAATGATCCTATCGTCGAACGAAACTTTTTCTTTTTTACTAGCGTTTTTTTAAAAACTAGAAATCAGAAGCTCACAAACGTTGTGTGTCGAACACACCATAAGTATAAGAACTTTTATAATGGTAATATAGGTAAATGAGTTACATACAACTTTTATTTTGTCATTAGAAAATAACTAGCAATGCGCCAAAGAAAATTACAAAATATTAGGACAAGCAAGAAAATGATAACAGCATCAAACATTTTAATATAAAAATTATGATTGGTATGATGCTTAAACCATTTATAACTTGAATCTTATATGACATATTCAAAAGGGAACACCTTATCTTTTTTAAACTAAGAGCATTTGGAGCCTTCTAAATTATCAATAAGACTGAGTAAATAAGACCGAGTTTCAGCTTCTTAAATTTCCTGCTTAACCCATTACAATCTAACTTTAAGATCAAATCCATGATTTTAAGTTGGAGAGGGGAAGGGGGGGGGGGGGGTAAGAGACCTGACCACTTATAAAACCAACTCTAAAAGACCATGAAGTATTGACAGCCGAAAAAAGATGGTCAACATCTTCATTAATCATCGAACAAAAGGGACAAGAAGAATTACACAAATTAACTCCTCTCACGGTGAAGAGTCAAAGGAACAGGGATCCTATTCAACAACAAATATCATGCAAAGCAACTGATTTTTATAGGCATCCAAGTAACCCACTGAAAGATAAGTGAGTCGCCCCCATCACAACTCTAACCATTAGGAATTGTATTGACTTAACATAAAAAATCCCATTCTTTTAAGTTTTCCACTTCCATGAATCATGTACCGAAGGAGGTTGCGCCTTAGCAACAATTCAGTTACTAACAAATAAAGCATGGACTCAACACTATTTTGGGGTAGCTCTTCCAACACCATGGCCCAACAACTCTAGAATTTTGAATTATATCCATGACTTTACTTGTTTTTTAGGATTCACTCTTGTAAAGCTTCGAAAAACATCTTTAAGAGGCATATGCTTACACCAAACATCCTTCCAGAAGCGTGTATTATCTCTTACCCACATCTTTCTTTCAAAAAAACTATCAAAAGAAACATTCCAATTCTCAACCTCCGAGCTAATTTTAAAAATTGATAGCTGTTAAATGTGACTCGAGTATTTGGAGCACTTAGAACTCAATAGAGCACTTGAGGTTCATGAAGCATGTAACAAATGAACAGATCATCTGAGATGGCTTTGGATCATCTGATAAAGGAACATATCAAGTGTTAAAGGAATATATCATCTAAAAAGGGGTTTGGAGCAACTTGGTGTAAGTCCCAAATTAGCTTTGATGTATTAATCAATTTCACTTGATGGTGCAAAATCTCAATCAAGTGAATGATGCAAGATAGAATATAGAAGAAGAACAAGAACACAAGATGATTAATCTTCAATGCACACTATGTTCAATATAGTCTGGTACATAAGATGTTGATAACACACGTTCTCTCTTGATTTCTTTCAAAACACGACCTAAACAATATGGCAGCTCCCTTGAACGTCCCACCCTCACTTTCTCACTATGTCACACCCCTAAATAATACAATTTATATCTGGACCCAAAGTACAAAGCCCTAACCGAAAACCCAATAGCATGACCGAAATCACATGTGATTTCGATCCAACCAACAAATAAACTCATGGGGATTTCGACCCTAGTTCGAAAATCATAAAGGCCTAGAAAAGAAAAGTATAAATCATAAATTTAGACCTAACAATCTCCCCCTTGGTTTATAGCTTTCTTTTCTTCTCAATCTTCGCTTTGTGATTGGCTTCAGCTTTTATCTTTGTCACACCCTCGAACCAGACGACGGAAATGTCCGGAGGCTCGTGTGACTAACAATTGTATTATCATCGCAACGAATATACATGAAACATAACACATTCATCACCAACATTACATATAACAAACAACATTGTTCACATCAAGTACATTGTTATAAATTACATAAATTCAAAGTACTAATAGTACGAGGAGTGATGTTACACAAAATAAATCCACACATACTTGAAAATCTTCATGCTTAACGATTACTTGAGAATACAAGTTATTTTGAAAACGGTCAACATATATAATGTTGGTGAGTTCATAAGTATGTTTGGATAAAAGTCTTTGTATCTTTCGTAAAAACCCAGAAAATCCGATATTTTCCGAAAAAATGTCTGAAAATGATGTGAAAATCAAGTATAAATGCATGTGTGAATTTCATAGCAATAATATATTTGATTGTAGTTTAGATTTCTTTGTAGTGTAAGTAAGTGATAATTGCATAATAGTATTTCCCCAGAAAATCCGATATTTTCTGATTCATAATAATGTCGAGATTATTGTATCATTAATTAAGTTGTTTAGTATTGACACTAACGAAGGGTTAATCTTTGAAATGTTAAATTGGTATTGGATCTCTATATGAGACGTTATAACCATGCATGATAATGACTAGGTTGACCGTCTTGGCATTTTTCCAAACGCCGGTATTTGCTCAAGGTTTTGTCGCCCTAGACTAGCCTAGTCTAGCTGTAGCGAACAACTAAGGCGTGGGGGGTAACCCCGTATAGATCTATACACAAACTCCCGATCTCCTCCAGGAAACTCTGGTTATAACAACAGGCTACGATTGTACACTCAAAGGTGCCAACCGACAAGTCTCATTAGATTCTCAACCTTTTGTACTATGTTTAATGTTTACGTGTACGTTGTATGTTTTCATATTCAAAAGGTACATATATAAGTATACGAAGTTCAATGATTATGCAAATGTATAGTTACGATCTAATAAGCATGTGAATTTCAGTCCAAGCCTAATTAGCATGTAAATGGACCACAAAGGCCCAATAACATGTAAAAAGGGTAATTTGGGCCCAATAGGCATGTAAATGGACCACCAAGGGCCAAAAAACATGTGACCCATAGCGCAGGCCCAACTTAACATGTAAATGGGTCGCAAGGCCCAATAAACAAGTCATGGAAAATTTTGGGATCAATATACACTTGAATGGGCCCTTAAGGCCCATTGGCCATTTAACGTGAATATTAGGTCCAATAAAATTGTTATCGTTGTATTTCGTCCATGTGTTATTATTTCGTTGTTTGTTTTAGTTTGAGCTTTATCGAATTGAATATAAAAAGTCATCTTTTGTAAAAACGATATTTTTGGCCAATAAGCCTCAAATTTTCAATTAAGGCCCAAAGTTTTGTAAAATATCACTTTAGTCCATAATTTATAAAAATTTGTAATTTCGTCCCAAATGTTTAGAAATTCATGGATTTAATCTAAAACTTATATTTTGACATTTATTGCCCAGTTTTGCAGAAAATTACATTTTCAGCCCCTTGTTTGTAAAAATTGACACTTTTGGCCCGATTTTGATAAAAGTTACATTTTTGGCCCAATTTAGAAATAAATGTAATTTTCACCCCTAAATTTGGTTTATTTACATTTATGACTCAAACTTTGGTCAAATAACATTTTTAATCCCAAAACTTCAATTTTTTCGCAAATTTGGCCCCAAAATCGCGAGGCCTAATTATTTTGCCCATTAAGCTAAAATTTACATTTTTGACCCTTTGGAAAGAAGTTTATCCTAAAAATCCATTTTTATACAAATAGGACCTATTTGATCCATATAAAAACATAAATGTCACTTTTTTCCCTTATCTTTTGTTTTCTTGACAATTTTGACCCTTAACAAGGTTTTTGTTTTAAAATTTTATATCTTAAACATATAAACACTTTTAACATGATAATATAATTTATAAAGTGTCTTAGTTCATGGATCTTTACTCAATGTTACTTAAAATGTCGAGATTTGTTAAGATCTAACACATTTTTCCAAAATAAACTAAGAAATCACACACGTCATGCATATAACACATAGATCTACACATTTTACTTTCATTCTCCCCTAAAATCTTATGAAATCCGAAAACAAGGGGGTATGAACTCACCTTTGCTTTGATGTTTCGCATTTGAAGAAGAGGTGAAGAGATTTTTGGTCCTAGCAAGCTCCTTGAGTGGATTTCGAGTTTAAGAAGTTTCTAAGAGTGTGATCATGGAATAAAGCTATGTAAGAAGGAGTTCTTGATGTCAAAATGAAAGAACATGTTTGTGTTTGATAACACTTACCAAAGATTGAAAATACTTGATGAAGATCCTTGTAACACAAGCAAAATTTTCGAGATTCTTGAAGGAAGAAGGATGATCCTTGAGAGTGTTTGGAGAGGATTTAAAAGAATGTGTGTATGTATGTTTAGCTCTCGCCTGATGGGAGGGGAGAGAGGAGAGAGACTAGTCTTGATGCATGTTAGGTTATACAAGTTTACATGGAAGTATGAGAAACAATTACCTTTTTATATGATGAATAATATGGAGGTGGCACCACCAAAGTCAACCCCCATTTCATTTCTTTTTTTTTTTTTCTTTTTTTTACTCATGGGCCGAGAATTTTGGGCTAGGAGAAGGGGTGGAATAGTTTGGGCCTTTACTTTTCTTTACTCGAAATTATGAGGCCCAAACGATTACTTTTTGGCCCAATGGGCTCATTTGATGGTTCGCGACCCAAAATGGCATAAAATAATGGATTTATGGCTTACTCGGGTTAATTGGATTAGTTATGGCCCAATAAGGCCCATTAGGGTTAGAATGAATCATTCTAGGCCCAAATGGTCCAAAGTGTTATAGATTTGCGAATTGGGTCCATTTAGAATCCAAATAGGGTTTCGAAGCCCAAAATAGTTGAATTGAATGCTTATTGGTCCATTAGGCCCAATAAGGAAATCCTAGTCCAATACGGACTCAAACCGGGATTCTTAGGGTTTTCAAACTCTTTGTTGAACATGAAAGGTGAATTTAAATGAGCACCTAGTGATATTTACTTAGAGTATATGGTTTATAATAGTTGAATGATTACACGAGAATAGAATTTCCTAGCTAAAATGCTAGTTGTGACAATCTTCAATTTCTTCACAACTTCAAGATGAGCAACTGAATTTTTGCATGAATGACTTCATCTTGAACAATTGATACTTTCTCTCAAATATTTACTTTGAACACACATTGGGAGTGAAGACTTCTTGTAAGGATTCTTGAAAATCAGCACTTTCACCTTTGAGAATCTTCCAAGAAAATAACAGAGATACCGATTCTTCTATATCCAAACAACATGCTCATAGATAGTAGCAAATTGATTGAGGAGGCTTCAACGCAATCTGTCACATAACTTCAAGTACAACTTCACCTTGCTTATGGGGTTGAAAGATTGAATGTTGAAAAACAATCTTCACTTCTTGTTCCTTCGAATGAGCGTTCTTCAATGATCACCGCTGCGCCTTGAAAGTAACAAATGACTAAAAAGTCTATGTGGATCACAAAATCATAATGACCCTTCTCACCACAGTTGTTCAAGGACCCAACCTTGGCTCAGATTGAATTTAAAAAAGAGTGAAATGTAATTACCATCAACTCCTTTCCAAGTTTCTTCTCCTTGCTCAGAAAATTCCGATAAAGTCTCCTTGAGTCTCTTCTTCCTTTGAGTTCTCGTTTTAAGAGAAATGAAATTTTGAGATAAAAACAAAACAAAAAATAAAATTAGCACACAATAAAAAATGACTAAGAAATAAAAATAAAAACAAAATACACTCAAAAGTAAAAAAAATATTTTTGGATTTTTGATTTTTATGAAAAATAAACAAAAACAGAAATAAACATATTTTTGGATTTTTTTAAATTTTGTGATTTTTGTTTGATTTTTTTAATTATTGTTCTCCCCCTAAATTTGTGCATAGAGGGAAAATATGAAAAACTTTACAAAAAAAAATAATGATTAAATTTAAGACTTTTGGGATCAAAGTTGTCAGGCAATTCAATATCATTTATCAACACACACCTGCATGTTTAGCTCTGGTTAATCACCAATATTTTGGTCCACTTAAACTCAAAGGATGTTGAAAAGTTTGACAGAATATAGGTGAGTATCCAAAGAACTCCTTAATTTAGGTGAGTATTCAATCATTAAGAGAGAAGATAGATATAGAACTACATATGTTGTGCCCTAGGTCGGATCTTTTCCAATCACACAGAGGGGACAACATGTGACAAACACAGATAGAGGGATTGAGAGGTAGAATGTTGCATATGCTGTGTTCCAGGTTGGATAATTTCCAATCGCGCAGACGAGACATCGTATGGCTAACAGATAGAAAGAATTGCATAGATAAGAAGGTGCATAGAGATAGAGTTGCATATGTTGCATTCTAGGTCGAATCTGTTCCAATCACGTAGAAGAAGAAACATATGACTAACATATAGAAAATAAGAAAATAATTTCCTACAGACCTACTTTATAAGAACCCCCAGTCGCCTTATCAGTACCGAAATTAAGGACATGAGTCCATACATTGAG
Organism: Lactuca sativa; assembly: GCF_002870075.4. Taxonomy (NCBI): domain Eukaryota; kingdom Viridiplantae; phylum Streptophyta; class Magnoliopsida; order Asterales; family Asteraceae; genus Lactuca; species Lactuca sativa. Next base: position 134,595,600 of record NC_056625.2, on the reverse strand, counting down.
GAAATGTTAAGCCACAATTCTAGATACATATGACTTTAATTTATCCCGCATGATCCCTTGTTTATCCAACTACTCAATCTACCCGAGCTTTGTATGGTCAGTCCAAATGAAACTATCTAAGTCCACACTGTCAAGTCCTTTCATTTTCAATCTATGTCTAGTCCTTTTGAATCCTTCGTGCCTACCAGCACATTGAACACAGAATCTAGACAATTCAGCTTTAGTACCTTACACTTGTTTAAACTGCTCGTTATCACATATTTTTAAAATCACTTCCCAAATAACACCTACAAACGCAAAAGTATAAGGACATATTTTTGTATTTTGTTTTATATATATATTTTTTTTAATTTTGATTTGTCCACCTTAATTTGGGCATAGGGAAGAAAGAAAATAAAATAAATGCACAAATTTAAAAATTGTCATCAAAACAAATAATCTAAAGAAAAACTCAGGAGTATTGAGAAAACGCAAACCGTAATTCACCAATTGAAGTTGCATCCAGATGATCTAAGAACAGCACGCATATGCAACAACATATTCAATTTTGGTTATGTCTCAATTCCGGAACAGATCCAAAAATTCTTCACATCGTTAAGTACGATCCCGATTTGTGATCCTCTTCTTTCTATCTTTCCCGCAAAGGACACATACCCTCACTTCAAGTTTTGAGTGTTGTTCAGTTGAAAGATGTCTCCTATCATGTTCTTGGAACAACCACAATAAACAAATCAAAGTCTGAGGATATTCCTCCATAGCTTCTCCAGCACATAGTACGGGATTAGTTGGTCTTTGGAAGCCAATCCATTTTGAAACTCAGTTGACCTTTATCATCTACACAAGGTACTCTCTCCCATGACATATCGTGTTTATCACACAAAAAAGATGAAGAAATGTTAGAATCATTAGATAATTTGGGAGTATGAACCTTTGGTACCTATCTGTAGTCGGGTTTAACCCATTTCTTATTTGATCAGATGGATGCCTCAGCACTTGCTTTAGAACTTGAAACCGATCTATGAGATGACTTTGACATAACCGATTTTGGTTTAACTAGACCATCTCTTGAATTTGGCTTCTTGGCAGACATTCCCTTCTTTTCCTTGGGAGTTTGATTCTTGCCCCTTATGGTGTTCCAGTCACCATTGCGTGATTGAGACCTCGAAGGGTTTCTTTTGGAGAATCTCCCTCTAGGCGCGTTTTTATGGGTTTTAGCCTTATGAACATTCCTATGTGCACATGCAAACCCTAATGCTTGGATCTAGGTTTCTCTAATTAAACATGCATTGAATCCAAGACTTCTAATGACTAATAGAGCATAATAACATAAGAAATCAGAATTAGAAGTTTACCTTGAATCACTTGCTTGATCTTCTTGTCCTTGGAGCTTTAGAGTCACAATTGTCACTCCTCTAATGGCTTACAAAAACCAACTAGCAAGAGGATGATTTGAGAGAGAGGAGAGGGAAGTGAAAATCGGCCAGGGTTTCTTTCTAAAGCACAAGTGCCGATTTCCCTTGACCCCTAGGGTCTATTTATACTAATGAGGCTCCTAGGGTTTCACCCTTAAACCCTAATTGGATAACTTATGCCCTAAGCAATCCAATACCCTAATTGATAAGCCTTGGACGAATTCTAAGCCTATCCTAAGCCCTAGAAATCGCCCCCCCCTTTTCCTTAAGGGATTTATAGCCCAAAGTACAACTATCAATCAATTGACAGTTGATACCCCTTTATTTAATTAATCTCTTTAAGTCACCAAATTAATTCCTAATTAATTTATGACTTATATTAATCAAATAATAATATTATTATTCCTTATATTATTCTCATAATATATTAATAATATTTCTTCTCTCATAATAAATCATCCTGTCAAGTTGCTATGGTGAATGCAACCCAAAAGGACCATGCACAACCGGGTCAAATACTTGTCTAATATAGTTACAACCTTACACACTATTCCAACAAGTATAATCCGATTAGCAATCTTAGCTCTCAAAGACGCTGTTAAACTCTGATCTAATCAATCTTGTCCTTTAGATAAGGGATCGTACAGTCCTCTGTTTAGATATCATGCTGACAATTCTATGGAATCAATTTTGTCTAACATTTGGTTTCTCGATCTCCGATTTATTCGACATAGAACTTAATCGAACACATGAATTCAGTTCTGACCGGGCCCAACACATAAGTCAAATCAAATCATCGAGCGGCCGAGATATCGCTTTTACCCTCTTAGGATAAAAGTAACAGATAAACTTCGACTTATATGCATTTACTTATTCAGTAATCAACTATACACAATAATGCATTTTATAACATCAAGTTACTGATGCAGTTTCACATTATCAATGTACAACCAATTAACAAATAACAAACCATATATCTTGGTTTTAAGACCATATGATATTATCGTCTTGCGATCACCCTTTTTATCACATTCCATAAGGTGATTCCAGCAAGCGCGGGTTTGTTCCATTGCTCAAAACTAGTTCATAAGCACTCATGAACGTTGCAGCAACCTTTTGCTATGTATAATACCATTTAGACAATCTACACACCAATTCATGACAATCTTCATTCATATCTACTTCCAACATATGAACGATTGTGGACAATTTGAATAATTCGATTATTCTTAATAAACTCAATTATTCTGGAAGTCAAAACATGCAAAGTGAAACAATAGTTAAACAATTAACATAAGACAGTAACATTACTCATAAATAATACTCTTTTATTTAATCATCAAATGTTAATTACATTTATCTATTACACGTTTCCAATACTATCTAATCTATACTAATATCATCCTTCAGCCCAATACTCCTAGCATGCTACAAGTGCTTAACCCTACTCAGTCCCTTCGTAAGCGGATCTGCTGGGTTATCTTCTGATGATATCCTCTTCACTACGAGTTGTCCTTCTTCTACACGATGTCTAATAAAGTGATATTTTCTGTCGATATGTCGAGATCTACCATGATCCCTCGGTTCCTTGGTCAAGGCAACCGCTCCTTCATTATCACAGAAAATCTCCATGGGCTCCTTTATGGCAGGTACAACTCCAAGATCACTGATGAAGTTCTTCAACCATATTGCCTCCTTCAATGCTTCGCTCGCCGCAATGTACTATGATTCACACGTTGAATCAGCTACAATTTCTTGCTTGGAACTTTTCCAAGTTACTGCTCCTCCATTCAGGGTAAAGACCCAGCCCGACTGCGAATGGTAGTTGTCCTTGTCGGTCTGAAAGCTGGCATCACTATACCCTCGCACCTTTAAGTCATCACTCCCTCCGAGGACTAAGAACCATTCCTTCGTCCTCCTAAGGTACTTAAGGATATTCTTGACCGCAATCCAATGGGGTATGCCAGGGTTCCCTTGATATCTACTACCCATACTCAAAGCAAAGGCTACATCAGGGCGAGTACAAGTCATAGCATACATGATTGAGCCAACTGCGGAAGCGTATGGTACTCGGCTCATTTCTGCTATTTCAGCTTCGGTATTCGGACTTTGAGTCTTACTCAACTTGGCATTACTTTGTATCGGTAATTCTCCCTTCTTCGAGTTTTCCATACTAAAACGTTTCAGTACTTTATCTAAGTAAGTGTTCTAACTAAGTCCTATTAGTCTCTTACTTCGTTCTCTCACTACCCTTATTCCCAAAATATAGGAAGCCTCTCCGAGGTCCTTCATAGCGAAGCACTTCCCGAGCCAGGACTTAACCTCCTGCAGAGTCGGGACGTCGTTTCCTATGAGTAGTATGTCATCGACATACAGAACGAGGAAGCTTACTATACTCCCACTGGCTTTGACATATACACATGATTCATCTTCGCTTCGTACAAATCCAAACTCTTTGACTTTCTCATCGAAGCAAAGATTCCATCTGCAAGACGCTTGCTTAAGTCAAGAAATGGACTTAAGCTTACACACTCTATTTGGATGCTTCGGATCGACAAAACCCTCTGGCTGAGCCATGTAAACATCCTCAGCCAACTTCCCATTAAGGAAAGCGGTTTTGACATCCATTTGCCAAATCTCATAATCATGAAATGCGGCAATTGCTAGCATCACTCTAACAGACTTTATCTTCGCAACTGGTGAGAAGGTCTCATCATAGTCAACTCCGGGAGTTTGAGTAAAGCCCTTCGCAACCAATCGCGCCTTATATGTGTGTACGTTTCCATCCACGTCGGTCTTCTTCTTGAAGATCCATTTGCACCCAACGGTCTTACGTCCGGGCACATTATAAACCAAATTCCAAACTTGGTTGTCATACATGGACTGGATCTCGCTGTCCATTGCCTCTTTCCATTTCGCAGACTCTGGGCCATGGCTTCCTTATAGCTATTAGGTTCATCTAGATTTATTAGTGTACCATCACTAATATACGTGTCCCCTTCGGTAGTAATATGAAAACCATAAAACTGGGGTTGAACTCTAACTCTTTCGGAACGTCTAAGAGGTAATGACTCGTCAATCGGTTCAACCGGAGTTTCCTCCTCGGGTTGAGTGCCAGCGGTAGAGGTTCCTTCATCTATCGACTTTTGAATCTCTTCAAGCTCGATTTGCCTCCCACTGTCTCCTTGGCTTATGAGTTCTCGCTCTCGGAAAAACTCCTATCCTCGCAACAAAGACAACATTGTCCTTCGGTCTATAGAAGACATATCCAAAGGATTTCTGCGGGTAGCCGATGAAAATACATCGCTCACTATGAGGTTCGAGCTTGTCGTGAGTATCTCGTCTTACGAAAGCCTCGCAAACCCAAACCTTGATATGTGCTAACGAGGGAGCTTTCCCTATCCACATCTCGTGAGGTGTTTTGGCAACCTTCTTAGTAGGGACTCGGTTAAGGATATGGGCGGCAGTCTCTAAGGCATACCCCGAAAAAGAGATAGGTAGTGAAGCACGACTCATCATAGAGCGAACCATGTCTAACAAGGTTCGATTACGTCTTTCTGCCGCACCATTCAACTGCGGTGTCCTAGGTGGCGTCAATTGTGAAACTATTCCACACTCCTTGAGATAGTCGTGGAATTCAAGACTTAGGTACTCTCCTCCTCGATCGGATCGAAGCATCTTGATTTTCCTGCCCAATTGATTCTCCACTTCATTCTTGAACTCTTTGAACTTTTCAAACGTTTCTGACTTTTGCTTAATTAAGTAGATATACCCATCTCTACTATAGTCATCGGTAAAAGTCACATAGAAGCGGTTCCCATCCTTTGTGGTTGATCTAAACGGTCCACATACATTGGTATGTATGAGGTCCAATAGACCCTCACCCCTTTCACATGTACTAGTGAAGGGTGACTTAGTTATCTTTCAAAGAAAACAAGACTCGCATGTGTCATCTTCCCTAAGGTCGAATGACTCCAACACTCCATCCATTTGGAGTTGGGCTATGCGCTTCTTGTTGACATGTCCAAGACGACAATGCCACAAGGATGTTCTATCCATACCATTGGAAGAATCCATGCATAAAACATCATTTCCTAAGTTATCTACAATCATAACAGTTTCATAAATTCCATTACACGGTATTGCTTCAAAATATAAGACACCATTTAGATAAGCAAGAATAGAACCATTCTCATTACTAAAAGAAAATATGAAACCTTGTCTAAACAAACCATGAAATGAAATGATGTTTCTTGCCATTTCTGGCGAATAGCAACAATTGTTCAAATGTAAACATAAACCATTCCTAAGCACAAAAGAATACACTCCAGTCTTGGTCACAGGCGACGATCTTCTGTTCCCCATGATTAGATTTATTCTTCCATGCTCCACATCCCTATTTCTTCTTAGTCCCTACAATTCAGAACAAATGTGGTAACCACAACCGGTATCAAGGACCCAAGAAATAGCATGAGATGAATCGTTAGATTTAATTGTGTATATACCTACGAAAGATGGCTTGATCTTTCCTTCCCTGATGGCTTGCAGGTAGTCTGGGCAGCTTCTCTTCCAATGCCCTATTTTATGGCAATGATGGCACTCTGCCTCCTTTGGGTTAGGGTTAGGCTTAGCGGGATCAACTTTGGTCCCACTAGAAGAGGAACCATCTCGGGACTTTCCCTTGCGGTGGCTCTTAGACGGAGCCTTCCTCTTCTTGCCTTTTCCTTGCCCAATGGCCAAAACAGGAGCAACGGGTGGATTGGGAGTGGGTGCAACAGACTTGTCCTTGAGGTTGCCTTCAGCAACCCTAAGGAGACCTTGGAGCTTGCTTAGGGTGACCTCTTCTGTGTTCATGTGGTAGGTCATCCTAAATTGATTGTAACACGGAGGCAAAGAGTGAAGCACCGTGTCGATCGCCAAGTCTTTCCCAAAGTCAACATTCAACTTCCGAAGACGAACGACATACCTTTGCATCTTTTGCAGGTGCACGGTTAGAGATTCTCCATGACCCATTTTGGCGGAAATCATGTTAGTGAAAATCTCGTAACTCTCCTACCTCGCGTTTTGGTGGTATCTCTCCAACAAGTCTTGGTGCATTTCGTACGGATACATATCCTCATAGGACTTTTGGAATTCGGCGTTCATTGTGGCTATCATGATGCAATGAACCTTCGTTGCATCACGTTCATGAGTCTAAAAAGTAGTCATTTCAGCCGGGGTAGCGATTTCTGGGTTGATCTTCTCGAGCTTCTCATCGAGGACATACTCCTTGTCCTCGTAGCGAGCAATTGTGCAAATGTATCTTATCCATTCGCTAAAGTTCGTTCCATCGAAAGTCACCTTTTGACAAAGGCTCATCAATGTGAATGAGCTAGCAGCAGCGTTGTTCGCGTTCGACATATACAAATAGAAAAGACAAAGATAGATTAGAATTTTGAATCCCTAATTATCACCCAATAAGAAAAATTAGGGCTAGGATCCAACAACAATATTTACATATTAGAAAAGGGATGCCGTAATCTAACATGCAAACAATTTGAAGGTAAGTGAATGACGATTCACTAATTCTCCATCACGAAAACATAACTTCAAGTTCTAAATGTATTGAGAATTCCTAGGTTTGGATGAGATTCATTGAAACCCTTCAATGGCATGTTTAAATCTCGATATGCCCCTCTCGTTTGTGACTGGGATACCGAGGATCACAAAGTGGGTGTGAATTACCATGCAAATTCACATGGTGTCTTCATTGTAACAATCACCTATTCGATGTGCCGGTAAACCACACACGCTCCATCGAACTATGATGAACAATGAATCACCCTTTGCCACCTTTGCTTAGAACCAATTAGTGTGCCGGTAAACCACACACGCTCCACTAACTTCTTAACAAGGGTGCAAAGTGTAATTTCATGGGATTGCATCAATTCACTTTTCCTAAAGTAACTAGGATTGGAAAATTTTGAAAAACATGTAGTTACTTAGTATTTCATATTATACTTTTAATGAAGAGATGAGGTTGCCCTATCCTACCCTTTCGGATAACGATCCTCCACCGATCAAGCAAGCGGTGGGTGTGAGTGTACACCCATTAAGCGCCATTTTATAGGCCGCAACCTTATACCCACCTTATAGACTGGCTTCGTGAATGAGGCATACTAACGGTAAGACTGGCCTTTTAATTATACATATACATATATATATATATATATATATATATATATATATATATATATATATATATATATATATTAATCTTGTAATATTATATTAGTATAGGGTTGAATTTTAAACTTGTAAAATTCTAGGGTTTGAAATTTAAATTGTCTAAATTAAACTTTTAATCACAAAACATAAATTTCAAAACTTGAGGGCAAGTTTTAAACTTTTCAAAACATTGAGGATCAAATAACAAATAATCCAAATTAACATTTAATCACATAATTATCCATATTTGATTTATTTAATAATTTCTTGCAAAACAATTTACCAATTTAATCAAAATAATTAATCAATTATCACATATGGAAATAAATATTTTATTAATTGATAAATATCTTCAATTAGATGAAGAATATATTCATATATATCATAAAATTGGATTTATATAGATCTAATATGATAAAGGCAAGTATCTCAAAGATAAACAGCAAGAAATCCCGACATTTGCTCTTTCTGACGCTTGGACTCACCGAGTACCCCAATGGACTCGCCGAGTCGAGCCTACTTGCCGAGTCCACTATGGGACTCGCCGAGTCCATCAGACAGAAACATAAAAATCGAATTTAGCAAGCATCAAACAAGCAATCAATGCATCAATTCAATAGAAACCAATCTAGGCTCTGATACCACTGATGGGTTTTAGCCGTATGAACATTCCTATGTGCACATGCAAACCCTAATGCTTGGATCTAGGTTTCTCTAATTAAACATGCATTGAATCCAAGACTTCTAATGACTAATAGAGCATAATAACATAAGAAATCAGAATTAGAAGTTTACCTTGAATCACTTGCTTGATCTTCTTGTCCTTGGAGCTTTAGAGTCACAATTGTCACTCCTCTAATGGCTTACAAACACCAACTAGCAAGAGGATGATTTGAGAGAGAGGAGAGGGAAGTGAAAATCGGCCAGGGTTTCTTTCTAAAGCACAAGTGCCGATTTCCCTTGACCCCTAGGGTCTATTTATACTAATGAGGCTCCTAGGGTTTCACCCTTAAACCCTAATTGGATAACTTAGGCCCTAAGCAATCCAATACCCTAATTGATAAGCCTTGGACGAATTCTAAGCCTATCCTAAGCCCTAGAAATCGCCCCCCTTATCCTTAAGGGTTTTATAGCCCAAAGTACAACTATCAATCAATTGACAGTTGATACCCCTTTATTTAATTAATCTCTTTAAGTCACCAAATTAATTCCTAATTAATTTATGACTTATATTAATCAAATAATAATATTATTATTCCTTATATTATTCTCATAATATATTAATAATATTTCTTCTCTCATAATAAATCATCCTGTCAAGTTGCTATGGTGAAGGCAACTCAAAAGGACCATGCACAACCGGGTCAAATACTTGTCTAATATAGTTACAGCCTTACACACTATTCGAGCACGTTTTACCAACCTTGTGCATAGAAGGGAACATATGCACTATTTGAACAATTTTGCCTGTCCCTAAATGCATGCCCATGCCTTGTCCCTGATTGTTCCCACAAGCATAATTACAGCAAGCAGTCTGTTTCGCTTGTTTTGGTGGCCTATATTTACCAAGAGCAGGTTTATCAGAAGTAACTGAATTAGAAGCGACAGATTCAAAATTCAAGGAAACATTGGTTTGACAATCAACGGAATCAATAGAACTAGAATTATTTATGTTCTCCTTGTTCTCATCTTCCACTACTTTACCTGCACATGAAGTAGAATCCTTAGTATCCTTCATCTCAATATTCTCAGTTGGGCCTGATTGTTCCGTCTTAACTGAAGCTGGTAAGGTGGCAGACCAAACCAAGCAAGTGTCTCTTCGTCATTGATTTCAAGGGGTGGGGTATAATTGTCATTGAAGGGAGGTGGAACACTATGATACCCTAGACCCTTATTTTGATTACCTTTAAATTTTAATTGTTTCTCAATCATAGTCTCAACTTTCTTACTTCACACATCAAACTTTTTGAAGTTAAAATCTACATTTTCAATTTATTTTTCAATGTGTCAAGCTCGTCAGTCAAGCTGGCAAGCTGTCTCTTAACATAGTTATGGTTCTCACATTTGTTACTATACTCTTCTTGAAGTTTTCTAAAGTCCTTGGTGTTGGCCTCTAGTTGTTCTTTTAAGGGTTTTTGGGCCTTCCTAAGAGTATATCCTTCATATTTAAGGTCCTCAATTTCCCTAATTAATAGTTCATTTTGATCACGATAATGTTTAATTTTAGCTTCATGGGACTGAGAGCATGAGGCTTCATTAACCTTGGTAACTGTAGAACTAATTATTCACCAAAAATGATAATCTACCATAAATAGAACTAATTGTGAAACCAAGAAAAATACCCTTTGACTTGAAACCTCGAAAGTCAAACTTAAAAAGTCAAACTTGAAAATTAAAAATCAAACGAGAAAGTCAAATGTTAAAACTTGAAAGTTAAACTAGAAAGTCAAAGTTAAAAGTCAAAGATTAAACTTGAGAGTCAAAAGTCAACTTTAAAAGTCAAATGTCAAAATTGAAAGTCAAAATTCAAACTTGGAAGTCAAAAGTCAAAAGTCAAAACTTTAGGTAGAAAAAGTGACTTCAAAATTCGAAAAATTGATTTTCAGGTCGAAAATGTGAAGCTTCTCATCCACACCGAAAACAGCTTTTGACCAAAAATGAGGATCTTACATTGAAATCATTGACCGAACACGAGGATCGAAAGCAACGCAGAAAACTGGATCGAGCAAACAACTTAGAGAAACATGGTCAAACATGTTGAGCCATGAAGATATCAAGCCATGAAGATTTTGAGCCAAGTGAATATGTTGAGCCAAGGCGATGTTGAACCAATGCAATGTTGGGCCAATGCGATGTTGAGCCAAGGAGATGTTGACCCAAAAAGGATGTTGCACCATCCATGCACAAGATAGGCGAACATCATACATGTTGCACCATCTTGGTGCAAGATGTGCCACATTGGTTCCTTGATGAGCCATGATATCCCTGATGAGTCACAAATTCCTTTATGATGCTCAAAATTTGGTGATGCTCAAGGAATACACCATGTTGTGCCACCATGATGGATGTTGATCCACTAGTGTTCATGTTGTACCACTATGGCTCAAAGGTGATCCATCATGTTTGTTGCTGATGCTTATAGGTTGTATGACATGGATGAATGTTCTAAAAGGTGTTGGATTGAGGAATATGGTTGGTTGTCACCTTCCATGGGCCTATGGGCCAATGGGCTTCGACCATTAAGGTCTTAGGTATGATCCCTCAAGAATAAATAGGGATGCATGCTAAGTCATTTTGTATCTTCAATTCTAGAGTGTTAGGAAAATCACTTTGAAAATTGTACTTGTAATCTTTGTTTGAGAGCTCTGAATAAAGAATATCCCCCTCCTACCCATGGACATTGGTTACCATGACCAAACCATGTAAATATTGTGTGTTGTGTGCTTTTAGTTTTTCTTGTTATTCGCTTTACTTCCTTACAAGTGGTATTAGAGCAGTGGTTTGTATTTTGTGATTGAAGATGTCTACTCACAAGTTATATATGGAGAAGTTCAGTGGTTCAAATGACTTCACTTTTATGGAAGGTGCAAATGAGGGCTCTTCTGGTTCGATAAGGATGTGCAGCGGCATTGGAAGAAGAGACAAATTCGCCAAAGGACACGGCGGCTGAATAGAAGGTAGACATTCTGAAGAAGGCACATAGTGTTACTCTATTGAGTTTGACAGATGAAGTACTAAGGGAGGTCATGGATCAAACAACTGCTTCTGGGCTCTAGGATAAACATTGGGACAAGAACCATAACAACTAACTAGCGAACAGGTTTTATCAGAAGCAAAGGTTGTACACTCTCAGAATGTCTAAAAGTACCCAAGTGAAAGATCATATGGATAACTTCAATCGCATCATCTTGGATCTACAAGGGGTTGATGTGAATATTGGAAATGAAGATCAGGTGCTCATTCTCTTATGTTCACTTCCGAACTTATATGAGAGTTTAGTTGATACCATGCTCTATGGTAGGACAACGATCATTGTGAATGATATGAAGGATTCTATGACGTGCAAGGAACTAAAAAGAAAAGTTCCAGTTAGAGAATAGGTGTCCATTTCTGGTTTGTTCTCATGGAGAGGAAGGACATAAGAAAGGAAAAGGGGGAAATGGACGGAGATCATCTTCAAAATCGAAGTCTAAAGGTTCATCCAACGCAAAATGTTATAACTATAAGGAGAAGGGGCACTTCAATTGAAATTGTCCACAACTGAAGAATAAGTTCAATAGTGAATCAAGCAGCAACAACACTACTGTTGTGGTTTAAAAAAGTTCTGATGAAGGGACGATGGCGAGGTACTGAATGTTATTACATCTAGTTCTACAGTGTAACACTTGATTTCTGATTTGAGGTGGTTGCCAAGTGTGTAATTTCTCTTTGGAATTCGGCGATTTGAGGTGCCTCAACTCGACGAGTTGAGGTGCTTTTTAGCCGCGGGTTTAATGAGCCAAAACAGCGAGTTGAGGAGCCTCAACTCGGTGAGTAGGCCGCTGGGAAGGTAACCTTAATTTTTAGGGTCTTGCGCCCTATTTAAAGGCCTTCAGCTCCTTTGGCTGGCTTCCTTATCCTCCTCCATTGTTATCAAAACCCTAAAACGAGTTGTAGCATCCATTGTAAAGCGTTTGAGCCTTGGAAGGAAGATTGGTGTCCATTTTGTGTATTGTGAAGGAGTTACAAGTTCTTAAAGTTTCTAAGCTTGGAGGAGAGGTCTTGGATCCAAAATCATTATCCATTTTGCAAGGAGTTTGAGGTATCAAGTTCTTATCTTGATGGCTACATGTTTAGATCTTTCTTTTTGGGTTAATTGTTATGTTTGAGTCATGGGTTGGATGGATGCTGGGATTAGGTCATCCCAAAGCCTTATTATTTTAGATCTGGGGTTTTCATGGACTCTTTTTGCATAAAGGTGCCAACTTTATGGATTTAAGGGCTTCATGCATTCTTTAAGTCCCTTATTAAGCCCTTTTTGAGCATTTGAGTCCCTCCTAGTTGTGTGTGAGCGTAAAGTTGTAAACTTTACATGGTCTTCTAGCTCTAGGGTATCAGATCTGTATTTTGGGCCTTTTTCTTTGAGTATTAAGTGTTTAATGGTTAAGCCCTCATTCTTTAAGTTTAGGGTTTGGGCATGGAACTATTTCAGTGGTTACTAGGGGAAAATTTGGAAACTTTACCCTTCTAGATCTCATATTGGTCGAGATCTGAGTTGTGAAGCTCTTGGAGTCATTAATGTCAGCTTAATGTATCAAGATGTGGGTTTCTGGCGAACTCGGAGAGTTTATGGATAAACTCGGTGAGTTGGCTCGGTTTTTCCCCAACTTTGAAGTTGATGGAGGAAGACAACGAGTTGAAAGAAACTCGACAAGTTGGCTCAACTCAGGTCGTTGACCTTAACTTTTGACCTTGTCTTTGACCAAGTTGTTTTAAGGGGGGTACTTGAGGTAATCAGAATTGTAATTAAGAAAATTATGGGATTAGGATAAGACCCATATGGGTTTGGGCCCAATTTGGAAAGTTGGGCCATTAGTGGGCCTTTGTGGGTCTTTTGGATTTGGGCCTCAGTTTTGGTTCATGTTGGGTCAGGGGTAAAATGGTCATTTTACCCCAAGTAAGGATTATGGATCATAACTTGGAACCCAATTGCTAATTGGGTGTGTTGTTGGTATTGATATCTCGGGAAGCCGGCAGGGCAGCAGCTAGGGATTTCTTTCAGTAAGCTTCAGTATTCGAGGTGAGTCTTCTCACTATATCCATGGGTCGAAGGAACCAATGTCGGCCCATTATGTGTTATGTGGTATCCTAGATGTATCTGTGATACTTTCATGGAAGACCCCAGGGGGAGCCCGTAAAATTTGGATATCAGACCACGGGGGAAAGCACATGGCATTCCAGGTAAAGGCCATGGGGGGAGTCCATGACATCATAGGTAAAGACCATGGGGTGAGCCCATGGCAATTTATATGTATGTTGCATGATAATAGCACTTTCTATCATATGTTTGATATGTTCAGTATGTTTGGTATTAATCACATGTTTAGCTCGTTTGATATGTATGATATGTGGTATTTTGGGGAACTCACTAAGCTTTGCGCTTACAATTTGTGGTATGTGGTTTCAGGTACTTCTGGTTCGATAGGAAAGGGCCCGGCTTGATCGCATCGCATCTACCCATGTTTTCTGCATTGTGTGATCTTGGGAATGGACTCTGATAAATCTTTTGTATTGAAATTTTTTTCAATGTTAGGAAAAGATTACTCTAGTGTTCTGAATATAATAAAAATGAAATATTTACCCTTAATTTTTGGGATGTTACATACAGATGGTTGGTTGTTTGATTAAGTAGCATCCTATTGTTGAGTCAAATTTGTTGTAATGTGTCGAAGTTTGTTGACTTAGTTTCAAATGTTTTGTAATGTATTTACTAAGGCATTTTTAGTAACGAAGTCTGAATATAGAGTCGTTAGTATTTTTTGTGTACTTTCAGTTCTCCTATAAATAGGAGATATAGTGTAATATAGATAGAACTTTTGGATGTATTTTTCGTCTAATAGTCTATGTGTACTTTGAAAGTATAATCGAGCTGAAACAAGATCTTATTTACTTCTCATTGTTCATATAATTTGATTACTCTAACTTCTTTCATATGCTCGATTAATCACATATACAATTGGTATCAGAGTAGGAATCATTACTGCTATTGATCTGATTTTCATTCTGAGTCATAAGTTTTTGAGTCACAATTTTGATTCAAATGTTTCCGCACTTTTTGGTTTTGAAAATCATCTTTGATCTTTAGTTCTAATTTGATTCTGCAATTGATTTATTTAGTCGAGTGATCGATTTGGAATTCCTTATCAATTCATTCATTCATCTGTGAAATTCATCAAGTTTTTCTGAAATCACGTCCGTACTTTCATGGCAAACTTTAACATGAATACGATGACCTCTTTTTCTCATCTGCTAGGATCTTCAACTAAGATTCCTATGATAATTCCATATTATTATGATCATTGGGCTGATTGAATGGAGGATTATCAGAACGGACTGGACGAGGAGCTTTGGAATTGCATTACTGAAAATGTTCAACCTCCTTCGAATGTTCAGACCATTGGTTCATCTGGTTCAAATCAAGCGGTTAGTGAACAATCAACGAGGCTGAAGAACAATTAGAAAAGATGCATGAGGGAACTGCTAGGTGCATTGCCACCTGTTGTTTCCAACTATGTGCGTGGTTGTAAATATGCTAAAGAAATCTGGAATACTCTTAAAGATAAGTTTTAAGGAAGTGAGAAAACGAAGATTAATTCTGTGAACCAATGCTTTGTTGAGTTGAAAGAATTCAAAAAAAAAAGATGGTGAATCCATTGAAGGATACTATGATCGCTTGAACGAAATCATGTACAAATGAAATCATTATGGATTCACAAGGTCAACCATGGAGTTCAATCTCACATTCATTATGGGACTTCGTAAGGAATGGAGGAGTGTTAGTATGATGGTGAAAAATCAGCAAAGTTTTGTTTATTCAACCTTCAATGATCTATACAACTTGTTGAAGACTCACGAAGGAGATGTTAATGAAATAGCCGAGGAGACAAAAATGAGTCCGGGAGGTCCACTAGCTTTGGTTTCGAAAGTTGCTGAGAAGGAGACACTTGAGAAAGAGGATTCAGATGAAGAAGGATTTTTGATGAATTCAGACAATGAGGCTGTTGTTTTTTACTCTAACAACAAAGCAATGACGTTTTTCAAGAAAACTTTTAATCCAAAGTCGAAATCAAATGATGGTAAAGGAAGTTTTGTAAACAAAATTGTGAGTGATGATAAGAAAAAGGTCGAAAATAATGATGTGAAGGCTGATGAAGCAAAAGTCAAAAAGAAGCTCAAAAGTAACTTTGGAATCGATTCTCATTATTGCCACGGTGCAACTCATATGCCTAACGACTATATGTTTCGAAAAAAGGATGAAAAGAAGAACAAGGTGAAAGATGAAGCATACTATGTCGAACATCTGGAGGAAGTTCGAGCAAAAGCAAAGGGTATGTCATTGGTTGCTAGAGGTGAAGGTGAAGACGACAGAACTTATCAAATCTGGTCATCTGGATTAGATGATGAGGAGATGTGTAATCCTATGCATGGAGCAATGTATGCAAAGTTTGAGGAAAAAGATGAAGAAGTGGTGACTAGTCATTGTTGATGGGATTAGAGTAAAAGAACAATCCTATGTGCGCATGCAAAACCCTAAAGCTTGGATCTAGGTTTCTCTATTGTACATGCAATTCATCCAAGACTTGAAAACCCTAATCTAGCATACATTGAAATCGAAATCTAGAATACAACAAGTTTAGATGATACCTTTCAATGATTGCAAGAATCCTTGATCTTCAAGAGGCTTCGTGTCACAAGTGTAACACCTCTAATGGCTCACAAACACCACAAGCAAGAGAATGATCTAGAAGAGAAAAGGATAGAGGCTAATTTCGGCTATAGTAACCTTATGGTTTCTTGGTGTAACCGAAACTGAAGCTTGGGGGTCCTTTATATATCTGAGCTACTAGGGTTTCAGTCAAAACCCTAATTGGACGACTTAGGCCCTAAGCAGCTTGAGAACCTTTTGGACTAAGACCTCGTTGGCCGAAATTAGAATGGGCTTCCACTCTTAATTTCACCCCCTTATGTTCAGGAAGATCCACAGCCCAAAACCAACTATCACACAATTGACAGTTCCAGTCCCCTTTATTTAATTAATCTCCTTTAGCCACAAAATTAATTCTTAATTAATTCTTGACTAATATTGATTAAACTATATCGTTACTCCTTTAATACATTATTCATATAATATATTAATAAGCCATAATATCCCCTATCTGTCTCTCTATAAATCATCTTGTCAAGTTGCTTTGGTGAAAGCAACCCAAAAGGACCATGCACAACCAGGTCAAGTACATATCAAATATAGTTACGGGCTTAGACACTAATCCAACAGTCTCCCACTTGGGTAAGTCTAGTAACTATAAATGCAAGCACTATCCGATTAGCTATCGTAGCTCTCAAAGACGCGGTCGAACTCTGATCTTATGAGTAACATGTCCTTTAGATAAGGGATCGTATAGTCCTCCATTCTAGATATCGTGCGGACAATTACATGGAACACAGTCATAGTTATTATCTAGCAGTTTGTTTCTCGATCTCTGATTCGTCTGACATAGAACTTAATTAAACACATCAATTCAGTCTTGAACAGGCCCGACACATAAGTCAAACCAGATCATTAAGAGGCCCAAAGATCACTTTTACCCTCATAGGATAAAAGGAACAGATAAACTTCGACTTATATGCATTTACCACTCACTCATCAAATCATGCAAAATAATGCGTTTTATAACATCAAGTTACTGATGCGTTTAAGCATTATCAATGCACATCCAACTTGGAAACAATAAACCATATATCTAGGTTTTAAGACCATATGATATTATCGTCTTGCGATCACTCGAGATAAATTCCATGAAGTCATACCAGCAAGCGCGGGTTTAATCCAATGCTCAAATCTTATTCATAAGCACTCATCAACGTTACAACAAACCTGTGTTATGTCTAATACACTTTAGACAATCTACAAACGAATACATGATAATCTTCTTTCATACCTACTCCCAAAGTATTAGCGACTGTGGAACGTTCGAATAATCTTATTATTCAGGAAGTCAAAACATGCAAAGTGAAACAATAGGTAAACAATTAACATAAGACAATATCTTTACTTATAAATAATACTCCTTTATTTAATCATGAAATGTCAATTACATTTATCCATTACACGTTTTGAAAACTATATAATCTAAACTAATATCGTCCTTCATCCCAATGCTCCTAGCGTGCTGCAAGTGCTTAACCCTACTCAGTCCTTTAATCTTCAACCATATTGCCTCCTTTGACGTTTCGCTTGCCGCTATGTTCTCTGATTCACACGTTGAATCAACTACGGTCTCCTGCTTGGAACTTTTCCGAGTCTTTGATCCTCCATTTAGAGTAAAGACCCAGCCTGACTGCGAATGGTAGTTGTCCCTGTTGGTCTGAAAACTGGACTATACCCTCGCACCCTTAAGTCATCACTCACACCGAGGACTAGAAACCATTCCTTGGTCCTCCGAAGGTACTTAAGAATATTGTTGATTGTGGTCCAGTGTGCTTTGCCAGGGTTCCCTTGATTTATGTTGACCATGCTCAAAGCGAAGGCCACATCAGGGCGAGTACAAGTCATTGCATACACGATTGAGACAACTGCGGAAGTGTAAGGTACTTGGCTCATCTCTGCTATCTCGACTTCGGTACTCGGGCTTTGTGTCTTACTCAACTTGGCATTACTTTGGATTGGTAACTCCCCTTTCTTGGTACTAAAACGCTTTAGTACCTTGTCCAAGTAAGAATTCTGACTAAGTCCTATTAGCCTTTTACTCCTGTTTCTCACTATCCTTATTCCCAGAATATAAGCAACCTCTCCGAGGTTCTTCATAGCGAAACACTTCCCAAGCCAGGACTTGACTTCCTACAGGGTCGGGATTTCGTTTCCTATGAGTAGTGTGTCATCGACATATAATACGAGGAAGCTAACTATACTCCCACTGGCTTTGACATATACACATGATTCATCCTGGCTTCGCAGAAAACCAAACTCTTTGACTTTCTCATCGAAACATAGATTCCATCTGCGAGATGCTTGTTTCAGTCCATAAATGGACTTCTCAAGCTTAAACACTTTATTGGGGTTCTTCACATCGAAAAAAACCCTCTGGCTGACTCATGTAAACATCCTCAACCAACTTTCCGTTAAGGAAAGCTGTTTTGACATCCATCTGCCATATCTCATAGTCATGAAATGCAGCAATGGCTAGAATTACCCTAATATACTTTATTTTCACAACTGTTGAGAAGGTCTCATCATAGTAAAATCTAGGAGTTTGAGTAAAGCCCTTCGCAACCAATCGCGCCTTATAGGTGTGTAATTTTCCATCCATGTCGGTCTTCTTCTTGAAGATCCACTTGCACCCGAATGTCTTACGACCTGGCGCATTATCAACCAAATTCCAAACATGGTTGTCATACATGGACCGAATCTCGCTGTCCATAGCCTCTTTCCATTTCGCAGACTCCGAGCCTGCCAGGTCTTCCTTGTATCTATTAGGTTCATCCAAATTTATTAGTGTACTATCACTAATAAATGTATCACTCTCACTTGTTATATGAAAATCATACAAAACAGGCAGAACACTAACTAACTGGAACGTCTAAGATGTAAGGATTCGTCAATCGGTTAAACTGGAGTTTCCTCCTCAGGTTGAGCGCCAACGTCAGAGGTTCCTTCATCGCTCAACTCCTAAAGCACTTCAAGATCGATTTGCCTCCCACTGCCCACTTGGATTATGAGTTCTCGCTCTTGGAAAACCCCTCTCCTCACAACGAAGACAACATTGTCACTCGGTTTATACAAGAGATATCCAAAGGACTTATGCGGGTAGCCGATGAAAATACACCACTCACTACGAGGTTGGAGCTTGTTGTGAGTCTCTTGTCATATGAAAGCGTCAAAACCCAAACCTTGATATGTGCCAACGAGGGATCTTTCCCTATCCATATCTCGTGAGGTGTTTTGGAAAAATTCTTTGTAAGGACTAAGTTAAGGATATGGGCGGCAGTCTCTGAGGCATACCCCCATAATGAGATAGGTAGCGAAGCATGACTCATCATGGAACGAACCATGTCTAGCAAGGTTCGATTATGCCTCTCATCCACACCATTCAACTACGGTGTCCTAGGTGGCGTCAATTGCGAAACGATTTCGTATTCCTTGAGGTAGTCGTGGAATTCAAGACTAAGGTACTCTACAACCATCACAGTTTCATATATTCCATTACAAGGCAATGATTCAAAATAGAAAACACCATTAATATATGAATTAATAGAACCCTTTTCATTATTAAATGAATATCTAAATCCTTGTCTATACAAACCATGAAAAGAACTAATGTTTCTTGCCATTTCTAGCGAATAGCAACAATTATTCAAATTTAGTCCTAATCCATTACTATGCACTAAAGAGTAAACTCCAATCGTGGTGACAGGAGACGATCTTCTGTTCACCATGATCAAGTTTATCTTCCCATGCTCCACATCCCTATTTCTTATTAGGCCATGTAAGTCTAAACAAATGTGAAAACTACATCATGTATCAACTACCCAAGAAATAGCATGTGATGAATCATTAGATTGAATAGTATATATACCTGCGAAGGATGGATTAATCTTTCCATCCTTGATGTCTTGCAGATATTTCGGCTAGCTTCGTTACCAATCCCCCTTCTCATGGCAGTAGTAGCACTCTGCATCCTTTGGGTTGGAGGTGGGACCAGCAGAACCAACCTTGGTTCCACTAGAAGAGGTTACATAATGGGCCTTTCCCTTATGGTCACTCTTTGAGGGAGCCTTCCTCTTCTTACCCTTTCCTTGCCCAATAGCCAAGACGGGGTCAGCAGTAAGAGTAGGAGTTTGTACAACGGACTTGTCCTTGAGGTTGCTTTTAGTAGTCCTCAACAGACCTTGAAGCTTTCTCAACGTGACCTCCTCTTTGTTCATGTGGTAGGTCATGTAAAACTGGTTGAAGCAAGGTGGCAGTGTATGAAGGATGATGTCAATCTCCAACTCTTCATCAAAGTTAAGATTTAACTTCAGCAGGCGGTCAACATACCTCTGCATCTTCTGCAGATGAGTAGTGACATACTCTCCGTCTCTCATCTTGGTCGTGATCATCGAAATGATGATCTCGCACCTCTCCTGCCTTTCACTTTGGTGATACCTTTCAACTAATGGGCCTCAAAGGCAGCGATCTCTTCGGGAGTGGTCACTAGCATGATGCAATTGACTTTATGATATCACGCTCATCGGCCTCAAAGGCAACGATCTCTTCGGGAGTGGCAGTGTTCATGTCCACCTTTTCAACCCCTTGTCGAGGACATACTCCTTGTCCTCGTAGCGGGTGACAATTCTTATGTTACGGATCCAGTCATTAAAATTATTTTCGTTGAAGATCACCCTCCCACACAAATTCATGAGTGAGAATTCAGCCGGAAGCGTTGTTGTTCAAGTTCGACATCTGAAAAAGAAAAGAGACAACGTTTGATTAGATAAGAATCCCCAATTAAACACCCAAATGAGAAATTAGGGCTAGGATCCAACAACATTATTTTCAATTTAGAAGAGGGATGCCGAAATCTAAACAACAAATAATTTGAAGGTAAGTGAATGTCGATTCACTAATTTCCACCATGAAAAACAAAAGAGAATTAAGTTTTAAATGTATTGAAAACTCCAAGATCTTTTGAGATTCATTGAACTTTGCAATGTCAATTTAAATCTCGATATGCCCCTCAAGTTTGTGACTTGGATACCGAGGATCACAAACAGGGTGTGAATAACCATGCAAACATACATGGTGCCCCCAATGTTACAGTCACCTAATCGACGTGCTTGTTAACCGCACACACTCCATCGATCTATGTCATACATCGAGTCACCCTTTTCCAGCTTTGCTTAGAGCCAAATTAGTGTACCGGTTAACCACACAAGCTCCACTAACGTCTTAGAAAGGGTACAAGTGTAATTTCATGGAATAGCATCAAATTCATATTTTGCCTAAAGTAACCAAGATTCAGAATTTTTCATAAAACATTTAGTTACTTTATAATTCATTATACTTTTAATATGGAAAGGTTTACCCTATCCTACCCGTTCGGCTAATAACCCTCCACCAATCAAGGAAGCGGTGGGTGAGAGTGGACACCCATTTTATAGGCCATAACCTTATACCCCCCCCCCTTATAGATCGGCTTCGTGAATGAGGCCTACTAATGTTAAGACTAGCTTTTATGTTTTACATATATAATAATTATTCTTATAATATTATCATAGTATAGGGTTAATTTTAAACTTGTAAAATTCTAGGGTTTGCAATTTAGTTATTTCAAAATTAAACTTTTAATCCAAAAATTTTAATTCCAAAACTTGAGTGAAAATTTTGAAACATTTCAAAACTATCTAGATCAAAATTCAAATAAATAATTAAACAATTAATTATGGTGATTATCTAATTTTTGACTTAATTCAATTTCATGCAAGATAATGATCAAATAATCCAAATAATTAACATTTATCATATAAGGAAGTAATTATTCAATTAATTTGAAATTATCTTTTATTTTGGCAAGGATAATCACTCAATATCAATAAAATTCATATTTTATCAATTAAAAATGATTTGGTAATCATCCCACACTAAAATAGGCATAAAATCCAGAAAATCCATCTGTCTAACAGCCCGACTCGCCGAGTCCCCTTATGGACTCGTCGAGTTCATCCTACTCGTTGCTCCCACTTTGGGACTCAACGAGTTTGTCAGGAAGATGACCAAAAATTTGATTTTTCAAGCATGAATGAAATACAAATCATTAAATACAACAGAAACCAATCAAGGCTCTGATACCACTAATGGATTTAGAGCAAAAGAACAATCCTATGTGCTCATGCAAAACGCAAAAGCTTGGATCTAGGTTTCTCTATTGTACATGCAATTCATCCAAGACTTGAAAACCCTAATCTAGCAAACATTGAAATTGAAATCTAGAATACAACAAGTTTAGATGATACATTTCAATGATCGCAAGAATCCTTGATCTTCAAGAGGCTTAGTGTCACAAGTGTAACACCTTTAATGGCTCATAAACACCACAAGCAAGAGAATGATCTAGAAGAGAGAAGGAGAGAGGCTAATTTCGGCTATAGTAACCTTAGGGTTTCTTGGTGTAACCGAAACTGAAGCCCTGAGGTCCTTGATATAGCTGAGCTACTAAGGTTTCAGTCAAAACCCTAATTGGATGACTTAGGCCCTAAGCAGCTTGAGAACCTTCTGGAATAAGACCTCCTTGGCCGAAATTAGAGTGGGGTTCCACTCTTAATTTCGTCCCCCTTTATGTCCAGGAAGATCCACAGCCCAAAACCAACTATCACACAATTGACAATTCTAGTCCCCTCTATTTAATTAATCTCCTTTAGCCACAAAATTAATTTTTAATTAATTCTTGACTAATATTAATTAAACAATATGATTTCTCCTTTAATATATTATTCCTATAATATATTAATAAACCATAATAACCTCTCTCTCTCTCTCTCTCTATATATATATATATATATATATATATATATATATATATATATATATATATATATATATATAAATTATCCTATCAAGTTGTTTTGGTGAAGGCAACCCAAAAGGACCATGCATAATCAGGTCAAGTACATACCAAATATAGTTACAGGCTTAGACACTAATCCAACGTTAAATATAGTTACGGGCTTAGACACTAATCCAGGTCAAGTACATACCAATGGGATGTTTAGCACAAAGGAACGTCTATTGTAATTCTGTTAAACGTTTATATGCGAACCTAACTACATTGAATCATTCATCTGATATAAGCAAAGAACAACATAGGAAGTTATTACCTTTTCTGGCTTTTGAAAGAGAAAAGGTTGATAGCATATCTTATTAGTGTGAAAAAACCATAGCAGAATTCGACAGAATTCCTGATAATCGATTTGCTTATGATATTGTTAAAATAGATTAATATCTTGATGTTGATGAACTTGTTGAAATTGTGAATGACACATTGACCAAAAGTGAACAAGTAAAAGTTCTGAAAAGAACTGAGAATTCAAAATCTGACTCTCAATCTAATTCGCTGATATCGACGATAATTATGAAATTTTTTGCGAAATCAGTGAAATTTAGGAAGTGGAAAGTGTCGATTTTTCTCAGTTGTCTATCATTAATGTCACATCTAAGTCTAAAGGCAAAGAAATATGCAATGATTCGATGGTTAAGATGTACACTGACAAACCCTTTACTTTAAAAGTTTTTGATTTTGATCGTGTGAGTGTCAAAGATAGTCAAACTGATAGTAGTGATGATGAGGACGAGAATGAGGTTTTGAAAAATCCAATTTCAGAAAAGAATGTTTCAAAAGAAACAGTAATTCCTCGAATTTTTGTTGATCAGGTGTATGGAGATACTAAAAATTTTGACAAAGTGATCACTGAAAAAGGTGCTCATTATCTTGAAACAAATACAGTTGTGTATCCGAATTTCAAGTGCACAAATGATATCATTTTTCCAAATCAAGTGTTTGTCACTATTGGGAATATTGCTAACATCAAACCAGAATTTAACAAGATGGTTGAAGAAGATAACAAGAATATATCAGATGAAGGATTCTTTTCAAATCAAAGCACTGCTGAAAATAATCTCCCAAAGAATTCCAATATTTTTCAAAGACAAAAACAACAACGAAAATGGGTTGAAAAACAACAAATTCAAGAGAAGTTTCAAAACAAAATGTTGTTGAAACAAATCAAATGGTTAAAAACAATTAGCAATATTTTAAGGAACTAATTGAAAATTTTTCGAAAGAAAATGGAATTTCGAAAAGACAAGCTAGAAATAAATTTTTTTGGCAAGTTGTGGATAATGGAAAGAAACCAAATGATTTGATAAAAAAGGACTGAAAACAAAGTGTCTAAATTTGTTAAGACAATGTCTTCAAAAAATTCAAATATTAAGAAAAATCCCGCTCAAACACAAAAGTCTTTGTCTCAATCAATACCACCCGAAAAATCTATGAAAGTTAAATCTCAAACAACCAAATCGTTGTCCCAGAATCTTAATCAACATGATGCCACAAAGAAGTTTTCTACATCTCAATCTTCAAGGAATATTAGAACCCACAATCAGCAAAGGTTTTCACAAAATCATTTTTCAAAAAAAATTCTTTTACACAACAATCATCGAATTTTCAAAATCAATTTTCTTCGAAAACAGGTTTTCATTCAAATGTTACAAATCAAAAGTTTGAAAATGTTTCGTCAAAACAAAATGTAAAATTCTCTCCACAAAAACCAAAATTTCTGAATCAATCTGTGAAACAACCTTTGAAAGTTTCATACATAAAGGGTCATTCCGATATGAGCAACTTAGATCATTGGCTTGAAGGTAAAGGGAAAATCTATCAATCTGGAAAAAAATTTCAACAACAAATCAAAGATGCCTATGAGAAATATGTGAATGAAGCTTCAAGTGGAAGCTCTTCTTCAAAAGATTCAACTCAGTTTGTTGAAACTTGGCAACCAATTTCAAAAGTAAAGAATTTTGGGAATCAAATTGAGAAGAAAAAGGCGAATGTCAGTGACAATCCTAAATCTTCGAAAGTTTTTGTTTCTGCGCTTTTAACTCATGACGTGGACTTGATTGATAGTGTCAAATCAAAAGTTCGAAATTGGGTCTTAAGTTCAAATTTACACTCAGTTTTTCAAACTAATCACCAAGGACCCAAACAGCCTTGGGTACCTAAAATTTTCAATTAATTGCAGGTTTTGTGTGACGAGCAATATGATGAAAATGGTATATTGATAGTGGTTGCTCACGTCAGATGACTGGAAAGAAGGAAAATTTACGAGATTTAAGAAGTTTGGATAATGCAGGAGTCGTGAAGTTTGGAAACAATCACAAATTTCAAGTGAAAGGATATGGTAAAGTCACGAATGGGAATTTTACAGTCAACCAAGTTGCTTATGTCGAAGGTCTTCAACATGACTTGATAAGTGTTTTGCAACATGTTATGGGCACTGACAATCAAGTGGTGTTCAATGAAGAAGGAAGCATTATTTCAAATGTCGGAACAAACGAGGTTTTGTTAAAATCTAAAAGACATGGTGATATGTTCACTCTCGACATCAAACCAATCGTTGGGAAACCTTTAGTTTGCTTACTTTCGAAAGCTCCAACAGATGTTAGCTGGTTATGGCATCGAAGGCTACCTCATCTGAATTTTCGAAATCTAAACAAATTGGTGGTAAATGTTCTTGTTCGAGGTTTACCTGTTTTAAAATTTGACAATGATACCTTATGTGCAGTTTGCGAACAAGGAAAACAACATCATCAAGGACATCCAATTATCGTAGATTCGAACATTGTTGAACCGTTGGAACTTCTTCATATTGACTTATGTAGACCATCAACGGTTGAAACACTCCACAAGAAACGGTACATTTTAGTCATTGTTGATGATTTTTCACAATTCACTTGGGTTTATTTTCTCAGGTTAAAATCTGGAGCAGCTCAAACAATGATTGATTTCATCAAGCAAATAGAAACAAGTTTAATGAAGAAAGTTCGAAAAATTAAGAGTGTTAATGGCTCTGAATTTAAGAATAATGTTCTTGATTCGTTTTTAACGGACAAAGGAATTTCGCATAATTTTTCTTCACCATATACACCACAACAAAATGGTGTAGTTGACAAACTAAATCATTCTCTTTGTGAAGCAGCAAGAATGATGCTCACATATGCGAATCTTCCTTAATATCTTTGGGCTGAAGCAGTTTCTACAACTTGTTTTACTCAAAATCGATCGTTCATTCATCGTCGTTTCAATATTACTCCTTATAAAATTATCAATAACCGAAAACCTAATGTCAAATTCTTTCATGTTTTTGGTTTCAGGTGTTTTATTATGAATCTTAAGGATAATCTTTCGAAATTTCAGTCTAAGGCTGATGAAGGCATATTCTTGGGATATACACATAATTCGCTTGTATATAGAGTATTGAATAAATGAACGAGAAAAGTGGAAGAAACATTTAATCGACGTTTGACGATTATTATGTAAAAAGAGTTGAAAAATCTTTTGAATACCATCCAATTATTAATGAATCAAGTGATGAATCTACAAATGTAAATTCGATAGATTTTGATTATGATTTAATTTTTGGTGTTCCTGATAGGGCTGCTGATGCTGAAGTTAATGTCGCGGACAAAAGAAATAACAAAGTAACAAAAATCTTTTTGGATTTTATATTTTTGAAAAGAAAGAAAAATATTTTTGTGATTTTGAATTTTTCAAAAATTAAAACATGCAATAAAAGAAAAGCTTTTTGGAATATTTGAATTTTCGAAAATGATTACAAATAAATGAAAATATTTCTGGTTTTTCAGTGTTTCAAAGAATAAAAGACAAACTAATGAAATTTAAAGTTGATACCAAACACACGCAAATTTTCAGCTCCAATATATGAAAATGAAGCGTGTTGAAGCGGTGAATGTGAACAGTAACCTCTGAATGTTTAATACGATCAGCCTCTGAATAATTCATTTTCCTCTGAATCGACACTTTTTACCAATAGAAACTTCGTTAATTTTGTATGATTGATCCTGGTACAGAATTCGCATCTAACATTCCCAAACCTGCCAAATTTCTCATAAAAGATTTTTCAACAAGAGGTTTTGTGAAAATATCAGCAAGTTGATCAGTTGTTTTTACAAAATGAACTTCAATATTTCCGTCTTCAACGTGATCTTTTATGAAATGATAACGAAGAGCAATATGTTTCGTTTTCGAATGTTGTACTGGATTATGACAAATGCGTATAGCACTTTGTAACTCACAATACAATGGAATCTTTTTCATATTAATTGCATAATCACGCAATTGGCTTTGAATCCAGATGATTTGAGAAGTGCAAATAGCAGCAAAAATGTATTCAGCCTCAGCAGTGGAAATCGCAACACAAGTTTGCTTTTTCACTTGCCAACTGACAAGCTTCCCATCCAGTAATTGACATCCTCCACTTGTACTTTTTCTATCAAGAGTACGTCCACCAAGATCTGAATCAGAAAAGGCTTGAATGAAAAATCCAGATTTCGAAGGATACCATAATCCTAACAAAATTGTTCCTTTGAGATAACGAAAGATATTTTTCACAGTTATTAAATGTGGTTCTCTTAGATTCACTTGATACCTAGCACAATTACATACAGAAAACATGATATCAGGTCTACTTGCAGTTAAATATAGTAAAGAACCTATCATGCTTCTAAACAAAGTAAGATCAACAACAGGTGTATCTAACGAAGGTGTTAGTTTCATTCCAACTGCCATTAGCACTCTTAGGTTCGTGCTATTCGTCATTCCAAACTTCTCAAGCAAGTTTTTCATGTATTTTTCTTGGTTAATGAAAATTCCTTCTCTGCTTTGATGAATGTTTAACCCAAGAAAATTGTTAATTTTACCGATCATGCTCATTTCGAATTGACTCTTCATCAAATTCTCAAATTCACTAGACAAATTTGGGTCAGTAGAGCCAAAAATAATATCGTCAACATAAATTTGAACAAGCATTAGATGATTCCCAACTTTCTTATGAAATAATGTGGGGTCAACTGATCCTTGTTTAAATTTCGACTGTTTTAAGAAATTGGTAAGTGTTGCATACCATGCTCTTGGTGCTTGCTTTAACCCATAAACAGCCTTATCTAAGATGTATACATGATTAGGAAATTCCTTGTTAATGAAACCTGGTGGTTGTTCAACATACACAGCTTATTCAAACTCTCCATTCAAGAATGCACATTTGACATCCATTTCATAAACATCAAAGTACTTATGAGCTCCATAGGCTAAAAATATTCGAACAACCTCGAGTATTGCGACAGGGGCAAAGGTTTCTTCGTAGTCGATACGTTCTTGTTGCGAATAACCTTTAACTACAAACCTAGATTTATTTCGAATGATATTGCCTTCTTTGTCAGTTTTGTTTTTGAAAATCCATTTTAACCCGACAATCGAAACATCATTTGGTTTTGAAATCAATCTCCAAACCATATTTCGTTCGAATTTAGCAAGTTCAGATTGCATTGCAACAACCGAATCTGAGTGTTCCATAGCAACCTTAATTGTCTTTGGCTCAATTTTCGAAATAAAAACATTAAACATCCATAATTATTGATTCGTACTGAGGACCTCATTTTTTGCACAAATTTGAGCTCTTGTTAAAACTCCATCTTGTAGATTTCCTATAACTTGCTCTTTCGGATGATTTTTCGTCCATTTCTCAAGTGGTGGATATGCTGGATCAAATTCCAATGGTGCATCTTCATACATATCTTCATTTTCAGGTCCTACAACAGAAATATTATCATTAAATTCATGAAATTCTTCATTTTGATCAAGATTTATTGTTTCTGTTTCATTATGCTCCCCCTCATCATAATTGTCATTTTGATGCTCCCCCTCGAAATTATCATTCATACTACTCTTCTCCCCCTCGAAAGGATGCTCCCCATTAACACTTGAAGATATATCCGTATGCTCCCCCTCCATACGAGCATCTAGCATACTTTTGCCATTTGTAATAGTATTAGAAGTTAGTGTTGAATCATCAGTATGTTTCGAGGATTCGAGTGTTTGATTATCAATAGCATTAACTTCTGCATCAACAGCCCTGTCTCGGACACCAAAAATTAAATCATAATCAAAATCGATTGAATTAACATCTTCAGTATGATTATTTGATTCATTAAGAATTGATTTTTGTTCAAACTGTCTTTCCATTTGTTTGACATAATAGTCATCAAAAGTAAGATTGAACGTTTTTTCAATTTTTTGTGTTCGTTTGTTTAACACTCTATATGCAACTGAATTGTTCGAATAACCCAAGAATATTCCTTCATCAGATTTAGCTTGAAATTTCGAAAGATTCTCTTTGAGGTTCATTATGAAGCACCTCCAACCAAAAAGATGAAAGAATTTGACATTAGGTTTTCGATTGTTTATTATTTCATATGGAGTGATATTAAATCGTCTATGAATAAATGATCGATTCTAATTAAAACATGTTGTTGATACAGCTTCGGCCCATAGGTATTGAGGAAGATTTTCATATGGCAACATTGTTCTTGCTGCTTCGCACAATGACCTATTTCTCCTTTCGAGTACACCATTTTGTTAAGGTGTATATGGTGATGAGAAATTATGCGAAATCCCTTTTCCCATTAGAAACGAATCCATCACATTATTCTTAAACTTAGACCCATTATAACTTTTGATTCTTCGAACATTCTTTTTCATACTCATCTCTATTTTCTTGGTAAATTCGATCATTGTTTGAGCAACTTCAGATTTTAACCTGAGAAAATATACCTAAGTGAATCGTGAAAAATAATCAACTATAACCAAAATGTACCGTTTCTTGTTGATTGCTTCAACAATTGACGGACCAGAAAGATCAATGTGAATAAGTTACAACGGTTCAACAATTTTCGAATCTATGACGATTGGATGTCCTTTACGATGTTGTTTTCCTATTTCGCAAGCTGCGCAAAGAGTATCATTGTCAAATTTCAGCACAGGTAAACCACGAACTAAGTCTTCTATAACTAGCTTATTCAAGTTTTGATAGTTAAGATGTGATAAACGGCTATACCATAACCAACATACATCATTTGAAGCTTTCGAGAGTACACACACAGATGGTTTTCCGACAATTGGTTTGATATCAAGCGTGAACATATCTCCATATCGTTTCGACTTTAACAACACTTCATTCGTTTCAAATTTTGATGTTATGCTTCCTTCATCGTTAAACACAACTTGATTCCCAGTGCCCACAATAAGTTGCGAAACACTTATCAAATTATGTTGAAGACCTTCCACATAAGCAACTCGATTCACTATGAATTGGCCATTTGTTACTTTGCCATAACCTTTGACTTGACATTTATAATTATTTCCAAACTTCACCACTCCAGCATTTTCATGACTTCGAAAATCTCTTAAGTTCTCCTTTCTTCCAGTCATGTGACGAGAGCAACCACTATCAATGTATCATTTCTCATCATATTGCTCATCACACAATACTTGCATTCAATTAAAGAATTTAGGTACCCAAGGCTTTTTGGGACCTTGGTTATTAGCATGACACAATTAATGAAATTTAGAACTAAAGCCCAAGTTTGAACTTTTGTTTTTACACTATCAATTAAGTCAACATCATCAGTTAAAGATATTGAAACATAATTTTTTGATAGTTTTGGACTTTCATTTGATTCCACCTCAGGTTTCTCAATTCGTGTAGCTTTGTTGATTGGTTGCCATCTCTGAACCAGAATATTCGAATCTTGAGAAGATAAACTTCGAGTTGAAGATTCATTCAAATATTCTTCAAAAGCATTTTTGATCTGTTGTTGAGAAAACTTTCCTGATTTGAAATTTGATCAAATGAATTGATAAGAAGCTTGTAATCGATCACTCGATTATACAATTCAAATGCAAAATCTAATCAAATATGTAGATCAGACGTGATTTTTAGAATCAAATCGCTGAAACTTTTGAGTTGAGAAATGACTCAAAAAAAATGATTCAAAATGAAAATCAGATCATTGCAGTTTGATTCCTGCTCTGATACCAATTGAAGAGGAATTGTAACAAGAAATCAAATAAAATCAGAGTTAAACAATCCAAAGATCAATCAAGAATACATAATGTAAATAGAATCTGGTTTCAGCTCACATTACTCTCAAATGAACAAGAGTACAAAAGTAGACAACATATAGGGAAAACTTGTTATCTAACTCTATGTTTAGTTCTTATTTATAAGAAACAAAGAGTACAAAAAATACTAAGTCTACGAGTTACGCTTCGAATATAATAATGACATAGTAAATACATTACATAAGAAATAAATCAAATACACTTCGACTCTTTACAACAAGACTTTGACCCTTAAACGTATTGCTGATAAGAGAAATAAGAGAAAGTTGGTCCTTCAAGAAGAGTCATCAGATAGTGAGATTGCCCCATAAACACCTTTGGGATCGAATTCACCAATCAAAACATCTACTACTACAACAGTTGTTGTTGTTTCACCCGAAGTTGTGATTACCAATTCAGCTACTACGGAGGTTCCAACTTCAGGCATTCTTCCAAACGTATCTAATACGGGTGCAAACGT
Source organism: Lactuca sativa (assembly GCF_002870075.4). Taxonomy (NCBI): domain Eukaryota; kingdom Viridiplantae; phylum Streptophyta; class Magnoliopsida; order Asterales; family Asteraceae; genus Lactuca; species Lactuca sativa. The sequence continues at coordinate 134,564,035 of NC_056625.2, read as the reverse complement.
CAACATGGGTGAGGATGTCACGAATTCAGCTAGTTCTCATGGTATAATCACTTCATCTACTGTCGAACCCACTTATTTCATTAACATTTCACTTCCACCATTTATTTCGAAAGTTCTTACCACCATAACTTCACCAAATTTCGAAAACATCTTACAACAACCCTTCACTACATTGTTCACATCTCAATCTAATGATCCACCAAAGCCTACTTCCAAGGATGAAACTGATGGAGGAGGTTTCAAAGGAGTATTTTTAGACTTAGAATTTGATTCTAAGGAAGAAAACATTCCAGATCATATGCTAATGTCTAGAAAACAGTTCAAGATCCTTAATCGAAAGCTCAACTCTATTCTTCAATCCCAAGCTGACTTAGGGTAAAAACATTATGTTTTGGGTACAGAGCTAGATGTAATGCTCAAGTAACAGGAGTTACGTCTTTAAGAAAAGATGGATATCTTGGATAAAAACAATGAGCTTAGAGTCAAGGCTCAAGCTAACTCATTCAATGGGGAAATCCAAGATTTTAGGCTAGTAGCAAAAGAACGTCATGTTCTATTTGTTAAAGTTGTCAAGACTGTGTGAGAGGATATGAATTGCAAGCTTGAGGAAATGAAGGTTGATGTTTCGAAAGAAATCCAAGAGTTGAATACTACTTATTCTTCTCTTCATTCGAAAATTGATACCATTGCTAGGGTTGTTACGAAAGTAGTGGAATGTTATCAGTCATCACTTCCTAGGGCAGAAGCAAAGGCGAGTGAAGATGTTCAGAATTTCAAAAAGCTCGGAGTTTTACTTGGAGAATTGAAGGAAATTATGTCAAGGCCTTCTACAAATTTTGTTTTCACCCCTGAGTTTTTATCTCAGAAATTCAATTCTCTTGAAGCATTAATAACAAAAGAAGTGGCTCATATATCAAAATTTACAAGTCTTTTACCAACTGGTGCCCCACCTATTGTCACAGGGATACAAGGGGGAGAAATGGAGTTAGTTAGTAACGAAGGGAAAGTAAGCAAAGGAGGAGAGGAGAAAGCAAAAACAGTTGACAAGCTGATTTCAACTCAAATCCCAATTCCCATTGTTTCGAAATTTTATACAGTGATGGCAACAAAAACAACGACAAGACCCATTCAGAAGGGAATAGTTATTGGATCGGAAGGTGTTGGAGGTATTTAAAGTTCTTCGAAACCAAAAATAACTGAAGCTAATAGAGATAAGGGAAAGGGGATTGTTGTTGAAAATTCGAAAGATGAAAAGAAGGTAGAAATTGAAGCAGAAATGGAAAAGAAAAGACAGGTACAAAGTATTATGAGGCTTCGTGAAAATGATCCACCAACAAAGGATAAAGGAGATCCAAGTAAACTTCACAGCTATGAAAATATCGAAGCCAGAGTGTCATACAGTCGCATGTATGCACTTGAAAAGAATCCTAGAAGAAGCTATTCTATCAAAAATACTAATATGAATCAGCTTGATTTTCCAATAAACGAAATGATGTTCATCACAGCTCAATACAAAATTATTTCCAATTTTAGAATGAAGATGATTTTCTCCATATGAAATTAAGGTTTCATGTTGTGGTTAGAAAAGATCAGGAGGAGGTATGGTCCCTTATCAAGATAGTTCAAGTGATAAGTGTGACAAAGGATGTTATGTTTGAAGAGACAATCCAAAATTTTCGGTATCATGTGGTCAGGGCAAACAAAGTGGCATGTGATCTTTCTGTTGCTGATTTTCAATTGTTGAACTTGAATGATATTATTCAATTTGTATTAGTTCTTAAGTATATGGATGCTTCGAAACTACAAGGAACATGCAAGGAAATTTTGAGACTTGGGCTTGGTCATATCAAAATTTTCATACACAATTACTAGGATTGTCTAGCCTTGACCGATATAGAGCTATCTTCTACATTAGGAAAAGAAGTAAAAGTAGATATGGAAGTTGTGAAGTCACAAGCTAAACTTAAGAAGTTTGCTGATGGATAAATTTGTCTAAAGCCATTGGGAAAATCGAAGAGATTTTTATTTCAAGCTTCTGATGTTGAAATGTATACTACAGCTCAGTATATGAACTTTATTGTTCATATGAACAATTGTAAAAAGAACAATGAAGGTGATAAAGATGAATTAAAGAAGGTGATGAGTTGGTACACTGAAATTCAAAGGATGATACATTTTGCTGCTCAAATTCTCACAAACTGAAGTTATACACTGATTACAAAGGGGGAGAATATTGAGTCAAATTTGTTGTAATGTGTCAAAGTTTGTTGAGCTAGTTTCGACTGTTTTTTAAACTTTTTACAAATCATTTTTAGTAATGAAGTCTGAATGTCGAGTCCTTAGTATTTTTGTGTACTTTCAGCTCTCCTATAAATAAGAGATATACTCTTAAATAGATAGAACTTTTGGATGTATTTTCTGTCTAATACTTTGTAACACCCTCAATTCAGAAGACCTGGAAAGGAAAGAAAACCTCAAGATGCGGAAGTAACTCTTCGAGTAGATGGGTGACTTGACGAGTAGGAGCGCGATTTTGGTCGCGGGCTAAGTGACCCACTCGACGAGTTGGCCAGGTTTTGGGAAAACCCTAAATCGGGAGTTGGTGCCCTATTTAAGCATCTTATTCTCATTCTATAAGCCTCATTTGTAGCCTCCATTGTCCAGAACCTATCCCACGAAACCCTAGTGTTCTCTTTTAGTGTGTGAGCCTTATTAAAGGATTTAGAGTGTTCTTAAAGTCTAGAAGAAGAAGAAGGAGGTTGAAGGTCCAAGAAAAAGGTTGTAGATCCAGGAAGTTTGCTTCTTCATCTTCATTTTCTGGTAATCAAGTTCTCACCTTGATTTCTAGTTTGATAGATCTCTTTATATCCCTTTTTATGGAGTTTATGGTCCAAGGCGGATGTCTTGTGGGATTTGGACGTCCCCAAGCTAGATCCTTCCAGGTTTAGAGGTGTTCAAAGTAGTAGAGGCATAAAGGTGGAAGCTTTATGCCATTATACCTCTCCATGAAAATTTTAAGTGGTTGTTATGGCCTTTTGAGCAAAAAGGGCCATGCAAGGGTTCAAAGGTGGCAGCTTTGTGTGGTATCCCGACCCTAGGAGGCCAGATATGGGTCTTGGATGCCTTGAGCTTGTCTAAAATCGTCTGAATAGTGTTGGACATAGAGAGACTCGGTGAGTCAGTTGTGGGACTCAGCGAGTCATGCCAGTTCTTGCCCCAAAACCCTTCTGTTAAGGGTATGAGTGAGCATGGAAAGTGACTCAGTTAGCCTGAGTCCATAATGGTCATGAAGTTCATCGTACTCAATGTGTTGAAGGAAGAACTCGGCGAGTCTAAGGCAATCTCCTTAGTTATGAAGATGGACTCGACGAGTTGTTCATTCAACTAGGCGAGTCACAGACTAGACATATTCATATGTGGATGATGAACTCAACGAGTTCAAGGATGAACTCGGCGAATCGGATGAACTCGGTCCTGATTTTGTGTTTGAAGGAGAACCCGTAGAGTTATTGCTAGACTCGACGAGTGGATTCGGGGTTGTATGGGGTTGGAGGAGTATGGACTCGACGAGTTGGTAGACCAACCCGGCGAGCTAGGTCAATTGGAAGTTGACTTTGACCATTGACTTTGACAAAGTTTGAAAAGGGTTGACTTTTGGATTATTATGGTCTAAATGTATTTTGGGGTATTGATAGTTCGGGAAGCCGAAGGGTCAGCAGTTTAGAAGTGTCGGTTAGCAGTCAGAAGTGTTCAGCGAATCTTAGGTAGTGTGAGGTGAGTCTCCTCATTGTTTGGATGGGTCTACGGCCACAATGTCGGCCCATTTAGTTTATGTATGATAGTAAGACTCGGGGTTAGCCCTAGGTATTGTGCATGAAAGACCAGGAGACGGTTCCAGGCACACAATATGTTATTATGTATGGCAGGAAGACACGGGGGTTAGCCCTAGGCAATATGTATGAAAGACCAGGAGGTGGCTCCTGGCGCACTGTATGCTATTATGTATAAAAGACCAAGAGGTGGCTCCTGGCACAATATATGTGGAGTAGCATAGTAGAATAGTATATATAGTTGCCTTTGTGATGCTTGCATGGAAGACCAGGGGGTGGCCCTTGGCACTTGTCTGTAAGACCCAAGGAGTGGCCCCAGGCTTGACCAGCAAGACCACGTGTGGCCCGTGGCATAACAACAACACTATGTTTGGCACATAGCACCTTACTTGATTATGGATATGTTTGTTATGTATGGCTCATGGTTATGTATGGCAAGTATGGATCAGCTGGTATGTATGGTATGTGGTATCTGGGGAACTCACTAAGCTTCGTGCTTACGGTTTTCATCTATTGTGTCAGGTACTAAGAGTTTTCCAAGGAAGGAGCTCTGGGAGATTGCAGCGCATCACACCACGTTTTCCGCACTAGATGATCTTTGGGATTTTAAAACTTTGATAATTGTTATATTAAGAATGTTGTTAAATGCTTGAGCAAAATTTATTATGCGGTTTTTAATTAATCAAAATAAAATTTTGGTCTTGAATTTTAGCCTTGGTTTGAGGGATTCGGGCACACTCTCGGGTGTGTCTGGACTCAAACTGAGGTCTTGATATGAAAATTTTCAATAGGAACTTGAAAACTAATTGAAAAGAGAAAGAACTTTGAAAAGAACAAGGTGTGTGATGCGTACATTCGACCGAGCTCAAGTAAGTGGTTCCCAAAATCCCAATACATGTTTGATATGTGATATGATATGATTATAGGAACTGCATACTAGATTAGTACTAAGGATCTAGGAGGATGCCTTGAATGCCTGTTGTGTGAGCTACATGCTAGGACTGTCTAGTCAGCAGTAGGATAGTCGGATTATGTTATGCTTGATGTGGTTAATCAATGCACGAATGCGGTTTGATTTGTGCTATAGGGGTCCTGTAAATTTAACTACCTTGTGAGCGGATATGTAACAGTATTCGCAAGCTAGTTAGGGAAAGGAAGTAGGGACTCCTAGTGCAGCTGATGACAGAGAGTATGGCGGAGGGTACCCTAGGAAAGCCTAGGACGAGATTAATGGAAAAGGGGTATCGACAAAGGGACTTGGTCAAGTTGAAGCAATCCTTGAGGAAAGTACAGATAGATATGGAAGGTAGTGTGGGCCCGTACTACTGGAAGTAGAGGATCCGTACTTGAGTCAAGGAGGGCCGAGATGGAACCAGGAAACTTGGATGGTGTGTGAGACCTCTTGGGAGTATGTATGATCCTAACGTTCATGTGTTTATGCTAGTATGGTGATCACACGACATGGAGCAGGAGGATCAAGATCTGGTTCAGGATCAGGATCAGGATCAGGCTTGGGGGCAGGATCCGAGCAGGTTGATGACGGGCTACGCAAGTTCATTGCGTCTGAGATCACGAGAGGTATTCTTAAGTCGACCCCGATGATTTTCGGGTCGATCAAGGAGGGGATTATTGAGCTGATGGAGGATCGCCTTAGAGTGTTCCGAAGTGATATGGCATCCAACCAGATAGAATCGCACACATTGTCCCTTAAGGACCTCTGGGGGAGTGGCGCGCCAGACTTCCACGGGGTGAAGGACCCCATTGTTTCTAGGAGATGGATTGTAGACATTGAGTCTGCACAGTTGACGAGCTTCTTTCCCAAGGGGTCGAAGGTTCGATTTGTTGCACGATGCTTGAGGGACAGAGCTAGAGAATGGTGGGAGTCAGTTGGTGATTCCTTGGGAGCCTCAGCCATTGAGGCTATGACCTGGTCCGACTTTGTGACCAGGTTTAAGGCGGCGTTTGCGCTGGCTGTGGAGCTTCAGCAGCTGGCCAGGGAGTTCCTAGACATGAGACAGATGACGGAGTCGGTGGCGGAGATTACTGCCAAGTTTCGGGAGAGCGCCTTATTGCTGCCTCAATAAGCAGGGGATGATGAGATGCAGAGGACCCGCTATCATGACATGTTGAGAGCTGATATTTGGGAGCATGTCAGCTTCTCGGCATGCCCGACCCTGAACTATATGAATGCCAGGGCGCAGGAAAGGGAGATTGATTTGGAGTACATTGCGAAGAGGAGGTCGGATCAGATGTACACTTTGGACGGTGCCGGGAAGAGACCCAAGACTTCAAATCAACGATTAGTAGGTCGGCAGGGCCGAAGTCAGTGCAGCACGTGCGGGAAACTGCACAAGGGAGTTTGTCGTTCCAGGGGTTTAGGCTGCTACAAGTGTGGCAGTGTTGGTCACGTCAGCAGGGACTGGCCACAGGGGGCAAGCCCATTATGTTTTCACTGCAATCCGGTGGGCCACAAAAAGGCCGACTGCCCGACGATGAGGGGAGGAGCAGGCAGTGCGTCTGCCCCAAACAAATTTGAGGATTACAGATGGGTGAAGGGGTAGGGCCTTGTAGTGACAGATGATGGAGATCTGGATTACAGCAGGGAATGTTGCAGGTATGTATCAATGGCTATTTTCGATTCTATATGTATTAGGATTGTTCTTCCCTCGGACTCAGGTGATAGTATGTATGAGCTGTCTCTCTGCTTGTATTCGGATTGTATTTTCAAAATTGTCATACGCCAATTGCATACCAGGAACTATTAGTAGCTAGTGTAAGGTTATCTCTCACTTCGGGTTCGAAGTGTCCAGTATTATCACGGTTGCGACCGAAAACAGTTCAAGAGCGTTACGTGGAGGTCGGTGGGCAGGGTCCATGAAGTAGCCATCCACCATCATCAGGGTTCAGTGGTTCTAGTCTTGCTGTTTGGGCTAGCTTTTGGAAGCATCAAGGGAAGTGGTCTATCACTAAAGAGGTTGCTCTGAGCATTAGTATATTGTGCTTGTATGCTCGACTACGGGGTAGCCGTAGCATCCACTAGCAGCCAGTCGGTGTAGAAGGTCTTGTCAGACTACCGGATAGCCATAGTATTCACTAGTGGTCAGATAGTAAGAGAAGTGTGGTAAGACTGTAGGGCAGTCCGTAGCAACGGTTAGCAGATAGTGTAGGAGTGTTGCAAGACTATGGGGTGGCCCTTAGCGTTTGCTAGTTAGCAGGTAGAGAAAAGGGAGTTATAAGACTGCAGTGTGGTCTGTAGCAATCGTATATGAGTATAGTTAGACTGCGGTATGGCCCGTAGCATTAGTATAGTAAGGCTGCAGGGTGGCCCGTAGCATTAATCGACAGATAGCGTATACGTGTGGTGAGACTGCAGGGTGGCTCGTAGCCTTAGTTGGCTGGTAGCACAGAAGTGTTGTAAGACTATGGGGGTGGCCAGCAGCCTTCACTAGTTGGCAAAACGAGTATAGTAAGACTGCGGAGTGGCCCATAGCATTCGTCGGTCCCTATTCGACAATACGAGTGTATCAGATGCATGATTTGAGGGAAGCGTTTTTCAGGTAGTTTAAGATAGGGCGGGGCAGCCACCCTGCTGTGAGTGGGCCACAATATGATTGGATTCGGAAGGTGGTAGTTCATTGGAAACCAGGAGTGATGTAAGACTACGGGTAAGCCGTAGCATTAATTAGCATCTTAGTTCGTAGAGTGTGGGCGGGGGCATATCTCCGAGTTAGCATGATAAGAATCAGGAAATTTTAGCTAGTCGAGATTAGAGGATGATTGGTTTTGCGTAGCTCTGGATAAGTGAGACCTATGGGAGAGGTCGCACCGAAGTATAGATGGGTGAGACCTGTGGGCGAGGCCCGAGTTCCTTTAGCAACAAGTGATACCTACTAGAGACCTTAGGGTAAGGTAGGGGATCGAGGATCCTACGTCTCTAAGAGCCATAGTGGTTGGGCTGGTTGAGCAATTCACGGTATCTTCTTAAGTCACTGAGAGTGGCTGAGGGAACGTTCTTGAGTTCGGTAACCGGTGGGGGACCGGTATTTCGGGCAATGGTAGATCAGTAGGGACCAGGGAGGTCTCGGTTCATCTGTTAGGCATATGGGAGTTAGCAGGACTTCAGGTAGGAACGATGGTAAGGAATTTGGTGTACGAAGCCGTGAGCTGATTAGGTGGTGCTGAGTTGCTCACCGCGGAATCAAATGATCTCAGAGTAAAAGCTTTGGCTCGGTGATGTTGTCCTTGTCTGAGCCTTAAACGTAGCAGAGAGGGATATGCTGCTCGAAGGATTGTCTTAATTCTCATGTTGGGTAGAGTTTTCAATATTGGAGCATTGTATGTTGGTTTATTCCATGAGTATTGGTATGATGGCCGGCACTGGGAGTGGTCGGGATTGCGGTTTCAGAAGAGGATTGGTCCTCGAAGGAGATTGGGAAGGTTTCTCGCTTGTGGAAAGTGCCTCGGAAAGGTCAATGACAGTGCAGGGTAAATGGGTAAACCCCTTGTGTATCAAGGGTAAGTGTAACAGGAATATCGGTAAGGTTACCGATTGGGTAAAAGTGATGCACTCGAAGGTAGTAACGACCAGGTTATTCTAAAGATGAAATCCTCCAGGTTTGGATCTGATGGGCGGAGTGTGTAGCTAATGGTAAAGTGGTAACCAGATGGTAAGGTAGTTGACCGGGGCGGACTTCGGGGACGAAGTCTAGTTTAAGTGGGGGAGAGTTGTAACACCTTGAATTCTGAAGACCTTGAAAGGAGAGAAAACCTAAAGATGAGGAAGTGACTCGCCGAGTAGATGGTGACTCGACAAGTAGGAGCACGATTTTGGTCGCGGGTTAAGTGAACCACTCGACGAGTCAGAGGACTGACTCGACAAGTTGGCCAGGTTTTGGGAAAACCCTAAATCATGAGTCGGTACCCTATTTAAGCATCTTATTCTCTTTCTATCAGCCTCATTTGTAGCCTTAATTGTCCAGAAACTGTCCCAGGAAACCCTAGTGTTCTCTTTGAGTGTGTGAGCCTTATTGAAGGATTTAGAGTGTTCTTGAAGTCTAGAAGAAGAAGAAGGAGATTGAAGGTCCAAGATAAAGGTTTTAGATCTAGGAAGTTTGCTTCTTCATCTTCATTTTATGGTAATCAAGTTCTCACCTTGACTTCTAGTTTGATAGATCTCTTTATGTCCCTTTTTATGGAGTTTATGGTCCAAGGAGGATGTCTTGTGGGATTTGGACGTCCCCAAGCTAGATCCTTACAGATTCAGAGGTGTTCAAGGTAGTAGAGGCATAAAGGTGGAAGCTTTATGCCATTATACCTCTCCATGCAAAGTTTAAATGGTTATTATGGCCTTTTAAGCAAAAAGATCCATGCAAGGGTGCAAAGGTTGCAGCTTTGTGTGGTATCTTGACCCTAGGAGGCCAGATCTGGGTCTTGGATGCCTTGAGCTTGTCTGAAATCGTCTGAATAGTGTTGGACATAGAGAGACTTGGCGAGTCAGGCTAGTTCTTGCCCCAAAACCCTTCTGTTAAGGGTATGAGTGAGCTTGGAAAGGGACTCAGTCGGCCCGAGTCCATAATGGTCATGAAGTTCATCGTACTCGACGAGTTCAAGGAAGAACTCGGCGTGTCTAAGGCAATCTCCTTAGTTATGAAGATGAACTTGATGAGTTGTTCATACAACTTGGCGTGTCATAGACTAGACGCATTCGTATGTGGATGATGAACTGGATGAGTTCACGGATGAACTCGGCTAGTCGGATGAAGTTGGTCCCGATTGTGTGGTTGAAGGAGAACCCATCGAGTTATTTCTAGACTCGACGAGTGGATTCGGGGTTGTATGGGGTTGGAGGAGTATGGACTTGGCAAGTTGGTGGACCAACTTGGCGAGTCAGGTCAACTGGATGTTGACTTTGAGCATTGACCTTGACCAAGTTTTCCCAGGGTTGACTTTTGGATTATTATGGTATAAATGTTGTTTTGGGTATTGATTGTTCGGGAAGCCGAAGGGTCAACAGTTTAGAAGGGTTAGTTAGCAGTTTGAAGTGTTCACCGAATCTTCGGCAGTGTGAGATGAGTCTCCTCACTGTTTGTATGGGTCTACGACCACAATGTCGGCCCATTGAGTTTATGTGTCATAGGAAGACCCAGGGGTTAGCCCTGGGCATTATGCATGAAAGACCAGGAGACGACTTATTGCACACAATATGTTATTATGTATGGCTGGAAGACCCATGGGTTAGCCCTGGGCAATATGTATGAAAAACCAGGAGGTGGCTCCTGGCGCACTATATGCTATTATGAATGAAATCCGAGGAGGTGGCTCCTGGCACACTATATGCTATTATGTATGAAAGACCAGGAGGTTGCTGCTGGCACACTATATGCGAAGTAGCCTAGTAGAGTAGTATGTATAGTTGTCCTTGTCATGCTTGCATGGAAGACCAGGGGGTGGCCCTTGTCACTTGTCTGTAAGACCCAGGGAGTGGCCCAAGGCTTGACCAGGAAGACCACGTGTGGCCCATGGCATAATAGCAAGACTAGGTTTGGCACATAGCACCTTACTTGATTATGGATATGTTTGTTATGTATGGCTCATAGGTATGTATGGCATGTATGGGATGTGGTATCTGGGGAACTTACTAAGCTTCGTGCTTACAGTTTTCAGCTATTGTTTCAGGTACTAAGGTTTTTCCAAGGAAGGAGCTCAGGGCGATCGTAACGCATCACACCACGTTTTCCGCACTAGATGATCTTTGGGATTTTAAAACTCTGATAATTGTTATCTTAAGAATGTTGTTAAATGCTAGAGCAAAATTTATTAAGTGGTTTTTAATTAATCAAAAAAAAAAAATTGGTCTTGAATTTCGGGATGTTACATACTCTCTGTGTGCTTTGAAAGTATAATTAAGCTGAAAAAAGATTTTAATTTACTTCTCATAGTTCATATACTTTGATTACTTTGATTTTTTTTCATATACAAGATTAATCACATCTAAACCTATCACATGAAGTATAATCGTGATTGGTTCAAGTCCTTTAAATAGTAGGATACATAGTTAAGATGAGTGATTATTGGGTGAGCAGTATCAAGGGTAGTGACATGGTGCATATCAACATACACGAAAACATGTTCAAAACATTAGATTGCTTGTATGTTCTGGAACTTCTAAATAATTTAATTTATGTTGGTACATTAGCTAAGAATGGGATGAGCTACGTTGGTGAAGGTGATTGGGTTCAAGTCACCAAAGGCTCTCTGGTTATAATTAAAGGGAAGATAAATAATGGAGGGATTTATATTCTAGAAGGCAATACGGTTATAGGCATAGTGGCTACTTCTCAATCCTTAAATGAAGGTGATGCCAACACATAGTTATGGCATCGTAGTTTGGGGCGCAATAGTGAGAAGGGCATGTTAGTTCTAAGTAAACAAGGACTGCTTGATGGAGAGACTACTAGAAAGATCAAGTTTTGTGAAGCCTGCATCAAGGGAAAGCCTAACAAAGTGAATTTCGGTACAGGTTAACACACAAACAAGGAAATCTTGGAATATGTTCACCCAGATTTGTGGGGTCCTGCATCAATGAAGTCTCAAGGAGGATGCTCATACTTTATGACATTCATTGACGACTATTCAAGGAAGGTTTGGTTGTACTTTCTGATGACCAAACATGAGTTGTTTGGGAAGTTCAAGGAGTAGAAGACCATGGTTGAGAAAATGACTAAAAAGAGGTCAAGACTCTAAGGACTTACAATGGGTTGGAGTTCTGCAACGCTCCATTTGATAATCTCTGCAAAGTAGAAGGTATTGTGAGACACCACACTGTACGACACACACCACATAAAAATGGAGTAGCAGAACAGATGAACCAAACACTCTTGCAGCGTGCAAGGTGCATGTGAATATTTGCTAACTTATCCAAGCAATTATAGGCAGAAGCAGGTAATAGTGCTTGCTATCTGGTGAACAGGTTGATGGGTTTTTTAAGTTATAAAATTTTACATGTGGCGGAAAAACAATTAAACCTTTAAGTTCACATGCAACCTAGAAAGGTTCTATGTTTTCTCTATTGATAGCAACTAACTATGAATATCAAGAAACCCAAGGAGAGAGGCTATGAAATCAAAATTCATATCAAATTAGGGTGTGAGAACCTGAAATTTATTCCATCGTTGTAACCCATTTCCGTTAAAAAATTTTATTCTTATTGAAATTTCCGTTAACATTTGGGTTAGACAAATCAATTAATGTTGTATTTTATTTTATCAGTGTCGAAATAAATAAATAAAAACACGTGAAACGCCCTCAAATTTATTTTGAAAAGTTTTTAGTTTACGACCATTTAATCGGGTACGACCATAAACTTCGTTTAACGTCGGTATTGGGTGGATCCCCACCTGGCCACAAACTCAAACCCTATATAAGGGTTGAGTGGTCACCATTGGAGATTTTCCCACTCCTTAAGCTCTCTCTCTCTCTCTCTCTCTCTCTCTACTCTCTCTCTCTCTCTACAACTCGGGTTTTGATCGAAAAACACCTCGTTCAAGCTCCAAAATCGTAAGTAATTCTTCCTAGCTTGTTGTGTAGCTTAGTATCCATGCAAATTGGTGATTAAATCACCCAAATACCTCAAAATCATGTGTTTACGGTTGAGGAACACCCTCAAAACCGTAAACACCCATAAGTGGGTTTTTGAAGCCCCAAAACCCCTCCAAAACCCTTCTAGTGCTTAGTTATGACTTAGGGACTTACATGAATGAGCTTAGAAACTCAAAAACTTGTCATAAGAGGGGTAAACATGAGTTTACGGCCCATGAACATTTATGGACCGTAAACCCCTTTTCATAGACCGTAAACACTTTTGTAAGGTGTTAAATTGCCCTTAAACACCTCCTATGACTTGGATTAATGTCTAGAACCAACCACCATCGAAGTAGGGACCTTAAACATCAAAGAAGCCAAGTCCTTATAGATTTTACGGCCGTAAACTCCCTAAAGGGGTCAAATGGTGCCCTAATTTCCCTCTATGGCTTGTGTAAATGACTAGCAACTTGTATGATTAACCTAGAATCACCAAAGCATGAAATGAAAAAGCTAATATGAGTTTACGGCTGTAAACTCTATGTTTACAGCTGTGAACTCCCCCTAAGATCCAGATGGAGCCCTAGTCACTTCCTAAGCCCTTGAATCAACCTTAGAACCTTCCCTTGTGCAACATAAGACCATTGAACACCCAAAAACACCCCACCCATGACTTTACGGCCGTAAACTCATGGGGGATATGTTCTTTGGGCTGTAAACACCCCAAAGGGTTTACTCTTGAAGAGTAAACTCCTTATCGAGGTCATACACTCCTTAGATGCAACCCGTATCACTTCCAACACTTGAGATAAGGTGTTTTCACGCATCAGAGTGTATTAACTTAGTTAATTAGTGGTTCATTGACTAATTAGATACAATTATGTATCACTTCATGTTACATAGGACACTCGCGTGTGTTCAAGCTCTAAATTGACACCTAGAGTCCTACCTGGCACATCTTCGTCTGGTGAGTTCATACCCCTTAATTAACCTTTTAAATGTTTTTAAATGCTTTTATGGGGGGAATACAAGTTGAATCCAACAATTTATAGTATCAAACACATATGATTTGCAACATACAATCATAAAGGATTTCTATACTTTTAACCGTTTTGCTATCAAAACTGCTTTCAATATTATCAAACTCATTTTCAGGTTAATTTGTTATAAAAACTATTTTCAAACTCTTTTCAAAAACTTCTTATGTTTCTAAAATATATCCACACCAATATATTTATATAAGTAAGATTTGAAGGACTTAGGGATGATAGCTCGCCTTATTTCCTGTTCTTGTTTGATTGGGGTCTTAGGATATATTTTTATCTGTCCGACTGTCGTTGAATTCTTAGTTATATATAGCATATATTTGTGTTGGATATGAATATCTTCAATCAGTTCAATACTTTGGGTATCCAAGAAAGACTGCAACATGCTAGTTAACTATAATAGGTATAGTTAAGGTTTACCACTCTTCATTACCATTACCATGATACTTACCACGGTTAGCACTATTATGAGTCTCTACATGTTAAGTACTATACAAGAAGTATACTATATACTATACAAAAGAACCCTAAATACATTATATCGAGAAGCATACTATACACTAATACAAGAGAACATACTAAAACAAAATGTAACACACTATTCCTCTATACGGCACTTAACTACGCCTTCACCGTGTAACCTTAGTCTCTTGGAGGGACAGAGGGCTCTACGTGTATGGATCTATACAGGGCAGACACTCTCACATCCCGACTGCTAGTTATAGTCCGAGCCAACTAGGCCCGGGGATGATAACCTGCTACCACACTACGTATGACCTGGAGGGTCATGATACATTCGATCACCTATCCGCATGGTTACATAAAGATTCACATTCGGATCCCTAAATTAACAAATTATGAATTAAAGGTAAAGTAGACTTCCCAAGGTGTATTAAATACATATGACTACCTAGAGTCTGCGGTTATTTACCATTCAGTCGGTAGTAACACTACTAGAATCATACATTATTTTCCCATTTACTTTGTTCAAATGAAGTCCAAACTATATTTTTATAATTAAGAGTCAAATTGGGAAATCATATACATACTGAAAGGATCAAACCTACAAATAACCAAGTCTAGGTAGAAGACTACTTTTATTAGAAAATATAGGATTTTCTAGAGATACACACTATTTTCAAACTTGCTAACAACTTTCATGTTACACAATTGTAAACACTTTTATACAAGAAATGACACTAAATTCTTATGAACTCACCAACTTTATGCTGATACTCGTTTTCAAAATAACTTGTATCCTCATGTCGTCAGTAGACAGGTACAGATGCAGCTTTTGGGAAGACGGAGCACATACAAGACTACTCTTTATTTTTTATTATACTTTTGGTGTCTAACAAACTGTACAGAACATGCTTGTAATACAATTACTATATTAATGCAATGGATGTTGTTGCTTGTTTTTACTATTATGCATTGTTATGATTCTGTACATGACGTCCTCCACCGTAGAACGTATTCCTCCGTTCTAGGTTTTGGGGTGTGACATAGGGTTATATACCTTTTGATTATTACTGTAAATAATCTAAGTAAAATCCTTCTTCAATATCGAGCTAACAACAAAGGTATGGTACCTCTAATAGCATGTACCCAAAAGCCTAGTAGCAAGAAGACTTGAGGAGAGAGAAGGTTTGAGAAAAATTCCGACTCTTGAGAGTCTATGGAAGTAGAAGAAAAATGGGATCCATAAGGGTCCTATTTAAAGCCGATGAGGAACCCTTGAAACCCTAATTTGAACATCGTAATAATATATTTCAAAATTGTAATTATCCAAGCCCATAATTATATAATTGGATTATCGTAAAACCTTAAAAGATATAGCCAAATTTCGGCCATATCTAGAAGGTTCTAGAAACCTTTTTTTGTTTAAATATTGAACAATTACATCTCAGTCCATGTATTTCCAATTAATTCTAATTATCCCCGAAATTAATTCCAATTAATTTATGATTAATTCTTAATTAATTTTTATTATTTCAAATTAATATGTTAATCATATAATATATTAATAAATCATTTGTTACATTTTATGAATCATATAATAAGTTAACAAACCAACCTTTTCCTCCAAAAGGCATTCTTTCCAAATACTAGTTTTGAGGACAACCCCAAAAAAGGCTTCGCTTCTACTTCAAGAATATACCAATTTAGTTATTAGCTTAGACACATTAATTCAACAATCTCCCAATTGGATAAGTCTGTAACTACATTTGCAAGTACAGACCTTAAAATAACCAGCAAAGAGTGTTTTCCAAAGCCACTGCCAAACTCTGATTCAAATAACGTATTGGTTCTAAGATAACTGATCAACTATTCATTCATTCTTCAAGATATCATATGGACACAACACATGGATCAGAATCAATCTCATTGTCCGAAATTATATTTCCCAAATTTTAAAGACTTAATTAGACTTCAAATTGAACATATCAATTAGCCTTGGCTGGGCCCATCACTATATAGTCAACATCAAATCATCGAGGGGCCCAATGATATCGCTTTTCCTGTTAGGGAAAAAGGTACGAATTTCTTTGACTATGTAGTCACACAATTTACATACAAATCGCACATGGAATAACCCTTTATAACATCCATTTACGAAATGTGTTTGAGTTAACCAATGCATAAATGATCTGTAAAAATATGAACTAAATATTTCTGCTTTAAGAATAGTATATGTTATTGTCCTAGAATTACTCGTGACAAGTCTCACACCCCCAAACTGGAACGGTGGAAACGTTCAGGGCGGAGGACGTCATGTACAGTATCACAACAGTTTCTTAATAGTAATCAAATCAAACACAACCATTACATTGACAAAATATAGTATTTACATCTGTTCGATACATAGTTGTATGACATCAAAAAGTGTATAGCAAAAATATAAAAGACGTGATTCTAAAAGCTCTAACTACTCAAAACCTGTGGGGGGTACCTATCTACTGGTTCCTTGAGAAAACAAGTAATTTTGAATGTGTATCAACATTTAAGTTGGCGAGTTCATAAGTATGTTTTTGAGATGGAAAGCTTGTCTTTGTTCTTTGAAAATGCTAGTATGTTCTCCTAGAAAATCCTAAATTTTCTGTTGTAAATGTATTATAGTCTTAATGCCATAAAACAAAATGTGTAATAATTGTTGTACTCAGTTAACAGTTTTTCATAGCCTCATTAGTAAATAAAACTAAGTGAAAATGCATGTTTCTCTGAAATATAAGTTCCTATGTACTAGAAAATGGTATTTTCTATTGTACTTGTATGAAAACTTTGTAAATATATGTGCCTAGAAGTTGTTTATGTATTCTTACACTAATCGTATTGTTCAATACCAAATTGTGAGTTATTATAACCATACTTGATGGCCTGAAACGACATTCTTCAGGTGTCGGAATCAATATGACATTTGTCACCCCAGGCCTTCCGGCCTAACTGTAGCTAACAGATAAGGTGCAGGATTGTCAGTCCCGTATATATCTATACACAAATCCACGCTCTCCCTCCAGGTGACTCTGGTTATAATTTCAGAGCTTGGTAGGAACTAAGATAAGTACTTGAAGTGTGTCACATAAAGCTATACTGACAATTACGTGTAGAATAAATGAAAATCACCCTGTAATGAATAACTGTATGTATGTTCCATAAACTATACCTAATATAGTTTATATGTTTGTTTCTGTAATAGGGCCTATACTTAGTAAGATAGTACTTATGTTCCATAAACTATACCAATTAAAAATTATATGTTTGTTTGTATTGTATCTCTACATTTAGTATTAATGATATAGGTGTTCCATTACCTATACCTAATATAGCTTATATTTATGTTCTGGTATCGTTTCATGAATTAGTAAAATTGTAAGAATGCTCCATAAACTATACCTATTCTAGTTTATAAGTGTATGTTCCATTTGTAATGTAAATATTCTGAAAATTATCCTTTACTCAGCATGTTACAAAGGTTTAGATATTTGTACGCATATATAAATATATAGAGCATATATAATTGAAATTAAATCACAGTCGGACAGGAGAATATTCCTTAAGCCCACAACCAAACAAGGAACATGGGTTATGGAAAAAACACCAGTCCTAAGCCTACTGAATCTCATTTATATAAATATATTCATATATAACTATGTCGTAGTGAAACAATAATTGAAACTGTCAAAATAATTTAGAATAATCTGAAACAGTCTAAAATAAATTTAGAAACGTAGGAATGTTTATAGAAATTTTTATTGTGTCGTACTTGTATTCCCCCCCCCCCCTAAAAATGGAAAAATAGTGAAAACTTAGGGGTATGAACTCACCTCTAGTGCGTGTTCGCGTTCGGATAGCAAAACTGTAGAGACGATCCTCAGAGTGTTATACATCACTTAAGCTTATGTAAGGAGTAATTACCAAGAATTATTAGGAGTGTGGATGAGGGTTTTCGGTCTAGCCTTCACCGAAATCCATGATTTCGGTCTTAAAACCACAATCGAGAACCAGGTTCTCAGGCTTATGGTGTTTTCGGTCAGAAACGAGTTTTCGGTCTAAGCATTTTTCGGTCAGCTTGAAGATTTGAAGGTTGTTCTTGGTGCTCTTGGTGAAAATTATGAAGATTTGAAGAATTTTTCTTGAAGGTTTGAAGGATCTTGTATGATACCTGAGAGCAAAATGGGAGTGTTTTCGATTGAAAATGTGAGAAAATGACTTATTTTTTGGGGAAGAATATATATATATATCGTGTTGGTTTTCGGCCGGAAAGACGTTTTCGGTCCGAAGGGTTTGCGGTCCGAGGGTTCTCGGCCGAAAAGGGTTTTCGATGTGAGGGTTCTCGGTTCCAAAGGGCAAATATTTTATTTTTAAGTGTATTTTATTCAAAACACTAATATAAAAACCTCATTTATATAATTTAAATCATATTCTAACCCTCATAAGTTTAACGAGATGAACAAAACTCGATCTTATTTATAGAGTTTGACTTTTATGGACTTGAAAATAATGGGTTGTTACAGCAAGACCCATGAAGAAATCTCTAAGTGTGGGTTTATCCAATACTTAAAATTCCTATTTTCAAAGTACTCATGAATATTGTAGCAATTCAAATTGCAATGCCTTAACCTCAATCGACAATCTACAATCAATTTATGACAATCTTAATTCACTACTTACTTCCAAAAGTATGAACAACTGTGGAAGTTTGAATAATTCAAATTACACAAGAAGTGTAAACATGCAAAAAGAAGCACAAGAATAAATAATTGAACAAGGCAATACGATACTCATAAATAATTATCTATTATTCATTCACCAAATCAATTATATTTATTTTGTTACAAGTTTCAAACATATCACTGTTAGATGCATTTTATATGCGTCTTTTAACAAGTTCTTCTCTGTACTTTTCTATAAAACTAACTATCTCCCTAATGTTATTATAAATGGCATGTTTCTCCTTATATTTGTAGAATGCTCGTACTAAGGCATATCCCTATAAATGAATAGTTAGATAAGCTCGACTCATCATGGAACGAACCATATCTAGCAAGGCTTGACTACACCTCTTAGCCACACCATTAAATTGGGGTGTTATGGGAGGAGTCAATAGTGAAACGATTCTACATTCCTTGAGATATTCGTGGAACTCGATAATAAGATACTCACCACCTCTGTTAGATCTGAGCATCTTTATCTTCTTTCCTAATTGATTGTAAACCTTGTGTTTAAACTCTTTGAACTTTTCAAAGGTTTCCAATTTATGTTTTATTAAGTAGATACAACCATATATGCTATAATCATCTATAAATATCATGCAATATCGATTATCATCTCTTGTGGTGGATCTAAATGGGCCACACACATCCGTATGGATTAGATCCAAAAATCCTTCGCCGTTTGTCATCTTGCTCAAGAGACAAGATTAGCATTCATCATCTGTCCTAAAATTAAATGATTCCAAGACTCCATCCTTTTGGAGTTGGGCGATGCATTTCTTGTTTATGTGCTCAAGACGACAATGCCACAAACATGATTTGTCTATGAATCAATATGAAACACACTATTGCCTATGTTATCAACACAAGTCACAGTTTCAAAGACACCATTAGAAGGTAAATCTTCAAATATAAAAATTCAATTATGATAAACAACAATAGAACCAACTTCATTATAAAATGAATATCTAAAACCTTGTCTAAATAGTGCATGAAATGAAATAATGTTTCACGTCATATGTGATGAATAACAATAATTAATCAAATTAACCCTAACACCACTACTAAGCACAAGCCCATGATCAGATTGAGCTTCCTATGTTGCACCTCCTCACTTTAGCTTAGTTCTTACAAATTAGAAATAATGTGGAAAGCACATTCTGTGACCATGACCCAAGAATGAGAAAGTTGTGTGTTATTAACTTCAATAATCTAAATACCTGAAGAGGACACCTTGATCTTGCCATTTTTCAAGTCCTGCAGGTATTTAGGGCAACTTCTTCTCCAATGACCCTTTCACCACAATGGAAGAAAGTGGCCTCCTTTGGATCACTAATCGCATGGACATCAAAGTTGGGCTTTGACTTTGACTCACTGCTAGACCCTCTAGCATGGGCCTTCCCTTTCCTAACAGGTTGGGAAGGAGCCTTCCTCTTTTTCCCTTCTCCAAATCCAATGGCCAGGATTGGAGCATTTGCTGCAGTAGAGGCATGATTATTCTTCATCCCCGATTCAGTAGTTTGCAACAAATTATGGAACTGAATCAATGTCATCTCCGTATTGTTCAAATAATAAGTCAGAAGGAACTGATCATAACAAAGAGCTGATGAATTAAGGACCACGTCAATGGCTAACTCATCATCGAATGACACATTAGACCTACAAAGTTGCTCCCGTACCTTTGCATCTTTTGTATGTGAGGGCAAATAGATTCTCCTTCCTTGAGCTTGCACACCATGAAAAATTTGACCACTCTGAAATTCTCTTGTCGCTACTTCTTGTGGAACTTTCCATCAAGGTCGAGAGCCATCTCGTATGGCCAGTATTCTTCACAGAACTTGGCCAATTCAGGTGCAATAGTAGCCACCATCATGCATGTTAGGAATAAATTCCTTAAAGATCGATGAGATTCAGAACAAGTAAAGTATGAACAAAACGATGATTCAAAGGTGTTGAATGATTAGCAGACATGCCTTAGAAGAACTCTATGAAGAATTGCGACTGTAGAGGCGTGATTAGGGTTACAAAGTAAAAGATAAGAGTCAACAAAAATACGATGTATGCATGCATCTTAAATACTCTAACCCTAGAATAATAATGAATAGACAGGCCCAACTCGATAATAAAAAGAGTAAGTAATAGGCCCAATGACGTAACATCTAATTGTTGGAATAGTGTCTAAGGATGCAACTACATTAGGCAAGTATTTGACCCGGTTGTGCATGGTCCTTTTGGGTTGCCTTCACCATAGCAACTTGATAGGATGATTTATTAAGAGAGAGTAAATATTATTAGTATATTATGAGAATAATATAAAGAATAATATATTGTTATTTGGTTAATATAAGTCATAGAATTAATTGGAATTAATTTGGTGACTTAAAAAGATTAATTAAATAAGAGGGTATAAACTGTCAATTGTTTGATAGTTAAACTTTAGACTGTAAATCCATATAGATATGGATTGGACGGATTCTAGAAGCTAAAGGATAGCTTAAATCGTCCATTGCTTATCTAAGGAATGGATTTGGATAGCCTTAAGAGAAGATTATCCAATTAGGGTTTAGGTTGTAACCCTTAAGGAGTCTACAAGTATAAATAGAACCTATGCCAAAGGGAAATCGACACTTCATCTAAAGTATACATCCCCTGGCCGATTTCCTCCCCTCTCCTCTCTCCCAAATCATCCTCCTTGCTAGTTGGTGTTTGTAAGCCATTAGAGGAGTGACAATTGTGACTCTAGAAGCTCCAAGACAACAAGATCAACAAGGAATTAAAAGGTATGATTCTATATCTGTTTCAATATTGTTATTACACCTAAATAGTTATTAGAAGTCTTGGATTCAAGCATTAGGGTTTTGCATGCGCACATAGGAAAGTTCTTATGGCTAAAACCCATCACTAATACCCAAGAATCTCCCTCTTTGCATCAATTGAGGTATGAAACCATTAGCCTTGGATTCGCTTCTAAACTTCGTAAACTTTGGGAATAATGCCAAAAATTATCTGTCGAACTTGCATGTACCACAAAATCATATCAGTGAATCACTTGACGTCATCCTTATTGTTTCCCTTGAATCTCTTCAGCAAATCCAGTATATGCTCAAGGAATTTAGTAGTGGACAAATGCTTGTCAGAAAGGAAGAAACAACCTTTGTGATAGTCTGCACCGGTTCGTTCCCTAGCATGATACACAACATACCATTCCATTCTATAGATCTTCCCCAGCTTCAGCTTCTCAAAATCGTTTGGAAATTCCTTAAGAACAACAGAAGGATTCTTTCGCAACACCGTTGCAACCTCTACATTCATATTTCCAATCTCTTAAATGTAAAACTTGATCATTATTTGGAGATGAGACATGACAGGTTCATATTTGTCTTTTTCTTTCGGCATCATGTTGTAAAGAACGAACTAGTCATTGGGGTTGAGACAAGGCAAGTCTGCGAGAGTGAACTCGCAACACTGACTGGTTCAACCTCTTGCGACTTTGAACTTCGCGTTCGGAAAGCTATCAATCTCGGTTGGTCCAGTGACTTTCACATCGGCTATTTTGTTCAGGGACCAAGTCTAGTATTTATTGGATTAATGTCTAAGTCCATAACTATATTTAGTATGTACTTGACCCGACCCGGCATGGTCCATTTGGGTTGCACTTCACCGACACAATTTATATGGATAATCTTTTGAGAATAGTATGTTTATGATTAATATTAATATATTATAAGTTCTAATATATTAATATGGAATCATATTATTTAATTAGTATTGATCAAGAATTAATTTATAATTAATTAAGTGATCAAAAGGAACTAATTAAATATGGACTCTTATATATATGGAATGGGCCAAGTTCATTTAGGTTGGGCTAAGCTTTCATGGATAGTCCATGGAGTGTTTAACCCATGGATCCTAGGAAATGAAAGGTCATGGGTATTAGGGTTTAACCCTAATCCTCCACACTATATAAAGATGTCCTTGGTTGGTGAAATTGGCACTAGTGTGGTACACTAAGTAGGGCTAGCCAATTTCACTAGAGAGAACCAAGTATCCATATTCTCTAAAGTCTTCCAAGGTGTTTTGGTGATTTGTGATTCCATTTGAGGCTTCCACACTATTGGGGCTAAGCTCTTAAAGCTTGAAGACATCAAGCTACATCAAAAGGTATGTCATCTAACTAGTTAGGATTAAAGCCTTGGAAAGTTCTTATTTGCATGTATTATACAGAAAACATAGATCCAAGGTATTTAGGGTTGCATGTACACCATAGGAGTGTTAGAATGCTCAAAACCCAACAGTGGTATCAGAGCCTAGGCTTGTTTTCAATTATACTTGATGCAAATTGCTGAAAAATGCTGAAAAACTCGATTTTCTGGCTTTCTGGGCACTGGACTCGCCGAGTCCATGAGTAAAATCATCCTACTCGCTGAGTAGGTTCATGCACTCGACGAGTAGGATCCCCATACAGCATATATTCGACTTTTTTTGGCTAGAAATGGACTAGGAACATTACCCTAAGTTGTTTTTGAACTTATAAACTTGTTTTTGATGTGGTAATGTTCATGCTAATCCAATTTCAAAGATAATTGTCAATAGATTCATGTTTTGAATTAGTTTAGTGATTAGGCTAATTACATGAAAAAGTTTGATTTGAATTATCTTGTTCTTATGAGTTGCTTAGATTAATAGAAAGTTATGTGAAATTATTGTTTTCAATCCAAAGTAATCTAAGAGTTGATTCTAAAATGTGTTTTTGTAACTTGTCCTCAAGTTATATGAAAAGTCACATTTAAGTTTCATAAAACTCATAAAAGTTGGCAATGGTTACAAAAGATGAAGAGTCTTGTCCTTAAGTTATGGAGGTTCAAGAGTCACTTCATTAATAAATAGATAAATAAAGTGTAACCTTAATTAATTCCATAAGTTATAAAATAAAGAAAAGTAATTCTTTTATTAGTTTAAAGTCTTCCATAACTTGTCCTCAAGTTATGGAACTTGAATAGTTTTTAGATTAAAACTACTTTAAACACATAAGTTATGGAATTAATTAGTTTTGAATAGTTTCAAAACTTGCCCTCAAGTTTTGGAAATTGAAAAGTTTTCACTTATGAATACTTTAATTCCATGTTAGCCCTTAGATTTTTAAAAGTTAAAATTCAACCCTTATACTTTATAATATTATAAGTTAATAATATATATATATGTATAAGAGTAAAGTCAGTCTTACCGCAAGTACGCCTCATTCACAAAGCCGGTCAATAAGATGGGTATAAGGTTGTTGCCTATAAAATGGCAACTTAATGGGTGTCCACTCTCACCCACCGCTTGCTTGACTGGTGGAGGGTCGTTAGCCGAACGGGTTTGACAAGACTATAATTCTCCCTTCATTAAAAGTATTAGTGATAAATACTAAGTAACTAAACTCTTAATAATACCCAATCTTAGTTACTTAGGAAAATGTGAATAAGGTGCTAATCCATGAAATTACACTTTGCACTTTGTTTAAGTCGGTTAGTGGAGCGTGTGTGGTTAACCGGCACACTAACTCGTATTTAAAAAGGTAGGCAAAGGGTAACTTAATGTTTATCATAGTATCGATGGAGCGTGTGTGGTTAACCGGCATATTGATTGAGCGGTAAACACTTAAGGGTACCAAGTAATTTGCATGGTTACTTCACACCTTGTTTTGTGATCCTCGGCATCCCAGTCACAAAACCTGAAGGGCACACTGGAGATTGAAACATGCCATTGAACAGTTCAATGAATCTCAAAGATCTAGGAGTTTCAAAACCAATTAAAAAAAACTTAATTATTATTTCGTTTTTCATGGTGGAAATTGGTGAATCGTCATTCACCTACCTTCAAATATTTTATAGCTTGGATTACGGCATCCCTCTTCTAAGTTATAAAATAGTTTGTTGGGTCCTAGCCTTAATATTTCATATTGGGTGTCATATTAAGGACTTTAAATCAACTATCTTGAATATCTCCCAAAAACATGTCTGGTTTAGACATTTATGATCTTCCCAAATCTCTTGAAACAAGCTTTCCTAAATGAAGATGATGTCCCTTGGAAATCATACTTCTTTCACCTCCTCCAATTATTCTCCCTAACCCACAAGTTCTTGAAAAGTTTAAGGTCACTCAAGCCCTATTGGCAAGGCAAGGTTTAGGTGTGGTCACATGTTGGAGGTGTAGTCACATATTGACAAGCCGGGAGAGTTGGGTGTCAAAGTCTTGAGAAAGTTGGTGGTTCAATCACTTTCTAAGTCACGTAGTGAGTTCCTTTGGGACACCTACGAAACAGACTATGACAAGACCCTTAATGATCTTAACTATTTGTTAAGATCAACTTCCTTAAAACTTGATGGACATTGACAATAGTGACACAGGAAATCCAGAAAAGCATTCTCTTCCAAATGGAAAGGGATCAGCCATAGTCAACTCGGTTGACCAAATGGTAAAGAGAAAAACTAAGTCTGTGATAGTCTCGTGTACCATTATCAAAGGGTCCATATGTTTATATTGCCAAAGAAAGGGGCATTGGTTGCGAAGCTGCCAAATTTACCTAAGGATGTTAATGTCAATAAGTTTGACACTACTTCAGGTAAAGTCCACTATCTAACTCTGCTAAGTTTCTATTCTGAGATTCTTGATACATGATGTGACTGGGTCACATGGTGATGTTTTAAGAATCAAAGAAAAGTGAAGAAACTGAAAGAAAGAATATGCTGAATCTGATGGCGTAGATGGATTTCTATCGCATAGTTTGAAGATCGGATTCTTGAGCTACTTCTTAGGAGTTATGAGATATTGCTTAGGAATAGATAACAACAAGTTTTCATATGGATTGTAAGGATAAGTTTTTCCGCATAGTTTTAAAATAAAAGAAAATTTTTGATTTTATTTATTTTAAAATATCCTTACAATGGCATTTGAGGAAAAATTGTTGCTTATATGATTCCATTAATAGCAATAGTGGAAATATGAAATTGATTCTTTCATTTGTGGTAATCTCTGAATTTACCAAATAAGGAAAGATTCTCATCACCCAAGTTTCAATTGGATTGGAACTTGGAATCATGCAAGTTGTATAGCATGATGAATGAGAACTTTCAAGTATTGGAAAATTAAGACTAATTACTTGTTCACATGGATGTGTGAGTCAAGTGAAGGACTAAGGGATCGAGTACACAGTCTTGTGCACTGATTAAGTCCACCACAAAAGATCGATAAGATTATTCGTCATAATTTACTATAGCTCAGTAAATATGGTTATACTTACAAGCTTAAGTGTAATTCTGAGACATTGGAAAAGGTTCCAATGTATGGCAGAGCGAATAAGAAGAATCAAATTAGGCAGGAGGATAAAAGTTTCTCAAATCTGAAAAGATGGGAGAGAGTACTTTCGTATCAGTTTTGTGATCATCTTAATGATTTAGAGACCTTATCACAATTCATCCTCTAAGAGCCTTCTTATAGCTAAGAAGAGGAACTTGAATTGTTGAAGTGGTTAAATCAAGAAGATGATTCATACTTCGTTCCAAAAACAATTCTTAGAGTTATACTCTAAGATTGTAACTTGAGAGACATGTCTTAAAGAAGGTTTAAAACACTTGTTAAATGTAAGAGTAAAAGTTTTCTACTCTTGTACATTTGAAATTGGTAAGTTGTGATGTTTTGGATAAAACAAAGACCAACTTAGGCCAATTGTGTGAAGTGTTTGTCTTGATTAGAATCCGCACTATCTCTTGGATGTTTGACAAGGGAGTCTTATATGTAAAGAGGACAGTGGGAGTCTTAAAGGTCTTGAAAGTCTCAAGAACTAATCAAGAATAAAACATGAAGTTCTTCACTAGCACACGACTTGAGGTTTATAACCTATCGTGTTGACATATTCTGTGCCCATTCTAGTTAAAGTTGGGTTTGCATATGAGTTCTTAGAGTTCTCAATTTGTTGCACAACAACTTGGAAGCAATGGCAGGCCCTTGAGCTGCCAGGTGGCAAGAAATTAAGATTGAGTTCAGTCCATATGAGTTTGGATTTGTCACTAACCTAGTCTTGTGATTATGGTTTTGACGATTCACATGGATAAGAACACATACACCATTAAATCTAATTGTCATAAGGATTCTCTCTGATTCATGAAAATGATGGTGAGGAAACACTTTCACTAAGTAGATTTTAGCTAGATAGCAATTGTGATATTTGCATTCTCAAAGTCATTAGTGGAGCGTGTGTGGTTAACTGGCACACTAACCTGGACTTGTGAGAAGTGGCAAAAAGGTCTAACCATTATGATTACGGCATCCCTCTTCATAATTGTTTAGACACACCTATGAGCTATCTAAGGGAAGGTGTATGATTTTGATAAAGTCTTATCAAAACAATCTAGTATCAGAAATCTGAACTTTGGTAAGAAAGTCAATGAAGTATTGATTTCTAGAAGTCCAGCTGATTTCTGACTACATGTCAAAGCTAGTGGGAGCATAAGTGTTATGCTAATAATCATCATGTTAGTGGGAGCATGATAATTATGATAAGTATTGCAAGCTAGCAATGTTAATTATAGAAAATAAAAGATTTCAATTGGGAAAAGTTGTTTTCCTATAATTAAGGGAGAGGAAATTATACTTCATCTCAAATCTATAAGCTTAGATCGTGAGGTTTTAATCATTTAGTCAAGGATATATATATATATATATATATATATATATATATATATATATATATATATATATATGAATTTCATGTTGGAATGGCTCAACATAAGGAAATTCTGTATATGGGTCCATTATTTGCGTTCTAAAATTCGATTATGATTACGGCATCCCTTTTCATAATCTGAATTGTGAGAACTTGGCAAATTGAAATGGAAATATTATAGCAAAAGACTGGTTTAGTCTTTATGTGAGACATCATGACTCGTGTACCATATGCTTCGGATATAGGATCGATTATATGTGCTATATTCATCATTTCTAAAATTTTCCAAATGCCTGGGGCATTAAGAAGGGAAAAGGTTTTAGAACTGGATATGACTAAAAGGATTAAACAATTGTCGGGGACAATCTAAGGTTTACCAAAGATTGGTTGCTCAAGGACAGTTGGAAGTATAGTGATAATTCTGGAAGGACCATATTGACATATTCTGAAAAGAGGCAACTCTTGTTCAGAAGTGATAGTCAAAATGGAATATGGAAATGGTTCAAAGTTAGAAAGTATTCAATTTGTAAGATTAGGAAACTTAATGCAAGAAGGATATTTCCAAGGAGTTGATCTCCTCTGGAATACTCTGTAATGGTTTTTTTTTTTTGCCAAGTCTTAGTGAATTTGTGCATAATCATTACAAGAGGATCAATGCATATAAGTTTAGAATCTAACAGATTTCGGTAAATGGCATGAATTTGGAATTCTTGCATTTGCAGTAAGGGTTTGGGAGTGTGAAAAGAGAATCATTGAAGTTATGTTCAATTGATCTAGTTCACAAAGTAAAGATCATAGACAAACACAATATGCATACTTGGTGTGTGGCATGACTAGTGTTTAGAAAACATAGTGTACATGCTTGGAGCATGGGACAACTATTGTTTTAAATTCAAGAATAAAGTTGATAGCTGAAATAGTATACAATGAATAATGTGTAATCATATGGTGATAAATAAAAGGTGTTTTATTTATGTTCATAGGTTTTGATACCATATTGGATTCAATTATTCTTGTGTTTCATTTTGCATGTTTTGACTTCCAGAATAAACTAGGTTATTCTTCCGGAATGACTAAGTTATTCAAACCATCCACAGTCGGTCATATATTGGAAGTAGATATGAATTAAGACTGTCATGGGTTGGCTTTTGGAGGTCTAAGGTGTTGGACAAAGGGCTACAACACTCATGAGTGCTCATAAGTTCTGAGTATTGGATTCAACCCGCGCTCATTGGAATCACTTCATGGATTTTATCACGAGTGATCATGAGACGATAATATCTTATATTCTTCAAACCTAGAGATATGAGTTGTTACTATGAGTTGGTTGTACATTGATTGCATGAAAACGCATTTGGTAACTCGGTGCTATAAAACGTGTCTTTGTGTATGATTCAACAAATAGTAGAACAAGCCATATGAGTCGAAGTTTATCCATTCCTTTTACCTTCGGGATAAAAGAGATATTTGTGGGCCCCTCGATGATTTGATGATGACAAATGGAAGTGCTCGGCCGGGCCAGGACTGATTTGATTTGTTCAATTAGTCAGTCGTCATAAATCGGAAATCGGGAAACAACAAATGGACAGAGAGAATGATTATAATCCATGTCTCAGTCCATATGATATCTAGAATGGAGGAATATATGATCCCTTATCTAATGGACAAGTTCGTTGACAAGATCAGAGTTCGACAGCGGCTTTAAGAGCTACGATTGCCAGTTAGGTTTGAAGTCATACGCAATAATAGTTTTAGACTTATCCAAGTGGGAGACTGTTGGATTAATGTCTAAGTCCATAACTATATTTGGTATGTACTTGACCCGACCCGGCATGGTCCATTTGGGTTGCACTTCACCGACACAATTTATATGGATAATCTTTTGAGAATAGTATGTTTATGGTTAATATTAATATATTATAAGTTCTAATATATTAATATGGAATCATATTATTTAATTAGTATTGATCAAGAATTAATTTATAATTAATTAAGTGATCAAAAGGAACTAATTAAATATGGACTCTTATATATATGGAATGGGCCAAGTTCATTTAGGTTGGGCTAAGCTTTCATGGATAGTCCATGGAGTGTTTAACCCATGGATCCTAGGAAATGAAAGGTCATGGGTATTAGGGTTTAACCCTAATCCTCCACACTATATAAAGATGTCCTTGGTTGGTGAAATTGGCACTAGTGTGGTACACTAAGTAGGGCTAGCCAATTTCACTAGAGAGAACCAAGTATCCATATTCTCTAAAGTCTTCCAAGGTGTTTTGGTGATTTGTGATTCCATTTGAGGCTTGCACACTATTGGGGCTAAGCTCTTAAAGCTTGAAGACATCAAGCTACATCAAAAGGTACGTCATCTAACTAGTACTTTGTAGTATAAGAACTTCGTAATATGCTAGTTAGGATTAAAGCCTTGGAAAGTTCTTATTTGCATGTATTATAGAGAAAACATAGATCCAAGGTATTTAGGGTTGCATGTACACCATAGGAGTGTTAGAATGCTCAAAACCCAACAGTGGTATCAGAGCCTAGGCTTGTTTTCAATTATACTTGATGCAAATTGCTGAAAAATGCTGAAAAACTCGATTTTCTGGCTTTCTGGGCACTAGACTCGCCGAGTCCACTGATGAACTCGCCGAGTCCATGAGTAAAATCATCCTACTCGCTGAGTAGGTTCATGCACTCGACGAGTAGGATCCCCATACAGCATATATTCGACTTTTTTGGCTAGAAATGGACTAGGAACATTACCCTAAGTTGTTTTTGAACTTATAAACTTGTTTTTGATGTGGTAATGTTCATGCTAATCCAATTTCAAAGATAATTGTCAATAGATTCATGTTTTGAATTAGTTTAGTGATTAGGCTTATTACATGAAAAAGTTTGATTTGAATTATCTTGTTCTTATGAGTTGCTTAGATTAATAGAAAGTTATGTGAAATTATTGTTTTCAATCCAAAGTAATCTAAGAGTTGATTCTAAAATGTGTTTTTGTAACTTGTCCTCAAGTTATATGAAAAGTCACATTTAAGTTTCATAAAACTCATAAAAGTTGGCAATGGTTACAAAAGATGAAGAGTCTTGTCCTTAAGTTATGGAGGTTCAAGAGTCACTTCATTAATAAATAAATAAATAAAGTGTAACCTTAATTAATTCCATAAGTTATAAAATAAAGAAAATTAATTCTTTTATTAGTTTAAAGTCTTCCATAACTTGTCCTCAAGTTATGGAACTTGAAGATTTTTTAGATTAAAACTACTTTAAACACATAAGTTATGGAATTAATTAGTTTTGAATAGTTTCAAAACTTGCCCTCAAGTTTTGGAAATTGAAAAGTTTTCACTTATGAATACTTTAATTCCAATTTAGCCCTTAGATTTTTAAAAGTTAAAATTCAACCCTTATACTTTATAATATTATAAGTTAATAATATATATATGTATAAGAGTAAAGTCAGTCTTACCGCAAGTACGCCTCATTCACGAAGCCGGTCTATAAGGTGGGTATAAGGTTGTTGCCTATAAAATGGCAACTTAATGGGTGGCCACTCTCACCCACCGCTTGCTTCACTAGAGAGAACCAAGTATCCATATTCTCTAAAGTCTTCCAAGGTGTTTTGGTGATTTGTGATTCCATTTGAGGCTTGCACACTATTGGGGCTAAGCTCTTAAAGCTTGAAGACATCAAGCTACATCAAAAGGTACGTCATCTAACTAGTACTTTGTAGTATAAGAACTTCGTAATATGCTAGTTAGGATTAAAGCCTTGGAAAGTTCTTATTTGCATGTATTATAGAGAAAACATAGATCCAAGGTATTTAGGGTTGCATGTACACCATAGGAGTGTTAGAATGCTCAAAACCCAACAGTGGTATCAGAGCCTAGGCTTGTTTTCAATTATACTTGATGCAAATTGCTGAAAAATGCTGAAAAACTCGATTTTCTGGCTTTCTGGGCACTAGACTCGCCGAGTCCACTGATGAACTCGCCGAGTCCATGAGTAAAATCATCCTACTCGCTGAGTAGGTTCATGCACTCGACGAGTAGGATCCCCATACAGCATATATTCGACTTTTTTGGCTAGAAATGGACTAGGAACATTACCCTAAGTTGTTTTTGAACTTATAAACTTGTTTTTGATGTGGTAATGTTCATGCTAATCCAATTTCAAAGATAATTGTCAATAGATTCATGTTTTGAATTAGTTTAGTGATTAGGCTTATTACATGAAAAAGTTTGATTTGAATTATCTTGTTCTTATGAGTTGCTTAGATTAATAGAAAGTTATGTGAAATTATTGTTTTCAATCCAAAGTAATCTAAGAGTTGATTCTAAAATGTGTTTTTGTAACTTGTCCTCAAGTTATATGAAAAGTCACATTTAAGTTTCATAAAACTCATAAAAGTTGGCAATGGTTACAAAAGATGAAGAGTCTTGTCCTTAAGTTATGGAGGTTCAAGAGTCACTTCATTAATAAATAAATAAATAAAGTGTAACCTTAATTAATTCCATAAGTTATAAAATAAAGAAAATTAATTCTTTTATTAGTTTAAAGTCTTCCATAACTTGTCCTCAAGTTATGGAACTTGAAGATTTTTTAGATTAAAACTACTTTAAACACATAAGTTATGGAATTAATTAGTTTTGAATAGTTTCAAAACTTGCCCTCAAGTTTTGGAAATTGAAAAGTTTTCACTTATGAATACTTTAATTCCAATTTAGCCCTTAGATTTTTAAAAGTTAAAATTCAACCCTTATACTTTATAATATTATAAGTTAATAATATATATATGTATAAGAGTAAAGTCAGTCTTACCGCAAGTACGCCTCATTCACGAAGCCGGTCTATAAGGTGGGTATAAGGTTGTTGCCTATAAAATGGCAACTTAATGGGTGGCCACTCTCACCCACCGCTTGCTTCACTAGAGAGAACCAAGTATCCATATTCTCTAAAGTCTTCCAAGGTGTTTTGGTGATTTGTGATTCCATTTGAGGCTTGCACACTATTGGGGCTAAGCTCTTAAAGCTTGAAGACATCAAGCTACATCAAAAGGTACGTCATCTAACTAGTACTTTGTAGTATAAGAACTTCGTAATATGCTAGTTAGGATTAAAGCCTTGGAAAGTTCTTATTTGCATGTATTATAGAGAAAACATAGATCCAAGGTATTTAGGGTTGCATGTACACCATAGGAGTGTTAGAATGCTCAAAACCCAACAGTGGTATCAGAGCCTAGGCTTGTTTTCAATTATACTTGATGCAAATTGCTGAAAAATGCTGAAAAACTCGATTTTCTGGCTTTCTGGGCACTAGACTCGCCGAGTCCACTGATGAACTCGCCGAGTCCATGAGTAAAATCATCCTACTCGCTGAGTAGGTTCATGCACTCGACGAGTAGGATCCCCATACAGCATATATTCGACTTTTTTGGCTAGAAATGGACTAGGAACATTACCCTAAGTTGTTTTTGAACTTATAAACTTGTTTTTGATGTGGTAATGTTCATGCTAATCCAATTTCAAAGATAATTGTCAATAGATTCATGTTTTGAATTAGTTTAGTGATTAGGCTTATTACATGAAAAAGTTTGATTTGAATTATCTTGTTCTTATGAGTTGCTTAGATTAATAGAAAGTTATGTGAAATTATTGTTTTCAATCCAAAGTAATCTAAGAGTTGATTCTAAAATGTGTTTTTGTAACTTGTCCTCAAGTTATATGAAAAGTCACATTTAAGTTTCATAAAACTCATAAAAGTTGGCAATGGTTACAAAAGATGAAGAGTCTTGTCCTTAAGTTATGGAGGTTCAAGAGTCACTTCATTAATAAATAAATAAATAAAGTGTAACCTTAATTAATTCCATAAGTTATAAAATAAAGAAAATTAATTCTTTTATTAGTTTAAAGTCTTCCATAACTTGTCCTCAAGTTATGGAACTTGAAGATTTTTTAGATTAAAACTACTTTAAACACATAAGTTATGGAATTAATTAGTTTTGAATAGTTTCAAAACTTGCCCTCAAGTTTTGGAAATTGAAAAGTTTTCACTTATGAATACTTTAATTCCAATTTAGCCCTTAGATTTTTAAAAGTTAAAATTCAACCCTTATACTTTATAATATTATAAGTTAATAATATATATATGTATAAGAGTAAAGTCAGTCTTACCGCAAGTACGCCTCATTCACGAAGCCGGTCTATAAGGTGGGTATAAGGTTGTTGCCTATAAAATGGCAACTTAATGGGTGGCCACTCTCACCCACCGCTTGCTTCACTAGAGAGAACCAAGTATCCATATTCTCTAAAGTCTTCCAAGGTGTTTTGGTGATTTGTGATTCCATTTGAGGCTTGCACACTATTGGGGCTAAGCTCTTAAAGCTTGAAGACATCAAGCTACATCAAAAGGTACGTCATCTAACTAGTACTTT
This sequence comes from Lactuca sativa, assembly GCF_002870075.4. Classification (NCBI taxonomy): domain Eukaryota; kingdom Viridiplantae; phylum Streptophyta; class Magnoliopsida; order Asterales; family Asteraceae; genus Lactuca; species Lactuca sativa. The sequence continues at coordinate 134,530,220 of NC_056625.2, read as the reverse complement.
GTAGTATAAGAACTTCGTAATATGCTAGTTAGGATTAAAGCCTTGGAAAGTTCTTATTTGCATGTATTATAGAGAAAACATAGATCCAAGGTATTTAGGGTTTCATGTACACCATAGGAGTGTTAGAATGCTCAAAACCTAACAGTATTGACCGCTTCATGTGCTTCAGATAAAACAAGAACAACATCTGATCAACTCTGTTGTTTGTGATAGGAACATTCACAACTTTCACGAAAGCATGAAACCTGAAAGCCCTTGGAGTGATTGGTAGATCCAATTGCGAATCTTTTATGTTTTGAAGATCAAAAGACAAAATTGGCTCTGGCCAATATTGGTTGGTAAATCGACTGCATCATTCTGGATTTGCTTCATGGTCCATTTAGGAAACAGAAGCTTCTTTCTTGACAACAGGATGAACCAGAGCAACCAGTTTAACAGATGGTTTAACAGAAGCTTTGGGATATACTTTCTTTGAATCCCCTTCTCCCCTTTGTTTCGGAATGAAGCCGGATTTCAGAACACCTTGTAATCTGTGAAGCATAGAAAAAACAGGTCTCACCTTTTCAAGTGGATGCTTGCGTAGTGTGATGGTGAGCATTGAATCCCTGGTCTCAAGGATATCTGAGAGCATTCCTGTAATATCAGCAATATAGCTTCGCAAGTAAGTGCTCTCAGATAACAAGTCATTAACTTGTGTCTCTGTAGCTACCAGTTTGGCACTTAACACCTTTGCTTCTTCTGACTTTAGTGCGAGAGAGTCCTTGATGTTACTCTCCTTTATTAGTTTGCCTTTAAGCTATGAAATCTAAAAAGATATAGTGGCTTGAAATGTTTCATGGTCAGTTTTTAGACCAGTACGATTCTCTTGTAGTTTTGTCTTCTTAGTTTTGAAGAGAGACCTCAGACTCTTTATAGCTTCATTGGTTGATGTGGTGTCGGAGTTGAAAGTGGTTTGGAAGTTCTCCATGAAAATGGTAGTGTCAGCAATTAGTTTATCGACTTTTTCGATTGTGGTCTTGAAAACTTCAATAGAATCAGCAACAACCTTGTTCATCTTGTCAGCATTGGTTGTATGCTCCTTCGAGATTCGTTCAAAGAGTGAATCAACCGTGGCTTTAGCATATTCATGAGAAGAGGAAGCCTTGGCATAGAGAATTACTTTTACAAACTTTTCATTCAGGGACTGAAGTTTCCCTTTTGTAACTTGCACCCCATCTTCACTCTCAGTCTGGATTTGAAAAGGACTATAAGTAAACCCCCCAAGATCTTCATCTTCATCCTCACCAAAGACGATATTCGGGTCATTTCGATTAATACAGGAAAGAGGAGGAGAAGTGTGAGACAAGAGACCTGAAGTTTTAGCACACGTATCAGATACGTTGGCTAAAACGAAAGGTGGGGTTGAGGTAGTAGGAGGAACTGTTGAAACAGTGAACAGTGGGATAGAGAGAGGAATTTCGGTTTGAGGTTGTGAAGAGACTGGTGGAGGGCATGGTGCGATGGTGATGGGGATAGAGGTGGTTTTAGAGGAAGGGAGTGGAGAAGGAAGAGAATCGTTAAAGGTTTGAGTTACCTCAGGATTTGATGTCTCATCTATGTTGTGAACGATTTCATCTTCATTGTGAATGTTAAGATCCTCCTCGAAGCGAATATCTGACTGAGAGTCAGACTTAGAACCTTAGCTTGCACTTGGTGTCGGGATCTTTCTCTTGCGAAATCTCTGATCGTGAATCGTACTTGAATGGAGACAAATCAAGAATCAAGTTTTGATTCTGTTTGATGGCAAGCAGTGATGAGTAATCGATCTGATCATGAACTGATGAAGAAATGGCTATTGTTGCAGGTTGATGAAGAAGAAGAACAGTAGAGAGAAATCGTCGTTCGAGTTTTTGAGAGAATTTGATAGTGGTAAAAGGTAACTTTGTGAATTAAAAATCCTTTTATACGATTACGCAGGAGAGAGAATTTGAAGCGTCAATGAAGTGATTTCCTTTGAAGCGACGCCTGAAAAACCGGGATTTGACATATGTAGCCCCGATAAAGGTCTCAAGCGGCGTGATAAGTGGAAGCGTTTCAAATTCCACGCGCCTAAATTTTGAAATTTTATCCACCAACGGCCGCGTCATCATTATCTTGTTCTCATCCTTTCAATCTCCATTCATTTCAATAAATATCCATACGTTCTTCGCATTTGAGACACAAGGTAACTTGTGTGTATAACCCTGAACATTATTGAATCTATGAAACTGAAAGTGCCATAAGTACAGCAAGCAAGACTTTAGGAAAATCAGAGAGATCTTCGTGCAAGAGTGTGCTAAAGAAAAAGAAATAAAACAAGATATATTTGTGGGATATTAGTGATGTCTTTAAAAGACACGAAACAATAGATCTCAGACAACGATATCTTCCTTCAAAATCAAGAGAGATTATGAAGTGTCTGTGTGGTTTCCCATTGAAATACGATCAAATGTTTGATAAGAAACATTGAAAGACATCTTTTAATTAGGCTCAATGGGTGGCTAACTCTCCAACTAAACAACAAACTTGACATAAGAACGAATGTTGGATGAAGTACTCGTGTGACCAGTGTAGTGAGTTAAACGAGTAGGTGAGGAATTATTTTAGTGACATGTTAAAGTTAGAAATCTAAAAAAATTGGATCTTATGGGAAGAAATGTCTTTGTATTATAACATTTCAAAAAGATCACACAAAAGAAAAAAGGGTCCTCGATACATACCACGAAAGTGGCTTTCGTTAATACCATGGTGAAAATCTAGAACATTTAATTGTTCACCGTCAATTCACGTAAGTGTGTTATATTTGGGGTTTCACTCAGTTCATGGTCAACAAAACTAAGATCGTTAACACAAATGTTGTGCAGCCATAAACCTCAGTGGTATAGCTGAGATTCTCAAGGGTTACATGGATGCATATGAAGGCAATGGAGAAATGTGAAGATGGTTCCAGAGAAGCGAATGTACCTCTGCTAAACGAAAGTGACTAAGTAGATAACTCTTAACTCAAAGTGAGAAGAGTAAGGTAGCTCATGACTAATGTGAATTTAACAGCCTAATTGGGAAGAAACGATTGTTAGAATCGATTCATTGAGGCTTCACGTTGAATCAATTGAGGCTTTAGACAACATACAACAACATGCTTCTAGGGACACTTAGCTAATACACGGAAAAAAAGAACTATATACCTACCATATCACACGAATCTGTGCTTCCATGATCTTCTTAAGATTTTTTGGTGTTTTGAAATTTTCAAGAATAAAAGAAATAAAAATAAACATGAATAAAATATTTTTAAAGTTTGATATTTTCAGAAAAAGAGAAAAAAACAAAAAAAAAATATATATTTTTTAATTTTGAATAAAATAGAAAAATATACAAAACAAAAACAACAAAAAAAAAATATTTGATGATGCGAATTAGGGCGAACATTCGTGCTAAATTTGTGTCCCGGAAAAATTGGAAAAGAATTAGGGCGAGCGTTCGTGCCAATTTGCATGAAAAAAATAAAATTGAAAGCAAGTAAGAATTGATTAATGCGAATTAAGGCAAACGTTCGTGTCAATTCGGTTCCCGGAAAAATCGGAAACGAATTGAAGAGAGCGCTTGTGCCAATTTGCGTAACAAGAATAAAAACGAAAGGATAACAAATATTTTTGGATTTTTCAAACAAAAGATTTTTGTATTTTTGAAATATTATACATAAAGTACAAAAAGGATATAGGTTAAACCGAACCACAAATGAACAGTGGACAGCGAGTCTCTACGAGCGTTCGCATCGATTCGCGTCAACAACTTTATTAAATCGAAGGTGGTTTCGGTACAGATTCAGCTTCCATCATTCCTAGGCCTTGAAGAATTCTGTTGAAGGTCGTTTTAGGCAAGGCTTTTGTGAATATGTCAGCCAACTGATCAGCGGATCTCATGAAGTGAATTTCAACGTTGTCGTCTTCTACGTGATCCTTGATGAAATGATACCTCAATGCCATGTGTTTTGCCTTTGAGTGTTGCACTGGGTTGTGACTAATGTGAATAGCACTTTCAGAGTCACAATACAGTGGGATTTGTTTCATGCTTAAACCATAGTCACGAAGCTGACTTTGAATCCAAATGACTTGAGATGTGCATGAGGCAACAACTATATATTCAGCTTTAGCGGTTGACAAGGACACACACGTTTTCTTCTTGGATTGCCAACTGACAAGTTTGCCATCTAGAAATTGGCATCCTCCAGTTGTGCTTTTTCTATCTAATCCATACCCCCGAAGGTTAGCATCTGAAAATGCTTGTATGAAGAAGCCCGATTTTGCAGGGTACCATATGCCAAGTGATAAAGTTCGTTTCAAGTATCTGAAGATATTATTGACGGCCACCATATGAGGTTCGTGTGGATTTTCGTGGAACCTAGCTCAACAATAAACGGAATACATAATATCTGGTCTACTGGCTATTAGATACATTAATGATCCTATCATTTGACGATAAAGGGTCATATCAACAGCTGGTTTTTCCAGAGATGGTTTCAGTTTCGTTCCAAATGCCATTGGAACCTTCACTTTAGAGTCTCCCACCATGCCAAACTTAGCTAGTAAGCTCTTCGTGTATGCTTCCTGATTTATGAAATTACCTTCTGGTCCCTGTCTTATATTCAGTCCAAGGAAAGAGTTAATTAGACCCATGGAGCTCATCTCAAATTTTTTTTCCATCAATTTTCGGAATTCAGCTGTTAAGTTGGGATTCGTAGAGCCGAAAATGATGTCATCAACATAGATTTGGACGATCATCAACTGGTCACCCTCTTTCTTGTGAAAGAAGGTTGGGTCAACCGAACATTGTTTAAATTTGGAAATTTTAAGGAAGCAAGTGAGAGTTTCATACCGGGCTCTTGGAGCTTGCTTGAGACCATAGATTGCCTTGTCCAAGATGTAGCAGTGATTTCGATACTTCTCGTTTACAACTCCAGGAGGTTGTTCCACGTATACTGTCTCTTCAAATTCTCCGTTCAAGAATGCACATTTAACATCCATCTAAAACACTTCAAAGTCCTTGTGTATTGAGTATGCCGAGAAGATACGAACAGATTCCAACCTTGCAACAGGTGCGAAGGTTTCATTGTAATCAATACCTTCTTCCTGGAAATATCCCTTGACAACAAGTCTCGCTTTGTTTCTGATCACATTCCCTTCTTTATCCAACTTATTGCGAAAAACCCATTAGAAATCAACAATTGATGCTTCAGGTGGAGTAGGAATTAACCTCCAATCTTTGTTTCGTTCGAACTCATTGAGCTCGTCTTGCATCGCTTGCACCGTCATAGTGAACAAGAGGAAAATTTACGATTTTAGTTTCAATCTCGGACTCAAACGAATTAAACATATAGAATTCCACTTTAGAGAGTAATACAGTTTATTTCGCTTTTATCTGAGATCTCGTAAGAACGCCTGCAGAAGATTCACCAATGACTTGGGTTTTTGGGTGATCTCTGGTCCATTTAGCAAGTGGATGATAGTTTGGATCATAAGAGGGGTCCAATTCAGCGTTTACTTATTTGAGTTCTTATTGAATATCCAAATCGTCAATCGCATGCTTATTCTCCCCCCTTGAAAGACGATAACACCTCTTCTTCAGGGAGTGAAGAATCCCCTGTGAATGGAGGTTCGTGATTCATTGTGGGAGGCGAGTCATTTGCATTATAGAGTGGTCCAGAAGAGAAACACGAAGCCAACACCCCCCCCCATGCAATGGAATGTTTGTTTCTTGAGAAGTAAAAGGCTCCCCCTTAAAAGATGCATTGGAGCCTGAATTCTCCCCCTAGACTGTAGTACACGTGTCTTGAGGAACTTTTGCAGTTGATGACTGATTGTGCATGTCTTTCGCAACGTCATCAATTATTTTCTTTAATTCATCTACTTTATTGTCAGTTGCTTTCGCTTCAGATGTGATATCCTTCTCTGGCTCATCAAAAAGTAGCATGAATTCATCATACATATTTGAGATTGGAACAGTGGTTGGACTTGACTTAGGAAAGATGTCCTCCGATTGATTCTCTTTTGACTGGATCCTCTTGACGTAGTGGTCATCGAATGTAACATAGTAGGTTTCTTCTATCTTCTTTGAACGTTTGTTAAGAACTCTATATGCCTTGGAGGTCAGCGAATATCCCAAGAATATACCCTCATCACCTTTCGCATCGAATTTGTTTCGTTGTTCCTTAGAGTTGAAAATGAAACACTTGGAACCAAATACATGGAAAAATTTGACATTAGGTTTTGTGATTGTTTAAAATTTCATAAGGAGTAGCAGAGAATCGCTTATTAAGAATAAATTTGTTTTGGGTGAAACAAGCAGTCGCAATTGCATCCACCCAGAAATAGAGAGGCAGACATGCAAAGGACAACATGGTTCTCGTAGCTTCACACAAAGAACGGTTTCTCCTTTCAACTATCTATTTTGTTGTGGAGTATAGGGAGCAGAGAAATTGTGCAAAACTCCCTTTTCAACTACAAATTCTTCAAATGCTTGATTTTTGAATTTCAAGCCATTGTCGCTATGAACATTTCGAACCAACTTGTGCATTTGAAGCTCAATTTGCTTTATGAATTCCTTGAGTTTTGGAGTAGCTTCATATTTCTGTTTAAGAAAATACACCCAATTGAAACGTGAAAAATCATCAACTATGACGATAATGTACTTACTACCACCAACACATTCAATTGCAGAAGGTCCACAAAGTTCGATATGTAAAAGTTCCAATGGTTCAATGATTTTCGTGTTTACTAACATAGGATGACTTTTCCTTCTTTGTTTCCCCATTTCATAGGTTGCACATAAATGATCCTTATCATAATTCAAGAGAGGAAGCCCTCGCATATGATCACCAAGCACAAGCTTGTTGATGTCTTTGAAGTTGAGGTGTGAAAGTCTTCTATGTCATAGCCAGCTATCATCAGAGTTAGCTTTCGTGAGCAAGCATATGGCAGGCTTCCCTCGTATTGGGTTCAAATTCAAAGGATACATTTCTCCCTTTCGCTGCGAATTTAAGAGAACAGCTTTTGTTCTCTTTTCATTTATCTCATATCCTTCATCGTCAAAGGAAATTTTCAAGCCAGTCCCTACAACCAATTATGAAAAACTAATTAGGTTGTGATGTAAGCCTTCCACATACACCACCTTAAGAATTGAAAAATCTTTGTTCATTATCATCCCATAGCCTTTGATCTTTCCGAATGAATTGTTTCCATACTTTACATTTCCACCATCTTTGAGAGATCGAAACTATCGCAACTCCTCCTTCCTCCCTTTCATGTGATGTAAGCAGCCACTATTTATGTACCATTCGGTGTCAAACTACTCGTCACGAATAAACCGCAAAAATCAAGCAGATTTAGGAACCCAAAGAATCTTGGGTCCTTGTGAGCCTTTTACAGAAAGAGGAAAAGTGATAGAAAGATCAACCATATAAGTTCGTTTAACTAAAGTGGTTTCATCTTTCTTAGTTATGGTGAAAACTTTACTTTAGTATCTTTCATTTTCATTTATCTTAAATCAGATTGTTTTTCTTTATTTTGATTCTTAACAAATTCTTTCTTAACTTTATCAGGGTTAGTAGTCGATTTCTTGGTTTAAACTTCAAAATCCAACACTAACTTTCCCTTTCCCTTGACATCTTTGGGTGAAGCTTTCATGGGTTGAGAATAATGAGATTTTGTTTTCTCAATGGGCATCTTTGAGAGATAAGGTTCTTCACCAAAGTTCCTTTTTGGTCTCTGTGGATTGCAGGAATGACAATGCGAACATTGACTAGGATTCGCATGCGAACGTCCTTTCGCATTTTGATTGGAAAAGTTTTCTCTGCGAACATCGTTGGAATTTTGGGATTGCCAAAATTGCTTCCTTTCATTGAGATTACGTAGATATCTCTAATTTCTTAGACATTTTTCCTCTGCATGTTGTTCGGTGGAATTCTGAATATTAAGTTTGCTTTTCGTTTTTCTTGCATGAGATTCGTCCTTTGATGATTGAGGTTCGCTTGGACTTTCCTTTGTTCCACTTAGACTTCCTTTCTCATAGTTGGAACAATTGTTCAGTGGTTCTACCACATATCTTCCCTTCACTCTCTATGAGGTTCTTTCAGATAGACCCTTCGTTTCGTCTGCATTATCTATTGGAGCGGACCAAAAATAATCATAGCAACCCTCTTTGCTGTCTTCGTTAACGATGGACATTAGTTCTATAGTTTGAGTTTTGTCCAGTCCTTTAGTAGCGAACACTTGATTAGGAGTAGTTTGTACTTTGGGAAAAACGGTTGCTTTTGCTTTCAATGTTTTTGGTTTATTTTGAGAAATATATGCGAATTCAACCAAATTTTCAGAAATCAAATCTTTCGCAGGTTCAGGTTCGTTTTTAACAAAATTTGAGCAATCAACCTCATCTTCTATAGAAATTTCGCTCATATCACTGTCCTCATCGAATTCAAATGTGCTTTCAATATTTATCTTATTTTCTGAACTTAATTTGGCACTCAATGAGTCGAATTTCTACATAGTGTCAGATTTGATTTTCTTTTTGTCGTTTTCATCTAAAAGTCGTTTTAACATGTTTTTGTGGTCTTTGGACTTAATGTATGATTCAATTCATTCCATTCCAACCCTATATGCATCAGAAGTTTCATCTAACGAAACTAAGAATTCACATTTGTAGCAGTCGGCGTCTATCTTATCTTCCTTTAATTCAAGAAATGGTAAGATCATCTTGTGAATTTTCTCACCAATTCCACAATCAAGGTGCAACAGAGTAATTTTAAAATAAAGCCTTTTAGCAATTAAATAGAAAATGTTACGGTGTTTTAAAAGCATCAAATTGTCTCATTGCAAATAAATTAATTGATCCCTAGACTTAGACAAATCTAACTTGATCTTCTCAATCCACATTCTCCTCTCATCGCTTTTTGACGAAACCATGCTGATTTGATCAGTTAGGTTAGCTTTTGTCAAACGAGTTCTTTTTAGGCTATCGCTAATGTTTGAAAAGGTGAATTTTAAGTCGTTCAATTAAGTTTCATATCTAGACACAGGTATGTTGAGTGAAGCAGCTGTCATCACTTCTTTCACTCCTAGCAGCATTCTCCTGCGTCTGTGACCCATCAATCGTCATCATCAAACACCTTCCTGCGAACCGTGAATTCTCCTCTTTCGCAACGAACGCCCTTCCATGTGTCGGCTTGCGAGCCTCAATGTCTTCCAAGTAAGTTGACCATATTTCAACTCCTCCAAACTCATTCTCAGCCACATTTTCCTACACAATCAAAGCAGGCATAGTGTTATCAGCAGTTTTCTTCTTTTTGATTTCATCCAACTTTCTCATGTAGTAGGCCTCATCATCTTATCCTTCTTTCTTCTCATTTAACCTTGTTAGCATGCATTCCTTAGCCAAATGATTTTTTCCATAACAATAGTTGCAGTTATAGCCAAAATAACCCACAAGCTTCTTCTCCTTCTTTTCTTCCTCTTTTTGACAAGCGCATTTGTTCTCCTCTTTCACCCTTTTGGAGTTGTAGCTGCCCTGCCAGTTTCGGTTCTTGTTTGATGGGAATTTCTTCCTTGCGAACCTCTTGGGAATTGAGACCTTTAAAGGAAAATCCTCATTTTTAAGATCACACTTAGAATGATCAGACTCAGATTCTTCCTCTGCAATAGTCTTTCCTTTCACGACAAGAGCTAGAGACCCCATACCAGAAACAACTTTGACTTCTTTCGACACCTCGCTTTCATGTGCCTTAAGAATTCTAACCAGCTTGGCTAATGAGTAATTTTTAAACTGCTCGTGCGCTTTGACTGTAGAAACAACTGCCATCCATTCAGATCTAAGCCCATTCATAAAAGGACCCTTTTGCTCAATCACCTCACGTCCAATACCTTGTTTCTTCATCCTACTGAGAAGATGATTGTAGCGACTGAACGTTTGGCTCAGATATTCTTCTTGTTTCTATGCAAAAGCACCACACTCCGAAAGCAAAAGTGTTTGTGTAGAATGCTCAAGATCTGCGTCAGTGGAGTAAAGTTCCTTGAGCCTTTCCTGGATAGCTTTCGCAGTATCACATGAGCTAACCAAACGGAAGGTATCAGCCTGCAAAGCGAATTTGATGATCCTCATCGCTTTGACGTTGCTAGTTAGTTTCTCTTTATCATCCTGAGGAACATCCTTCACGTCAAGAAGTACTTGGTTGTATTCCTTATGAGTTTTGGTAGTTCTTTTGGTTTCAGTATGAACGAACGGACCAAGAGTAATGGATTCCCATATTAGATAGCCATTATCGTCTGAACCAAGAACATAATCTTCAAAGTGAAGAGCCCAAACTTCATATTCATGAGGTAAAATAATTGGGATCCATGTAGTTGATCCAATACTGCTTGAGATATTCAAGGAGTTAATGTGAGAATCGTCATGCTGCATGATGATGATTTCTTTGATACCTGTTATGAATTAGATGTGTAAATTAAAACAGATAATAGGGTAATATAAACATCACTGTAAGCTGTCAGAAACACAATAAAGACGACAAAACAAGATCATATATTAACGGAAACCCTAATAACTCAACAAATAGAAGAGATGTATATAGATTACACAATCTCTTGCTCTGATACCAATTAGGAATAAATTCCTTAAAGATTGACGAGATTCAGAACAAGTAAAGTATGAACACAACGATGATTCAAAAGTGTTAAATGATTAACAGTCACACCATAGAAGAACTCTATGAAGAATTCCTACTGTAGAGGCGTGATTAGTGTTACAAAGTAAAAGATAACAGTTAACAAAAATATGATGCATGCATGCATCTTAAATACTTTAACTCTAGAATAATAATGAGTCGACAATCCCAACTCGATCATATAAAAGACTAAGTAAATGGCCCAATGATGCATCATCTAATACCCAACAATGCAAGTAACCTATGTGCCATCATCATAGTGTTTGGTTGTATGAGGCAATTTCCTTAGGAGTAACAGTCGAATGATCGATTTCGACAAGAGGTATAACACCCACAGATTCGGGCTAATCAATTTAGAGATAATAAACATTAAAAATTACTTTTTGATAGAAGATTATTTAGGATAAATAATATTAACAAAAGTTATAGTATATGTGACAAGGATTCCGTACATATAAAGAACGCCGAAATCCGACTTCTTATGAAGAAGTTATGCTTCTTTGAAGTTTCGCGATTGAACTGACATGACTTTACATATTGTAAAAAGTAAATTTTTGCTAAAATACTTTTTAACCTTAGTGATCTTAACAAAAGTCGAAGTAACGTTAAACCGAGAGCATGCATATAGAGAACGTCTAAATCTAAATTCATTAGAGGAAGCTATGATTTTTCTAAGATTCAGCGTAGCAGTATACTACTCAAAAATCAAATTTTAGATCGATCAATTTCTAGCCGAAACAATCTAAACGAGAATTGAAGATCTTGTTAATAGGATTTCAACAATATAAAGACAGTCCAAAACCAACATCGGATGACAAAGTTATGAATTTTTAAGGACTTTAGTTGTCTAAGGCTGCTAACATATAACTTTAAAAATAATGTCAAAATTAGTCGACAGAGCCTAAACAAAAGTTGTAGATATCATAGATAGCTATGCGTGGATATAAAGAATCTCAAAAACAAAATTCGTATTCAAAGGTTATGGATTTTACAAGATAATTAATTTACAAATTAACAAGAGTGCGACTCATGTCGCGATCTGGCACACCCATTTCTCCCCACGGGTTGCCACCAGATGATGACATGTGGCCCCAATACGCCCAACGTAATTTGATTATGCCCAGTATACCCAGTACACCTATACTAATATGAGTACGCCCAACGTACTGGGCCTCATGGCAGCTTATAAATAAAATACAATTTTCACACTTTTCTTCACACCTTTTCATCCAATATCTTCAAAAACCCTCCCAATGTCCCAAGAATTTTCTCTAGCACTTCCTCAGTGCTAGTGTGAAGATCCGGAGTGTCAGAATGCCCCAAGAAATAGAGCTTTCGGTTTAGAACTTCAGCCCACGTAGAGTTTGGTTTTTCGCTAAACCACATGTAAGTTGAGTTATACTTACCATGATTTAAGTATAACTTATGTTTAAGTTAATTATTCTTTTTATGAACCTATAAAAAATATTTATCAGTGATTCCAAGTTGTTTTACTGATTGATCTATTTACAGGGATGTTAAAAAGGCTAGATTTAGTGTGGTGTTCAAATTGGGCTTTCCAAACAGTATACTCTATATACCAAACGAACCCTACCTCCGATATGATCTTACCTAGTTGTCCTTTATATGCTATCGATAAATAGACTTTGAGTTAATAATGAATCTAGACTAATAATTAGTCGTAATAAATATTATACAAAGACTTACTGATAATGATACTAGATTACGTCAAAGGAAAAATAGTTACTAGAAGCAAAACGTTGTCTGAATTTTGAGTCATCACTTTATCAAGTGAGTGCATAGTTACTTTCATCTTACACATAGATATGAAGTATTTAAGATAATTACATGCTATATGTGCGTATTATTTGTGTTCATGATATCTATGTTTGATGAACGATTTATATATGTTTACTCGATTTAAATTGTATATGTATTTTTATAGCTATAAATATATTAGGTAAAGATGGGTAGATGAAAGATGATATAGATGATGATGATGGATGAAATATGATATATATATATATATATATATATATATATATATATATATATATATATATATATATATATATATATATATATATATATATATGATGAGAGATGAAAGATAAAATAGATGATGAGAGGCCTTGAATTTAAAGATGGCGTCATCTAACATTGTATAGATGACAACCACATACTATTCTAGACGGTCTAGTGGAATGCTAGCAGGCTCGCAACCTGTAGGTGTTTATCAACCATGTGTTTATCAGATTTACATTAAAACCCTATTGCCATGTATTGTGGGTGGAATCCCTAATATAATACTATCAATAAAGAAGATGATCCCATGGACTTAGTGTCTAATAGATAAACATTGATAGCTATGGACTTAGTGCCTAATAGATAAACACCGGCAACTATTGACTTAGTTCCTAATAGATAAAACTAGCAACTATGGACTTAATACCTAAGAGATAAACCCTAGCAGCTATGTACTTAGTGTCTATTAGATAAACCTGACGACGATGGACTTCGTGCTTGTTCCTTAGGACAAATCCTTAGGAATAAATATAATAGAAAACCTACTGAAAAATATCATGGAGGAATCCTTGAACTAGTGCTATCAGCATAGATGATCCTTAAGGTAGATTCTTAAGAATAAATAAGATATTGGGGATGGGAAATTGGGTTAATAGTTTGATGATTAAACATATTAATTATATTATTGTGGGTTGAAAACCCTATGTACCCACCAGGCTCCCAACCTTGACCCACTCAATTTCTTGCATTACAGGTAGTGGCACGAGAGCAAGTGTACTGATCAGATGAGAGATTTATGGATTATAGGCCAGTAGAATGATAGATGTTTGTAAGGCATGTATTATTTCTGTTTATGCTTATGTATTGTATTGATGATGACATCTCAATGTTTTTAATATAAATAAAATGCATTTCTTTGGAAATGCTTTGATAATATCATTATCATGTTTTTTAGGAACAAATTCTACAATATAATTCTTCAAAATGGATACTCTGATTTAAATAAGCATAAACAAATTGGTCTTTTTAGGCCATGAAATTGGGGATGCCACAAGAGGCTTCTTGAGGACATATTCCTTGCCCTCATATCGAAGCGTCGTCTTCAAGTTCCTCATCTAGTCGTTGGGACCAGTGAGCTTCTCTTTCGACAAAATCGAGAGTAGAGCAAAGTTTGAGTTTGTAACAACGTAAATTTCAAGGCAAAAATTTTATTTTTGTCACAACCATTTTCACATAAATATTTTATAAAATATCCAACATTGGTTATCAAAACATATCGTTTTCCAAGATCACAAAAAAATCAAATCCTCTCTCTAGTGTGTACGAGTCACGCCGGCGCCTTTCCACGGTCCTCGCTAGTACCTGAAACACATAACACAACAACTATAAGCATAAATGCTTAGTGAGTTCCCCAAAATACCATTACACATATACGCCTTTCCAGGCCATGCTCAACACGACCTTCCGGTCCATGTGTCTCAGGGGACTTCCGTCCCAGTTCCAGTAGACCTTCCGACCCTACTCGTATCGACCTTTCGGTCCATGACTCCCTGACCTTCCGGTCCATGTCATAATGCCTTCCGGCCCATATCATACATAGCATACATATCACATACATAACGCATACAGAACATACAATGCATATCATACAAAATATGCATCTTATAACATACAAGACCTTCCAGTCACACATAGGTACCTTTTCGGTACAGTATAGTGAGAAGACTCACCTCGTATGATGTCTAGAATCTCACGTGCTTGATATCTCGGAATCTCGAAACAACGACCTAGCCCCGCCTAAACACAACAAATAATCATTCTAATTCTTATTGGCTTCCAAGGCTATGCTACGTCCTTTTTCACTTTCCCACAGAAGGGTAAAAGACCATTTTACCCCTCCCTGACTCGAAAGTCCACATGTTGAGAAAAACCGTAAAAGTCAACAAAAGTCAACAGCAAGCAGTACACGGGGCGTAACAGCTCCTGTACGCGGGGCGTACCCTTGCATTCCAGAAACGGGGAACACGACCCATTACGCGACGCGTACTGGGATTACGCCCAGCGTACATCCCAGTTTCTCACTTCCTCATTCTAATGTCTTAAACGATTAAGACATAACCCCATATTCCAGATCTGTCCATTTTAATACTTCTTAATCCATAAAGTCAAAACCTTTAAGCCTTTGCATGGCTATAATGGCTCCCCACACCTTCTAACACCTTTCCTTTCACCTCCAAGAGTCTAGATCTCATGCATGGCTCAACATTCACGTCCAAGATTGCATTTTTATGAACATACAACTCATATAGCTCTAGAATATGATAGATCTAGGCCAATTGAGACTACTTGCTCAAAAAGTCTCCATCTTGGGACCAAAAACCCTAGAAATTGGTCCAAGAAGCACACCATATAAACTACAATCCAAGATCTGAACTTTTTACCTCAGGAAGAAGCTCCAACCTTTGTGGTCCTCATATCCACACTTGACCACCAACTTCTAGCCTCCACAATGGTCTCTTCTTCTCTTTCACCACCTTGAAAAGGAGCTTTGAAGCTTAGAACACTCACACCCAAGCTAAGAACGAAGGAAATGTTATGTTAGGGTTTCTTTTTGAAAGATGGTGGCTGAGGGACAAGACCATCTCATTCCTTTTATAGCCCTCAAGTCATATTAGGGTTTTGAGTATGGGCCGGTTACGCCCGGCGTAACCCTAGGTACGCCTAGCGTACCCGGATGGAACCGCGTACAGAATAAGCGCGCGAGTACACACAACGTACCCCTTGTACGCCCAGCGTACTCGCAAGCTTAACACTCAACACAAAAGACCCAATATGACAACTTGGAAAGATGAAGGGTTAAATAGTTAAACCTGAATTTTGGGCTATTACAATTCTCCCCCACTAGAACCAAACTTCATCCCCGAAGACTTATACCGAAAACAACTCCGGATGCTGCTCCCGCATCTCCGACTCGGACTCCCACGTCAGCTCGGACCCCTTCCGATGCTACCACTGAACCTACACCAATGGCACCACCTTGTTCCTCAGAACCTTGATCTTTTGATCCCGAATTGCGATTGGTCTCTCGGCATAATTCAGGCCCGCATCCACCTGAATATCCTCCAGAGATACTACCGCCGACTCGTCGGCTATACACTTCCTCAACTGAGACACATGGAAGGTATCATGAATCTGGCTCAACTCCGCAGGTAGCTCCAGACAGTATGCTACTCTGCCTACTCTCGCAATCACTCTAAACGGCCTAATAAACTGGGGCCCCAGCTTGCCCCTCTTCTTGAATCGGATCACTGCTTTCCAAGGAGATACCTTCAGGAGCACGAAATCACCAACCTGAAACTCGTGCTCAGATCGTCGCCTATCCGCATAACTCTTCTGGCGACTCTGAACGGTCAACAACCTCTGCCGGACCTGTTGTATTTGCTCTGTCGTCTGAAGTACAATCTCCATACTACCCATCACGGGTTGCCCTAATTCTCCCCAATATATGGGGGTCCGACACCTCCTCCCATACAACAGCTCGAAAGGTGGCATACCAATGTTCGAGTGATGGTTGTTGTTGTAGGAAAACTCATCCAAGGGTAAATACGTGTCCCAACTCCCTCCGAAATCCAGTTCACATGCCCAAAGCATATCCTCGAGCGTCTAAATCGTCCGCTCACTCTGCCCGTCCGTCTGTGGGTGGTATGCGGTATTGAAATGCAGCCTCGTACCCAACTCCTCGTGAAACTTCTTCCAAAATCTGGAAGTAAATCGCACATCTCGATCTGAAACAATCAAGATCGGAACTCCATGCCGCGATACCACCTCCCTCACATACAACTCTGCCAGCCTCTCAGCAGAAGAGCTCTCACTGATAGCAAGGAAGTGAGCGCTCTTCGTCAACCTGTCCACAATCACCCAAATTGCATCGACACTCCTCGCGGTCCTTGGCAATTTAGTGATGAAATCCATGGTAATCTGTTCCCACTTCCACTCGGGAATCTCTAATGGTTGCAGCTTACCATGTGGGCGTTGATGTTAGGCCTTAACCCTGCGACAGGTCAAGCATCTCTCTACAAACCATGCGACATCCCTCTTCATACAGGGCCACCAATATACCTTTTTCAGGTCCAAATACATCTTAGTGGCCCCGGGATGGATCGAGAATTTCGATCGATAAGCCTCTTCCATCAAAATGGTACGCGTTCCGCCCACGAACGGTACCCATATCCGACCCTGAAAAGTCATAAGCGCCCGGCTATCGGTAAAGAATTCTGATACCAGCCCGACAACTCGCTCTCTCTTCTGGCTTTCTGACCTCGCAGCCTCATCCTGGGCCCCACGGATAGCATCCAACACCGGGGTCATCACTGTCAGTCTCAAACATACATCCTGCAATGGGGCGCCCTCCGCCCTTCGGCTCAGAGCATCGGCTACAACATTAGCCTTGCCTGGGTGGTACAGGATCTCACAATCATAATCCTTGACCACGTCCAACCACCTCCTCTGTCGTATATTCAGGTTGGGCAGATCCATCAAATACTTCAAGCTCTTGTGATCGGTGTATATCGTACACCGAACCCCATACAGATAATGTCAACAGATCTTGAGAGCGAACACTACCGCTCCCAGTTCCAAATCATGAGTGGGATATCTCGACTCATGAGGCTTAAGCTGCCTCGATGCATACGCTATCACATGCCCCCTCTGCATAAGCACCGCTACCAATCCGGATATCGATGCATCACAATATACCACAAAATCCTCCATCCCTTCTGGAAGGGCTAATACTAGGGCCTCGCATAATCCTCTTCTCTTTCACCACCTTGAAAAGGCACTTTGAAGCTTAGAACACTCACACCCAAGCTAAAAACGAAGGAAATGTTCTCTTAGGGTTTCTTTCTGAAAGATGGTGGTTGAGGGACAAGACCATCTCATTCCTTTTATAGCCCTCAAGTCATATTATGGTTTTGAGTCAAGGTCGGTTACGCCCGGCGTAACCTTAGGTACGCCCAGCGTACCCGGATGGAACCGCGTACAGAATAAGCGCGCGAGTACGCGCATCGTACTCCTTGTACGCCCAGCATACTCACAAGCTTAACACTCAACACAAAGGACCCAATATGACAAATTGGAAAAGATGAAGGGTTAAATAGTTGAACCTGAGTTTCGGGCTGTTACAGAGTTGGAGGAACGGACTTGAGTAGCAAGGATTTCATCGTTTCCAGACATCTATATAAAGATACATAGTTTTATTTACTGATATAAATCCTTAATATTTTAACCCAAAATAAATATTCAAGGCTAGGATCCAAAATATAATTCACAATAAAGAAGAGGGATGTCGTAATCTAATTGCGAATATATTAAGATAGGTAATACGAATTTACCAATTTCAGTCTAGTATGAAATTCCTATATCGTTTGAGATTCATTGAATCTTGTTAATGACATGTTTAATCTCAAATTATGCTCTTCAAGTTTGTGATTGAGATGCCGATGATCAAAATAAGATGTGAATAATCATGCAAACCCTGTAACACCCCAATTTTTCTCGGTACGTTTGGTTATTTTAATTTAATTATCCTTGTAACCTTGGGTTAATTTATTTAACCAATGTATTATTTCTTATGTTATTGGACTCTTTTGATCATCTTGTAAACTCCTTTTATTGAAGTCCATGGGCTATGGGCCTATTTGCAAAGTCCATCTAGTAAATAGTACTTAATGTGTAAATTGAATCATTTGGAACACACACAAGGAAAACACTCTAAACCCTCCCTCTCTCTCAAAAACCATCCCTCTCTCTCTCTCTTTGGGATCAAGAGCAGCCAAGGGGCTGTTTGGAGCTTAATTCTTGTTCATTTCCAGCCTTGATTCGTATTGGTATGAACATCCTTATCCTTTCTTACAACTTGATTCATAACCTTGTTCTAGTTTTATGATTTCATCTTCACTTCTTATCCTTCTTATTTGATTTGTAATTGTATGTTATACATCATCTCAAGATCCTATCTTCACCCCATATATGGTGGATGATGGATCTAGGGGATTACATGTGGCAAAAGATCATGGAAACCCTAAAAGGGAGAATGATGATTTTATGTGCTTATGTTTATTTTCATGTTGATTATTATTACATCCTTGTGGCTAAATGAAATCCTAATGATCCCTAACCCTTTTTAGTACCACCATTATCATGGGGACTGAATTGGGATGATGAACACATCTTAAAATGTGTTTCAAAAGGAGAAGGATGGATAAGCCAAAAAGGAATCACGGGTGGCTACGATTCTGTTTTCCATCAGATCTGTAGTCATTTTGTAAAAATCATATCTGGAGCTCTAGAACTCAAACGGACCCCAAACCAGTTCCAAAAGTTCATAAATTGCGTTGGCTAACTTTCTTCAGCAGGCCAACCTCACTGATAAGGGCTTTATCTATGTGAAAGAATGGCATCTTTGCTGTTAGGTCTGATCCGGGTCTGTTCTGATATGTCATTTTGTTTTCATCATTTCTAAGGCTTGGAAAAGGATCCAGAGTGATTCCAAGTTTCTATATGTTCCTTATATTATTAATTTAAGATCTGGAGAATATGGGCTGTTATTTCCAATTATAAATTGGTTAGAATGGATCCACACTCCAGGTCAGTGGGCAGTCACCAGCTTTTGCTAGTGCTGTGATTGTCCACAATGTGAATTTTATATCTGGAGTTTGAGAGATGCTTTTCATCCAATTCCAACTCTGAGACTTTCACTTGTATGTCCTTTACTTCTCTTAATTTTTTTTTGGACGAACTCTACTCACAAGTTTGGTAGAATTGGCCAACATCACTTGACTGTATTGTTGGAGACAGAAGTGATACACCATTTTGTAAAATTCATATTTAATTCATCTTTTGGAGTAAGAAATGAATTCTTTATAGTTGTGGAATCCTGAGCAATCATAGTTTCCTATAAAATTTAGTTAAAGCTATGGTTCTGTTTTAGATTTTGGAGTAAATCCGTTTTGAACAGCAGGTCTGTTTTAGAGACCTTGCTGTGATTACTCTTTTCTCAACTCATAGCTTCATTACTTCTCCTTTCTAACCTTTAGTCCTTCTTATGTGAGGTTTTGAAGTTTGCTCAAGCTTGGTAGCATTATTTGATTGTTATCCATCCTTAATACTCACTCAAGGTGAGTTCTCTCACACCGTTGTATTGATGATTGTGTTTGATAGTTAGCTCGTGTGTGATTATTTGAATTTATTATAAAACCATGCTATATAAGTATTGTTTTAATTCGTAAATGTGCACTGTATCTAACTAATTATGGATATGGGGACACCACCAAAGGATACGGATTTACCGGTGCGGTGGATAGGTAAGATCACCAACGTAATACTCTTCGTGAGGTGCGGTGATTAGGGCCAAATGATACCGGATCTTCCCGGTGCGGTTCAAACCTACAAGTCCTTCTTGTAATATAGACATTGATTCGTTCTTTGCCTTTATCATATAATTATAATTGGAAAATGGATTAGGGCTAGTAAATATGAATGTTAGTACAATGTCTGTGTTTGAATTCACTAAGCTTCGTGCTTACGTTTTTCCCTTATAACTTTTCAGGTGTTAAGATTAAAGAGGCTAAGGCTTGACATGGAGCATCGGGACATCGCTACTAGTTATTTTGTTGGGACCTTATTATTATTATTACTTCCGCACTTATTTTACAAGATTATTAAGTAGATGGATTATGTTATGACTATTTCAGTTGTTTTAATTTAATGTAAGATGGGTTTTAAAAGTTAAAAAATTTTGAAAAAAAAATTGGGTGTCACAAGTTGGTATCAGAGCCACAATTTGAGGGAACTAGGCATTCTTGTGGATGTTCTAGACTCAAATTTGAGGCTCTATAAGAGTTTATTATCTTTTTAAAATATTTTTCAAACCTTTTGAAGACTAGTAGTGGAAGATGTCGCGGTGTGCCAGTCAGCCAGCCAAGTAAGCCTTATTTCTTATGTTAAATGTTTATGTTAAATTGTTGACTATGAATTGGATTCTACAAGCCTTAAAATATTAGATTACACGCTTAGTTAGTATTAACATGTGAGAGAGTTGTAAAATTAATGGCTAGAGTGAACTGGAAAATTTAAAACTAGACGCGAATGCTAAATTGGAACTTGTGTGGAAGGTAGTAGAAGGGCCCTTACTATTTGAAACATCGGTGCCAGTTTCGGGTCGGGGCATGGTTGAAAATTTTTCAGCATGCTGAGTGTTTTGTCTTCCTAGAAATATCTAGGCTGAATTGTTTCTAAGATTTTCCTTCTTCTGTGGATACCAATGGCTCCGCCTGCTCGACTTAATCAGCTCCAAATGGAGCAAGTTAGCGATATTGTCACTGAGGAATTCAATAACACTTTCAACGAACTAATCCCGGGTGTGACCAACGACATAATCAACCAAGTCGGTGCTCTTCTGGATGAGCGCCTCGCGGTTATTCTCGGGGGAGCATTACCGGCTTTGCCTGTTCAGGATTCGGCATACTACTTCCAGAAGTTCAGCAAGTGTAGCCCTCCTCTTTGGAACGGTGAATCCGACCCAGTGTCTGCTAAGCACTGGGTGTCAGATGTTGAGGGCGCCTTCATAACTGTTGGGTGTCCGGACCAGTACAAAGTAGTGATCATCATGAATCAGCTGCGAAAAAGGGGAAAGACATGGTGGAACACCATCACCGCTCTATTGAACGAAGAAGAAGTGAGGGCCATGTCTTGGGCCGAATTTGTGGAGAGGTTCGAGGCACAATATATGCCTAAGGTGGAGCAGCAGTGGATGCAGCAAGAGTTCATGGCCTTACAGCAGACTACGGAGTCCTTTAATGACCTGAACGCCAAGTTCTTGGAGATGCTATCTTTTTGCCCCTCGTTTGCAGGGAACGAGGCCTGGTTGGTCAGCCGGTACATGGCCATTCTACGTACCGAGATTCGGGAATTCGTTAGCAATGCAGGAGTTCCCGACTTGATCTTTTCCCTATTGCGATGCGAGAGCTATGCGTTATCGTAGACATGGATTGGCTTGATGCGTTTGATGTGGAAATCCACTTTCGTAAGAAGCAAGTTCGTGTTCGAAACCCTAGAGGTGGAGAACTTATTATTCAGGGGGACATTCCCCACCTAGCTATGGCTTCTTGCTCTTCTGCTATAGCACTAGACGACGTTCCTATCGTTTCCGACTTCAGCGATGTCTTTCCGGAGGAACTCCCTGGCTTGCCACCTATTCGGCAAGTGGAGTTTCGCATTGATTTGGTGCCAAGTGCGACTCCGGTAGCGAAATCTCCTTACCGCTTGGCACCACCTGAAATGAAAGATCTCCAAGATCAACTTCAAGAACTAAGTGATAAAGGGTTTATACGGCCAAGCTGCTCGCCTTGGGGTGCTCCTATTCTCTTTGTGAAGAAGAAAGATGGATCCCAGCGAATGTGTATTGACTATAGGGAGCTAAACAAGTGCACGATAAAGAATAGGTACCCGTTGCCACGTATTGACGATCTTTTTGATCAGCTTCAGGGAGCATCTTGGTTTTCCAAGATTGATTTACGTTCCGGTTACCATCAGATGCGGGTTCGTGAAGAAGACATTGAGAAAACAACATTCTGTACTCGATATGGGCACTTTGAATTCGTGGTGATGCCTTTTGGGCTCACCAATGCACCCGCAGCGTTTATGGATCTCCTGAACCGGGTGTGTAGCCTGATGCTTGACCGTTCGGTCATAATGTTCATAGATGATATCTTAGTCTATTTTAAGAGCAAAGAGGAGCATCAGCAACACCTTCAGGAGATTCTGGAAACTCTGGCAAGAGAAAGGCTTTATGCTAAATTCTCAAAATGTGAATTTTGGTTGGAAGAAGTTCAGTTCTTGGGGCATGTGGTAAACAAACACGGTATTAAGGTCGATCAAGCCAAGGTTAATGCGGTTAAACAATGGAAGATTCCAAAAACACCTTCCAAAATTCGCAGTTTCTTGGGTTTAGCCGGTTATTACCGGAGGTTCACTGAAAATTTCTCTAAAATCGCCTTACCACTCACCCGATTGACCAAGAAATCAATGAATTTCGTTTGGGTCCCGGAGCAGCAGCTGGCGTTTGATGAGTTAAGGAAACGATTGTGTGATGCTTCGATTTTGGCCTTACCTGATGGGGTTGAGGATATGGTGGTTTACTGTGATGCATCGCTTCAGGGTCTTGGTGTCGTGTTAATGCAACAAGATAGGGTGATAGCCTATGCCTCCCGACAGCTGAAACCCCACGAACGAAACTACCCCACTCATGATTTGGAGCTTGGGGCTGTTGTTTTCGCTCTTAAGATTTTGAGACACTATCTCTATGGAGTGAAGTTTATCATATACACTGACCATAAGAGTCTGAAATATGTGTTCGAGCAGCGGGATTTGAACATGAGGCAGATCCGATGGTTGGATGTTGTAAAAGATTATGATTGTGAAATTCACTACCACCCCGGTAAAGCTAATATGGTAGCTGATGCTCTCAGTCGTAAACAATCTGCCGAACCGATTTGAGCTAAGTGTCTCCAGATCACGACGGTGTCGTCTTTGTTAGATCTAATCTGGGACGCCCAAAAGACGGCAATACTGGAGGAAAACATCAGACGTGAGAAGATTGGGAAAGAGTTGCCTAAGATGGAACGAGACGAGCGGGGTTTGCTGACTCGCTACGGTAGGGTTTGGGTTCCATATACCGGAGGAAATCGGAAAACCCTAATGGATGAGTCTCATAAGTCAAAATTTTCTATCCATCCCGGTGCTACTAAAATGTATCGGGACCTTCGAGAGGCTTACTGGTGGCATGGAATGAAGAATGATGTGGCTCGATTTGTGGAAGAATGTATGACCTGTCGGAAGGTCAAGGCGGAACACCAGAAACTGCATGGGAATTTGCAACCATTGGAGATTCCTGAATGGAAATGGGAGCATCTAACCATGGACTTCATTACAAAACTTCCTAGAACTGCCCGAGGAGCCGATACGATATGGGTGATTGTTGATCATTTGACTAAGAGTGCTCACTTTCTGGCTATAAAGGAGAGCTCATCGCCGGAGAAATTAGCCGAGATCTTTGTTCGGGAGATTGTCTCATTACACGGGGTGCCCGTTTCTATCGTCTCCGATCGGGACACCCGATTTACTTCTCGGTTCTGGAGGAAGTTTCAAGAGGAGTTGGGCACACGATTACATTTTAGCACTGCCTTCCATCCGCAGACAGACGGGCAGAGTGAGCGGACAATTCAGACCTTGGAGGACATGCTTAGGGCATGTGCGATTGATTTTGGGGGTAGTTGGGATGACCATCTACATCTAGCTGAGTTTTCTCATAACAACAGCTATCAGTCGAGCATTAAAATGCCTCTGTATGAAGCCTTGTACGGGAGGAATTGCAGGACGCCCGTTTGTTGGGGCGAGGTTGGGCAGAGGGTACTTGGGAGTACCGATATCGTGCTACGGACTACAGAGAAAATCCAAGTGATTCGGGAACATTTGGTCACAGCAAGCAGTCGTCAGAAAAGTTATGCTGACAAAAGACGCTCCAATCTTGAGTTCCAGGTGGGAGATTATGTATTGCTTAAAGTCTCCCCCTGGAAAGGTGTGATTCGATTTCAGAAGTGGGGAAAGCTCGGACCCCGATTCATTGGACCCTACAAGGTCATAGCCCGTGTGGGAAAGGTGGCTTACCGCTTGGAGCTGCCTGACGAGCTTAGTCTAATTCATAATACGTTCCACGTATCTCAGTTACCAAAATGCGTTGTTGATGAGACTGCTGTGATACCACTGGAGGACATACATATTGACGAGCGTCTCAATTATGTTGAGAAACCAATCGCTATTTTAGAACGAAAGACGAAAGCTCTCCGCAACAAGACTATAAACCTGGTTAAGGTGCAGTGGCAACATAGGAAGGGTTCGGAATGGACTTGGGAACCGGAATGCAAGATGCGGGCTCATTATCCAGAATTGTTTCTAGGCGTTGACTTCAAGGAGGAAGTCCGTTCATAGCGGGGGAGAGTTGTAACACCCCAATTTTTCTCGGTACGTTTGGTTATTTTAATTTAATTATCCTTGTAACCTTGGGTTAATTTATTTAACCAATGTCTTATTTCTTATGTTATTGGACTCTTTTGATCATCTTGTAAACTCCTTTTATTGAAGTCCATGGGCTATGGGCCTATTTGCAAAGTCCATCTAGTAAATAGTACTTAATGTGTAAATTGAATCATTTGGAACACACACAAGGAAAACACTCTAAACCCTCCCACTCTCTCAAAAATCGTCCCTCTCACTCTCTTTGGGATCAAGAGCAGCCAAGGGGCTGTTTGGAGCTTAATTCTTGTTCATTTCCAGCCTTGATTCGTATTGGTATGAACATCCTTATCCTTTCTTACAACTTGATTCATAACCTTGTTCTAGTTTTATGATTTCATCTTCACTTCTTCTCCTTATTATTTGATTTGTAATTGTATGTTATACATCATCTCAAGATCCTATCTTCACCCCATATATGGTGGATGATGGATCTAGGGGATTACATGTGGCAAAAGATCATGGAAACCCTAAAAGGGAGAATGATGATTTTATGTGCTTATGTTTATTTTCATGTTGATTATTATTACATCCTTGTGGCTAAATGAAATCCTAATGATCCCTAACCCTTTTTAGTACCACCATTATCATGGGGACTGAATTGGGATGATGAACACATCTTAAAATGTGTTTCAAAAGGAGAAGGATGGATAAGCCAAAAAGGAATCACAGGTGGCTACGATTCTGTTTTCCATCAGATCTGTAGTCATTTTGTAAAAATCATATCTGGAGCTCTAGAACTCAAACGGACCCCAAACCAGTTCCAAACGTTCACAAATTGAGTTGGCTAACTTTCTTCAGCAGGCCAACCTCACTGATAAGGGATTTATCTATGTGAAAGAATGGCATCTTTGCTGTTAGGTCTGATCCGGGTCTGTTCTGATATGTCATTTTGTTTTCATCATTTCTAAGGCTTGGAAAAGGATCCAGAGTGATTCCAAGTTTCTATATGTTCCTTATATTATTAATTTCAGATCTGGAGAATATGGGCTGTTATTTCCAATTATAAATTGGTTAGAATGGATCCACACTCCAGGTCAGTGGGCAGTCACCAGCTTTTGCTAGTGCTGTGATTGTCCACAATGTGAATTTTATATCTGGAGTTTAAGAGATGCTTTTCATTCAATTCCAAATCTGAGATTTTCACTTGTATGTCCTTTACATCTCTTAATTTTTTTTTGGACGAATTCTACTCACAAGTTAGGTAGAATTGGCCAACATCACTTGACTGTATTGTTGGAGACAGAAGTGATACACCATTTTGTAAAATTCATATTTAATTCATCTTTTGGAGTAAGAAATGAATTCTTTATAGTTGTGGAATCCTGAGCAATCATAGTTTCCTATAAAATTTAGTTAAAGCTATGTTTCTGTTTTAGATTTTGGAGTAAATCCATTTTGAACAGCAGGTCTGTTTTAGAGACCTTGCTGTGATTACTCTTTTCTCAACTCATAGCTTCATTACTTCTCCTTTCTAACCTTTAGTCCTTCTTAGGTGAGGTTTTGAAGTTTGCTCAAGCTTGGTAGCATTATTTGATTGTTATCCATCCATAATACTCACTCAAGGTGTGTTCTCTCACACCGTTGTATTGATGATTGTGTTTGCTAGTTAGCTCGTGTGTGATTATTTGAATTTATTATAAAACCATGATATATAAGTATTGTTTTAATTCGTACATGTGCACTGTATGTAACTAATTATGGATATGGGGACACCACCAAAGGATACGGATTTACCGGTGCGGTGGGTAGGTAAGATCACCAACGTAATACTCTTCGTGAGGTGCGGTGATTAGGGCCAAATGATACGGGATCTTCCCGGTGCGGTTCAAACCTACAAGTCCTTCTTGTAATATAGACATTGATTCGTTCTTTGCCTTTATCATATAATTATAATTGGAAAATGGATTAGGGATAGTAAATATGAATGTTAGTACAATGTCTGTGTTTGAATTCACTAAGCTTCGTGCTTACGTTTTTCCCTTATAACTTTTCAGGTGTTAAGATTAAAGAGGCTAAGGCTTGACATGGAGCATCGGGACATCGCTACTAGTTATTTTGTTGGGACCTTATTATTATTGTTACTTCCGCACTTATTTTACAAGATTATAAGTAGATGGATTATGTTATGACTATTTCAGTTATTTTAATTTAATGTAAGATGGGTTTTAAAAGTTAAAAAAATTTAAAAAAAAAAATTGGGTGTCACAAACCCACTTGACAATCTCGATGTCATTTATCATCTCAAATTAATGTGTTGGTCAACCACACACTCTCCATTAACAATGATGATTTTTGATTTGTCCATCACTCAATTTTATTGTCCTAAGTTAATGTGTCGGTTAACCACGCACTCTCCACTAATGACATGTAATGAGTGATGTGAGTTTTCATGGACTAGTATACCCTTCACATTTTTGTCCTAAAAGCAACAAGAGTTTGGGATTTATTCAAAAGGTTCTAGTACTTTGATAGCATCATACTTTTAAGAGGTTATATCCTATCAAATCTGTTTGGATAACGACCCTCCTCCATACAAGGGAGCGGTGGGTGATATCGGATACCTAATGACAGTCATTTTATAGGTCGTTTCCTTATACCCCTTTATAGTATGGCTTTTTGATTGAGGTTTACTAGCAATTTGACTAACTTCTCTTATACATATAATATATTAAACTTTTAATCATATATATAGTATAAAGTGTGTTTTATAACTTCTCAAAATAGTAGGGTTTAAAATTAATCTTTCGAATTAAACAATTAATAATAATTAATTTTAAATTAAATAATTATTTAATCTTTTATCTTAATTAAATAACTAATTAAATAAATTCAAATCATATTACTTGCTAGTTAAGCAATTAATTAAATAATTTAAACACATGGATTAAATAATTATTTACTAATTAAATGATTCAAGTTTAATCTTAATCCCTTATCCTTCTAATTTTTGAAAAAGGATACAGTTTAGCACGTTTTAATTATTTAAATTTTAAATCACATTAAAATAATGATTATGGAAACTAGAAACCCTAGGGATAGGAATAAGTATCTATTTTTTAAAATGAGGGGGTGGTGGCTAGGGTTTCAGAAACCTTAGCCAAGTTGAAATTTAAGCTTTTAGGGTTTAATTTCCATAAACCCTAATTTTGAACAATTCATTTTAGTACACACTAAAATATAAAACTAAGGCTCTGATACCACTGATGGGTTTTTAGGTTATAAAATTTTACATGTGATGCAAAAACACTTAAACCCTTAAGTTCACATGCAAACTATAAAGGATATAAGTTTTCTCTATTAAATGCAACTAACTATGAATATCAAGGAATCCTAATAGAAATTCATATCAAAGTAGGGTTACATACCTTTTCATTATTATTGTAAATAATCAAAGTAGAATCCTTCTTCAGGAACGTGGAAGAGCTAGCATCAAAGGTATGATATTGTTGAGAGAAATAACTTGAGACACACTTGAACAAACGTTAGAACAAGTATGATTGCGGAATTAGTTAATCTCAAAGGATCTAAAAGCTCAACAATAATAAGTTAATATGTTAGATGGTTAGATAGTTAGTTGCATAAATATAAAGAAACATAAATGACAACAGGTGATATATCAAGTAGACACATAAGTTGATTCATAACATGGAATGCATTCAAACCAAGTTAATGAGTGAGGTCAATCTTAGTGATAGAGTCACAAGTGACTTGCTCCGAAGAGAGGTATTAATCAGTTGTGATCGAGAGGATTTCAGAGAGTAAGAAAGATATGAGATAATTAAGATCTAGAGATGAGTAGGAAGAGATCTGTGTAGATTGATAAAACGTAGTCTCTATTTATAGAGACTGAAGAGATACAATAGATTGACTCTCTAAGAGTATCCATGCAAGGCATACTGTACAATAGAGAGTATACAAGAAATAGATACAAAATAGACTAAGTACATAATGAAGGACTGCGGTAGCTTGATGACTTCGGATGTGATCGCTGAAGGAGCTTGACTGCAGAGAGCTGTAGCCTGCAGTAGATAAAATTAAGAGGGTCACTTCATGTATCAACAATTTCCCCCTAAGTGACCTCTAATTGTCTTCACTTATCAAGTTTAAGGAACTTGATCAGGATCCACCAAAATTTCCTGACATTCTCCAACCAGGTGATCCTTCTTAACATCTCGAACTTGACTTTGGCAGTCGTATGCTTTGATTTTTCCATTGCAGTTCGACAGATTTCAAGTTGTTTCTTCGTGAGGCGGTTCATGGAGGACATGGAGATGAAGTACTTGACTTGATCAGTCTTCCTTTTGAAGATGACTCCTAGTTCAGGAAAGTTTGGAGCACCAAGGGTTCTTTCCTCATAGCCTTCGTTTAGCATCGGTGCGGGATCAAGAGGAGGTAGATCAATCTTTTTGGAAAGGATTGGGTGGATCTCCGCATCGATCTTAGCGATGTCACACACAGTTTCTTTCAGAAAAGTACTTTCTCTATCAAATGCTATTTTCATCTTCGGATGCTTTTCACACTTATTTTGGAACATATTTTCTATCAGGAAGATTTCTTCTGGGTTCATGCAGGGGAAGTCAGCTTGGGTGCGGACATAGTCCGGATTCCTTCTTGTGAGGGCATATTGCACAAACTCATCCTTCATATTTTTGCACAGTTTGAAGTTCTTGACTGCTGAAGGTGTGTCGTTGGACTAGATCTTCTCAATGGGAGACACATGCTTGGCATAAAATTGGTTATGTCTCTCGAACTCCATTAGCATTCTCTTGTGATCAGGAAGGTTGCGGTCAAACTGCTCAAATACAGTGAAGTATTTAGCGTTTGGGGAGATAGGAACATCCCAGTATCCATCTGAAGGAGGTTCAACATATGTAAGATAGGGTTTGTAGTCGTCATCAACGAGTCTGCAGTGGGGATTGATCCAGGAGTTTATTAGGGATTCATCCATCACAGTGTCAAAACCGCACTCTCTCCAAATGAGCTCTGCAAGTTTAGCTGCTTTCCAATCAGCTTTCTTTTGCTTCATAACAGGGGAGTCATTTTAGCTTGGAGAGGACATGTGCTCCGCATGTTTCTTGAAGTGTGGGGGAGTTTCAGGTCTTTAAGGGAAGGGATGATTTTTTGTTACGGTGGTGGAGAGTGGTGTTGCGGTGAAGGAAATTTCGGAGAAGCGGTGTTGGAATAATGTTCTTCTTTATATTCTTCTTCTCGATGGTCTTCTTCTTCACCTCCCCCTCTTGAGGAGTTCAGACCCGGAGACTCCTCAATATATTGCTTAAGGCCATCAACTTTAGCACAAACCTCCTAGAAGTGAGCTTTCAGAACTTCAGCCAGTTGCTGGTTATCAGGAATGGAGGTGTTGAATAACAGTCGGTGAATCTCCTTTGTTAGTTGGAGAATCTCGGGGCCATGGAAGTTGGATGATAGTGAGCGTTGAAGTTTGTTGATGGTTGCATGGAGAACTAAAATAGTGGACTCATATGCAGTATGAGTCTCATCTATCAGTTTCTGAAACCGAGAAGATTGATCCGCAATGGCTGCCTACAAATTGTCCTTTATTGCGGATACCTCAGATATAAGGCACTCCGCAACAGCCATAAACTCCTTGTGATCCGCTTGAAGATTGTTGTCAAGGGACCTTATCCCCATTTCAACTTTGAGAGAGATTCTCTCAGTAGCCATTCGTTCCCTTGCTTCTAGTCGTTCAATCCTTTCGATTAAGGACTATGGCACAGGATTGTCATCAGTTTGCGATTGAGTAGACTTGACTGCGGCCAGGATTTGATCAACCTTGGATTGAAGATTGAGAAATTCTTTTCTTGATACGGCCATCTTTTTCTTCTTTTTCTTCTCTTTTGGCTAGGAGGTGGAGTGCTGAGAGCCACTAGATTCTTCTTCTTCAACATACATCATCAGGTCATCATCCGAAGAGCTTGGTTGATTGACCTCTTGAAGATCAACATCGTCAAAACCGAAGGTAGGAGCAGAGCTAACTTCGATTTCGGTGCCTGCATTTTGGGAGTCTTGGACAGTTGGAGATGGAGGAGGCTTTGATGGAGTCTGATCAACAGTTGCCTCTTGAGCCTTGCGGATGGTATCAGCCATGTTGTCCATCATGGTATGTACTTTGCAGAAGGTAGCTACAGTATTGGCATTGTAGATTGCGTCTGCCCAATACATAGCCACAGAGAAAATTTCTTGTTGTTTCTGCTGAAGCTACTTGGTTTGACTTGCTTTTCGTGCTTGGAATGGCCTATGGAAAGCGGCATATTTCTTGGCTTCGGCTTCGTTGGATGGCTGATACTTACTCCATGAGTCATTTAAATCAATATCGTCAATTCCTTGAAAGCGCACCGAGGTGTCCCTCAGGTTCATGGATCCTTGCAAATTTTTGCTCACCATGCCTAAACCACCTGTTACTGATGTAAGCAGAGTAGGATTTCCTGAGCTTCCTTCATCTCCTTGACCTAAAGTCAAGTCTGGCCTCGGCTCAGTTCTGACAAAGGCTGAAGAATCGCCTTGCGGTTGGGATTGTGTTTGAAGTGTTTGGGTGACAGACAATAGGATGGAGTGCAAATCCTCAGGGATAAAGAAATGAAGAAGGGAAGCCCTGGAGACCTTAGGGCGGGAGCCTGATCCATCCTCTTGGGATTGACCTAGCGGGAGTCTCCACGTTGCGGTGAATCAGACGCACTGCTTGCGCCTGAGTGATATAGGATGGTTGTTTCGAATGGATGTGCGGCCATCCCAAGGACTCCAGATCCTGTTGAGAGGCTGAGGTATCAGTTCGGTCACGCATATGGCTAGTGGGATCGGTTTTGCATTTCTTGAGGATTGCAATAGGTTGATCATCCTCAACAGAGTCACTGCTGGAGACACGTCTACTTGGTTCGACGATAGTGATCACTGGTGGAGTTTTTCTTTTCTTGGAGGGCTTGGAAGGCTTGGAAGCATCCTTTTTAGGATTTCCTTGTTTCTTGGTGTTGCGAGGGCCATGATGAGAAGAGACTTTCTGCTTGCGTCTTTGGGATAAAGAAATGTTGGAGAGAGTTGTGGAGGATGGGACTGCGGTACTAGTGCGATCAAGAATTGCGGATTGGGTTGCAGGAGGCGGGGTAGGAGGGTATGGGGCAGTACCTTCCGTAGCCTCAATGTGATCTGAGACATCATCGGACTCAATACTGTGACAACCCGTAAATTGTTCCGTCGCTGTAACTCATTCCCGTCGGTAAAACCCGTTTGTTTTTCAATTTTCCCATTAACATTTTGGATTTGGTCATTTAATTTAAGACTTTCATTATGACCTCGTAAGTATCCAAACACGTGAAAACACTTTCGATATTTAATTGGATAATTTTTATTTACGACCACGTCGGGTTACAAACACTTAATCGGGTACGACCAAAAGCCTCGGAAAACGTCAGTATCGGGTAGAATTCCACCGTGTCTCAAACTCGACCCATATATAAAGTTCAAAGAACTTCATTTGAAGCTTTTTCAACCTCTCTCTACTCTCTCTCTCTCTCTACATATCTAAGCTTTTGATCCAAAAATCACTCCCTTTCAAGCTCCAATTAGGTATGTAATCCATCCTAGCTCATAGTATAACATCATTAGCCTTCAAATCCGTGTTTAAATTATGAAAAAGCACTATAAACATGTGTTTACGGCCCAGGATCAGCCCTAGGCCACAAACACATACAAATGGAGTTTTTGAGCCTCAAAACCCTTCCAAACCACCTTTAGAGCTTAGATATGACTTAGGGCCTTTCAAGACCAGACTTGGAACACCAAAAACTCATCATTTAAGGGGTAAACATGAGTTTACGGCCCAAGAGCATTCTTGGACCGTAAACACCCTTTCATAGGCCGTAAACCAATTTTTTGGTGTTAAAATGCCCCTTAACCACCTCCTAAGCCTTGGAATAAAGTCTAGAAGCAACCACAAATGTGTTAGGGACCTTAAACTTGATAAAAACCACTCCCTTAGGAGTTCACGGCCGTAAATGCCCCCCCCAATGATGGGTTCCTGGGCCGTAAACTCCTATAAATGGGTCAAATGGTGCCTTAAATTCATCCTATGACTTGTAAAATGAGTTAGAATCACATGTCATTAATCTTGGACCACTAAAACACATAAGGATTGGGTATGAGAGAGTTTACGGCCGTAAACACCTAGTTTACAGCCGTAAACTCCATTAAATGGTCCCTTTGATAGTTAAATCACTTCCTATGCCCTAGATTTGATCCTAGCATTACCCGACAAGAGTTGTAAGACCATTTAGCTCCCAAGAGCACCCCCACCATGAGTTTATGGCCATAAACTCATGGGTAGTTGGTCATTAGGCCAAAAACTCCATTAGGAGTTTACTCTTGAAGAGAAAACTCCTTATTCAAGCCACACACACCCTTATATGCCACCCGGGTCACTCCAAACACTTGAATTGAAGTGTTTTCGCGTCTAGAAGTGTTTATTCTTATTTAATTAATATATCAAGGTCTAATTAGATACAAATTATGTATCTCTTCATATTACATAGGAACCTCGCGTGTTTTCAAGCCTCGAACTGACACTTAGCTTCCAAGCCGACACATTTCTCGACCGGTGAGTTCATACCCCTACGCCTTTTTCAGTCTTTTTCAATGTTTTCAGGGGGGAATACAAGCAAACTATAAATGTTTTTCGAAACTTAAAACTGATATAAATCTATAAATATCTGGAAAACTTTTAGATATCTTTACCCCTTTTGTATCATGCAGAGCATAAGGGATGTTTTTCTGAATATAACTAAGTAGATTTCAATTACAATGTAAGAAACAATCAAAACTATCAAATTATTATGGGAATAATTTGGGATCTTCAGTTCTTGTTTTACGAGTACAGATTTCATGCAAGGTTAATAGATAAACTATGTCTGATTCAGTTTTATCTCTGTTTAATTTAGAGTATCATGCCAGATAATTTCTTTGTATTCAATTGTTTTTACTGTATGATGTTTCAAAACGATTACGATGTTTGATAACGACCGAGTACACCATGAATAATTTAATACTAGCTTGTGAGATTTGTCTTCATTAAACCCTTTGGGTTATCAGTAAATCCTCCCCAGAAGTATAACCAGAGTCTCCTGGAGGGAGAGCATGGAATTTGTGAATAGATCTATTTGGGACTGACAATCCCACACCTTAACTACTAGCTACAGTTAGGCGGGCACGCCTGGGGTGACAAATTTTGGATATCATCCGACGCCTGAAGAATGTCAAGGAGGTTTTGTGTCATATTAGCATGGTTATCCGTCTCACAATACGTATTAATATAAATTTTGGTCACGGATTTTATATCTTCCTTAATCCATAGTTTTATATATTAAAACTACCTACTGTTGTACTGGATGGTGTTCCCAGGGTTTTTCAATCTAGAGTTTTACGTATTTAACTATTTACTGTTGTACCGAACGGAATTCGGAAGTTTAACTAAACTGTCATTAGAAGAAAATATGGGATTTTCTAGGATAACAACTTTTCAGAAAACCAAAGAAAAAATGATCTTTTTACATAAACAAACAGCTTATGAACTCACCAACTTTATGCTAATTTTTAAACTGCTTCTATTCTCAGGTTCTCCTTAGACAGGTATCTCGCGTTCTTTTGCAGAAGACGGAGTGTATGGAAGTCTCGTCTTACATTTGTTTAGACTAATGTATCTATAAAACTTGTATTACTTTACTTTCAAACAAATGTAATGAATCTATGTAATGTAATGTTTTGTGTTTACTATGCTTACTATGTACATTGGTTGCGATACTTCATGACGTCCTCCACCCCGGAACATTTCCGCCTTCAGTTTCGGGGTGTGACAGATTGGTATCAGAGCCCTTGTTTATAGTGAACTAGTATACCAAACCTTACATGGTATAAGACTATAAACACTAAAGGTCCAAAGTGCTCTAAACTAAAAGTATACTTTAAAATATAAGTATTTTTCAAAAGTATACAAGTATACCCAACCGCCAGATTCCGTAATTACGAGTAGAACAAAACATAAGTAAATGGGTGTTGTACACTGCGGTTAAACCTGGGTAGTTATGTAGTCGTTTCTATGGTCAATATAGCCTTATCAACTATATTCATTCGAGACACGGCCAGCATGTGCTTGGGAGTGACTGTGGTGTCCAGCATGCCTAAAACATACCCAATACCCAAACAACGAGCCGTCGTCGCAGCGAAACATGAAATACTATGGGAGTATTTCTAGAACCAAATTCGTTATAGAAATCCTCATTCCAGAGTTGCTCCTCAATCATTCCTTTAGCGATAGTTTATCTGCTTTGATAACTCTTTCCTGCTTTATCGCTTAATGGAATCCTTTATCTGTCTTAATGAGATATCTCTTGTTTCATATCTCTTAATTCAATTCAGAGGACTTACCATCCTCTTTTTCCTAATATTTTTAGATCAAGATGCCTCCAAGAAAGAGACCCAGCTCAAGGAACAACAACTCCCCGCCACCATATCCTTCTCAATTCGACCCTGTCCTTTTTCAGGCAGCTGTTACTTCCGCAGTGACAACTGTAATGGCGCTCTTGAACCCCGACAGGTCCAGTGGACCAGGAAGTAATGCCTATCCCCAAAACCATGAAGATGATCAAGAGCACCAGAAAGAGCGTAATGAGAGTAAGAAGGTTTTCTGGAAAAAGCGAAAGGGTCAGAGTTCACAAGGACCCTCCAAGAAGCACAAAGCGGTGGAAATTCAAGCTGCTACTACTCCTGCCGCTGCATCTTCAACTCAAGAACCTATCACTAGGTATACTGGTAACCTCCCTTGGTGCAATAGGTGCAATTATCACCATCATATCCCTGGCCCGTGTCGTGAAAAGTTCTGCAACAATTGTGGCAAGAAGGGCCACCTTGCGCGAAACTACAAAGCATCGGCTCAACCAACCAGTCAAGCTTTCGGGTCGAGTACCGATCAGGCCTGCTTTGGTTGTTGAGAAGTCGGGCATTTCAATAGAAACTGCCCCAAAGCAGCAACCACCAACAACGCCGGGATAGTTCTAGCTATGAAGCAGGAGGAGGCAGTCCCCGATCCCACCGACGTCGTGGGTACATTTCTTCTCGAACAATTCTTATGCTCGCATCCTTTTCGAATCTAGTACCAAAGAAATTTTATTAGTCATTCCTTCAAGTGTCTTCTTAGACATAGTCCTCGTCTAGTAACCGAAACATTTACCGTCGAGATGGCTAACGGTGAGAAAGAACACGACAACGATAGATTCATAGGCTGTACCCTTATCCTGAACGATCATTCCCTTCCCATCGACCAAATGCCAGTATCCATAGAGAGCTTTGATGTTATCATTGTCATGGATTGGTTAAGTTCCAATCATGCAGATATCCTTTGCTACGAAAAATCCATCCGTCTTAATCTTCCCACTGGTCAGACTCTCATAAATCTACGTTGATAAACTTAGTTCCAATTTTCAGATCATTTCTTTCATCAAAGCTCAAAAGCTTCTGCGAAAGGAGTGTTATGCATTCCCAGCTCATGTAATCAACGAGAAATGGGAAGTTAAAGACCTCGAGAGCATCCCCGAAGTCTGTAGCTTTCCTAGTGTCTTTCCCAAAGAGCTTCCAGGAATTCCTTCCGAATGTCAAGTCGAGTTTCGCATCGACCTAATTCCTGGAGCTACCCTTGTAGTCAAGCCCCCATATCGATTAGCGCCAGCAGAAATGCAGGAGTTATCCAGTCAGCTCAGTGAGATATTTAGTAAAGGAATCATCAGACCGAGTTCCTCACCCTGGGGAGCCCCGGTATTGTTGTGAAAAAGAAAGATGGATTCTTTCGGATGTGCATAGACTACAGCGAGTTGAACAAATTGACAGTCAAAAACCGATATCCTCTTCCTCGAATAGACGACCTTTTTCGATCAACTTTAGGAGCCAGCTACTTCTCGAAGATAGACCTTAGATCCGGGTACCGTCAGCTTCGAGTTCATGAGAATGATGTTTCCAAGACGGCATTCAAGACTCGATATGGACACTACGAGTTCGTAGTGATGCCCTTCGACCCAACCACTTTCCTTGGTCACGTGGTAAGCGAAGAAGCCATACCCGTGGACCCTTCCAAGATCAAGGAGGTAGAGAATTGGTCGGCACCGAAAACACCCACAGAAATCCGTCAATTCTTGCGTCTCGCTGGCTACCATCGCAGGTTCATCCAGAATTTTTCCAAGAATAGCCAAATCCTTAACTACTCTGACACAGAAAGACTTAAACATAAGGCAGCAGCGATGGGTAGAGATGCTCAGTGTTTATGAGTGTGAAATCCGCTACCATCCCGGCAAGGCCAATGTGGTAGCAGATACCCTGAGCCAAAAGGAGAGTTCAAGCCGCAAGGCGAAGACATTGACGATGACCATCCATTCCCACTTATCAGTACAGATCCGAGAAGCCCAATTAAAAGCCCTAGGGTCTGCTCCAGCAGTCCGAGATACGTAAATGAAAATAGGGGATGATTGCCATGAATTTCATCACCAAGTTACCCAGATCTTCGAGTGGGTACGATACCATTTAGGTAATTGTCGATCGTTTGACAAAATCTGCTTACCTCCTTCCGATTAAAGAATCAATCAAGATGGAAAGACTTATACGAGCCTACATCCAAGAGATAATCCGACTGCACGGTGTACCTATGTCCATTATCTCCAAACGAGATGGCAGGTTTACCTCAAGGTTTTGGCAGTCCCTTCAGAAAGCTCTCAGAACTAAGCTGGACTTGAGAACAGCCTACCTTCCTCAAAAAGATGGACAGAGTGAGAGAACTATTCAGACCCTAGCTGATATGCAGAGAGCATGTGTTATTTAATTCGTAAAGTTGTGGGATACACATTTTCCTTTGATTGGGTTCTCGTATAGCAACAGCTATCACACCGGTATCAAGACTGCTCCGTTCGAAGCCCTCTACG
Organism: Lactuca sativa; assembly: GCF_002870075.4. NCBI lineage: Eukaryota > Viridiplantae > Streptophyta > Magnoliopsida > Asterales > Asteraceae > Lactuca > Lactuca sativa. The sequence goes on along the minus strand of NC_056625.2, from coordinate 134,492,369 downwards.
GTCGTAAGTACAGATCCCCTTTGTCCTGGGATGAAGTAGGGGACACACAGCTAGCCAAGAGTCAAAAGCCTGACTATACTCTCCCTAGTATCGAAATCATCCGTGAAACCACCGAGAAGATCATCCAAATCCGAGAACGACTGAAAGCTTCACGAGATAGACAAAAGAGCTACACCGATAAATGATGAAAACCATTAGAGTTCCAGGTCGGAGATCATGTCTTGTTGAAGGTCTTGCCCTGGAAAGGTGCGATACGCTTTGGAAAGCACAGAAAGCTTAAACTGAGGTACATAGGACCTTTTTAGATCCTCGTTAGGATCGATCCCATAGCCTACAAACTCCGACTACCTTCAGAACTTAGCAACATACATCTTGTATTCCACGTCTCTATTCTTAAGAAGTGCCTATCCAATGAAACCCTAGTAATCCCTTTGATGAGACCAAGATCATCGAAAACCTGAACTTTTTGGAAGAACCAATCGAAGTCATGGATCGAGAGATCAAACGTACGAAACTAATCCGCATCCTGATAGTGAAGGTTCGCTGGAATGCTAAGTGGGCACTCAAATTCACATGGGAATGCGAAGACTTGATGAAGCAGAAATACCCGCATCTCTATCCAATTCCATAATCTGTATCTTAATTTTTAAATTTCGGGACGAAATTCCCTCTAACGGGGGGATAATGTGACAACCCGCAAATTGTTCCGTCGCTGTAACTCATTCCCGTCGGTAAAACTCGTTTGTTTTTCAATTTTCCCATTAACATTTTGGATTAGGTCATTTAATTTAAGACTTTTATTATGACCTCGTAAGTATCCAAACACGTTAGAAACACGTGAAAACACTTTCGATATTTAATTGGATAATTTTTATTTACGACCACGTCGGGTTACAAACACTTAATCGGGTACGACCAAAAGCCTCGGTAAACGTCAGTATCGAGTAGAATTCCACCGTGTCTCAAACTCGACCCATATATAAAGTTCAAAGAACTTCATTTGAAGCTTTTTCAACCTCTCTCTACTCTCTCTCTCTCTCTCTCTCTACATATCTAAGCTTTTGATCCAAAAATCACTCCCTTTCAAGCTCCAATTAGGTATGTAATCCATCCTAGCTCATATTATAACATCCTTAGCCTTCAAATTCGTGTTTAAATTATGAAAAAGCACCATAAACATGTGTTTACGGCCCAGGATCATCCCTTGGACACAAACACATACAAATGGGGTTTTTGAGCCTCAAAACCCTTCCAAACCACCTTTAGAGCTTAGATATGACTTAGGGCCTTTCAAGATCGGACTTGGAACACCAAAAACTCATCATTTAAGGGGTAAACATGAGTTTACGGCCCAAGAGCATGCTTGGACCGTAAACACCCTTTCATAGGCCGTAAATCACTTTTTTGGTGTTAAAATGCCCCTTAACCACCTCCTAAGCCTTGGAATAAAGTCTAGAAGCAACCACAAATGTGTTAGGGACCTTAAACTTGATAAAAACCACTCCCTTAGGAGTTCACGGCCGTAAACGCCCCCCCCCCCAATGATGGGTTCCTGGGCCGTAAAATCCTATAAATGGGTCAAATGGTGCCTTAAATTCATCCTATGACTTGTAAAATGAGTTAGAATCACATGTGATTAATCTTGGACCACTAAAACACATAAGGATTGGGTATGAGAGAGTTTACGGCCGTAAACACCTAGTTTATAGCCATAAACTCCATTAAATGGTCCCTTTGATAGTTAAATCACTTCCTATGCCCTAGATTTGATCCTAGCATTACCCGACAAGAGTTGTAAGACCATTTAGCACCCAAGAGCACCCCCACCATGAGTTTATGGCCGTAAACTCATGGGGAGTTGGTCATTAGGCCAAAAACTCCATTAGGAGTTTACTCTTGAAGAGAAAACTCCTTATTCAAGCCACACACACCCTTAGATGCCACCCGGGTCACTCCAAACACTTGAATTGAAGTGTTTTCGCGTCTACAAGTGTTTATTCTTATTTAATTAATAGATCAAGGTCTAATTAGATACAAATTATGTATCTCTTCATATTACATAGGAACCTCGCGTGTTTTCAAGCCTCGAACTGACACTTAGCTTCCTAGCCGACACATTTCTTGACCAGTGAGTTCATACCCCTACGCCTTTTTCAGTCTTTTTCAATGTTTTCACAGGGGAATACAAGCAAACTATAAATGTTTTTAGAAACTTAAAACTGATATAAATCTATAAATATCTGGAAAACTTTTAGATATCTTTACCCCTTTTGTATCATGCGGAGCATAAGGGATGTTTTTCTGAATATAACTAAGTAGATTTCAATTACAATGTAAGAAACAATCAAAACTATCAAATTATTATGGGAATAATTTGGGATCTTCAGTTCTTGTTTTACGAGTACAGATTTCATGCAAGGTTAATAGATAAACTATGTCTGATTCACTTTATCTCTGTTTAATTTAGAGTATCATGGTAGATAATATCTTTGTATTCAATTATTTTTACTGTATGATGTTTCAAAACGATTACGATGTTTGATAACGACCGAGTACACCATGAATAATTTAATACTAGCTTGTGAGATTTGTCTTCATTAAACCCTTCGGGTTATCAGTAAATCCACCCCAGAAGTATAACTAGAGTCTCCTGGAGGTAGAGCGTGGAATTTGTGAATAGATCTATTCGGGACTGACAATCCCACACCTTAACTGCTAGCTACAGTTAGGCGGGCACGCCTGGGGTGACAAATTCTGGATACCATCCGACGCCTGAAGAACGTCAAGGAGGTCTTGTGTCATATTAGCATGGTTATCCGACTCACAATATGTATTAATATAAATTTTGTTCACGGATTTTATATCTTCCTTAATCTATAGTTTTATATATTAAAACTACCTACTGTTGTACTGGATGGTGTTCCCAGGGTTTTTCAATCTAGAGTTTTACGTATTTAACTATTTACTGTTGTACCGAACGGAATTCGGAAGTTTAACTAAACTGTCATTAGAAGAAAATATGGGATTTTCTTGGATAACAACTTTTCAGAAAACCAAAGAAAAAATTATCTTTTTACATAAACAAACAGCTTATGAACTCACCAACTTTATGCTAATTTTTAAACTGCTTCTATTCTCAGGTTCTCCTTAGACAGGTATCCCGCGTTCTTTTGCAGAAGACGGAGCGTATGGAAGTCTCGTCTTACTTTTGTTTAGACTAATGTATCTATAAAACTTGTATTACTTTACTTTCAAACAAATGTAATGAATCTATGTAATGTAAGTTTTTGTGTTTACTATGCTTACTATGTACATTGGTTGCGATACCTCATGACGTCCTCCACCCCGGAACGTTTCCACCTTCGGTTTCGGGGTGTGACAAATACCGAGGGTAGAAAGAATGTGGGTAGGTAGTCTTCTTATTGGTCCAAAAATAGTTTGATCAGATGAGGGATTGTGCTTTTTAATATCCTTGGTTATAAGGAAGTTGATGTCGTTGCCCATGCTGATTCCTACATTCGCATGGAGGTCGGAGATGCAGAGAGACCAAAACCTTGCAAAGGCGAGTTCGGTAGGGTTCTCTCGTGGACTTTCTTTTATGATGTACTGCAGAAAATCTTCCCATAGGATCTGTCCATAGTTGACATCATGCCCTATGAAGATGCTCCATACGAGTTCTAGGAGTTTTAGTCCCATGTTGTCTGTGCCTTCGGTTCTGCCGGATAGACTGCAAATGATGAAGTAACAGACGAATTGCCAGACCGCAGGCAATTGGTTTTACTTGAATTCCCCAATTCCCCTTATTTTCTTCTGGTATCCCATTTGGTACAGTGCAGACAGTATATCTGTCATTGATGGAGTGAAAACCTTGATGGATGGATGAACAAGGAGGTTTATTGCAGTAAGAAATTTTTCCTTGGTCATGATGACCAGAGAATCGTTGACAAGATTGACATGCACTTATTGAGAGTTTTGGAGCGGTCGATAGGCTGAATAGGCGCACTTGAAGAGAGTAGAGAGAGGAACAACGTCATTGAATGAATCGAAGGGTCCAAACAGTGGGTGATTGGACAATAACTTGATCATCAGTTTCGTGGGGGCATTGTAGAAAGAGTGTTCTTTAAACACGGCTCTGAAATTGTGTGAAGCAATTGTTGGTGTGGGATGTTTTGAGGGAGAGGCTGAACCAGTGGGATTCTTTGATCTAGATGCCTTGGAAGATTTCATGGATACACCAAATTTCACCATTGTTGAGATTTTGAAGAAGCTTTGAAGAAGGAAGGTAGAACGCAAGAGAAAGATTTATGGTTTAGAGAGCGTAAACTTATCTTTGTGGAGAAGAAAGGGGTTTTATAGTGGCTTAAGCAAGCGGGAAACGTTTTTGCCCTGATTGAATTTGGGTAAAAACGTTTGGGGGTTTATTTTGAATTAAGAGCATTAATCTCAGCCACAGATTAAGAAAAGAGGGATTAAATCTGAATTTGGGATTTACCAAAAAATAGGTTTGCATTTAATGAAATGTCAGATTTGTGACCACGTCTAGTGAACGTGTGGTGAGGGTGAGATTAATCCGTTGGGTAAAGGGAAGTTGTAACGGATTTGATGTTTTAGGGTAATAGGAAGAGACAGCTTTAAAAAGGATGATACAGATGCACAAAGAATGTTTTTCTTTAATGTTTTCTCTATTTAATGAAGGATCATTAAATAGCACACCATGTTTTTCTTTGTTTTTGAAAAGAATGTAACAATCTGAAAATTAATTAAAGTGACTGCGGATGGACACATCAATTCGGATGGATCATATGACGTCGGATGGATGATTGCGGTAGATGAACTGAGATGAACACTTGGAGCAAAGATTATTAATAACAAACAATAAGGACCATTGAAGTATAATTATGATATATGGTTGCGGTACATAGAATATACCAAAACCATCTAACATAAATAACTTCAACTAGAACCGCAACAGAGACCAAGGATGGTATGCGGTACCTATCAATTCAAAAAGAATTGTGGATCCGAATTCATCATTCCTAACATTTGTAAGAAAGTATTGAGTTTTGTAGAGTCAAGTGCCTTTGTAAATACATCAGCAATCTCTTCATGAGAATGGACAAAAATTAGTTCAATGTTACCTTTCAGAATGTGGTCTTTGATGAAGTGATATTGTGGTTCAATATGTTTGGTCTTGGAGTGCTGAATAGGATTATGAGAAATCGCTATGGCACTTTCAGAGTCCCAAAAGATTGGTATCCGCAGCATTCTGTATCCGTAGTCTAGCAGTTGTGTTTTCATCCATAAGACTTGAGAGCAACAGCTGGCTGCGGCCACATATTCAGCTTACGCGGTAGACAATGATACACAGTTTTGTTTCCTTGAGGACCAGCTGACTAGTCTTCCAACCAAAAATTGACATCCACCTGAGGTGCTTTTACAATCAAGTTTGCATCTGGCATGATCCGCATCGGTAAATCCTTGAAGACTGAAATCATTTCCTGCGGGGTACCATAATCCAAGAGTTTTGCTTCCTTTTAAGTACCATAGGATTTGCTTGGCTGCGTTCATATGAGACACTTTTGGGTCAACCTGGTACGTTGCGCATACACCCGCTGCAAAAACTATATCCGGTCGACTAGCAGTGAGATACATCAGAGAGCCAATGATACCTCTATAAGACTTGTGATCAACAGATTCACCTGAGTGATCAGCAGAAATCTTATAACCTAAGGCCATGGGGTCCTTAGCTGAAGAACAATTATCCATTGAGTATTTCTTTAATGGTTCTAAGGTGTATTTTTCTTGATGAATGAATATTTCTTGAGGGACTTGTTTCACTTGAAGTCCTAGAATGAAATTAATCTCTCTATTCATGCTCATTTGGAACTTGTTGGTCATGAGCTTAGCAAATTCATCCACCATTTTTTGATCAGTTGAGCCAAAAATGATATCATCCACATATATTTGTACAAGCATTAGATGGTCACCATTTGCTTTTCGAAATAATGTGGGATCAATCACTCCTCTTTTGTAACCTGAAGAGACAAGAAATTCAGATAGAGTCTCATACCAAGCTCTAGGGGCTTGTTTTAGACCGTAGATTGCCTTTTCAAGCTTGTAGCAGTGGTCTGGGAATTCAACGCTTTCGAAACCCGGAGGTTGCTGAAGATAAACCTCTTCTTTTAATTCCCCATTGAGAAAAGCACTTTTCACATCCATTTGATGAACCTTGATGTTTTTGTGTTCTGCGTATGCTAAGAAGATCCAGATGGCTTCCATTCGTGCTACCGGAGCATACGTTTCATCATAGTCAATGCCTTCAAGTTGACTATATCCCTTGGCAACAAGCCTTGCCTTATTTTTGACGACCACACCAGATTCATCTAACTTATTCTTGAACACCCATCTTATGCCAACAACGGTGTGGCCTTGCGGTTTTGGAACGAGTTACCATACCTTGTTCCTTTTGAATTCTTCCAGTTCTTCTTGCATTGCAGAAATCTAGTCTAGTTCGAGTAACGCTTCTTTGATCGATCGAGGTTCGACTGAGGACATGAACGCTGCATAGTGACAGTGATAAGTCCTTGGATGACCGAGTCTGGATTCCTGCGAATGGGTTGCCAATAATTTGACCTGGTGGGTGGTCTCTCGTCCATACATGTAGACGAGGTATCAGATGATCAGCAGCTGTAGTGGAGGGAATGTCTTCAATATCAGAAGACTCTACATTTGGAGAGGGCATATCTGTTGAAATAGTGTCTAAGGCTGCAACTATATTAGGCAAGTAATTGACCCGGTTGTGCATGGTCCTTTTGGGTTGTCTTCACCATAGCAACTTGATAGGATGATTTATTAAGAGAGAGTAAATATTATTAGTATATTATGAGAAAAATATAAAGAATAATATATTGTTATTTGATTAATATAAGTCATAGAATTAATTGGAATTAATTTGGTGACTTAAAGAGATTAATTAAATAAGAGGGTATAAACTGTCAATTGTTTGATTGTTAAACTTTAGACTGTAAATCCATATAGATATGGATTGGACGGATTCTAGAAGCTAAAGGATAGCTTAAATCCTCCACTGCTTATCTAAGGAATGGATTTGGATAGCCTTAAGAGAAGATTATCTAATTAGGGTTTAGGTTGTAACCCTTAAGGAGTCTACAAGTATAAATAGACCCTATGGCAAAGGGAAATCGGCACTTCATCTAAAGTAAGAGAACCCTGGCCGATTTCCTCCCCTCTCCTCTCTCCCAAATCCTCCTCCTTGCTATTTGGTGTTTGTAAGCCATTAGAGGAGTGACAATTGTGACTCTAGAAGCTCCAAGACAACAAGATCAACAAGGAATTCAAAGGTATGATTCTAGATCTGTTTTAACATTGTTCTTATTCCTAAATAGTCATTAGAAGTCTTGGATTCAAATCATGTTTAATTAGAAAGCCTAGATCCAAGCATTAGGGTTTTGCATGCGCACATAGGAAAGTTCTTATGGCTAAAACCCATCAGTGGTATCAGAGCTTAGCTTGGTTTTCATTAAATTGTTGCTTAATTGTCTGAAACTAAACTGCAAAAGTCGTTTTTGTGTTTCTGAGTCATGGACTCGGCGAGTTCCATTGTGGACTCGGCGAGTTGGCTTGACTCGGCGAGTCCCTTGGTGCACTCGGCGAGTCCAAGCGTCAGGAATGGCCAGATTCAGGATTTCTTCATGATTATCTTATGGAAACTTACCTTAATCATATCAGATCAACCCTAATCCGTTTTTTTGATATATATGACTATTATCTTGATCTAATCAAAGATATTTATCAACTAATAAAATATTTAATTTCCTTATATGATAATTAATTAATTATTTTGATTATTTTGGTAATTATCTTGAAAGAAATCTTGAATAAATCAAATATAGATAATTAGGAAATTAATTGTTAATTGAAATTATTTGTTATTTGATCCTCCATGTTTTAAATGTTTAAAACTTGTCCTCAAGTTTTGAAATTTATATTTTGTAATTAAAAGTTTTAATTTAGACAATTTAAATTTCAAACCCTAGATTTTAAAATGTTTAAAATACAACCCTATACTAATATAATATTACAAGATTCATATATATATATATATATATATATATATATATATATATATATATATATATATATATATATATATATATGTATAACTAAAATGCTAGTCTTACCGTTAGTAGGCCTCATTCACGAAGCCGATCTATAAGGTGGGTATAAGGTTGCGGCCTATAAAATGGCGCTTAATGGGTGTACACTCACACCCACCGCTTGTTTGATCGGTGGAGGGTCGTTAGCCGAACGGGTAGGATAGGGCAACCTCATCCTCTCATTAAAAGTATAATAGGAAATACAAAGTAACTACACATATTTTAAAATTTCCCAATCTTAGTTACTTTAGGAAAAGTGAATTGATGCAATCCCATGAAATTACACTTTGCACCCTTGCTAAGAAGTTGGTGGAGCGTGTGTGGTTTACCGGCACACTAATTGGTTCTAAGCAAAGGTGGCAAAGGGTGACTCATTGTTTATCATAGTTCGATGGAGCGTATGTGGTTTACCGGCACATCGAATAGGTGATCGTTACAATGAAGGTACCATGTGAATTTGCATGGTAATTCACACCCACTTTGTGATCATCGGTATCCCAGTCACAAACTAGAGGGGCATATCGAGATTTAAACATGCCATTGAATAGTTTCAATGAATCTCATCCGATCCTAGGAATTCTCAATACATTTAGGACTAATAGTTAGGTTTTATGGTGGAGAATTAGTGAATCGTCATTCACTTACCTTCAATTTATTTGCATGTTAGATTACGGCATCCCTTTTCTCATATGTAAATGTTATTGTTGGATCCTAGCCCTAATTTTTCTTATTGGGTGATAATTAGGGATTCATATTCTAATCTATCTTTGCCCTTTCTATTTGTAGATGTCGAACGCAAACAACATTGATGCTAGTTCTTTCACGTTGATGAGCCTTTGCCAAAAGGTCACCTTCGATGGAACGAACTTTAGCGAATGGATAAGATACATTCGCACCATTGCTCGCTATGAGGATAAGGAGTATGTCCTCGATGAGAAACTCGAGAAAATCAACCCTGAAATCGCTACTCCGGCTGAAATTACCGCTTTTGAAACTCATGAGCGAGATGCAACGAAGGTACATTGCATCATGATAGCCACCATGAACTCCGAATTCCAAAAGTCCTACGAGGACATGTACCCGTACGAGATGCATCAAGACTTATTGGAGAGATACCACCAAATCGCGAGACAAGAGCGTTATGAGATTTTCACTAACATGATTTCCGCTAAGATGGGTCATGGAGAGTCTCTTACCGTGCACCTGCAAAAGATGCAAAGGTATGTCGACCGCCTCCGCAAGTTAAATGTTGACTTAGGGGAAGACTTGGCGATCGACATGGTGCTTCACTCATTGCCTCCGATGTACAATCAATTTAGGATGACCTACCACATGAACAAAGAGGAGGTAACCCTAAGCAAACTCCAAGGTCTCTTGAGGGTCGCTGAGAGCAACTTCAAAGACAAGTCTGTTGCACCAACTCCCAATCCACCCGCTGCTCCTGTCTTGGCTATTGGTCAAGGAAAGGGAAAGAAGAGGAAGGCTTCGTCTAAGAACTATCGCAAGGTTAAAGCCCGAGATGGTGCCTCTTCTAGTGGGACCAAAGTTGATCCTGCTAAGCCCTGCCCTAACCCTAAGGAGGCAGAGTGCCACCACTGCCACAAGATAGGACATTGGAAGAGAAGCTGCCCAGAATACATGCAAGCCATCAAGGAAGGAAAGATCAAGCCATCTTTCGCAGGTATATATACAATTAAATCTAACGATTCTAATCATGCTATTTCTTGGGTTCTTGATACCGGTTGTGGTTACCACATTTGTTCTAATGTGCAGGGAGTAAGAAACAGTAGGGATGTGGAGCAAGGAAGAATCAATCTAATCATGGGGAACAGAAGATCGTCGTCTGTGACCAAGATTGGAGTGTATTCTTTAGTGCTTAGGAATAATTTATGTTTAGATTTGAACAATTGTTGCTATTTGCCAGAAATGGCTAGAAACATCATTTCATTTCATGGTTTATATAGACAAGGTTTTAGATTTTCTTTTAATAATGAGAATGGTTCTATTTTGGCTTATCTAAATGGTGTCTTTTACTTTGAAGCTATACCATGTAATGGAATTTATGAAACTGTTATGATTGTTGATAACCTAGGAAATGATGTTTTGAACATAGATTCTTCCACTAGTATGGATAAAGAATCCTTGTGGCATTGTCATCTTGGACATGTTAACAAGAAACGCATAGCCCAACTCCAAAAGGATGGAGTGTTGGAGTCATTCGACCTTAGGGAAGATGACACATGCGAGTCTTGTTTACTTGGAAAGATGACTAAGTCACCCTTCACGAGTACGTGTGAAAGGGGTGAGGGTCTATTGGACTTAATACACACCGATGTATGTGGACCGTTTAGATCAACCACGAAGGATGGGAACCGCTTCTACGTGACTTTTACCGATGATTATAGTAGATATGGGTATATCCATTTAATCAAGCAAAAGTCAGAAACTTTTGAAAGGTTCAAAGAGTTCAAGAATGAAGTGGAGAATCAATTGGGCAGGAAAATCAAGATGCTTCGATCCGATCGAGGAGGAGAGTACCTAAGTCTTGAATTCCACGATTATCTCAAGGAGTGTGGAATAGTTTCGCAATTGACGCCTCCTAGGACACTGCAGTTGAATGGTGTGGCAGAAAGGCGTAATCGAACCTTATTGGATATGGTTCGCTCTATGATGAGTCGTGCTTCACTACCTATCTCTTTTTGGGGGTATGCCTTAGAGACTGCCGCCCATATCCTTAACCGAGTCCCTACTAAGAAGGTTGCCAAAACACCTCACGAGATGTGGACAGGGAAAGCTCCCTCGTTGGCACATATCAAGGTTTGGGGTTGCGAGGCTTTCGTAAGACGTGATACTCACGACAAGCTCGAACCCCGAAGTGAGCGATGTTTTTTCATCGGCTACCCGCAGACATCCTTTGGATATCTCTTCTATAGACCGAAGGACAATGTGGTCTTCGTTTCGAGGAGAGGAGTTTTCCGAGAGCGAGAACTCATAGGCCAAGGAGACAGTGGGAGGCAAATCGAGCTTCAAGAGATTCAAGAGTCGATAGATGAAGGAACTTCTACCGCTGGCACTCAACCCGAGGAGGAAACTCCGGTTGAACCGATTGACGAATCCTTACCTCTTAGACGTTCCGATAAAGTTAGAGTTCTACCCCAGTTTTATGGTTTTCATATTACTACCGAAGGGGACACGTATATTAGTGATGGTACACTAATAAATCTTGATGAACCTAATAGCTATAAGAAAGCCATGGCAGGCCCGGAGTCTGCGAAATGGAAAGAGGCAATGGATAGCGAGATCCAATCCATGTATGATAACCAAGTTTGGAATTTGGTTGATTATGTGCCCGGACGTAAGACCGTTGGGTGCAAATGGATCTTCAAGAAGAAGACCGGCGTGGATGGAAACGTACACACATATAAAGCGCGATTGGTTGCGAAGGGCTTTACTCAAACTCCCGGAGTTGACTATGATGAGACCTTCTCACCAGTTGCGAAGATAAAATCTATTAGAGTGATGCTAGCGATTGCCGCATTTCATGATTATGAGATTTGGCAAATGGATGTCAAGACCGCTTTCCTTAATGGAAAGTTGGCTGAGGATGTTTACATGGCTCAGCCAGAGGGGTTTGTGGATCCGAAGCATCCGAATAGAGTGTGTAAACTTGAGAAGTCCATTTATGGACTTAAGAAAGCGTCTCGTAGATGGAATCTTTGCTTCGATGAGAAATTCAAAGAGTTTGGATTTGTACGAAGCAAAGATGAGTCTTGTGTATATGTCAAAGCCAGTGGGAGTATAGTAAGCTTCCTCGTTCTATATGTCGATGACATAGGAAACGACATCCCGACTCTGCAGGAGGTTAAGTCCTGGCTCGGGAAGTGCTTCGCTATGAAGGACCTCGGAGAGGCTTCTTACATTTTGGGAATAAGGATAGTAAGAGAAAGAAGTAAGAGACTAGTTGGACTTAGTCAGAACACTTACTTGGAGAAGGTACTAAAATGTTTTAGTATGGAAAACTCAAAGAAGGGAGAATTACCGATACAAAGTAATGCCAAGTTGAGTAAGACTCAAAGTCCGAGTACCGAAGCTGAGATAGCAGAAATGAGCCGAGTTCCATACGCTTCCGCAGTTGGCTCAATCATGTACGCTATGACTTGTACTCGCCCTGATGTAGCCTTTGCGTTAAGCATGGTTAGCAGATATCAAGGGAATCCTGGCAGAGCACATTGGATTGCGGTGAAGAATATCCTTAAGTACCTTCGGAGGACAAAGGAATGGTTCTTAGTCTTCGGAGGGAGTGATGACTTGAAGGTGCAAGGGTATAGCGACGCCAGCTTTCAAACCGACAGGGACAACTACCGTTCGCAGTCGGGCTAGGTCTTTACCCTGAATGGAGGAGAAGTGACATGGAAAAGTTCCAAGCAGGAAACCATAGCTGATTCAACGTGCGAATCAGAGTACATTGCAGCGAGCGAAGCGTCAAAGGAGGCAATATGGTTGAAGAACTTCATCGGTGATCTTGGAGTTGTACCTGCCATAAAGGAGCCCATGGAGATTTTCTGTGACAACGAAGGAGCGGTTGCCTTGACCAAGGAACCGAGGGATCATGGTAGATCTCGACATATCGACAGAAAATATAACTTCATTAGACATCGTGTAGAAGAAGGACAACTCGTAGTGAAGAGGATATCATCAGAAGATAACCCAGCAGATCCGCTTACGAAGGGACTGAGTAGGGTTAAGCACTTGCAGCATGCTAGGAGTATTGGGCTGAAGGATGATATTAGCATAGATTAGATAGTATTAGAAACGTGTAATAGATAAATGTAATTAACATTTGATGATTAAATAAAGGAGTTTTATTTATGAGTAATGTTACTATCTTATGTTAATTGTTTAGCTATTGTTTCACTTTGCATGTTTTGACTTCCAGAATAATTGAGTTTATTAGGAATAATCGAATTGTTCAAATTGTCCACAATCGTTCATATGTTGGAAGTAGATATGAATGAAGATTGTCATGAATCGGTGCGTAGATTGTCTAAATGGTATTAGACATAGCAAAGGGTTGTTGCGACATTCATGAGTGCTTATGAACTGGTTTTGAGCATTGGAACAAACCCGCGCTTGCTGGAATCACCTTATGGAATATGAAATAAAAGGGTGATCGCAAGACGATAATATCATATAGTCTTAAAACCTAGATATATGGTTTGTTATTTGCTGATTGATTGTACATTGATAATGCGAAAACGCATTGGTAACTCAATGTTATAAAACGCATTGTTGTGTATAGTTGATTATTGAATAAGTAAATGCATATAAGTCGAAGTTTATCTGTAACTTTTATCTAAGAAGGTAAAAGCAATATCTCGGCCGCTCGATGATTTGATTTGACTTATGTGCCGGGCCCGGTCAGAACTGAATTGATGTGTTCGATTAAGTTCTATGTCGAATAAATCAGAGATCGAGAAACCTAAATGCTTGACTAACCATTCCATAGGATTGTCAGCATGATATCTAACAGAGGACTGTACGATCCCTTATCTGAAGGACAAGATTGATTAGATCAAAGTTTGACAGCGTCTTTGAGAGCTACGATTGCAAACCGAACTGTACTTGTGCATATAGTCACTAGACTTATCCAATTTGGAGACTGTTGGAATAGTGTCTAAGGCTGCAACTATATTAGGCAAGTAATTGACCCGGTTGTGCATGGTCCTTTTGGGTTGCCTTCACCATAGCAACTTGATAGGATGATTTATTAAGAGAGAGTAAATATTATTAGTATATTATGAGAATAATATATTGTTATTTGATTAATATAAGTCATAGAATTAATTGGAATTAATTTGGTGACTTAAAGAGATTAATTAAATAAGAGGGTATAAACTGTCAATTGTTTGATTGTTAAACTTTAGACTGTAAATCCATATAGATATGGATTGGACGGATTCTAGAAGCTAAAGGATAGCTTAAATCGTCCACTGCTTATCTAAGGAATGGATTTGGATAGCCTTAAGAGAAGATTATCTAATTAGGGTTTAGGTTGTAACCCTTAAGGAGTCTACAAGTATATATAGACCCTATGGCAAAGGGAAATCGGCACTTCATCTAAAGTAAGAGAACCCTGGCCGATTTCCTCCCCTCTCCTCTCTCCCAAATCATCATCCTTGCTATTTGGTGTTTGTAAGCCATTAGAGGAGTGACAATTGTGACTCTAGAAGCTCCAAGACAACAAGATCAACAAGGAACTCAAAGGTATGATTCTAGATCTGTTTTAACATTGTTCTTATTCCTAAATAGTCATTAGAAGTCTTGGATTCAAAGCATGTTTAATTAGAAAGCCTAGATCCAAGCATTAGGGTTTTGCATGCGCACATAGGAAAGTTCTTTTGGCTAAAACCCATCAATATCCCCATGGACTTGAGAACATCCTGCTGAAGTGTCTTGAACTGGGAAGGAGGGATTAGATTTATCTTGGGCAGATGGCGAAGGTTCCCCCTAGAGTGAAGAAGGAAGTTCGCCTTGAACCTGCGAAGGTTCCCTCTGGATTGCGGATGGGAGTGTGATAATCCTTGAATCTGTTCTTGTGTCAATGTTTTCTATGTTTTCGTCATCCAAATCCCAAGAAACGTTTGATGGTTGAAACTCTCTACGGATTGGAGCGTCATCTTCTGGTACTGGAACCTCGATGGTTGATGTATGGTCCATAGTGGAGTTTTCCCCCTCAACCGGCGAGGTGGAAGTATTTAGCGATACTTCTTCGGACGTTGTAGGACCAAATACATCTGCATGTTGTTGTTGAGCTTCTAGAGACACCAGAACTTCGGATAGCTTGGCTGCATCAACAGGATCAAAGTGATCATCATAGTTTATTTCAACTAGATTTAATGGGCCCGAAGAGGCAGGAATATCACTTTCTAGAATTGCGGTGGTTTCAGTTGACGGAGCGGAGTTGTGGATGTGATAATCATCAAAATTTACATCGAAGCTTTAATTTATCAACATTGTGCATCTAATGAGAACTCGATAAGCAACCTTGTTAGTGGAGTAGCTAAGGAAGATTCCTTCATCAGACTTTGGTGCGAATTTATTGAGGTGATCTCTGTTGTTTATTACGAAGCATCTACACCCAAAGATATGAAAGAATCGAACATTTGGCTTGCGGTTGTTGAGACCTTCATATGGTGTTTTGTTGAGGCGTTTGCATAAAATGCTTCGATTTTGAACAAAACAGGTTGTGTCCACTACTTCGGCCCAGAAGTAGAGAGGAAGATTTGAAAAATTGAGCATAGATCTGGCAGCTTCTACTAGAGTGCGATTCCTTCGTTCTACTACGCCATTCTATTGTGGTGTGTAAGGAGCTGAGAAGTTTTGTGAAATCCCTTTGGAGACCAAGAAACTATTTAGAAGATGATTAGTAAACTCGGTTCCATTGTCACTTCAGATACGTCTGACTGGTAACTTGATCTGAAGTTCTATTTCCTTGATGAAGTTGATCAACACATGCGGTGTTTCTGACTTGAGTCGAAGAAAGAAGACCCATGTGAGACGAGTGAAGTCATCCACAATAACCAGCATGTATTTTTTGTGGTGAAGACTAGCTACGGTAGATGGACCGCAGAGATCAATGTGTAAAAGTTCCAATGGTTCAGAGATTGAGGAATCAATCACCATGGGATGGCTTGCCTTGAATTTCTTTCCACATTCACATGCAGGACAGAAGGTATCATTGCTGAACTTGAGGATTAGAAGACCTATGACTAGTTCTCTTGTAACCAAGTTGTTTATGTATCTGAAGTTAAGATGAGCGAGCTTGCAGTGCCATAGCCAGCTGACTTCGAATACAGCTTTGGATAAAAATCATAATTGCAGTTTGCCTATGATCAAAGATACATCCAGAGGGTACATAGTACCTTCGGATCTGGACTTGATCAGACAAGTGCTTCTATCGCTTGTCATTACATAGCAAAATTGGTCATCAAATTCAACACGATGGCATGCTTTACATAGTTGACCAACACTGATGAAATTGTGTTTAAGGCCTTCTACATAAGCAACCTTTTGAATAGAGAAGTTTCCCATAGTGAGAACACCGTAACCTCGGATTATCCCATTGGCATTGTTCCCAAAAGTGACATTTCCACCGTTGCAAATTGGCCTAAACTCTCGAAGGTATTCTAACCTTCCCGTCTTCTGCCAGTAGCAGGCACTATCGATTAACCATTCTTCTTCTTGTTCCTCCTTGCACAAGGCCTGAAAATTACACGGTTAGTTTAGGCATCCAAACTAGTTAGAGCCTGGGACAATAGATGAGATACTGATTGATGCATGAACAGAGGTTGCAGGGTTTTGTGTCAACTTTTAATCCTAGTCTTGGGTGTTTGTGAGTTTTTGGAGCGTAGTGCCTTTTGAAGAGTTACGAGGTTTTTGAAAAAGGTTAGTTTTGACATGAGAAAACTTTTTCTAACAACTACATTGACACTGACATGCTACAATTTTGTCTTTTGTTTTGGCTCTTTGTTTGGTCAGCGGTCGAAAGGATGTGGCTGATTTGTGACTGGTCCGAGGTTGGTAAGATTTGACACGAGAGTTGTTGGATTTAGAAAAAGTTTGTCTTGAAGAATGTGTTGCACGTGTAGACACTTTGGACCTATTCTTGGGATTTGGTAAAATGTCTTTCCATTTGTTGAAACTTTGAGGTGATTTCAAAAGTATTGGAGTGGGTAAGATACCCTTCCATTTTGGATCATCTAAGGAATAGATTTGAAAACCATTGTTTTGAAAAGACCTTTCTTTCTTTTCGGTTTTGTCAAATGAATTAGGAACGGATGTTGAAACTGCACATTCCTTTTTGCATGGTTTCTTGATGGGAGAGTTTTTTGAAAGATAGTGAGCAAAAACAAACTTTTCTAGACTCTTAGATTTTGGAAATCTGATGTCTTTTGTTTTTAGAAAAGATTAGTCAATTTGTGCCTCGAGATCGAATATCCTCTTTGAAAGCCTTTTTTGCTAAAGTTTTTGGAGATTCGCAGTCATTATTGTTTAACTGCGGTTTCCTGGAAGTCTTAGAAAAATTTTGACACCGAGGCCTTGACTCATCAGAACTTATTCAGGATTTTGAGAACATTAACCTACTTTAAAATTTTCTATGGGTAGTTCATGGTGAATTGGTTGAAGAGTCACTGAACCTTTGATTGAAGACTTTGGTAAAGAAGACTTAGCTACCGTAGCATAAGTCTGGGTTGTGACTGGAATGGGATTTTTCTGAGAATCGTGACTTCAGTGAGAGGTACTACGGTCTGAGGACAAGGGTGGAAAGTCCTGTGAGACTGCGGGACTTTCTATGACTATTTCTTAATCAACAATAGATGAAGTCTGAAAATTTGGACTGATTGTGCCACAGATAAGAGGTTGATCACATGTGTGATCCGAAGCCTCAAGCACAATTTCCTCAATGACACAAATATTACTTAGATTATGAGGTCTACCGAAGTGTGTTATGATATCTTTGGGAAAAGTCTTGTCATTGACTGGGAAATGAAATTCTCGGTCCGGAGGGACATAAAGTCGATCTTTGTTTAATCGGGGTGAGGAATCCTCTGCGGTAGGATATCCATTGGACCAAACCCAATTGTATTTATTGTCCATGGTTCCATTATTAACTAAATTTTCAATAGCTTTACTTTCATTGAACAATTTTTCTATTAAAAGATTTAAACGTACAATCTCACTCTGAGCTAAATCTCTTTGGTTCAAAGCTATTTCTAGTTAGGTTTCACTCAACATTCTTGCATCTTTTTCTAACTCTAAATCTCTTTCTAACATAACCATTTTGAGTCTTTTGTTGTCCAGTCGTCCTCTCACATGAAACATCTCTTGGGATGCTATGTTCTTCTCATCTAAGGCTTTGTTGTAGTCTGAAAGGACGGCAGCACATGTGTCATTTAGATTATCTATGAAAGGTTGACAGTCATGCATGTTATAGTTTAGAGTTTGGATCATGAGTTTTACCTGATCGACGATGCTTAGAGTTCCATCCTTTTCCATGTAGCAATAGTTCTTTTCCATCTTTGTAGAGCCATCATCATCAGCAGTTGCTAGCATACAGATCTTGCCTTTCCCTTTGATGTTGTTGATGCTTTCTTCTTCATCTCCAGATGACCAAACTTGATGGTCTCTTTTAACATGCGCCACATACGCCCTAGCCTTTTCCTTTTCTTCCATTTCTTGAGACATTCTAAGGTAGAATGCTCTATCTTTCACTATGTTGGCTTTGCAATCCTTTGCAAAATGATTCTCTTTGTTGCATTTGTGGCATATTACAATATCACTTTTGTCTTCTGAAGGGGTACCATTTGTGGCATATTACAATATCACTTTTGTCTTCTGAAGGGGTACCAGAGTCAGAGGTTTGCATGGACTGTGGTGTCTCCTTTGGTTGAGTGTTTTGAGATTGCGGTTGTGGGTGTGAACTTTTAGGATAGTGAGAGTGATTTTTTTGTAGGTTGAAGTTACGATTGAAAGGAGGTTTATTGAATTGTTGATTCTTGCAAAAAGAGTGAGGTGGTAATCGGTTGAACTGTTTACTAACTAGAGCAATAGCCTTCTAAAATTCTTCTTCATCATCATACTCTGAGTCAGCTTCGTACGACTGCGGTGTAGTGTCATATGAGGGTGAGTAAGGCTGGTTGTGAGGAGCTTGTGCTACAAGAGCAAGTGGTCGTCCGAAGTCAGCACAGTCTTTGAGTACAGTGGATTCTTGTGCTTGCAACTCCCCATATAGCTTGTAAAGAGACAGGGAATGAATCTTTCTATCTCCTTGAACTATCATCTTAGCAGTAGTCCAATGTCTTCCTAACCCATTGAGAAATTGAAGGTTTGTTTCATGGTTACTGCGGATGGTGCCAGCATTTGATAACTTAGTAACAATCAGATTCAACCTCTTGAAGGAGTCCTCTAAACTTTCACCAGCATGAGCTTTGAAATTGTTGAATTCATTGAGTGCAGTTGTGAGCTTTTTATCTTGAGATTGTTCTGAGCCTTCATACAAGTTCTTGAGAACATCCCAGATGTCTTTTGCTGATTTACAATTTATGATAATGTCGAAGTTGTCAGGAGCAAATCCACAAGAGATTTCATAAAAAGCAACAGCATCAATTTCCATTTTATCAAGATCATCCTTGGTGGGACGGTTCAAGACATGTTGTCCTCTTCATAGTCTGGTTGTGGCGCCATCGGTTTGAATAGGTGTAAGAACAAGGACATGTGTTCCTTCTTCAACAGATCGCCATACATCTCTACCAAGTCTCCTTAAGTATCTTTCCATTCTTTGAGACCAATGATGGTATTCATTTGCAGCCAGTATTGGAGCTCTATTTGAACCACCAACATTGTTGGAAACGTTTAGAGAAAGTGCTTGTGCCATTTTTTTTCTTTAAAAAATGAGCTTCAATGGTATAGAAGGCCCTTTGAAAAATCAGAGTTTCGTTTTTCAAAAAGCAACCACTATGGCTCTGATACCAATTGTTGAGAGAAATAACTTGAGACACACTTGAACAAACGTTAGAACAAGTATGATTGTGGAATTAGTTAATCTAAAAGCTCAACAATAATAAGTTAATATGTTAGATGGTTAGATAGTTAGTTGCAGAAATATAAAGAAACATAAATGACAATAGGTGATATATCATTTAGACACATAAGTTGATTCATAACATGGAATGCATTCAAACCAAGTTAGTGAGTGAGATCAATCTTAGTGATAGAGTCACAAGTGACTTGCTCCGAAGAGAGGTATTAATCAGTTGTGATCGAGAGGATTTCAGAGAGAAAGAAATATATGAGATAATTAAGATCTAGAGATGAGTAGGAAGAGATCTGTTTAGATTAATAAAACGTAGTCTCTATTTATAGAGACTGAAGAGATACATTAGATTGACTCTCTAAGACTAGCCATGCAAGGCATACTGGACAATAGAGAGTATACAAGAAATAGATATAAAATAGACTAAGTAC
This sequence comes from Lactuca sativa, assembly GCF_002870075.4. NCBI lineage: Eukaryota > Viridiplantae > Streptophyta > Magnoliopsida > Asterales > Asteraceae > Lactuca > Lactuca sativa. Next base: position 134,472,168 of record NC_056625.2, on the reverse strand, counting down.
AGAATGAAGGACTGCGGTAGCTTGATGACTTCGGATGTGATCGCTGAAGGAGCTTGACTGCAGAGAGCTGTTGTCACACCCCGCTAAAGCGGAAACACGAGGCGTGGCAGTATAAAGGTTTTCATAGCAAAAGTTAAAAGACAACACCAACCATAGTATTAAAAAATCATTACAATTTTACAATGGGTTTGAAAAACTTTTAAATGAAATTACAATGTAAATTGAAATACAACACATGCGAATGCTCCTAAAAGTGATGTGTCCCTAAGTGCCACTTACTCGATGATTCCTGAAAAAGCATGTAAAACCAGCGTCAACTATAAAAATAGTTGGTGAGTACTCACAGATTAAAAATAATATAAGTTTCATGAATCAAAATCAAAGTTTTGATAGAGTTTTCCATAAATAAAAATATATTTCAAAAATGAGTAAATAAGTTTGTATAAACAAACTTTTTTGCCATCGTGAGAAATAAAGTTACGTTGCCCAAATGAGATGCAACGTTCATATCCTCATGGAAATAAAGTTCGTTGCTAAAACGAGTAAACAAGTTTCATTGCTATAATGAGCAATCAATTTCGTTGCTACAAGGAGAAAACAATTTCATTGCTAAAACAAGTATATAAGTTTTCAGTAATATAAGTTTGTTGCTATAATGAGAAACAAAGTTCGTTGCTATAATAAGCATAAAAGTTTCGTTGCGAAAATAAGTATACAAGTTTCATTGCTAAAATAAGTATACAAGTGTCGTTGCTAACATAAGAATACAAGTTTCACGTGTGCATAAAGATTCGTATGTGCATCAAGTTTCCATTCATGAGTTCACAACCCAAGCCTAATGACCGAATCGTGCCCTATTGACTACTATATGTATCGCAAACATAGTGTATAACATGGTAAAATGCACTCAAGCGAATCGTGCGAGTGAGGAGTTGTCTACCTCCTGATAGCGCTATCCATAATAACCATAGGCTCAAAAGAGTTAATGAGTTGTGTCTAGAGATTCCAGGGACTTAATCGCGATACAGTCCTCATGAATTAAAGTAACATACACATACATACGAAATATAGCAACCAAGTTTCATACAAGTCAAAATAAATACAACAAACATAAAAATAGTTTAGGACTTGCTTTTCCACCCCAAAACATTTAAAAACCGAAAATAAGGGAGTGCGTGAATACTCACAATATGCATTGAGATGATGCAAATGGTACCTTGACTATGCTCCACTCGTACCACTATCGATTCCTACAATAATGGCATTCGCTAGTGAGTCTCTAATCGAAATCTAACACTAATATACTTACTACTACAACAGAATTATGCCAATAGTGTGTCAAAATTTAATATTGATAAGTTACAAATATTTTTCTGTAAAAATTTAATTTCAATGAATCAATTGTTATATAGAAATTTAAGTGGAAATTTCCCATTATTGAAATGTTAATATTTAACATTTTAAGAGGTGTTCCAATGATTCAATATTCAAAACTAAACCAATTAAGCTCTAAAATTTCTCAAACTTTGCATTTCAGTTTTAATTGAAGTGAAAGACCTCAAGATAAATTTTCTTGAATTTTTTATTTGTCTAACTATTTTTCACCATATTAGTGAAAATACTAAACAGTTAATAAAAATTTCCAAACTTCAGATTTTGGTTCTAAATGTGTTAAAATACTTTTAGATAAATTTTCATGGATTATGGATATGCATAACCATTTTTCATATATTCAATTCTCTAACTATATAAAAACTCATGAAAAATAGAAATCAGTGACGAAAATGCCCCAAACTTTTTATAGTAATGTCATTATACATACTTAAGCTGGGAAAAATATATAAATCGGTTTCTAAACTGTTTAACCCAAATTTATGATTTTTATGCATTTATTCTAATAAAAATGGGGATAAATAGAAAACAGTTTCCAAAATCACCCAAACTTTTTATAATATTGTTATCACACGTTATTATCCTGGTAAAAATATAAAAATGGATTTCCAAACAATTTAACCCAATTTTATGATTTTTGAGCATTTATTCTAATAAAAATTGAAATAAATAGAAAATAGTTTCCAAAATTGTCCAAAGTTTTTTTAACACTGTTATTAGTCATTATTAAGCTAGGAAAAATATAAAAATTAATTTCTAAACTGTTTATTCCAATTTTATGATTTTTGTGTATTTATTCTAATAAAAATTGGGTTTAAGTGTATTTAATCTTGGGAAAATAGAAGAAAAAAAAAGTATACAGAAGAGAAAAATTATCAAAATTTTTATGTGGCCTCCTAATATACTACATGGTGTTCTGGTAAATTTTCATAATTTTTGGATGAGTAAAACTATTTTTTCTGTTTTTAGTCCATTATAAATACAAAAATCGGAGAAAAATAGGAATACATTATGCAAAATTCTGAAAATATTTTTTCAAAATCTTAAACAGAGATTATAAGCTGCGAAAATTGTTAGATTTCCCTTTCACCTTCTCTAAAGTGGTTTTATGATTTATTGAATCCAAACAAAGAGAAAATTCAAAAACATGTTAAAAGGTAACAAAAATCGATGAAATTTAATATCAAGTCATTATTCAGCATAGGGATCATCCAAGAATTTACCTAGGATTTATAGACCTCAGAAAGTATTTTATATGATTTATTGCCCTATTTTGTTGCAATAATTATAATAATTCGAGAAAAATGAATTATTTTCTGGAACTTTACAGAGCATCTTATTTTGTTGATGGAAATCTGGGAAAAATCGGATTTGGTCAGAAAAGGAGTTTTAGATATTTATTTGGAAATAAATCCTTCATGAACATATTTGAAAGTTTTTAACAACATACTTTGATGATCTAGCATCTAAGCTTGAAGATCATCACATGCATGTTGGTTTAAAGATCATTCATGAGTTTGAAATGTTCAAAAATCGTTTTTGAAAGAAAACTTAGAGTGCATGTGGTGATTTTCCACCAAAACTTGTAGAAAAGTGCATTTTCATGATCTTGACTTAGGTTTAGGTCCTTGGATTTCACCATTTACAACATGCATGTTGTTTTTGGGTGAAATCCTACCACCATCACCATCGAAACTGAAGTGAATGAACATGCACACATATTTTCTAAGAGAAAGGTGTAGAAAAAGAAGGAAATGCAAGAAAAACCTTGAAAACATGGAGGAAAATGAAAGGAAATTGTGTTCTACCTTAATGAACACCACTAGATGACGGAAATTTTGAGTTTGAGGTGTGTTCTTGGACTTATTCTCTGGAAAATTTCGTGGTTATAGAGAAATGAAGAGAGAAATGGAGTGGTGGTGATGAAGAGTGTGAGAGAGAATGAAAAGGTGAAAAGTGTGGAGAAGAGAGAAATGATTATGTGTATTGGGAAGAGGATGAGGGTCTTCGGAGAGGGGAGGCCGAGATTTTGGGTGAGAGAGGCTCCCTCTCTCTTTTTTTTTTTTATAAAATATCAAACTTTTTATAAAATATACACTAAAATAAAGTTTTTATTCATAAAACCTTTATTTTGCTTTATAAATTAAGGGTAATGTTAATGAGTTAAATTTTATTTGCCTTGAATATATTATATTAATTTAATTATTATAAGATAATATTACAAGGTTTATAATTATTTTTATAGAATTTTTAAGGTTAAAGTTTGTAAATATGAGTTTTTAGGGCATTTAGGGTTTTTGAGAGTTTGTAAATCTTTGGATATCAAAATTACTTGAATTTTGAGACTTCAAACTATTTTAGAGTTTCATCACTCTTATTCAAATTAGAAATATTGTTTGTAATTTATTTTTATTGGTTTATTGGCGTTCTATGTAGTGATTCCGAGATTCAAACGAAATTGAGGAATCAAGTATACTAGTCCTAGTTTCAACTTTAACTTAAGTTTCTATGAGACTCTGACCTAACTTTTACTACTAGGTCAAGTGCATGAAGTGTGTATATGATTCATGAAATGGTATTCAAGTCTAAGAGTGACCCAAATAGGGATAGTCACTAGAGCTTAGTAGATGTAGAATTCACATATCAATGTGAAATCTAAGTACACTATCCATTGATTCTAATTGTTTCCAAGTTTCTAATAGGTTATAACTTAGCTTCTAGTTACTAAGTATAGTATGTGTCATGCCTATACGTGCAACTAAGTTTATCCAAATATGGAACTAACTCGGATTTTGACGGTTGTCACAGCTGTAGACTGCGGTAGATAAAATTAAGAGGGTCACTTCATGTATCAACAAATACCTCTAATGACTTGTACCCAAAACCCTAGTAGTAAGAAGACTTGATGAGAGAGGAGCCTAGAGCAAAATTTTGGCTCTTGGGAGTCTATTGAAGTGGAAGAAAAATGGGATCCATAAGGGTCCTATTTATAGCTGATGAGGAACCCTTAAAACCCTAATTTGAACAATATAATAATATATTTCAAATTTTGGTAATTATCCAACCCATAATTATCTAACAGGATTATCCTAAAACCATAAAACATATAACCAAATTTCGGGCATATCTAGAAGGTTCTAGAAACCCTATTTTATTCAACTATTGAACAATTATAGCTCAGTCCCTGTACTTCCAATTAACTCTAATTAACCCCGAAATTAATTCCAATTAATTTCTGATTAATTCTTAATTAATTATTATTATTTTAAATTAATATATTAATCATATAATACATTTATAAATCATTTGTTACAATTTATTAAACATCTAATAAATCAACAAATCAACCCTTTTCTCCAAAAATCGTTCTTTATAAATACTAGTTTTGAGGGCAACCCAAAAAGGACTTTGCTTCTATTTCAAGAATATACATGTTTAGTTAGTTATTGGATTCGAAACCTTAATCCAACATAGATCACCATTAAATGCTATAGACATGAAGACTCCTCAAGGGTAGGGTCTGAGAAATCCTCTGACTATTATGTTTTACGTATATTTGGAAGCGTTGTGTATGCTCGTGTGAATGATGGTAAACTTGATCCAAGGGCAATGAAGTGCATATTTCTAGGATATGCAACATGAGTAAAAGGATATTGATTGTGGTGTATAGAAGTAGGAAGAACTCCTACATTTATCATGAGCAGACAACACATATCAGGGTGCTAACCAAAAGGTGGAGTTTATATCTTAAACCCCAGCAAGAGTTGTGATAAGTGATGAAGAACGAGGTAGTGGTAAATAGCCTCGATAAGATGAAACCCAAGAATAACCCATGGGAACCTTGTTCAGTGGAGGTGATGTTAGGAAGGATGATTGGTCTGAATCTATAGCAAGCAGGATACCTGTAACAGCCCGGATCTCCAGGTATTTTCTTGTTTTAATATTTTGAGTTTTGAGAAGGGACTCGGCGAGTTGGAGCTCAGACTCGCCGAGTAGGGTCGCGATTCTGGACGCGGGATTCGTTCGGACTCGGCGAGTCCAGGATATGGACTCGGCGAGTCCACGCTGTTTAATGAAACCCTAATTTTTCGGGTTTGGGACCTATTTAAATGGCCTTATGGCCGTCTTTTTGCATCCACCATTCCATAGAGAGATACCCTAAAAGTGCTTTAGCGATTTGAGAGTGAAAGGAGGCAATTCTTGACATTTGTGTGTTGTTTAGCAAAGAAGAAAGAGGCTCTAGCCAAGAGGAGGCAAAGGGGACTGCTATTTGGTGGATTGGAAGCTCGACCCTTCAACCTAAAGGTATAATTTCGACCCATCTTCTGTTTTGTGAAGTATAATCGATTTTAGGGTTTCTTGTGGCTTTGTTGAGTTGATTTGATGGCCAAATAGTCCCATGCTAGAGATGAGACTTCGGATCTGGATCCATAGAGGTCCAGAGAGCCTCATCCTTCAAGCTTTATAGAGAGCAATGGAGGTCATGACCTTGTATAGTGAGATTTGATGAAGATTCTTCATAATTAGTCATATAAAGGTTGTTCATGCATCAAGACTGGGACTTTACGTGGTGAATCAGTCTAGGAGGGCCAGATCTATGAATTGTTGGAGTAGATCTGACCTTGGAAGCAAGTTTGAGTGATTGCATGGAATGGACTCGCCGAGTCCGATGAGCAGACTCGGCGAGTAGTTTGAAGATTGCCTTGGACCGGCCAGTGAGTGGTCCAGACGAGTCAGGAGTTGACCCAGTGAGTCAGGGCGAGTTGGAAAGGATTGTCACGAGGTCTGAGTCGAGCTGGGACTCGCCGAGTCGTTCTTGAGACTCGGCGAGTTGAGTCGGGGTGGCCCCGCGATTCTTCCAGGTGTAACTCGTCGAGTCAGGGGGGAGTACTCGACGTGTAGAAAGGGAATTCTAGAGAGTTGGTGAGAACGTCTAGACTCGCCGAGTTGCCGTATGCACTCGCCGAGTCCGGTCAAAGTTGACCGTTGACCGTTGACCTGTGTTGACTTTTTAGGGGTGGTCAACCTTAGAGATAAAAAGTGTTAATTAGAGCCTTGTGATGTTATAGGAGGATTAGAGCTCGGAGGATCGAGCACGAGGGATTTCCAGGGATTGTGAGATACCGAGACACACGAGGTGAGTCTTCTCACTATACTTTACCTTGAGTCGGCAATCAGAGTTATGTGTTAGTGTATGTATGTTATGTGCATGTTATGTGTTGTACTGCATTATTTCTATGTGATCTATGCTGTGCATGTTTATAGAGTTGGAGCCGGAAGGTTCATAGAGTTAGAACCTGAGGGTTCACAGAGTTGGGTGCACGGACCCATAGAGTTATGGCCTCGAGTGGCTAATATGTGTTTTATGTGTGGTATTTTGGGGAACTCACTAAGCTTTGTGCTTACAGTGCTAGTGTTGTTGTTTCAGGTACTAGCGATGACCGTGGGAAGGCGCCGGCTTGATCTGTACACACGTGGAGGAATTTGATATAATTATGTGATCTTGGGATTTGTATGATACATATTGGAATTTGGAATTGATGTTTTATTAAATTAAAAGAGAAATGTTTTTATGAATTGTGAAAAATAAATTTTTAAAACTTTCGGTGTTACAAGTTGGTATCAGAGCCTTGGTTTGAGGGATTCGAGTACACTTTCGGGCGTATTTGAACTCAAACTGAGGATTTGAGATGTATTTTCCAAAAAGAGTAAAAGATTTTCGAAAACGCAGAGCAAGAGATGTGTGTACGATCAGTCAGCGCCCGAACGGTGATTTCCCAAAATACCTTTTTGTATTATGTGATATTCACATTGATATGATGTATCCGCATGCTAGAGTAGGCTAGGTATTGCTATTAGGACTAGAGTGGCCTGATGTGTGATGCCTTAGCCTAGGGAGAGGTGAGCTGCTATGAGATGCTTGAGAGTGAGTAGGTAGCAGCAAGGGACTTATGAGAGATCTATTAGAGAGTAGTCTATGCATGATAAAGTACTTGAGACCTGGGATCCGAAGAGAAGGACTTGGAGTGTATTCTGGTGCGGTGCGGACAGTAGTATTGGGCCCGTACTACTGGAAGCACCGGAGCGGTGTGCAGCCCAAGTCAGAATCTTTGGAATGCCAAGAATCAAGGAGAAAGAGTTGTCGAGTGAGAGCATACTCGTGTGAATTCTAATTTATCGTATGTTGTATTTCAGAGGTAGATCATGGTGAGGACACGTTTGATGCCCGAGAGCAGTGGTACCAGTGAGGAGGAGATCCGCCGGATCATTCAGGAGGAGGTGGCTGCGGCCATCAGGGCAGAGATACCAGAGATGTTTGGGTCTATAAAGACCACCTTGATTGAGACGTTTGATGAGCGCTATGCCGCTCTTTCTGAGGCTGCTGCTGCAGCGGCTACCGCAGCGATTGCTGCTGCGAGGCCGCAGGGTGGGGATGCGTTGTTGTTCCGTGAGTTCAGCAACACGAAACCACCGGAGTTCGATGGTACTCAGGATCCGGTGGCAGCTATGAGGTGGATATCTGATATTGAGGGGTGTTTCTTCACTTGCTCGTCTCCTGAGCATTTGAAGGTACGGTTCGCGCTGAACCAGCTTCGCTTGGGAGCGAAGGACTGGTGGAAGTTTGTGACAGCGCATTATTCGCCTGCTGAGCTTTCTGCGGTGACCTGGGAGAGGTTCACCACTATGTTTCGAGATGAGTACGTTCCCCAGGTGGAGAGGGAGCGTTTAGCACAGGAGTTTCTGACCCTCAAGCAGGGTACTGAGTCTGTTACAGCGATCACGAGGATGTTCCACGAGAGGGCGATGTTCTGCCCTGAGCACGTGTCCACTAAGCAGGAACGTATGAGCCGCTACTTGAGCATCTTGAGGAGGGATATTCGGGAGTTCGCTGCAAACTCCTCGTACCGGACATTTGCCGAGCTTCAGGCAAATGCCCGGAAGAGGGAGATTGAGCTTGAGACTCAGGCCAGGGAGGAGGCGGAGTCTCAGGGGAGGGATCGGCGACCGGCATTGTCGCAGCCGGCCGCCAAGCGGGCCAAGCCTGCTGATCCCCGACCAGGGAGCCTGAAGGGCCGCACTTGCGGAAAGTGCGGCAAGGGTCATGACGGAGTCTGCCGAGCAGGGTCTTGCTACAAATGTGGCAAGGAGGGGCACATGGCCAAGGACTGCCCCAAGGGGTTTGCAGTGTGCTTTCACTGCAACCAGACTGGACACCGGAAGGCCGAGTGTCCGCAGTTGCGCGGAGCATCTCAGGGGTCTGCTCCTGCCGCCACCAGAGTTACAGAGAGTCGGCCTGTGAAGGCCGAGACGCCGAGAGCTCGAGGGAGAGCTTTCCAGTTGACTGCGGAGGAGGTCCGCGCCGCGCCCGATGTTGTGGCTGGTATGTTTCCTTTCGTGTATTTATTTTGATATATGATGTTATGCTTATATTATGTTATGTGTAGGTACTTTTCTTGTGAATTCCGTACCTGCTTTAGTGTTATTTGACTCGGGTGCGAGTCGGTCTTTTGTATCTTTGGCCTTTAGCCAGTATATCAGTGCTAGTCGTGAGGCACTGAGTCGGCCTCTGAGAGTCTCCATAGCTGATGATAGAGTGATTTGTGCCACAGAGGTTTTCCGGGGATGTGTGTTAGAGATCTTCGGGGTTGAGTTTCCGATTGATCTGATTCCTATTGCGATGGGCGATGTTTGTGTCATTGTGGGCATGGACTGGTTGAGCCGATTCGGCGCGATTATCGACTGTGAGCGTCAGCTGGTGACTATACGAGACCCTAGTGGGGGAGTTCTTTCGGTGTACGGTGAGGGTACCCGTTCGGGATCAGCCTTTTGTTCGGCCGCCAGGGCGAGACAGTGTCTTCAGCAGGGCTGTAAGGGTTTTGTGGCGTATGTGATGGATACGCGAGCGACTTCCGAGAGACCGAGTTCAGTTGGGGAAGTACCGGTGGTATGTGAGTTTCCAGATGTCTTTCCCGAGGAGCTGCCGGGATTACCTCCTGTGAGGCAAGTAGAGTTTGGTATTGATTTAGTTCCGGGGGCTGCGCCTATAGCTAAGGTGCCTTATCGTCTTGCACCTCCAGAGATGCAAGAGTTATCCTCGCAGCTTCAGGAGTTGCTGGGGAAGGGATTTATTCGGCCGAGCAGCTCGCCGTGGGGAGCACCTATTCTGTTTGTCAAGAAGAAGGATGGTTCACACCGGATGTGTATTGATTACCGGGAGTTGAACAAGCTGACGGTCAAGAACCGTTACCCGTTGCCGAGGATCGACGATTTATTTGATCAGTTGCAGGGGGCATCTTGGTTTTCCAAGATCGATTTGAGGTCGGGATATCATCAGGTGAGGGTGCGAGATGAGGACGTTCAGAAGACAGCGTTCAGGACGCGTTATGGGCATTATGAGTTTGTGGTGATGCCTTTTGGGCTCACCAATGCCCCGGCAGTGTTCATGGACCTCATGAACAGGGTATGTAGGCCGATGTTGGATCGGTCGGTGATTGTATTTATCGATGATATTCTGGTGTATTCGAGATCTAGGGAGCAGCATGAGGAACATTTGAGGGAGGTCCTTGGGGTACTGAGATCGGAGAAGCTTTATGCAAAGTTCTCCAAGTGTGATTTCTGGTTACGGGAGGTCCAGTTCCTAGGACATCTCGTTAACCAGGAAGGGATTCTGGTCGATCCGGCCAAGGTTGAGGCGGTGATGGGTTGGGAGGTGCCAAAATCACCCTCTGAGATCAGGAGCTTCCTTGGATTAGCAGGGTATTATCGGAGATTTATCAAGGATTTCTCCAAGATCGCAGTGCCGCTCACCAGGTTGACCCGGAAGGGTGTTGCATTCTCTTGGGGTCCCGAGCAGCAGGCCTCCTTTGAGACACTTCGCCAGAGGTTGTGCGAAGCCCCAGTATTAGCTCTCCCGGAAGGGATGGAGGATTTTGTAGTATATTGTGATGCATCGATTTTAGGGTTGGGTGCGGTGTTGATGCAGAGGGGTCATGTGATAGCATATGCATCGAGGCAGCTGAAGCCTCATGAGACGAGATATCCCACGCATGATCTAGAGTTGGGGGCAGTAGTGTTCGCCCTCAAGATTTGGCGCCACTACTTATATGGGGTTCGGTGTACGATATACACGGACCATAAGAGCCTGAAGTACTTGATGGATCAGCACAATCTAAACATGCGTCAAAGGAGGTGGTTAGATGTGGTCAAGGATTATGATTGTGAGATCCTGTACCACCCGGGCAAGGCCAACGTGGTGGCCGATGCGTTGAGCCGCAGGGCGGAGAGCACTCCATTGCGAGATGTATGTTTGAGGTTGACCCTGATAGCTCCGGTATTGGATGCCATCCGTGGGGCACAGGCCGAGGCTGTGCAGCCGGAGATGCAGAAGAGAGAACGGGTCGTTGGTTTGGTTTCGAGATTCGTTACGGATGGGCGAGGGCTTATGACTTTTCAGGGTCGGATTTGGGTACCGTTTGTGGGTGGTTCGCGCACTTCCTTGATGGAGGAGGCACATCGGTCGAAATTTTCGATCCATCCGGGGGCTACGAAGATGTATTTGGATTTGAGGAGAGAGTATTGGTGGCCCTGTATGAAGAGGGACGTCGCATGGTTTGTTGAGAGGTGCTTGACCTGCCGTAGGGTTAAGGCCGAGCACCAGAGACCGCATGGCAAGTTGCAGCCATTGGAGGTTCCCGAATGGAAATGGGAACAGATCACTATGGATTTCATCACCAAATTGCCGAGAACTGCCAGAGGAGTTGATGCAATTTGGGTGATTGTGGATAGGCTGACGAAGAGCGCTCACTTCCTTGCCATCAGTGAGAGTTCTTCAGCAGAGAAGTTGGCAGAGTTATATGTGAGAGAAGTGGTATCTCGGCATGGGGTGCCGATCTCGATTGTTTCAGACCGTGATGTGCGCTTTACTTCCAGATTCTGGAAGAAATTTCATGAGGAGTTGGGTACTAGATTGCATTTTAGTACCGCATATCATCCCCAGACAGACGGTCAGAGTGAGCGGACGATTCAGACGCTTGAGGACATGCTTCGAGCATGTGTGTTGGATTTTGGGGGTAGCTGGGATGCGTATCTACCCTTGGCAGAGTTTTCCTACAACAACAGCCATCATTCGAGCATTGGTATGCCACCCTTTGAGCTGTTGTATGGTAGGAGGTGTCGGACCCCCATTTGCTGGGGAGAAGTTGGGCAGAGAGTGATGGGCAGTACCGAGATTGTGCTTCGGACAACAGAGCAGATTCAGCAGGTCAGACAGAGGTTAATGACCGCCCAGAGTCGACAGAAGAGTTATGCAGACAGACGCCGGTCCGAGCTTGAGTTTCAGGTCGGCGACTTCGTTCTCCTGAAGGTCTCTCCTTGGAAAGGAGTGATACGATTTAGGAAGAGGGGCAAGTTGGGGCCCCGGTATATTGGGCCATTTCGCGTGATTGCGAGGGTAGGCCGGGTGGCCTATCGTTTGGAGTTGCCAGCGGAGTTGGGGCAAATCCACGACACTTTTCATGTGTCGCAATTGAGGAAATGTATTGCCGATGAGTCGGCAGTAGTTCCATTGGGGGATATTCAGGTGGATGCGAGCCTGAATTATGCCGAGAGACCAGTAGCCATCAGAGATCGGAAGATCAAGGTTCTGAGGAACAAGGAGGTACCTTTGGTGTTGGTTCAGTGGCAACACCGGAAGGGATCAGAGATGACCTGGGAGCCGGAGCGCGAGATGCGGGCTCAGCATCCGGAGCTATTTTAGAGCGAGACTTCGAGGGCGAAGTCTAATCCTAGTGGGGGAGAATTGTAACAGCCCGGATCTCCAGGTATTTTCTTGTTTTAATATTTTGAGTTTTGAGAAGGGACTCGGCGAGTTGGAGCTCAGACTCGCCGAGTAGGGTCGCGATTCTGGACGCGGGATTCGTTCGGACTCGGCGAGTCCAGGATATGGACTCGGCGAGTCCACGCTGTTTAATGAAACCCTAATTTTTCGGGTTTGGGACCTATTTAAATGGCCTTATGGCCGTCTTTTTGCATCCACCATTCCATAGAGAGATACCCTAAAAGTGCTTTAGCGATTTGAGAGTGAAAGGAGGCAATTCTTGACATTTGTGTGTTGTTTAGCAAAGAAGAAAGAGGCTCTAGCCAAGAGGAGGCAAAGGGGACTGCTATTTGGTGGATTGGAAGCTCGACCCTTCAACCTAAAGGTATAATTTCGACCCATCTTCTGTTTTGTGAAGTATAATCGATTTTAGGGTTTCTTGTGGCTTTGTTGAGTTGATTTGATGGCCAAATAGTCCCATGCTAGAGATGAGACTTCGGATCTGGATCCATAGAGGTCCAGAGAGCCTCATCCTTCAAGCTTTATAGAGAGCAATGGAGGTCATGACCTTGTATAGTGAGATTTGATGAAGATTCTTCATAATTAGTCATATAAAGGTTGTTCATGCATCAAGACTGGGACTTTACGTGGTGAATCAGTCTAGGAGGGCCAGATCTATGAATTGTTGGAGTAGATCTGACCTTGGAAGCAAGTTTGAGTGATTGCATGGAATGGACTCGCCGAGTCCGATGAGCAGACTCGGCGAGTAGTTTGAAGATTGCCTTGGACCGGCCAGTGAGTGGTCCAGACGAGTCAGGAGTTGACCCAGTGAGTCAGGGCGAGTTGGAAAGGATTGTCACGAGGTCTGAGTCGAGCTGGGACTCGCCGAGTCGTTCTTGAGACTCGGCGAGTTGAGTCGGGGTGGCCCCGCGATTCTTCCAGGTGTAACTCGTCGAGTCAGGGGGGAGTACTCGACGTGTAGAAAGGGAATTCTAGAGAGTTGGTGAGAACGTCTAGACTCGCCGAGTTGCCGTATGCACTCGCCGAGTCCGGTCAAAGTTGACCGTTGACCGTTGACCTGTGTTGACTTTTTAGGGGTGGTCAACCTTAGAGATAAAAAGTGTTAATTAGAGCCTTGTGATGTTATAGGAGGATTAGAGCTCGGAGGATCGAGCACGAGGGATTTCCAGGGATTGTGAGATACCGAGACACACGAGGTGAGTCTTCTCACTATACTTTACCTTGAGTCGGCAATCAGAGTTATGTGTTAGTGTATGTATGTTATGTGCATGTTATGTGTTGTACTGCATTATTTCTATGTGATCTATGCTGTGCATGTTTATAGAGTTGGAGCCGGAAGGTTCATAGAGTTAGAACCTGAGGGTTCACAGAGTTGGGTGCACGGACCCATAGAGTTATGGCCTCGAGTGGCTAATATGTGTTTTATGTGTGGTATTTTGGGGAACTCACTAAGCTTTGTGCTTACAGTGCTAGTGTTGTTGTTTCAGGTACTAGCGATGACCGTGGGAAGGCGCCGGCTTGATCTGTACACACGTGGAGGAATTTGATATAATTATGTGATCTTGGGATTTGTATGATACATATTGGAATTTGGAATTGATGTTTTATTAAATTAAAAGAGAAATGTTTTTATGAATTGTGAAAAATAAATTTTTAAAACTTTCGGTGTTACAATACCAAAGAGGGTTATTTAACAACCTGATAGATATATGGGATGTGCCAATTCTGGTGACCTTGACTCAATTGCAATTGCTTTAGCAACTGGAGAAGACATTGGCACTAAGGAGCCTTAACCATACAAAGAGGCAGTGGCAAGTAATGAAGCAACAAATTGGTTGATGGCCATGAATGAAGAAATTGAATCATTAGAGAATAATGAAACATGAGGTTTGATGGGTTTTCAAGGATACAACACACTGCACTAAGCGGAAAATATTCAAACAATTCAAATGATTAGGGCACATGCAACCTAGTTGGATCTATATCTTTCACGTATAGGCAACATACTATGAATGGATAATCTACAAAACTTTTCCTATGGAAAACTAACTCATAAGAATAATAAGCCTACCTTGAAGATTGTTATTGGAAACAATCTTAAATTCCTTCTTGAAAGACTCTTGGAAGCAAGGGCCACAAGAGTCGCGCCTCTAATGGTTCACATCCAAACCCTAGCAACCAATGAGCTTGAAGAGAGAGTGGAGAGAGGTAAAATTTTGGCCTAACCCTCTAACGAATAACATGGACAAAATTATGAGGCTTAGGGGTCTTTATGTAGTGTACCAAGAAACCCTAGATAAGTCCCAAAACAATAAAATAACATTATCTTACTTTTGGTCTTTATCTGGTTTCCTATTTATCCTCCAAGGATAATTCTAGATATTCTAGAAAATCTAGAACCACATAAAAATGTCCAAAGACCTTTTTAAGGTTCTAGAATGCCTCATCTTCAACTATTGAACAATTACACTTCAACCCATATACTTTTAATTAATCCAGTTAATCCCAAAATTAATTCCAATTAATTTCTGATTAATTCTTAAATAAATATTGCTATTTCTAATTAGTATATTACTCTCATAATATATTAACAAATCATTCATTTGATTTCTAATTAATTTATTAACCAAGTAATAAATTAATAAACCAATTTCTCTCTTTAAAAGTTATCCTATTCAATTGTTAGGTTTGAGGGCAACCCGAAAGGACTGTGCTACTATCAAATCAAGTTTATACCAATTATAGTTATGAGCTTAGACACCTAATCCAATAGTCTCCCACTTGGATAAGTCTTATAACTAAACTGCAACTATAACTTCCAAACTGAACAGCAAATTGTAGCTTCCAAAAGTCGTTGTCGAACTCTGACCCAGTCAGTGACCTGTCCTAAGATTAGTGATCAAATATTCCTCCGTTCTACAAGATATCATACAGACATGAGACATGGATTATAATCAATCTCATTTCCCTAAATGTTATTTCCTGATTTCTGATTTATGATGACTACAAACTGACTACCAACTGAACACATCAATTCAGTCCAGGCTTGGCTAAGCGCTTTAGATGTCGACATCAAATCATTGAGGGACCCACGCTTATTGCTTTTTCCCGTTAGGGAAAAAGGAACGGATAAACTTAGACTTATGTGCTTGCACTATTTACTCATCAAATCACAAACAACAATACGTTTTATAACATCAAGTTACTGATGTGTTTACGTATTATCAATGCACAACCCACTTGTAAACAACAACTCCTATAACTCTGTTTCAAGAATATAAGATATTATCATCTCAATAGACAATCTAAAATTCATTGATATGTCTAATCTCCATAGACAATCTAAAATTCAATTCATGACAGTCTTAATTCGCTACTTACTTCCAAAAGTACAATCGACTGTGGATGTTTGAATAATCCAATTATTCGGGAAGTAAAACATGCAAAGTGAAACACAATAATAACCTAATTAACTATGGTCTCAAAACTATTAAATATAAATAAAACTCTTATTATTTAATCACCATGTTAATTAGACTTTATTCAATGTATAATGTTTCAATTAATCAACTAAACACTTGAATTAAACTTTAGTCATGCCATGTTATGAACATGCATACTATATTTCTCTATGGTCCTTCCTTTGTGAACAGATTGACTGCACACTATTCCAATGAAGCTCATTTCACAACTCTAAATTCGTATCACTTCTAAATATGTTATAATTCCAAATTTACATGCAATTTCCTTTTGTGATGTCGAGGCCTTAAAGTCATAAAGACTTTCCCAACGATATTACAAAATGTTCCATTGAAACTTTGTTACTTAAAACAATTCCATGGTAATAAAGTCTCAAATTTAATATACACTCCTTGAACACCTTCCTTGCATTAAAGTTCCTAACTCACATGTAGAGTTCAACAACCAATCCCACTATGGAAACATTTCTATATTCCCATATGACCATCAATTCTAAATAAAAAAAACACCTCCATCCAGAATTATGTTAGTATGGTCCGTCCAAATATTATTATACTTCCAATTGTCCACACGCAATCAATCTTTTGGTAAACCTCATAATGTTCTTGACAGTTTTTTAACTACTTTAGTCATACCGAGTTCTAGTCCTTTTTCCCTCTCAATGCCCAAGGCATCTGGAAAAATTAGAAAAAGTGAATATTATAGAATATGTAATCGATCTAATATCCGAAGCATATGGGACACGATTCATAACGTATTACTATAGACTTGATATTTTTCCAGTCTCTTACTATAATATTTACATATATTGAATTTCCTACTTTGAATAATTTCAATGCGATATTCATATATGTCCAAGACTAAGTTCCATTAAATCCTTCAATCTAAACTTTTAGATTTGAAATGAAGTATGAGTGCCCTCTCCGTTAAATATTTCACTAGCGAAACAATTCCCAAAAATTAAAACCTGCAAATTGAAAACTTTGTTTCCTACAATTAGTATTTCCAAATTGCAACACTTAGCATAACAATTATGCTCCCACTGACTTTGACATGTACCCAGAAATTAACTGGACACTTCCAGAAATCGACACTATTGAATTTCTTACTAATGTTTGGATTTCTGGTATGTGATGCTTCGATAAGTCTTCGACTAGACTTCTCAAGCCTATACACCTTCACTAGATATCATTTGGGTGTGTGTGTGTTCAAAACCCTTTCAGAACTTATAGCCCATATGTCCAGAACATTCAAAACAGCTCTTTGCCAATTCTCACAATTCAGAGTGTGAAAAGTGATGTCGTAATCATATTACAAATTTGAAAATGCAATTAACACAAACACTAACCATAATGATATTTATCAAATCTGTAAAAACTATTGGCGAAAGTGTTTCCTCATAATCATTTTCATGAATTAGAGCGAAACCTTTTGCCACCTAGATATTATGGTGTATGTGTTTCCATCCATGTGAATATGTCATTTCCAACCTACAATCACAAGATAAGGTTTATGAAAAAAACCAAATTCAAATTTAACTTTCATGGACTGAACATTGCTTATTATAAATTTCTTGCCTCCTAGTAGCACAAGGGCCTACTAGTGCTTCCGTGTTGTTAAGCAGCTCACCCATATTGATCAATGTACTATCACTGACCAACATGCTCTATATTTGCAATCAAATGAGAACGATAGAACTCATAAGCATTTCCAACTCAATTGGAAGGTGCGTAGAAACAACATGTGTCAACTTAACATGATAGTTTATTAACCTCAGGTCGTGTACTATTGATAACTAAAAGATTTATTCTTGACTAACTCCTGAAACTCTTCAAAATCAATAAGACTCCCACTAACTTCTCTACATATAAGTTTCTCTTTCAAGGAGAATTTCTTGACGAGCAAACACGCATATTAAAAAATTAGTTTGGATTCCCGACAAGAAAACACTTCTTATAATTGGTCTTAGTTTACACTTTGTTTTAACCAAAACATCACAACCACTAATTCCAAATGTGCCAAAGTAAGAAAACATTATTACTCCAATTTTTATGAGGTGTTATAAACCTACTTAGAAAGAAATAAGTTTCAAGATAAGATGTGTAGTAAATAGAGTATGACTCTAAAACTTGATTGGATATGAAGTATGACTTATCTCTTGATTGAACCATTTCAACAATATCTGATTCCTCTTCTTAGTCAAACAATTGCACTAAGATATTCTTCAAGGATCAGTTGTGATATAGTTCCATAACCATTAAGATAATCATAAAACATCATACTCAAGTTCTCTCGTTTCCTTTCATATTGGAGAAACTTTTATCTTTCTACCTAACAGATTCTTCTTATTCGTTCTACTACTCTTTGAAAACTTTTCAAAGTGTTAGAGTTATGCTTAGTCTTATAAACACAAACATATTTACTAAAGCATCAGCAAATCATGACAAATAAAGTTGTCGTCCTTTGTGGTGGATCTAAATAGTCAATATCAATATGTACTAGATCCATTAGTCCTTCCCTCTGACTCACATAAACATGTGATCAATGAATTAGTCATAATCTTCCAATGATCAAGATTCTCATACATCACACAATTCGAATTGTATGACTCCAAGTTTCTATCCAACTAAAACTTGGATGATGAGAATTATTTTTCACTTGGTTAATCATGATGCTACCTCAAATGATACAATTAAGAATCGAATCCACTTTTAACATTGCTAATAATAGAAATGTAACCAACACTTTCAAAAATGCCATTGTAAGGAAACATAAAGTAAGTTGACTAGATAAATCAAAATCCACTTTTATTAATAATAAATGAAAATTTTGGAAATTGTCCTTATAATGCATAAAATGAAAACTATGTTTCTAGACATTTCCTAAGCAATCTATTAATTTGTTATAACTCCTAAGTAGTAGCTTACAAAATCTGATCATCGAACCATGCGACCGAAATTCATCTCTCACGACTAGATTCAGCTTACTCTTTTTAAGCTTTCTTATTTCTCTTAGATCCTACAATACAATCAAAATATGATCATCACATCATGTATTAAGAATCTATGAATAGGAACGTATGTAAATTATGGAGTTAGATAATGGATGTACCCAGAGTAGAGTCACCAGACTTGACTTTACCATCTCGGAGATCTTTCAGGTAGTCAGGGCAGCTTCGCAACCAATGTCCCTTCAAATGGCAATAGAAACATATGGACTTTTTAGGGTTAACATAATGAAACTATCTATGAACTAGCCTTTATTTTTATGATACGATCAAACGGTTTGACCTTGGCTGGTCCCTTTCCATTGGGAAGAGAAATCTTCTAGACTACCATTTTCAATGTCCATGGATACTTTGGAGAGAGATCCTTCAGACACTTTTTCTTCACTCGTGCTCTTAAGCATTTTTGCTTTAGCAGCAATCAACATATATGTCAGATCAATTAGGTTCATGTCATGGTCGCTCATATAAAAGTCAACGAACTAACTATATGATTCGGGAAGCGAAAGGAGAACCATATCAATGGCCTGCTCCCGTGGGAAAACGAAACCCATTCTATCTAATTTGTCAATGTACGATTTCATTTTCAGAACATGTGTACTTTATAGAGTTTACATCTTGATGTTTACTTGCCAATATGCCTTGAATAGTTTCGTATTTTTAAACTCGTGACATGGGGAGAGTCACAGGAAGAGGAGGAGGAGGAGGAGGAAGAAGAGGAGGAGGAGGATGAAGAGTTAGAGAAGCATGATCTCGAGTTCCACCATTGCTTGAATAAGGGAACATTCTTTCACCTTGGTCAACATGTAGAAGATCATCTTTAGATAAAGGAAAAACATTTCCAGAATAATGAGGAAGACCATTTTTGTCTGAACTTGAAATCTATAATAATATAAAGAGAATTCAAGTTTGTTGATTTTAATCCTTAATTATTAATGCATAAATTTAAATTTAGGCTAGGATCCATATTTTTTATTCGAACTTTGAAGAGGGATGTCGTAATCAAATTCGAATCTATTTTAGGTAGGTAAAGCTTTTACCAATTTCATTCTTATGAAACTCCTAGATCTTTTGAGATTCTGAAACATCCCAAAAATATAGCCCAAAATTTTCATTTTAGTTCATTAGTAAAAAACATCAATATCATCCATCATATAAAAGTCATAAAACCATGTATCTCAAAATATCATAATATCTGTCAATGTAACAAAATCATATGTCAAAATCAGAGTAACTCCCATGCCAAAAATTGTGGTGTGTGTCATGCAGTCATCCCGAGCTCTTCCTCTTGCTAGTGGAAGTACCTAAAACCAAAACTGAAAACTATATGCACGAATCTTAGTGACTCTCCCCAACTACCACATACCATAAACCTATCACATAAACATATCTTGCACTTTGCCCCTGCTACATCGAGTCAGACTTGGCATCAGCTTTCCCGGCATCGGGCCCCGCCCGGCATCGGGCTGCACCCAGCATCGAACCTTATTCGACATCGGAACCCGCCCGACATCGGGCATATCTCGGAATACATGTGAACACAATAAAATAATACACATACCCTAAGAAAATATAATTAACATTTAAACATTCCTCGGGCCCCGCCCCGCAACGTACCGTAGTCCGGAAGCGTACTAACATTCCTCGAGACCGCCCCAACATCGAACCGACGTCCAGAAATATGTAAGTACTACACATGCAAGAATCACAAATACATCAAGCATACGAGCATTCCTCGGGACCACCCCGACATCGGATCGAAATCTGAAAAAGCATATAAACCTACATCGGGCCCCGTACAACATCAGACCGTAGTCCTGAACTACTACCAACTAAACGGGCTAACCTTGGTGCCTTTGACCCATTCCTACTGGAGGAAACTCACCTCGTAAACTACCTGTGAAATCTCGTGTGAGGAATCTCTGAAGGCTGCTCCAACCACTCCCCGGCTATCAATTTCACAATAACACTTAATCAAAATGTGATAATCCTTCTCAGGGTAAAATGACCATTTTACCCCTGGTCAAAGTCAAAGTCAAGGTCAACTCCCAGTCGACTCAACTCATCGAGTGACCTCCTAACTCAACGAGTTCCTATACTACTTAGACTCTTGATCAACCGAATCAACTCGTCGAGTCCCTTCACAGACTCATCAAGTTCTACCTGGAATAGGATCAGGACAACCTGACTCAATTCATCGAGTCCCTTTCTGTACTCGCCGAGTTCCCCTATCTGTTTGGGCTATCTTATTGGATTAAGCCCCTACACTTCAGATCCAAGCTTCATACTTCAAAAGAAACCTTCAAATGTCCTTTTGGTTAAAGTTTCTAACTTTACCCATTAATACCTCTTCTTAAAGGGTTTAGCTCAAACCCTAATTCCTTAGGACCTAGAACTTGGTCCTTATGTCATCCATGCACCCAACTAAAGCTTACAGCCTCATATCAAAACCCCTAACACTACTTGGACACATAAAGTTTCCACCTTTTTCCACATGCATGGCCTTTTGGGGCTAGAAAGGCCAATATGACACTCCATGGCTTGCATGGGGGCTCTAATTGTATAAAGTTTGCACCTTTATGTTATATCAGCCCCTCTAGGTCCTAGATCTGGAAGAATACCCACTTGGGTCGATCATTATCCAAAAGTTATCATTCTCATACCAAAAACCCTCATAAAGATGGACATAAAGAGATCTAGTGAACTAATAGCCAAGATAGAAACTTGATTACCAGAAAATGTAGCAAATAGTGTGTAGTTTCTGGATCTACTCTTCCCTTCTTGAGCCCTCTATCTTCTTCTTCTTCCACAAGCTTCAAAAGTACACAAAGATCACTCATAATGGCTCACACTCTCAAATAAAGCTCTAGGGTTTCGCTCTGGCCGATCTACTCGCCAAGTCAAGGGCTCTTGAGTCGTCGAGTAAGTAGCTTAAACTCTGTGTGTCCTTTGTCCTCTACTCGATAAGTTAGGGCCTCCAACTCATCAAGTTACCCTTTCAAAATAAATACATTAGTGAGTTAAATGCATACCAGGAACTAGGCTTTACAATTCTCGCCCACTTGTCTTATACTCCGTCCTTGAAGTCTGTTGCGTTTGAAAACAACTATGGATAGTACTCCCTTATCTCCTCCTCGAGCTCCCAAGTCCACTTAGAACCCTTGCGGTTTTGCCACTGCACCTTCACTAACTGAACAACCTTGTTCCTCAAGGTTTTCTTCTTCGATCTAGAATCACCACCTGTCTCTCAATGTAGTTCAGACTGTCGTCAACCTGACTATCCTCCAGGGGCACAATCGTTGAATCATCCATTAAACACTTCTACAACTAGGAAACATGGAAAGTGTTGTGGATCTAACTGAGATCTGCTGGAAGGTCCAACTTATATGCCATCTTGCCCACCCAGGCTATAATCTTGAAAGGACCAATGTACCTGGGGCTCAGCTTGTCCTGTTTCCGGAACCGGGTGACACCTTTCCAAGGCGACACCTTCAGGAGGACCATATCGTCCACCTGAAACTCCAAGTCTAAACGCTTCTTGTCAGCGTAGCTCTTCTGCCGACTCTGAACAGTCTGAAGCTTGCTCCAGACCTGTTGGATATGCTCTGTAGTCTTGAGTACTAACTCAGTACTCCCCATGACTCTCTGACCAACCTTGCCCTAACAGATTGGGGTCCTACACTTCCTCTCGTAGAACATCTCGAAGGGAGGCCGGTCTATGTTGGTGTGGTAACTGTTGTTATACGAAAACTCCGCTAACAGAAGATACGTATCCCAACTACCACGGAAATCCAAAACACATGCGTGTAGCATGTCCTCGAGAGTCTGTATTGTCCTCTCGCTCTGTCCGTCCATCTGGGGTTAGAAAGCAGTGCTAAAGTGGAGACGAGTACCCATCTCGTCATGAAACCGCTTCCAGAATCTGGAAGTGAAACGGAATCTCGGTCTAACACCACCGAGAGAGGCACTCCATGTCGTGCCACTATCTCCCACACATAAACCTCGGCCAGCTTCTCAGCTGATATACTCTCTTGGATCGGGATAAAATGAGCACTCTTGGTCAACCGATCCACTATGAACCGTGTGGAATCAACCCCATGTGCGGTCGTGGGAAGCTTAGTTATGAAATCCATAGTGATATACTCCCATTTCCACACGAGAATGTGTATTGGCTGCATCTTGTCGTGGGACATCTGGTGCTCTTCATTGACCTTCCTGTAGGTCAAGCATCTTTCAACATACCAAGCCACATCCCACTTCACGTAGGGCCCCCAGTAATCAGGGCGAAGATATTTGTACATCTTCGTCGCCCCAAGATGGATGGAGAACCTCGACTTATGGGCCTCATCCATCAGAATCTGTCATACTCCGCCCCAATACGAAACTCAGACCCTCCCATGCAGGGTCAGCAACCCATGGCTATCGTAATAAAATGAGGCCACTCGGCCTACGATCCGCTTGCACTTCCGGCGCTCCTCCTTCAGGCCCTCTACATGCGCCTCTCTGATCTACTCCAGCAATGGAGTAACCAGTGTCATCCTCAGACATATATCTCGAATCGGGACTGCTACTGCCTTGCAGCTCAGGGCATCAGCCACCACATTGGTCTTTCTCGGGTGGTAAAGGATCTCACAATCGTAGTCCTTCACCACATCTAACCACTGATGCTGCCTCATGTTCAGATTCGGCTGATCCATGAGGTACCTCAAACTCTTGTGGTCCATGTAAATGGTACAACGGACCCCATAGAGGTAATGCCGCCAAATCTTGAAAGCAAAACCACAGCCCCCAGCTCTAAATCATGCGTCGGATAGTTAGCCTCGTGAGGATTCAACTGCCTCGAAGCATAAGCTATCGCATGACCTCATTGCATCAACATTGCACCCAAGCATGTGATAGAAGCATCACAGTATACCACGAAGTCATTCACGCCCTCCGGTAAAGTCAGCATCGGTGCCTCGCATAATCGTTGTCTGAGATTCTCGAAGGCTGCTTGTTACTCAGGCCCCCAGCGAAAGGTCTTCGACTTCTTGGTCAGTCGGGTCAAATGAACTGCAATCTTGGAGAAGTCTTGAATAAATCTCCGGTAATAACCCGCTAGACCTAGGAAACTCCGAATCTCAGTTGGAGACCTCAGAACCTCCCATTGCATCACGGCCTCTATCTTGGCCGGATCGACCAGAATACCCTTCTGGTTGACAAGATGCCCAAGAAACTACACTTCGTGCAAGTAGAACTCACACTTGGAGAACTTTGCAAAAAGTCTCTCCCTCCTTAGTGTCTCTAGCACCTCCATCAGGTGCTCCTCATGATGCTCTTGAGTCTTGGGGTAAACCAAGATGTCATCAATGAAGACTATTACTGACCAATCCAGCATCAGTCTGCACACGCAGTTCATGAGGTCCATGAACGCAGCTGGAGCATTGGTGAGCCCAAACGGCATCACCACAAACTCATAATGACCATAGCGACTGCTAAAAGTTGTCTTCCGCACATCCTCGTCCCTGACTCGCATCTGGTGGTAACCCGATCTTAGATCAATCTTGGAGAACCAAGGTGCACCCTATAGCTGGTCAAACAAAACATTAATCCTCGGGAAGGGTAACGGTTCTTCACTGTTACCTTATTCAACTCCCGGTAGTCTATACACATGTGATGTGACCCATCCTTCTTCTTCACAAACAGGATCGGGGCTCCCCATGGAAAACTACTCGGCCTGGTAAATCCCTTGTCTAGCAGCTCTTGCAGCTGTGTAGACAACTCATGCATCTCGGGAGGAGCCAACTGATATGGTGCCTTGGATATCGTAGCCGCACCAAGGACTAGGTTAATCCTGAACTCGACCTGTCTCTCCGAAGGTATCCCAGGAAAATCCTCTGGAAATACATCCGGGTACTCTCACACTATGGGTACATCATCCACTGTCGCCTTACCCTTATCCTGGGTATCCAAAACATAAGCGACATAACCTACACAACCCTGCTGAAGGTAACGCCTCTCCCTCGCCAGTGAACATAAAACCGGTTTGCGTTGTGGCCTCTCACCCTGGATCACTAACCCTCCCCCACTAGGAGTTCGAACCCTCATTAGCTGTTACTCGTAGTCGATCAGAAGATCACTGCCCCCATTGGGGCTCAACCAATCCATACCCACTATAACCTTATTCCCTGGCAAGGGAATAGGAACCAGATCCACTGAAAACTGATCATCGAATAACTGTAGTACAACCTCTGTAAACTCTCGCAACCCTAATTGTCCTGTCATCTGCTATCTCCACATCCAGTGGGAAATCCAGCTCCCCCGGAGCTCCTACGAATTGCTTGATGAGCGTGAGCGACACAAACAATCGGGTTGCACCCGAATAAAACAGTACCAAGGCCGATATATCGTTCATTAAGAATGATCCTATAACAAACACATAAACATAAGTGATAATCAAAACAATTAAAGAGATAAGGAGAGAATACATACCCATGACAACATCGGGAGTAGCACGTGCCTCCTCTGAAGTAAGCTGAAAATCCCTACTCCTCATCATAGGTGCCTCTGCTCGGCTCTGACGCCCATCGGTAATCCTCAGCATGGCAGGAGCGTGTGCAGCCACCTGTCCTGCTGATGCTAAACTCGGAAACTAGGTCTTTTGTGTCCCCTCTGATTGCATTGAAAGCAAATCAGATCTGAAACTGCTATGGTGGTGGTGGTAGCTATGTAATCCCTGCTCCTGTGACCAGTTTGGCCGCACTTGAAGCAGCCCAAACTCCCCGCCCTACACGCCCCCTCGTGCATCTTGCCGCACTTGCCACACCGGCTGCGGCCCTGCTGGCTCCTCAATCTGTGGTTTAATAACTTGGGCTTCTTGCTCGAATTACCTGTCTGAACCCCATCTAGTTTCCTCTTCCTCTCCATCTCCAAATCCAACTCCCTCTCTCGAGCCCTAGCAATCATATCCTCCAAAATCTTATAGCTAGAGCAGCTCACAAACTGGCGGATATCACTCCGCAACATCTCATGATATCGGGCCTTTTTCATCTCCTTGTTCGCTACGTATTGCGGAATGAGAAAGGCCCTCTCCCTAAACTTGGTGGTGATCTCTGCCACTGTCTCTGTCGTCTACTTAAGATCCTGGAACTCCCTCGCAAGCTATTTCACCTCAATCACAGGTGCAAACTCGGCCATGAACCTGGCCGAGAAATCACTCCAGGTCATAGTATCTAGAACTGTATCATCCCCAATGGCTCGTCTGACCTCCTCCCACTAATCACGTGTCATGTCCTTCAGAAGATAAGACGCAAGTCGAACCTTGTCCCCCTCGGGACATCTGCTAGTGTGGAATGCGTTGGCGACATTTGCCAACCATCTAGTGCTTGCAATGGGGTCCCAAACCCCATGGTAGTCAGGCGCTCCATAGGCTCTGAACTCCCTGAAAGTCAGTGTGCACGACCTTATCATGGCCGCCACCTCGGTGCGGAAAGCACTCAACCTCTCATCCAAAAGCTCTATAATACCCTCCTTGATCATGCCAAAGATTACAGGAGTCTGATACAGGATACTGCGCGTGATCTCAGAGGAGATGAACTCCCTAGTCTGGTCGTCTAGCTGCCCGGCTCCAGAGCCCGAGCCTGATCCCTCACCGGCGCCTGAACCGCCGACTGTTCTAGTACGTAAAACCACTATTCTAAAAAACGCATCATAATAAACATCAGAATACTAATCATATCTCGAGGGATCATATATACTACAAGTTCCTTGGATTCATCTCAGCCCTCCTTGACTCGAGTACGGATCCTCTGCTTTCAGTAGTACGGGCCCATACTACCTTCCACATCTATCTGTACTTTCCTCAAGAACTTCCTTGACTTCACCAAGTCCCTTCTACTACTAATGCTTCATGCGCTATTCTCATCCTAGGCTTGCCTTAGGGTAATCACCATCCCACTCTCCGCCATCAGCTACATAAGAAGTCCCTGTTGTCTCCCCCTAAATAGCTCGTGAATACCATTACATATAACTAAGATTATATAATTCTTCGAATGAGATATCCTACCCTACAACGGTTGGAGTCAAACAAGAGCTGTGAAATAGAGCTAGACCTAACCTTATGAAATTATTTAGTCCTCGCAATATGTAACTTAACATATTCGATTATTGGTTAGTAAAAGACAAATAAAACTCCTGAAATCAAAAAGCAAGCAGCATTCGAGCATTGAGTAAACATAATCAAGGATATCATATGCAGGCTATCCCTAACTAATATGTACTAGCATGCAGTTCATAAAGCTGATACACATATAAGAGGCATATAAGGCATCCTTCCTAGATCTTTAGTCCTAATTTATCATACAGTTCTCATACATCTGATACATATATCATAACATAAACTTGTATGGGGAATTTGGGAGTACTTACTTGAGCTCGGCTGATTGCATGCACCACACCCTTTTCTCTTTTTTCAAATTTCTTTTTGCTTTTTCTAAAATTCTTTTCTTTTTCTTAAAGTCATTTTTATAAAAAGGTTTTCCTTATGAAAAATTTCTATACCAATTCCTTAGTTTGAGTTCAGACACACCCGAAAGTGTGACCGAATCCCTTAAACCAAGGCTCTGATACCAACTTGAAACATCCAAAAAATATAGCCCAAAAATTTCATTTTAATTCATTAGTAAAAACCATCAATATCATCCATCAAATAAAAGTCATAAAACCATGTATCTCAAAATAGCATAATATATGTCAATGTAACAAAATCATATGTCAAAATCAGAGTCAAAGTCTAGGTCAACTGTCACACCCCCAAACCGGAACGGCAGAAACGTTCGGGGGTGAAGGACGTCATGTTCAAGTATCACAACAATTGTATAATAGTAATCAAAGCAACAACAACCATCGTATTAATCATATAGTATTTACATTATATTCGAATCACATATGATTGACTCCAAAAGAAAATAGTAAAGTAAGGACTTGAAGCTACTATGCTCCATCTTCTAGAACCTGCATGAGTACCTATCTACTAGTGTCTAGAGAATACAAGTGGTTTTAAAAGAGTGTCAACATTAAAGTTGGTGAGTTCATAAGCATTTGATTTGAGAAAGTATGTTCTTTGTTCCTTAAAAACCTTAGTATGTTCTTTCGGAAATTCTTATATTTTCTGATGTTATGTAAGTTTTGTTGACTCGTACATGGAAAAGTAGTGTAATATGATTGTATTTGTATTTAGAAAATGCTAGTTTCACCAGAAAATCCAATATTTTATATAGTGACTGTAATGAAGTCGTATGTATTCCTTGAAAAATGTATGTTGTAGTGGCGCATTTATTACTAGAAAATAGTGCATTGAATCTCTATTTATATGAATACCCTTGTATGTATGTATGTTACGTCAATTGTAGTGTAAAGTAGTGTATCCTTGTAGTGTTTGTATGAAAAACTTGTATGAATATCTGGATACCCCAGCTTTAGTGTAAAATAGTATACCATAGAGTACTATAGTTTTATTTAAATAATATAAAACCAATGAAGTTATATTAATCTCGTAAACATGTGTGTTAGAATACTGTTGTGAGTTTCATATAATCATGCTTGATACGACCTAGTGACCTCTGCGACGTTCTTCAGGCGTCCAAATGAAATGACATTTGTTACCCTAAAACTTCCCTTCCAACTGTAGCTAGCAGTCAGGGCATGGGATTGTCAGTCCCGTATAGATCTATACAGAAATCTCACGCTCTCCCTCCAGGAGACTCTGGTTATATTGTATAGGATTTAGAAACCGTGCCCTGATGCATACAACGAAGTAGTGCCCCACAAACCTGTATTAACTGGTTTACGTATAGTGTAGTGTAGTGGCCTTTCTGGTATTTGAATATGTATGTATAACCTTGTAGTAATGTACTTGTAACATAAAATAATAATATTTAAATAATTATTTAGTAGTGTGTTCTTGTACCAATGTATTAGAGTAGTTTTTCCCTAACTATACCTATTTTAGTTTGAATAAATATTTGATTATGTGTATTGTACTTAGAAAAATAGTGTAGAGATTCCCAAACTATACCAATTATAGTTTATTCGTAATGTTCTGTAATGTACCGAAAACATTTGTAATCTAATTGTATGAACGTGAAATACCCTTATGCCCAACATATTACAAAAGGGTTTATATATATATATATATATATATATATATATATATATATATATATATATATATATATATAATATTTTTAGAAATTGTAGTGAATACTCATTTTGAAATAAGTGTAAAGGTTTAAAATATTTGTATAAACACAAAAGTCCTTGTGTTTTACTTGTATTCCCTCCTGAAAATATTAAAAACATTGAAAATGTAGGGGTATGAACTCACCTTGTATGTGCGTTTGAATTTGGGATAGCGAAGCGGTAGAGACGATCCTCAAGTTGTTGTACGAGTGAGTGACGTCACCCTAAAATAATTATATTCAACGTCGCATTTAAATTAATAAGAATATTAATTTAAATAATGTGTTCATTAATAATTTAATTATAAGGATGACTTACAATTAAATTGGAAGTTAATTGGAAATGTTTGGAAATGTGGAAATGGAGTTTTCGGATGGCAAAATGGGTTTACGGTTGGAGGCAAGTGAGTTCACGATTGGATCATGTATACTTATGAAGATTTGAAGGTGATATGAATATTTGAAGATGTTTTGAATATTCTTGGTGGGGAATATGAATATTCGAAGATGGTTTGAATGTTCTTGGTGGGGAAATATGAAGATTTGAAGATTCTGGGGCATAAACACTTGAGGATTGAAAGGATTTGGGACTGTTCATGGATGAAGATTGAGAGAGTTTTTGGAGTGTTTACGGATGAAAATGAGTGAAATGAATTGATTCAGGGTGTAAACTGTCACACCCCCAAACCGGAACGGCGGAAACGTTCGGGGGCGGATGACTTCATGTAGTACCGTAACAATTGAATACATAGCAAAGAAAGCAATATAACCATCATATATATAATTGAAATTTTACATTGTTAAAACGTACATGTTCAAAACCAATTACAATATGATGCCAAAGTATGAATTTAAACTGGCGCCGCAACGTCCCTTCTTCAAAAGCTGTTTGTTACCTGTAATTACTGAATCCCTGGGACATACAAGTAGTTTTGAAAGAGTAGATCAGCATTTAAGCTGGTGAGTTTCATAAGTATTAAATGACAATGTTTGTATGAACTAAAATGAAATGTTTTGTTTTTGTTTGTTTGTTCCTAGAAAATCCCATATTTTCTACTAGTATAAATGTAGCCTTCTATCAAGACCAATGTTTGTTTCTAGAAAATTGATGTTTTTCCGTATGTGGGTAGTTGTTTAGAAGTTCCAAAATTGTATCACAATAAGGTTTTTCATGCCTAAAGTAGTTAATTTATGTACGTATAAAATTGCCAACACGTCTGAAAAACCCCGTAAATCAACATGTTTTTAATACTCCATGTGAGTTTTATAACCATGCTATTGACTAGAAATGCCTATACACAACGTTCTTCAGGCGTTAGAATGTTCTGACGTTTGTCACCCCAAATGGTGTACTGTAGCTAACAGTCAGGGCGCGGGGTTGTCAATCCCGTATAGATCTATACACAAACAACCTGCTCCCCCTCCAAGGGATTCTGGTATATAATACAGGACTTGAAATGTGTACTCGAACGTACGTTAAGTTTAATGTCTCACAAAACTTAGTATAAAACAGATTTACGTATGAAAATGTTCGTTTGTTCTTGTATATGAATGTATCTCTTTGAAATAGTGTTTCTAGTACGAAAAATTTCGTGATGTTCTCGTAAAACTATACATATTATAGTTTTCTAAAAGTGTGTCTCGTTTGTATAGTAAACCTTAGTGAAATGCTCACTTGTTATGAAAAGTATAACTTTTGTAGTGCCAAAAATGGACACATATACATAAAGTATAAGCAGAGTGTTTGATTTATATATATAACAACATTTTTCATTTCAAAAGACAAGATGTTATCCTGATATATTTTGCATACGAAAGTTTCCCTATAATAGTTATAAATCACATATGATTCCGTTGATAAAAAGTGTATAATGAATCTTTATATAACACACGATAATAATCATATGTTTTACTTGTATTCCCCCCCACCCCCCCCCCCCCCCTAAAAGGCATATAAAAGCATTTATAAAACATTTAAAAGTGTGGATTATAGGGGTATGAACTCACTTGAAAGATCGAAGAAGGCGAGATGAAAACCGAGCAGAATTTCGACTCGAGAAAGAGGATTTTCTCGGAATTCTCAGGAATCTCGGGAGCACAAACGACCTTCGGGACTTGAGCAAGGAAACCTGGGCTTCGGGATATCACGTGCACGGAAAACGAGGCAAAAATGCAAGAAAGATGAGAGGAATTGAGCCATTTCTTCGGAACCCTCGCATCCCTTTTATAAGGGCTGGAACTGCCTCGGTACGTTGGGCGTACGCGTGTGTCATGTGTGACCGCCTCCTCGACTGCCTCGGAGCTTCGGATGGGACGGGGCATAGCCTCGCATAGGGGGCAACGTGGACGATCCGAGGCCTAGTCCTCGAGTACGCTGAGCGTAACTCGGATTGGCCCGGTGACTCCTCCTTCGGATAATACCGAAATTTGATTTAAATTTATATTTTTTATTATTTAATAAACTTCAAAATTTCATATCTTCTTCATAGGAACTCCGTTTTTGACGTTCTTTATATCCACACGTAGGTGAGACTACGCTCTACAACTTTCGTTTAGACTCCGTCGGCAAATTTTGAAATTATTTTTATTATTTATTTTTAAAAGATTGCGGTAAGAAAATTTCATTAGAAATTCATAACTTCATTATCCGACGTCTGTCTTTGCCAGACTTTTTACCGTTGAAAAACCATTGTCAAGACCTTCGATTCTCATTTAGGTCATTCCGGCCAAAAGTCGCTCGATCTCCGTTTCGAGTTTTTAGCTGTCTGTCGCTAAGCCGAACTTGGAAAAATCATAACTTCCTTACACGAAGTCAGATTTGGGCGTTCTTTTTACGTACGATCACGGTTCAATGACATCTAACATAGTAGGTAATCAATTAGAGACTTTTGGACATTTTATTTTCAAAGTTAATTTCATTATATCAACAGTGGTTACAATACTTGACTTTTTAGGTCATTACATAGAGTTGAAATATCGGGTTGTCACATAAACACATATATAAGGGGTGTTTACGGATTACAATTGGGCCATGATTTAGGTTTACAGTTCATTAATGTACTAGTATTGGATTTTTAGCCCAATAAGAGGGGTTCATGGCCATAAAGCAACCGTGAACACCCTTTGGTTCCAATTCCTAAACCGTGAACATCCTTAATGTTTTGAGCTTGGACCGTGAACTACCTCATGGATTAGTTTTTGGACCGTGAACCTAGCTTCTAGATGTTAAATGGATAGTGAACTCCTTGATCTTTATTCCATTTAGGCCGTGAACCACTTATTCTAGAACTATTTGGCCGTGAACACAATCTAATGTGTATTATTTATGTTTTGAACCTTGATCTTTAGCTAAAAGTTGGATTATACCTTCCTAATATAACTTAGGTTCCAATCTAGGCTTATTTATTTAGCTTATAAACAAGCCCTAATGGTTATAGAGGCTACAATGAACTAAAGGTTACAATGTGGATTACACTAGTACTTTGTTATGGTTTAGACCATGCTAGGTCTAAAATTTGGTGTTGTGACATCAACTCCCAGTCGAATCAACTCGTCGAGTTACCTCCTAACTCAACGAGTTCCTATACTACTCAGACTCGTCATCAACCGAGTCAACTCATCGAGTCCCTTCACAGACTCGTCGAGTTCTACCTAGCATAGGATCGGGACAACCCGACTCAACTTGTTGAGCCCCTTTCTGGACTCGCTGAGTTCCCCTATCTGTTTGGGCTAACTTAATGGCTTAAGCCCCTACACTTCAAATCCAAGCTTCATACTTCACAAGAACCCTTAAAATGTCCTTTTAAGGGTAAAGTTTCTAACTTTACCCATTAATACCTCTTCTTAAAGGGTTTAGCTTAAACCCTAATTCCTTGGGACCTAGAACTTGGTCCTTATGTCATCCACACACCCAACTAAAGCTTACAACCTCATATCTAAACCCCTAACCCTACTTGGACACGTAAAGTTCCCATATTTTTTCACATGCATGGCCTTTTGGGGCTAAGAAAGCCAATATGACACTCCATGGATTGCATGGGGGCTCTAATGGCATAAATTTTGCACCTTTATGTCATATCAACCCCTCTAGGTCCTAGATCTGGAAGAATACCCACTTGGGTTGATCATTCTCCAAAAGCTATCATTCTTGGACCAAAAACCCTCATAAAGATGGACATAAAGAGATCTAATGAACTAATAGTCAAGATAGAAACTTGATTACCAGAAAATGTAGCAAATGGTGTGGTAGTTTCTGGATCTACTCTTCCCTTCTTGAGCCCTCTATCTTCTTCTTCTTCCACAAGCTTCAAAAGTACACAAAGATCACTCAAAATGGCTCACACTCTCAAATAAAGCTCTAGGTTTTCGTGGATTAGGGTTTGGGACAGGGAGGCTGAAAATAAGGCCAAGGGGTAGGGGTTAAGGAGCTTAAATAGGGTGCAAAACCCTGAAATTAGGGTTTCACTATGGCCGGTCTACTCGCCGAGTCGAGGGCTCTTGACTCGTCGAGTAGGTAGCTTAAACCCCACGTATCATCTGTCCTCTACTCGACGAGTTAGGGCCACCAAATCGTCAACTTACCCTTTCAAAATAAATATATTAGTGAGTTAAATGCATACCAGGAACCAGGTGTTACAGATTCATACAATTTAATCAAAGGCAGGTTTAATCTCGATTATGCTCTCACTTTTGTGACTGTGATGCCGAGGATCACAAACGATATGTGAATAACCATGCAAATTAGCTTGTCACTCTCGATGTCATTTATCATCTCATGTTAATGTACCGGTTAACCAAACGCGCTCCATTAATCGATGATAATTTTTGAGACACCCATTACCACCCTTTATTAGTCCCATATTAGTGTGTCGGTTAACCACACATGCTCCACTAACGACTTATAAAGTGTAATGTGCAACTTCATGGATTAGCATACAAATTCACATGTTTCCTAAAGTAACTAAGAGTGGGATTTTAGAAGATAGTTTAGTTACTTTATATCATTATACTTTTAATGAGGTTATGTCTTATCAAACTTGTTCAGCTAACGAACCTCCACCAAACAAGAGAGCGGTGAGTAAAAATGGATACCCAATGGCGGTCATTTTATAGGCCGCTTCCTTAAACTTATCTTATAGTTCGGCTTCGTGAATGAGGTGTACTATTGGTTTGACTGACATTTTCTTATACGTATAATATATATATATATATATATATATATATATATATATATATATATATATATATATATATATATATATATATATATATATATATATATATATATATATATATATATATATATATATGTTAAACTTTTAATTATATATACATAGTATAAGGTGTATTTTAACACATTTAAAATAGCAAGAGTTTAATATTTTAATAAATTATACTTTTAATTTACTTAAATTTAAAACATTTATGGATTTATTAATTATCTTTTAATTAATCAATTTAATTAAATTATTAATAACATCCATAAAGATAATTTTAATCAAATAATTCCATCATTGTCTAATCTATAGTTATCTCCTAACATTTAAGTCTTATTTAATTATCCAATATTACCAAAATTTGGATTATGGAAAATTTAATAAAAGATAATTATCACATAACAACCAAATAAATCAAGTTATGCAAGAAAATCCGAAAATTCGGAATACACTGAGTTCACGTCGTGAGCCTCTAAGCTCACATCGTGAGAATAGATGTTCTACAAACAGAATCCCGAAAAATCTGAGCTCACATCGTAAGTATCTAAGCTCATTCATGGGACCAGTCAAACAGATAACATATACATATTTTATTAGGCTTCACGTTGTGAGCAGCTATGTTCACATCGTGAGATGGGTTTTTTCAGAAAATCGATTCACCATTGTGCAAATACATGAAAGAAAACCAGTATCTGATACCACTAATGGGTTTTCGAAGTTACAACACAATGCACTAAGTGGAAAACATTCAAACAATTCAAATGATTATGGCACATACAACCTAGTTGGATCTATATATTTCACGTATAGGCAACATATTATGAATGGATAATCTATAAAACTTTTCCTATGTAAAACTAACTCATAAGAATAAGAAGCTTACCTTGAAGATTGTTATTGTAAACAATCTTAAATTCCTTCTTGAAAGACTCTTCGAAGAAAGCGTCACAAGTGTCGCGCCTCTAATGGTTCACACCCAAATCCTAGCGACTAATGAGCTTGAAGAGAGAGTGGAGAGAGGTATAATTTTGGCCTAACCCTCTAAGAAATAGAATGGACAAAATTATGAGGCTTAGAGGTCTTTATATAGTGTACCAAGAAACACTAGATATGTCCCAAAACAATAAAATAACATTATCTTTCTTTTGGTCTTTATCTGGTTTCCTAATTATCATCCAAGGATAATTCTAGATATTATAGAACATGTAGAACCACATAAAAACATCGAAGGACCTTTTAAAGGTTCTAAATTGTATTCTCAAATTCGATTATGATTACGGCATCCCTCTTCATAGTTCGAATTGTGAGATTTGGCAATTAGTCCGAACATTTGGGACTTAGTAATATAAGTTCTAAAATAGTTTAGACACACATGTGAGCTATCCAAGGGAAGGTGTATAAGGTTGAGAAGCTTAGATAAAGGTTTATCAAAGCATATCATATTAGAAACAATGAACTTTGGAAGTCAATAAGTATTGTTTTCTAGAAGTTTAGTTGGTTTCTAAATGTGTGTCAAAGCTAGTAGGAGCATAAATGTTATGCTGGAATGGATATAATCATCATGTTAGTGGGAGCATGATTATTATTTAAGTATTGCAAGTTGGAAATACTAATTATAGAAAAACAAAAGTTTAACTTTGCAAAGTTGCAGGGGTTGAAATGTTGTTTTTGCTATAATTAAGGGAGAGAATGTTATACTTCGTTTCCAATCTAAAAGCTTAGATCGAGAAATTTTAATTGAATATTAGTTAAGGGTATATTTATTATTTTCATTCTCAAAGTTTGATTAAGATTACGGAATCCCTCTTCATAGTTCGAATTTTGAGAACACGACAAATAGAAATATTATGACGATATTATAGTAAGAAACTGGTAAAGTATCACGTTTTTCACTATAAATTGTATCTCATACGCTTCGGGTATAGGATCGATTGCATATGCTGTAATATTTGACCGTTCTAAAATTTTCCAAATGCCTAGGACATTTAGAGGGAAAAAGGAAATAGAACCGGTTTTGACTAAAATAATTAAACAACTGCCAAGGACAATCTAAGGTTCGCCAAGGATTGGTCGCTTGTGGACAGTTGAAAGTATAGTCATGGATGGACCATATTGACATTATTATGAATATATAAGATTCTATTTAGAATGAGTTGTCATATGGAAAATATGGAAATGTTTCCATATTGGGAGTTGGATATCGAGAATCAATGTCTAGATTGGAAATTTTTAGGCAAGAAGGATGTTCAAAGGAATGTACTTTGAATATGAGACTTCATGACTATGGAATTGCCTTGTAACAATATCCAATAGAGTACTTTTTAATTTCGTTGGCCGAGTCTTGGTGACTT
Organism: Lactuca sativa; assembly: GCF_002870075.4. Classification (NCBI taxonomy): domain Eukaryota; kingdom Viridiplantae; phylum Streptophyta; class Magnoliopsida; order Asterales; family Asteraceae; genus Lactuca; species Lactuca sativa. The sequence goes on along the minus strand of NC_056625.2, from coordinate 134,435,671 downwards.
TTGTGTCGTGACATTACGAAAGGACTGTTGCATAAAATGTTAGAATCTAACATATTCTAGTAGTGGCGAGAATTTTGTATTCTTACACTAATGGATTAGGAATTGTGAAATGAGTGTGAGTGAAAATGTTATTATACTATTTCACAAAGTAAGGACCATAGGTAAACATAGTGTGCATGCTAAGAGCATGGGAAAATTGTAGTTATAATTCAAGTAAGAAGTTGATTATCCGAAACAAAAAATGATGAGTAATCAATATGGTGATTAAATAAAATGTTTTATTTATACTCAAAGGTTTGAGGCCATATAGGATTAATATTATTCTTTGTTTCACTTTGCATGTTTTTACTTCCCAAATAATAAGATTATTCAAACCCTCCACAGTCGCTCATTCTTTGGAAGTAGGAATGAAAGAAGATTGTCATGAATCTGACTGTAGATTGTCTAAAGTGTTTTAGACATAACAAAAGTTTGTTGCAGGGTTCATGAGTGCTGCTATAAGATTAGAGTATTGGAATAAACCCACGCTCACTTGGATCACTTCATGGATTTTATCACGAGTGATTAGTGAGACGATAATATCTTATATTCTTGAAACCGAGATGTGTAAGTTGTATCTTGCGAGTCGGTTACACATTGATAATATGTAAACGCACCAGTAACTTGGTATTATAAAACGTATTGTTGTGTGTAATTCGGTGAGTGAGTACAAGCAAGCATTGAGTTGGAGTTTATCCGTTACTTTTGCCCAAAGTGGGATAAAAGCGATATATGTGGGGCCCTCGATGATTTAGTGATGACACCATAAGCGCTTGGCCAAGCCGGGACTAAGTTGATGTGTTCAATTGTAGTCTGTTGTCAGTCGTCATAAATCGGAAGTCGGGAAACAATATATGGACAGAGAGAATGATGTAAATCCATGTCTCAGTTTATACGATATGCATAATGGAGGAATATATGATCCCTTATCTAAAGGACACGCTTCTGATAAGATCAGAGTTGACGGCGGCTTTTGAAAGCTACGATTGCTGATCAGGTTTGAAGTCATACGCATAATAGTTATTATACTTATCCAAGTGGGAGACTGTTGGATTAATTTCTAAGTCCATAACTATTTTGGTATGTACTTGACCCGATTGTGAGCATGGTCCTTTTGGGTTGCCTTTACCATAACAACTTGTAAGATGAATTATGGAGAGAGAGGATTAACTATGATTTATTAATATATTATGAGAATAATATATTAAAGGAGAAATCATATTGTTTAATTAATATTAGTCAAGAATTAATTAAGAATTAATTTTGTGGCTAAAAGAGATTAATTAAATATAGGGGACTGATTGTGTAATTATAAGATAATTACTTATATGGGCTAATGGACTCCATAGAAGTTGGAATGGACGAATTGTATGGGGAAGCCCATAAGAATTCGTCCAAGGCTTCTAAAAAGGGAGTCCATGGGCTGCTTAGGGATTAAGCAGTCAGATTAGGGTTTCCCAGTTGTAAACCCTAATAGCCTAACTATATATAAGGACACCCTAAGCCCCAAAAATGTGGCTAAGAGTTTCCTTAGGGTTTCTAGACGGTTTTTGGGTGCCTCTCCTCTTCTCCCTCTTCATCCTTATTGCTCTTGGTGTCTGTGACTCCATTAGAGGTGCAACACTGAAGGCACTAAGCTTTCTGAAGCCAATTACAAGGAGGAATAGATTGTTATTACTACATAACAATCAAAGGTAATTTCTAAACCCTTAATTCAATTCATAGCATGATAGATCTAGGCTTTATGGCTTTGGATGATTCAATTGCATGTTCATTAGACAAACTAGACCCAAAGCATTAGGATTTGCATGTACACCATAGGAATGATGTAGTGCCCAAAACCTATCAATACCGTTGATTTGTCTACAACTGAATCCAAGTACATGTCTATGACGAAAGGAATAAAAAAGGTAATATGGTTACATGGGCTTATTCATAGTCTTAGTATGAAGATGGAGAAGCATGTATTGTACTGTGACAGTCAGAGTGCATTGAATCTTGCGAAGAATTCTATGTATCATGAGAAGAGAAAGCATATTGATGTCAGATTGAATTTCATTCGTGACATTCTGGAAGCAGGCAGATTCTCAATACTCACTATTGATACCAAGGTGAATCTAGCAGACATGTTAAGAAAGTCATTGCCCATAGAAAAGTTTAAGCTTTGCTTGGACTTGGTTGATGTTCACAGGAAGTAAACCCCTTCAGTGCTTGATGACAGGAAGGGAGAGAAAGTTTTTGTTTAAGGTAGAGTTCAGAGGATGCTCAAGTCAAGGTGGAGATTGTTAAATGTGACTTGAGCATTTGGAGCATTCTCATGGGGCATTTGGAGCACTTAGAACTCAATGGAGAACTTGAGGTTCATGGAGCTTGTAACAAAGGAATGAATCATCTAAGATGGCTTTGGATCATCTGAAAAAGGAACGGATCAAGTGCCAAAGGAACAAATCATCTAAAAGACCTGGATAGCTGCATCATTAAGTACTTCAATCGATTTCACACTTGGATCCAAGAAATCAACATAACAAGCATCCAATAAAGAAAAACCATTTCAACAAGGAATTCACACTTGAATCAGAAATCAACATAGCAAGCATCATGAATAAATAAATAAATAACGATTTCCACAAAGATAAAAATTAATTTCAGCAACATTTGAATCAAAACACAGATAAATTTTTTTTACCTCTCGACGGATTTGACAAAATCAGCATACTTGTTGTCGACAATCAGAAGGGCTGTTGGTGCGCCAATCGGAAACGTGTTGCGCCGGCGAAGGGTTGAAGTCGACGGTCTGTTCGTGGAGAAGGAAGAACAAGGAACAACGATGGAACGAAGAAGAGGATGGAGTGGCGTTTGCGTTATTTTTGTGTATCGTTTTTTTTAGAGTTGAGAAATGTTTTGAATTAGTTGGTCCACAGTTGCACCAAGAAACACACAGGCAGAGGTTTTTGACTTAGAAGATTTTTAAGAAACAAACAACTGTAAAAATGCCAACTGATACGCATGTTCTGTCCAGTGCATCGAAAAAAGATTGGAAGACGTTTTTTGTATAAAAACAAACAGCCTCTGAATCAAACACCTTATTAAAATGATAAGAACTTTCTTTTTAGTTTTCTTAGCCCACCATGTTCGTTTAAAACGAGAGGACCATTGATGATACTTCTTCCTTGCATGTATGACATTCTATCAAAAACCTTTATATACAACTCATCACTTTTTAATATATAGTATTGATTTTGATCCATAATTGAAGTATAACAATTACTCTAATTTAAAAATACAGTATTGGCCTTGGTGCATAACCCTTGTTTTATTTTATTTTATTTTCTAATTATGTTTCAGATAAATGATTAACTAAATTCAAACTTTATTTGACCTAATCATAAAGAAACGACTATTACTTAATAAAAGAAACTAAAAATAATTATCCATTCATGAACGAAGATCGTTAAAAGATTTTGAGAAAGGACCACTAAAATTGAGATGATGATCGGAAGAGCCACGCAACCAGTAGATGGTTCATGTTCGATTTTAATTTTTATAAATAAAGAAATAAAAAGTACAACTACTTTTTGGTTAAAAGGAAAATCAAACGGCTTATAATTATCCGATATTGATGATTGACGGTTTCTGGAAGTGCCACGTGCACCTACCTTAATCTTAAAAAAGTGCGCGAAACATGTGATTCATCTCCATGCTTACTCGTTTCACATGGCATACGATGGATGCCGATGACCATCATCATATTCGTACATCATCCATATTACCTTAATTTTAATTTTAAACCTTTTTTTTTTTCTGTATTTTAAATTGTTTAAAGTGTATATAACTATTTATTTTAGGTAACGATCATGGACTCATAATTATGAAGATTTGGAAATAATAGTTTTGATTTTATTCAAATTTTTGGTAAAAATGTAACATTGTTTATTATTATAATAGAATTTTTGGAGAAGATTCTATTACTAAAATGTGTTTGTTGGTTGTTAGAGGTGTATTAATTAATTTTTACATTTATTTGACCAAGTTGTATTGTAGTTGTTTGGTATGTGATGATTGTATATGTTTTCAATATTTTAGCAAATGAATATTAATTTAAAACAATATGAATAAAAGATTTAGGAACAATGAAATCTAAAAACTAATCTTAAATATCTGAAACTCATTAAAAAAAGAATAGTCTTTGTTTTTATATGAGTTCAAGCTTTTATTCTTGTAGTTTTCTATATCTAATAACTTCATAACTCTATTATAATAGGATTAATGTCTTACAACCAATAATAAACAATTTGTTTTTTTAAATCAATTATCTTTTATTTGTATTTCGGTAGCTTTCTGAAAATTTTAATATTCTTATTACAATCATTATAATGCATTTCAATCAGATAGTTCTACGATATGGAATGTCAATGTAGACGTAATATGAACATATTTTTTTAATTATATTAAATGTCACACTGGACGAAACGTAAGATTTAATATCTGTTTATCCGGTTAAAATCTACTCCCAATAATATAACGATAACCTAAATACGATTTTAATGGTATATTAAATACAATTAAACGACAAATGAACTAAAAAAACTATTTACATTTGATTGCCATTTTATAAGACTAAATCTCTTTCCTAAAAATAGAACACAAGAAGTGAAGGTTTCGTGTAAGAAAAACCACATCATAAATGAGATATATGAACATAATGAAATAGAACACACCATGAAATGAATCAACACAATTGTTACAAAGAGTTACCAAAATGCACACGAATTAACACACCACATGAAACGAAGTGTGCAAATATAATCATATCAAGAAAACCATCGTCAATCTTTGGAGATGTAAAGATATTATGTATTATGATTATAATAGATAGTTTGATATAAGTAAAATGTTCACTTATTAGTAATTACACTTACACATATGGACTAGAATATGCTAAAATATGATAAATTAATGTAAATAATTAATTAATTATTATTATAAAATAAGTTTGGAAGTGATTTAAAATAGTGTCAATGATTATGGAGGGGGTCATGATGGTGGCACATTCACATCAAAAATATAATGATTATAATCGGAATAAAGATGAGAGAGAGAGACTGCGCAGCCATAGCCGCCAATTTCCTTCTTCCTTTTTGTGATTGAAAATTAAAAATTAAAAACTAAAAATTAATTCCATTTTATTTTTCTTAAAAAGCGCAGAATTAAATAAGGAAAATTTAAAGGAGGGGTAGCCTCAAAAATCATGTATATAAATGGAGCCATTATGGAAGAAGAAAGCACGTCAATGATAAACCACTCACTCCTACTCTTTCTCTCTCTATATCTATAGCTTTCTCTCTCTAAAAAGAAAAAGGGAAAGTTGAAAACGGCCCCTTTTTTTCGTGGCTCTACTGAATCTTAATCGGTTTTCGAGGCAAACTTTCATCATCTCTTCTTTCTCCATTCGATCACTCCATAAATACGTTGCTTCTTCACATCCCATTTTCAACAGTAATTAAAACAAAAAAAATATGGCTGACGAAGGTGGTGGTGATGCGGCGGAGGTGGTGCTTGTTATTAGGGAATACAACCATAAAACCGACGGCGACAGAGTCGAACAAGTCGAGAGTAGCTGTGAAGTGGGTCCCAACGGCGAACTCTCGCTTTACACTGATCTTTTGGGTGATCCAATTTGTAGAGTTCGAAACTCTCCTGCTTATCTCATGCTGGTAATTCACGTTCACTTTTAACTTCGGTCATCTTTATATATTTAACATGAAGAAGAAGAAGAAGAAGAATATTAATAATAACATTGAAAATGATAACTACAGGTGGCGGAGATGGTGAGTTACGGCGGCGATGGGGCGGAGGAGAGGAAGGAAATAGTGGGGATGATTCGGGGGTGTATCAAAACGGTGACTTGTGGTGAAAAAATGTCTCGGAATAAATCCGGCGAACCTCCGAAGCATGTCCCGGTGTTAACGAAGCTCGCTTACATCTTGGGTCTTCGGGTGTCTCCTTCGCACCGGTAAATATATTCTCCGGCGACTGAATAAGAACAAGAATTACTAAAAATGGAAACTTGATTTAACCCATGATCAAAACTCTACAAGATTTCTTATCCTATTCGTCTTTTCGTTCTTTTACTCAAAATAGAAAGAAAAAAAAAACATTCTTTTTCTTGAAAATTTTCTTGATAAAATTCTTGAAACTTTTTTCAGGAGAATGAGAATCGGATTAAAGCTAGTTTGTGGAATGGAAGAATGGTTCAGAGAAAACGGCGCCGAGTATTCCTACATCGCCACCGACGACGCCAACGAACCCTCCGTCGGTCTCTTCACCGGAAAATGCGGCTACACAAAATTCCGTAACCCCTCCGTCCTCGTCCACCCTGTATTCGCCCACCGGCTCCCCGTCAGCAACCGTATATCCATCATCAAACTCACCCCTTCCGACGCTGAGTCACTCTACCGCCACCGATTCTCCACCACCGAGTTTTTCCCGCGCGACATTGACTCAGTACTAAACAACCACCTCAACCTCGGAACGTTCCTCGCGTTACCAAAAGGCTACATTTGGGCCGGGTCGGATCATTTCTTTAAAAACCCACCTGAGAATTGGGCTGTTATGAGTGTGTGGAACTGTAAAGACGTTTTTAAACTTGAAGTGAAAGGCGCATCGAAGCTAAGAAAAGGGTTTGCGAAAACGACTCGGGTCTTGGATCGGATCTTTCCATTTTTGAGGCTTCCATCACTACCAAAGATTTTTAGCCCATTTGGGCTCCATATGTTGTATGGGTTGGGTGGTTCGGGCCCAATGTATACCCGGTTCGCAAAAGGGTTATTCGGGTTTGCTCATAACTTGGCTATGGAGTGTAAGTGTGGTGTGGTGGCAACTGAGGTGTCAAGTGAGGACCCGCTTAAGTTAGCAATCCCACATTGGAAAGTGTTATCGTTCACGGATTTGTGGTGTATCAAGAGGCTAGGGGAAGACTATAGTGATGGGTCAGTTGGTGATTGGAGAAAATCACAGCCTGGTTTATCCATTTTTGTTGATCCTAGAGAGTTCTAACTTTTTATAACAATATAGATGTCTAGTTTTATTACCTCTTTAAGGCTTTTCTTTTGGCTTCTTGTTATGTTTTTTTTTTCTTAGCTTTTTGAAGCCTTTATTTTAAGCTTAGTTTATAACTTTTGTTTTTAATGGGTGGGTAGGGAAAGAAAGGAGGAAATGAGTAAGCAAATATGTTTTCTTTTCATGGGGTATATACTATATCCTCAAATGGGACCTACCCATTTGTTTTGGTAAATGAATGTAGCTTTTCTTTAGATCCTCTTTGCTTCAACTATTGCCATTGATTCTTTATATCATACACATCCAAATCATGTTTTTACCCATGATTTTGGAGGTACTTGTTATCTTCCAAGTTATGAAACTTGTGTTTGTGATGATTTCTTGAAAGTTGGAATCTTTTCAATAGGACTAAAACTATTTAACCTTTTGTATGCATTATATGATTTGATATGTGCTTTCTAAGATTTGTTCTTTTGGTGAACATGTTTGTAGTACGAAGTTTGTTATGTGAAACATGTGTTTATGATGGATATTGTGAATCTTTTCAAGATTTCATAGCAAGTTGAAAATTGATAATTGCTAAATGGTGAAATACAATATGTTCTAAGAGAATTATCGACGTCTTAAGATCAATGAGTTTTGGAATATTATGTTTTCTTTTCAATCTTATTCCTTCTTTTACGAATGGATGCCTTTCCACTCATTTTACTCTATTATGGAAGAGTTGAGATTTAAAAGGGGATATTTTATGTTTGATATTGATATAGATATGATTCTATGAAGATTACGTGCATTAGGAATATCCTAATATTTATTTTATAACATAATGCCTTTTGGAATATTATTTTTTTAGAATGATCTACACATTCATTAATTACTTTAATTACTGTATTTCTTAATCTATATATTTTGTAATTTAAATCCTTAACAATCAAACTTTTGATTGATGAGCAATTATCCGTTATATCCTGATATTGTTGTTCTATTTTCGAATTTTCATTTATTTGAAAAAAAATGAAAGTAATTGAAGAATTATTGGTGTTGTTATGGAGATTTTACGAAATTATTTGGAAAATAAACAAGGGGGGTGATGTTTTTATTATAATGTGGGCCTTTATGTTTTTTTTATAGATTTCTTGGATGATTCTCCTTTTGGTGATGCTTGTTTTCTTCCTCCCACTAATCAATTGATGGGAGATTTGGCTTTTTGCTGTTTTGGCATCCATCTTTTTCTTTTTCATATTTGATTTCTTCTCTTTTTTTTTTAATATAAAATGATTCATGGTATTTTGCTTAATAGTGACATTTTTGTTTTGGTTTAATTCATTCTTTTTCTTGGTAGCGATCATGGCTTTATTTTGTTGTGGTGTGATTGTGACATTTAAGGTCCAAAAATGTAGTTACCACATGCTTGCTTTAGATATTATGGAAGATTGTGACATTCGTACTATACATGTTTGTATCGGATAACAATATGTTTATCTTAAAATACGTCGACAAGTTTCTTTCATGATCTGCCTCTATATTTATATCCTAAACTGTTTGTGCAATATTGCTTGCTCTTTTACACAAGCCTAAAAGATTTGACACATCATATACTTTTAATCTATCTATTTAGGTTGCGTTTGATGTATGTAAGTTATTTTTAAAGAATTTATTGCACTTTAGCCTTTGAGAAGTTTATAAACTAAGTTGTAGGTTAACTTTTAATAAGTTATGTTTAGATAATTTATTGATAAGTTAGTTTATAAATTAAAGAGTTTGATTTAGATAACATGTCAAACACAACTGTTGAAAGATATCTTATATACAAACTTATCATTTGTAATTAAAGTGTATATTTGTTATTTTCTATTTGTGTAGGGGTGTTTTGTGTATGTTTAAGTTTGCAGGACAAGAAAGCACGCGGGTCGTTTAACCCGATTTGGGTCTATGGGTAGTTCGTGGATTTGTGTTGATCCGAGTATATATAATGAAGATTGAGTGGATTGCAGTAAGAGTTAGATAGATATTTTCACAGTTCTTCTCTTTCGTTTTGTTCTCTCCAGATTAGGGTTTCTACCGAAATGATTAGTTTATTTTGTTTTACAGAATGGATTAGATTTGATATATATCTGAGAGATGAGTGTGGTTGTAGTGAGGTTTTCCTTTGTATTTGTTTGATGTAAACCAACTGTTTCATAGTGAATGAAATGTTGATGTTGGGAAAATCTTGAGTTTATACTTTCTTTCATGGTATCAGAGCTTCTTCGTGTGACAATTTTTGAGGTTCTCGTTGATTTGCAGAAGATTCATACAGGTTAGACTGTTCCTCTTCTATTTTGATTGTTCTTTCTTTAATACTTGAAAACGATTGGTTCATTGGAAACTCTCGATATTCTGTTTTTTTTCTTGTTAGAATCAAGTTACTGCGATTGTGAGTTTCACTTTGTAGATTTGGTGATTATCGTCCGATCCTTTTCGGATCTGTGGTTTATACTTGGAGAAAAACTTCTCATCATCTGGTCTGCTCACTCAATCTCAGTGTTTAGGGTCAAGTAACTCAGTCAGGGAACGGACTCTCGTCTGAAATAACTCTGACGGAGAATAACCCTAAGGGAGGTGAGCGGTCACATTGAACTGTAAATCTCCTTCAGATCACTGTGAGCGTTTTCTTGTTCCCTTCTCAACTCTTTAGTAGAATAGATGTGGGAGATCCGTATGTTTTGAGTATGCCAATTACATTTTTGTGCATTTTTTCTTGTATACTTGGTTGATATGTATTGGTTATTTGTTTACTTGGATGATCTGTATTGACTGTCTTGGGCCCCAACATACGTGGTGACCATCTGGACGTCATACAGTGACTGATTGTTAGTATTCTTGATTGTTTGATTTTATCTGTTTGCTTTATGGCTGGTCCTAATGATCATCCTGAAGGGAGTGGGAAGGATGATTCAGTTAACTTTGATGATCCTCTCTATGTTCATCCGTCTGATAATGCCACTACAACTATTGTTACTGTTAAACTAACTGGAAATGAAAACTTTCGTATTTAGAGAAGTTCCATGTCTAGGGCCCTTAAGGCTAGAAACAAACTAAGGTTTGTAGATGGTACATTTAAAAAGAATTCGGTTGAGAAAACTAAAGAGACTAAGTGGGAAAGGGCTAATGCAGTTGTGTGTTCCTGGTTGTTGTCTTCAATTAGTGATTCAATTTATGCTAGCCATGCTTATTCTGATAATGCACAAGAAATTTGGGACAATTTGTTTGAAACCTATAATAAAGCAGATGAGTCTGTAATCTTTAATATTCATCAAAGAATTAATTCTTTAAAACAAAGTGGTATGACTGTGTCAGATTATTTTAATAAATTGGATGCTTTATGGAAAGAATTTGATGGTTTAATCAGTCTTACAGAATGTACTTGTGAGTCTGCAGTTAAACTAAATGATCATTCTAAGCTGATGAAGCTCATGCAATTTCTTACTGGTCTTGATGAAACATATAATCAAGTTAAGAGTCATATTCTACTCATGGATCCACTTCCTAGTGTCAAAACTGCTTTTTCAATAATTTCTCGTGAAGAGTCTCTTCAAAAGAATGGATCTCTTTCTAGTGATTCTCAATCTGTTCCTAAAAATCAGACAAGTGCTCTCAATAGTAAATTTAATAATAAATTTTCTGGTAATAAAAGTAAGGGACAGGTTGTTCAGTGTAAAAATTGTGGGCATTAAAGGACACACTGTTGAAAAAAATGCTATAAATTGATTGGATATCCTAAAGATTTTAAACCTAGAAGTGAGTCTAATCAGAATAGTCAAGGTAAAAATTTCAATGTAAATTCTTCTGTTGTTGGGGCTGTTTCATCTGCACCAGAAGAGTCTATGTTTTATCAACTTACTAAAGATCAGTATGCTAAGGTCCTTGGTCTAATTGGTGAAAAACACAGTAATGAGGAGGCATCTGTCAATGCTAATATGGCAGGTACTTGCTTGTTTAATGTTTGTAATTCAACTTTTAACAGTAATAAATGGATTGTTGATTCTGGTGCCAATCAACATATGATAGCATCAGAATCACTTTTGTATGATACAGTAGATGTGTCTAAGCTTAATCTTCTTGTTAGTCATCCTAATGGGACTAGTGCCAAAATTGAGAAAATTGGAAACTTAAATATTTCAAACTCCTTAACTCTTTTTGATGTGTTTGCAGTTCCTGAGTTTAATGTAAATCTTTTATCTGTTCACAAAGTGTGTAAAGATAATAAATGTGAGGTTGTGTTTAATGAACATAGTCGTAAAATTCAGGATTTACACTCAAAGGAGATGGTGGGGAATGGTAGTGAATCTGGAGGTCTCTATTATGTTGATAGTGTACCTTCAGGTAATCTTTTTAGTTCTAATGTTGCTGTGTGTTATATTTCTAAATTGACATGGCATAATAGACTTGGTCATCCTTCTGACCAAGCTTTAAATTCCTTAAAGTCTCAACTTAATTTTGGAAATGATACCTTGCCACCTTGTGATGTTTGTCACAAAGCTAAACAGACAAGGAATTCATTTCCAACTAGTCAACATGTAACTTCTTGCTTAGGTGAACTTATTCATCTAGACGTTTGGGGACCTTATAGAGTGATCACTACAGAAGGGTTTAAGTTCTTTCTTACTATAGTGGATGATTTCACTAGGGCAACTTGGATTTATTTGCTAAAATCTAAAAGTGAAGTTTTTTCATGTGTTACTGCTTTCTTTAATATTTTACATAATCAGTTTGGTGTTAAAATTAAAAAGGTTAGGACTAATAATGGTTTTGAGTTTTTAAATCATAACATGAAAACCTTTTTTGAAAGTAAAGGTGTGGTTCATCAGACATCATGTGTTTACACACCTCAACAAAATGGGGTGGTTGAGAGGAAGCATAGACATATCTTGAATGTTGCTAGGTCTTTATTGTTTCAGTCAGGGTTGCCTTTATGTTACTGGGGTGATGCTGTTTTAACTTCAGTTTTTTTGATTAATAGAACTCCAACTTCTGTATTGAATGGAGTCTCACCTTATGAACTTGTTTATAAGTCTATTCCCAGTTTTGAAAAACTTCGTGTTTTTGGGTGTCTTTGCTTTGCAACAAAATTAAATAATTTGGATAAATTTTCTGAACGAGCAAATAAATGTGTTTTACTTGGTTATTCTTTGGAACAAAAGGGATATAAAGTTTTAAGTCTTGACACAAATTTCGTTTTTGTTTCCAGGGATGTGAAATTTTATGAGTCAGTGTTTCCATTCAAGCTTAAATTTTCAAATGATGATAAGTCTAATTTTTTGAACAATCCAAGTGACCCATTTTCCTATGATGAGCCTTTGTTGTCTAGTTCTCTACAAGAAAACAATAGTTTAGATGATTTGGGAGTAACCGATCAATCTGGTGGTGCTGGAGCAGTTCATGGTCTGGATGAGACCCCTGTCAGTGTGGTCAGCAACCAGAGTGATGAGGCACATGTGCCTCAGATTGTTGAGGATGTTCCCAGTTCATCTACATTGGCTGAGGATTGTATTTTAGGACAAAACAACCCTTCTGATGATCACTTATTAGGGGTGACTAGGTCTGGTAGAAATGTTCGTTTACCAGCAAGATTTGATGATTTTGTTGTTGAGAGTTCTCATAAATATGGCTTGGAAAAATCTGTGAATTACTCTTGTTTAACTAATGAAAGTAAGTGCTTTGTGTCTAACTTGAATAAAACTTTCGAACCAAAAACTTATTCTGAAGCTTCTTCTGATCCTAACTGGATCAAAGCTATGAATGAAGAAATGGAAGCATTATATAGGAATCATACTTGGGATATTGTAGATCTTCCAAAAAATAGAAAACCTATTGGTTGTCGTTGGATATATAAAGTTAAATACAAATCAAATGGTGAGGTTGAGAGATATAAAGCTAGACTTGTTGCTAAAGGATATAACCAAAGGGAAGGAATAGATTATGAAGAGACTTTTTCACCTGTTGCTAAGATTGTTACAGTAAGAATTGTTATATGTATTGTTGTAAATAATTCTTGGCCTCTTTTCCAACTTGATGTTAATAATGCATTTTTATATGGTGATTTAGTTGAAGATGTTTACATGACTCTTCCTGAAGGGTATCACACTAAAAATGATATTAGAGTTTGTAAACTTGTTAAGTCACTGTATGGGTTAAAACAGGCTCCACGAAAGTGGAATGAGAAATTGTGTTCTTCTTTATCTGATTTTGGTTTTGTTCAAAGTTTAAGTGATTATTCATTATTTGTTAGGTCAAAGGATAATATAATGGTTGTTTTGCTTGTATATGTGGATGATATAATTTTGACAGGTAATAGCAATGTAGAAATTGAGAATGTTAAACTGTTTCTTAAGTCTAAATTTAGAATAAAAGATTTAGGATTGTTGAAATATTTTTTGGGAATAGAAGTATTACCCACTAATAATGGTATTTGTTTAAATCAAAGAAAATATTGTTTAGAGCTTTTACATGAATTTGGAATGCTAGGTTGCAAACCTGTTAAAACTCCTTTGGAAGTTAATTTTGTTTTCAATAGGTACAGTGATGATAATTCAGATATGATAAGTAATATTACTGAATTTCAAAAATTAATAGGGAAATTGATTTATCTAACAGTAACAAGACCTGATATTAGTTATGTTGTTCAACTGTTGAGTCAGTTTATGCATAAGCCAAGAAAATCACATCTAAATGTTGCTTTTAGATTATTGAGATATTTAAAAGATTGTCCAGGAAAAGGTGTTGTTATTTCTAAAACTAATAATTTAGATGTTGGTTATGTTGATGCTGATTGGGCAAAGTGTTTGACAACAAGAAGATCAGTGTCTGGATATTTGGTATATTTGGGTAGTTCACTTGTTTCATGGAAAAGTAAGAAACAAAGTACAGTATCTAGATCTTCAACAGAGTCTGAGTATCGTGCTTTAGGTTCTGTTACTTGTGAAGTGTTGTGGATTTTGAAAATTTTGAGTGATTTAGGTTATTCGAATTTAACTCCTGTTAAACTTTTTTGTGATAATGAATCTGCTATTAAATTAGCATTGAATCCTGTTTTTCATGAAAAAAACAAAACACTTTGAGATAGATGTTCATTTTATTAGAGAAAAAATTGAAAATGGTACTTTAAAATTAGTAAAAATTGATTCTTCAAATCAAAATGCAGATATTTTGACTAAATATTTAACTGGTTTTCAACATGAGTTTTTATCAAAAAGATTAGGTCTTTTAAATTTGTTTTCAAGTCATAATATTACTAAATGATAAGTTTGAGAGGGGGTGTTGAAAGATATCTTATATACAAACTTATCATTTGTAATTAAGTGTATATTTGTTATTTTCTATTTGTGTAGGGGTGTTTTGTGTATGTTTAAGTTTGCAGGATAAGAAAGCACGCGGGTCGTTTAACCCGATTTGGGTCTATGGGTAGTCCGTGGATTTGTGTTGATCCGAGTATATATAATGAAGATTGAGTGGATTGCAGTAAGAGTTAGATAGATATTTTCACAGTTCTTCTCTTTCGTTTTGTTCTCTCCAGATTAGGGTTTATACCGAAAGGATCAGTTTATTTTGTTTTACAGAATAAATTAGATTTGATATATATCTGAGAGATGAGTGTGGTTGTAGTGAGGTTTTCCTTTGTATTTGTTTGATGTAAACCAACTGTTTCATAGTGAATGAAATGTTGATGTTGGGAAAATCTTGAGTTTATACTTTCTTTCAACAACTTAATTATTACGATTAGGCAAAATTAAATGTGTTTTCTATGTTCAAAATTAAGGTTTTCATCCATAAAACTACTTGTTTACTTGGGATGTCTTTGTGCTTGATTTTTGATTTTTGATTTTTGATTTTTTTTATATTCATGGTTCTTAAGTTGAAGACTATTCAAAACACCATGCTAAATGTTGTCATATGTATCGATGTCTTTTTACCCTGGGCTCTTTTAGTTCGTTTTAAGAGTGCTAATGCAAATTTAACAAATAATAATAATTTTTCAAACATTTCACCAACAATGTTTATATAAAAAATAAACACAATAATTTAATTTAAACAATAATAAATTACAAAGTAGTTTAGCCAACATTTAACATACATAACTGTAAAAGTTGTAAAAGTTTAAAGAAGATGAAATAACACATATTTATATTCCACTCGACTTGGTTGTTTTCTCTATTTCAACTGAATTTCACTCGCTAATGTTAAAATAACTTGACATTTTACGGGTACACCCAAACCATATACACACGAATGGAAATCTCAACCCCCAAATTCCATTATAAAAGGAAATTAGAGATATAACTCATATTATACTCGAACAATTATACTATATGATACTTTTGAATGGAGCTATATGCCTAATTAACATATTTATTGAAGCAAATAAGATGAAGTATAATGTGAGAGTTTTGCTCTTAAAAAGGTAGCTTGAAAACCTTTAATATGTAAGAACATATGAGATTTTCGTTGTTTTCTTCGTCAAAAGACTTATATATATATATATATATATATATATATATATATATATATATATATATATATATATATATACACACACACACACACACATACACACACAGAGAGAGAGAGAGAGAGAGAGAGAGTTAGGTTTAAATGTGGATTGACATCTATCGTGCGGACGTGTGAACAATGATATTCTGTAAGAATGACAAAGAAAATATGTTGTTTGATAATATGAATATATTCAATCTTACATAACTATTGTCATTATCACTCATTCTCACTAATTAAATCGTCTATAAGGTTATTATAGAGTTTTTATTATTATTCTTATTCTGTCAGAATGTTTATTGAATCGTATTCTGTAAGAATGTAAATGAGTGAAAAACGATGTGTGAGAACAAAAATGAATAAAAATTAATAAGAATGCATGAAAATGACGATATTTATGTGAGGTTGATTGTATTCGAATTACTAAACAACTTATGCTCTTAGTAATTCTCATAGAATATTACTGTCCACACGTCCGCACAATAGTTGTCCATCCACGTTATAACATCTCTCTCTCTCTCTCTCTCTCTCTCTCTCTATATATATATATATATATATATATATATATATATATATATATATATATATATATATATATATATATAAAAGAATGGAGTTGTCACCAAATCTACAATGAGTTAAAGGAATTTTTGGTTAACATAGTCACTTGACTCAAGTGGACACCCCACGTATACTTTACAAAATATTGATACAAATAAGTTTCAATCAATTCTTCTATAAAAGAATTATAAAAATTCAAATATTCATCGAATGCGTACTAAAGATAAAAGTATGAATAATTTTAATATAAATCATAAAATATACTAGAACAAAATCTACCTCTTATAAGGGTCGTAGAAATTGAAATCTTCAAACTTAGTGTCATATTATTTTTTTATTTTTTATTTCTTCCATCTTTTCAAACCCAAAACATATAGAAATAATATATTTTTTAATTCATTCAATTAAAAAGATACAAAACAATATATGATACCAGTCCTTAAACCATTAATACAAGAGAAAAGAAAAATGGATGAAATCGGTTTACCGAACCCACATGTGAGGCCAAAACCTTAACCCACTAAGGTGGTGTTTGTTTTTTTAAAAAACTTCTACAAACCTTTTATTGTTGCGCGGCGTAGCACATGCGCAACATTTAGTATCTCGCAACAGTTTCTTTTTTCGCAGCCTTCGAAGTAGAAAACGTTTGTGCATCCTCTGTTTGGGACAACACTTGAGTTACCACTTCTAGCCTCTTCAAACTTAACCCTAAAAAAAAATCGTCTCACCCTAAAAAAAGACATCGCATTTTTTTTTTCTCCCTTGAAGTTGTCTTCCCCAATCGATCGCATCAATCCTTGGCCGGTGGAGCTTCCTTCCCATCGGTGTTCCATCCTCTCCAGCGTTCCCTCCTCCCGATCGTCGACACAAGTCTTAATATCGATCGTCGACATAAGTTTTTCTGTCATGGTTAATATCTTTGTTTTTGATGAATCTTCAATTTTTTGTTTTTTTATTGACGGAGCAACTTCGATTTCCCTGCTTCATCTTAATTTTTTGATTTTTCTTGTTAAGTCGTTGTCGATATCTTTGTTGTTGATGAATCTTCATACTGATGTTATCAAATCTTTGATGATAGTATTTTTTTATTGTGTTGAAATGTCATAAATTTATGCTTAAATGTCACATTTTGCTGAAATTTTTTTGTATTATTATTGAAATGTTATTAAAATGTTGTTGAATTTTTCCATGGTATTAAAAAACTATTTTCGGTTTCTTAAATCAATTTATTTTAAAATTTTAATATCTGCAGTTGTCTGCAGATGTTAAAAAAACAAACACGCTTCTTATTACAGTCTGCAGGGTTGCAGAGGTGGTCCGCGAACTTTATGAATTTTTGCTTCGAAAAAACAGTTAACACCTAATTCTCAGGCTAATGTTCTGACGATACTGCTATATCATTTACTCGTACTCCGTCTGCACTTAAAAAAACAAAATTCTTCTTAAACATACATAATCACAATCACAAACACTAATCATGATATTGTATTCATTGGAGAAAACATTAACAATCTTTAATAAGTAAGTACAAATAATGTAAAAAGGTAAATTTAATAAAACATATTCCTTATGTCTAGTTTACAAAAACATTCTTTAATATATATATATATATATATATATATATATATATATATATATATATATATATATATATATATATATATATATATATATAAAAAGTAATCTAATCATAAATGTTTTTGATTTTATGAAATATGTAAAAGTACTCTTACATATATGAAATAATCACAAAAATACACAGTCAATAGTCAAAAACTTTAATAAACTTAAACAAACAAGTTAAACATACAACCAAGTTGAATTCAAGAATTTTAATTTAAACACACATTATTCATGTGTTTTTAATAACAAGTATGAAACTCAAAACATGCATTTAATGATATACATTGTGTGTCCTAGTAATACAAATGAGATGCAAATGCATGTTAAAAAAGCCTCGGATATAAATGAAGATGACAAATATTTGTGGGTCATGTGTTTACGATAAACATTAATGACAGACCATTTGTATGTTGTAAATCTTTTATATTTTTCTATAAATTATTGACAAACATTTTGTATGTTATAATTGTTGATAGATTTTATAAAACATATATTATTTTTAAATTTACTAATATTCAAATTAAATCATACAAATAATGTCTCATAATACAAAATAATATAATACATAAAAAAACAACCCATCGTACAAAATATAATGTCAAATACAAATAATCATTCTAATTGAAAATAAGTGTAATACATTGTTAATATGGGTTATATATTCCTATAATTTGTAAACTATGTAAGTATGTTGATAAATTTCTTTACATGTATATTTTTTCAAATCAATAAACCACCTCTATAATTTACATAAGCCTCGGATAAAATAGTTGAATCATATTCATAGGGGCGGAGTCAGGATTTAGGAATAAAGGGAGGCTTACATAATAATAAAATAATAACAAATTATTGGTTACTAGAATTGTTTAAGATTGAAAATTGTTCTTCGGGATAACGAATCAAAATCAAATTTTACATGTCCTAAATTTGTCAACACAAATTGGTTCATCGATATTATTATTCATTTTAGGTTGTGACATTTATTATGAACATTTTGTTTTCGTTTGAAAAAGAATCGAACATCTTCTTTCCATGTTTATTACACCCTGTGATTTTAAAAACCAAATTACCAATCATAATTAAATTACTAATTATAAATAAGAAATTATAATTACATTTCTATTATATGTAAATAAAATTTAAGTATGTTTAATTTGTGGTTAATGAAAAAAAGTTTTTTGGTTTGCCTAGTGGAATGTAATGAACCACTCTTTAAGGAATGTGATTACTTTAATTTTACATAGTAGGGTTAATGTTACATGAATTTCATATAATATAAAAAGCTCATATGAAATTACATTCCAATCGTAAAGGGCAACCAAATATGATCATGGGGCATAATGGCTCATTCCATTACATTACTTATTCCATTACCATATAAATTTCTTTCCTTGGTCATTTCAATCCATTGAAGATTTAAGCAATTAAACTCTAATATTTGTATATAGTAATATAAATGAGATAGAACTGATTACTCACCAATTGGTTGAAACTATTCAAAATCATTCAGGTAGCAAGAGCTTAATAAAGGTGAATAAGAAGCTTCCCTTTGGAATCAGAAACAATTCTCTATAATGATATATCTTTGAGGCTACCTGTTACATGACAATAGAATTTATTACAACACTATAAATGAATGAAAGCACTACACATACGATGTCCAAAATCCTGATTGAAGCTTCTGTGAAAATGTGATGATGATGTTGTTGCTAAATCTACCACCCGTTCTGAAACAATCTAAAGTTGCCATTACCCTTTGTGAACTCACTATGTGTCAACATGATGAAACCAGAAGAAACAAGCTCATACGTATAAATTAGAAGTGGCAATTTAGATGCATTTCATTAGAAAAGGGTCGATTTGTAATATACATGAATTCCTTCACGTTTCCAAGAAGAAAAAATAAGATATCTTTCTCCTCCATGTGATGCCTAAAAACTAAGGTAATGACCTACTAATTTGTATCATCTTCAACCCTCTTATCTTTTTTCTTCTTTAGGACTAGACACTTCATTAGCATAAGAAAAAGACCGAAAATTATAATGAAAACCAATATCGTGCCTATACGATGGCTTATTCATGTCAATAACATGTGATTGTGATCCAATCACGTTCCTATCAAAACTTGCTAAAGTAGCAAAAACCTTGTCAGAACCAATCCATAGAGAACACGTGTTATTGATCAAACTCTTATATAATTTCACCCCAATGAATCAAACGAATCTAAGAATCTTACGTCATTTGGATTTCTTTCTAGTAATATGAATGCTAACAATTGTCCTGAACTTAGAACATTCATCCCATAACTCTTAATTACCAATTGTTGGTGGAAAATTCGTAGTTTTAGAAACAAAATGGTAACATCAACAACATTCAAGCACATATACATGGAACAAAGCGTCGAACCCAACCTATCAAACACACCCCTACCCCACTGGTAGGGGTGCAAACAAGTCAAGCTACTTGGGATCGGATCGTTAAAAGCTCGACTTGAAACCGATTTTAAACGAGCCCGAGGCCGATCTCGAGCTTAATATCAAGCTCGTTTATTAAACGAGCTCAAGCTCGAGCCTATGTCATTAAACTCGATTAGGCTCGCGAGCCTAAACGAGCACTTATATAATATAATTTATTATTATTTATATATATTAAAATAAAAACATATTAGAGGAATTATGGATTTAGGGTATTGGTAAACGAACTTCGTAACGAGCTCGGACCGAGCTTAAGCTTATTTAGACAAATCAGATAAAAAACGAGTCGAACCTGAGCCCGAGCCGATCTTGTATAATTCTTTACGAGCTCGAGCCGAACTCAGTACAAGAAAGTTGGAATCGAGCTGAGCTTAAGCTCGAGCTTCATATAAATTAAACAAGCCTAAGCCAAGCCGAACCAGGCTCGGGCTCGGCTTGGCTCTTTTGCACCCCTACCCACTGGGTTGTCTTGTATCGATCCACAAATCAACATCATGATTAACCATATTCCAAAACCCTAAAAGAATTTGATCAAGTATTCTGGTGTAACCCTCAATCAAAGAATGCAACAACGATATTCAATCAAACCCCTGACAAACAATACAAATAGTACAAGCATAATCCTACAATGAAAGCAATGGAAAATGATAAAGAAAAACCTACTCTTGTAATATTTCCAATACTATAGCTTTCATATTTTTATATTTTGTTTGATTATGACATTATATATATATATATATATATATATATATATATATATATATATATATATATATATATATATATATATATATATATATATATATATATATATATATTGTATGATAAGTGCAACCTAACTTTATTAAATTATTTCAATTGTGTATGTTTGACGCTTATGATTATTATGGTTATTGAATCTACAAGATGAAGGTACGATTGTTATTGATTTTATTCAATATATATATATATATATATATATATATATATATATATATATATATATATATATATATATATATATATATATATATATAACTTACTTAATAATGAACATATTCTATCATTGTTAAATGAATAATGTAACATCTAAACTTTTAATTTTCCACATATATAACTTATATTAAAAATATAATTTAACGGACGATTATTAGCATATGTCGGTATGCAATATATAAATATGACAAAACTAAATCTCAGTTCAAATCCAACAAATTCATAAGAAAAGAATCCATAATTTATTAACTTAAATCCTATCCAAAACATCAATTCTGACTCCTAGATCTTTAAATTCTAATCACTGACTAATAACTTGTTATGTTGATTAAGAAAAAAGCAATTGAAACCCTAATCCGACATAGTAGGTATAATCATGCAAGTGTTAGGCAAGTACTCTAAAGATTAGCACTTGAAATTAAATAATGAAGACCAAACAAGCATAATTAGCATTAAGTAATTGTAAAATAGTACGTAGTGTATGAACACTCATCTTGGTAAGTCTTCCAATCTCCCTTAAAAAAAGCGACTCTGTCACCTTCATGTCCAAAAGGTGGAGAACAAAGGATTTTGGTAGATTAAAAAAATATACACCTTTAACCTACCTTTTTTGGTTGACTTCTTACTATAGTGGTGTGTGGAAGAAGCAATAGTGAGGCTAATTAGTCTTCAAATGTTGCCTAATTACTTGATTAATTTGGTCAATACGATGGTGACCTTTTACTCTATTTTAAATTGGAATAATATTTTATTTATTTTGGTTATTATATTTCACGGTTTATGTGATTTGAGAAGGGCCAATCCTGAAGATGGGTTGGGAGTGCAATCGAACATGATTCATGTCGTGAAGGGCCTAGAATTTTAGTCGATTGATCTTGTACATTGCTAATATGTCGCTAATTCGATGCTAGTCTAGAATTTTAGGGGTCCATTTAGGTTTTTTTTATTTATTTATTTTTTATTTTTTTATGTTTTATTTGTTTTTTTATATAAGACCTTCAAAATCAATGTACCGATCATGGTTTTCTAGCTAAATAATGACACACACAACCCTTGATGTTCAACTAAGCATAGTTCGACACTTCCAAGCCACCCTTCTTCCTCTTTTTTTTCTTTACTTCAACTTTCTCTTTCTATTCTTATTAGTTTTGTAGATTTTTTTTTTAATATTTCATTTTTTTCATTATAAATAATACCATTCTGTAATATAATTTTACCATAACAAAAAAATACATCTCCATTTTATGTATTTTTTTAAAAGAAAATCAGGTTTTAAATTTCATGTTTTGTATCTTTTTAAAGTTGTTAGGTTTAAGTTTTATATTATAACTAAATAAGATCGTTTACTTATCTAAAAATAAAAATTTTACTTTTTTATAAACACATATTATTATGGAACCGCGTTACCTTTTTTTTTTTAATAAATGGATAACGTATATTTTTTGAAGATTTTTTAAACACGTTTCAATTAAACATTTATTTGTATAAATTTTACTCCTTAATAACATATAAGTAGCTGTTTGGATCCAAGTGCAATCAAACAAGAAACAAATTTAGCATGATTTAATTATTTTTATTATTATATTTTTGATTTTTGTATGTTTTTATTGTTTTTGTTTAATTAATGAAATTTTTAGTTTTATTTATATCAAAAATGTTTAGATAAATTTAAAAAATAAATGTGGTGTGTGGCAATATTTTAGACAAATATGATAAAAATAAGATAGAACTGAGGTGTCGATGATATGACAAACAAAATGTTGTAGCAATTATAATTTATAACACCATTCACTCTTGTTTAAGTTTATTTATAAGAAAACTAAAAAAAAGAAAAAAAAAAAGAAAGAAAGAAAAACAACATACGGCAGTTATGCACTTTTTTCTCGTTAGCTTTCCTTCTCTTTCTTATTTTGCCTTCTATAGTTGACATAATTTTAGCCTTTCTCTAACATGGTCGTACATTTTCTTCTAAATATGTTCATAGATGTTAGTTTAATAATATATTTGTTCTAAATCAAAATCTTCCCGAAGGATCATATACCGATGAATTGGATTCTTAGGTAAAATAATTAGTTGTGTATGACTATGAAAAAGTTAAAGACGAAAATAGATGGTTATGGTGGACCCATTTGGTATATGCTAATATGACCTTGAAAATAATGGAGAATTTTCAAGAAAAGATGGATGTATAACAAGAATTTAAATTTGGAATTTGGAACTTGGAATCAACTTACATTGACTATATCACAATCATATCAATGGATCTAAGACTTCGAATATTTTCTTTGGATGCTTGTGAAGAGGGGTCTAGTCAAAGTTTATTGTACTTTGACTTCATAAACTCAATGGAGATGTCATTTTCTATAAAATTCTCAACAATTTAAATCAAGCTTAACTCAACCAAAGTGTGTTTGGTACCCTTTTTCGACGTTTTCTACTTTGGATTCAAGATGCTCCATGAATCATGAATAATGGGCATTAATATTTACGTTTCAATTGAATATAGCGTATTCTTTATGAAAAGAGTGTATCCAAATCGATGACCATTTGAAAATATGAAATTATGGACTTTAGGTTATGAAGTAATGAATAATAGTGATCTCAAAGCAAAGTTGATGGGCTTGGTTGAAATGGGCTTAAAGTTATAAAAGAAATTCGTGCTAAGCCAAATTTGGGCCTAAAAGCTTTACAATTTGGATTAATCGTTGCCACCAGCCCACCAATAACATGTAATAGAGAGAAAAAAAAAATCATGTATGGATTTATTTCCAAATATCCAAAATTAGCTTTGCAAGAACTTCATATCTATTTACTCACACTGTTTTTAATCATTTTTCTTGTGAAAATGGACATTAAAATTTGTTATTTTGTGCCAAATTAATTATTTCGTTTCTCTGGCCGATGGAGACACCAGGTAAATATGTCATGTCGCGATAATTTATAAATATGCCATTTGGAGACTGAATATCGATCAAAATATTTTATTTTCCATTTTTAGTTTCTAGAAGATAGATGAGTTTGTAGGAGCCTTTCTACGAACTCACTACAACTCATTAGTAATATAGTGCTACAAAATAGCACATCTCTTAGGAATTTATATACACAAGAAATTAACTATCCAATAAACAATCTACCTGATTTTTCATTAGCAACAATTCAACTGCAGGCACCTAAAGTAAAATCTTAGTCATATATCATGACTTTGAAATTTCTATACAAGCATGCATAATTCATTTGATGCTTAAAAGAATATCCATTTCTACTGCATATCACATCACTTCACACATAAAAGTCCAAAAGCATTTCATCATTCTTAAAGGAATATGCACTCTAATTCGCATAGTTTAAGCATAGGAAAGATAATCCCACCTAATTCGATTAAACCATGGGTCTGTTACCAAATTATAACACTCATAATTTTATTTTTTCAAAATTTATCATGGTTGTATAATTACTATGAAAATCGATCGCGGTAAAATGTGGTTTTATAAAAACTTTTCATTTCTTTATCAGAGTTTACAGTTGTTTGGTGTTACAAAATAATATCAACAACCATAGTAAAAGAGAAGGGAGCAAACCACCTGGAGACTTCACTAAGTCTTCTATGAGACTTGTCTATCAATATCTCTCTTACTATACTATGATACCTTAGTAGATAACACATTTAAAAATAATATGTAAGTCGAAAAAACTTGTGAGCTACATGGATTTTAACCCAGAAAAACTATCCAAGCATGCTTTCAATAATACTATCAAAACATACTGGCAACCTTTTAGCATTTTAATATGTAATAGTAAACAAAATGGGGAATTACACAACCCCAAGTATAACTTTATAGATATGACGATACACTGTGGGATTTCATATCCCAAGGCATAATATTGTAGAAAAGACTGCAACCACAGACATAATCCTATAGATAAGCCTGTACTCCAAGACATAATCCTACAAATAAAACCACAGTCACATGACATAATATCCTAAAACATAAACTTGGATATGAGTCAATACCCCTAACTAGTCCAAAATCAAATCTTCACTATATTTGAGAATATAAATTATCTAAAAGCCAATGAGGAATCATTACCTCTTGTCATTATGTCCTACTATAAATACCTATAAAGTGGGTTTCTCTATAAGAAATTGTAACCATAATGTATCACTAGGTAACCTGTGACCATAACATATCACTAGGTTCTACAACTTAAATACATTCATTGATAACTACTAATTATGAGAAATAAAATCTTGATAATTGTCATGTATCCCTAAATGTGATCTCCAATACTCACTTTGGAGTATATCACACCATTAGTATGTATAATGTGTTTCAATAGTCACAAGTTAGTATATCACACCACTAGTATATATAATGCATTTCAATAGTCACTCACTTATAGCTTTCTAAAAATCTCATTCACAACTACACACATAATAACATCAATTGTCGCAACAGTTGGTATCAACCATATGGCAAGCTAAAAATTTCATAATAGAAGTAGTAGCAATGCCCTGTAAACAATAAATATAGTGTACGGTATAGTTTTCGTATTAAAAATAGAAGCCATATCAACTAAATATCAAACCTAAGAACATAATCATTTAAGTGATAGAACACTTAATATCAAACATTTATACATAGAAAAATCATTTGCTATGAACTTATAAATATCCACATGTACTCACCTAGACAGTTAATCAAAACTAACTTATGCTTTGGCCTCTAGTTGGTGATGTCTAGCGACTCAACCGCTTGCCCAAACCTATTTAGATAATATATCATGTTCCTCAGGACTTGTCCCCTTATACTATGGGTTAACCTTAGTAACCATTTTTCACCAAGCTAATTAAACTCCATATCACAACCATAGTAACAGTTTATGGGTCTATATCATTGCTAACCCAAAAAGGAATTACCTCAGTCACTACTAATATTACCAGCATGACCTAATCTACTAAGTGAGCACGACTCTCACTCATAACATTACCCCAAATTTGTTGCGATCTTTACTCTGACATTGCATGTACAAGTACAATACGTTGTCATTTAAAAGTGGTACAATTTGTATTTTCAACCGTTGTTACTGTTGTGGTATGAAGTCTTATCCAATATGGAGCACTTAGATGGATCACTTAGAATCAAGTGGAGCACTTGGAGGAATATGGAACCCTTGGAGTTGTAATGGAGCACTCGAAGGTGGAATGGAGCATCAGGAATCAAAACGGAGAACTTGGAGTTGGAGTGGAGCATTAGCAAGGAGAATAAAACATCAGTGATGCGCTATGCATCATGATGTGCCATTATGAAGAAGATGTGTCAGCTTTTAAACAATGTGCACCATCCATACGCAAGGTGTGTCGCCTATGATCAAGGTTCCCTACCTTGGTTCTTAATGTGCCACTATTTTATGATTTGTTGTGTCTCGGAAGTGTTGAAGTGTTGTGATGTGCTACGTATATACCACTAGTTTATAAACTTAACAAAACTTAACTAGCTAAAATGTACTTAGGCAATGTACCGAGTCAAAAATATAGAATAGTAAAGTAAGTCGGGTGTCGATCACGGGGAACGGTATTTTAATTAATAAATTAACTACTATAGGTATATCTAAGAAAAACAATTAAAGGGGGGGGGGGGGTTACCGATTTTGCAAGACAAACAACTGAAATCAATCAACTAGCAATTAAAAACTTTTGATACTATGAAGGCGAAAAGAAACCAATTTTAATTCAAAAGTAAAGAGTAATTTCATCTAGTTCCGAATCCCCCCTTTCCATATGGTTGGTTTCTAATAGAATAAATATATTGGTTACCAAATTATTAAGTAACCAGTTATCATGTTCAGATTCCTACTTTTTGGCAGTTTATGAACTACCATGCAATGATCAAGCACAAGTTGGACACGAAATTGATATAAAAGATAAATTTAACTATAGATGTTAAATCTATGAGTTACGTATCGAAGATCAAGACAAGTAAATCAAGTACAAATTATGGGTTAATTATGCTCTCTAACACAATCAAAGTAGCTAACTTATTTTACCTAACTCTAGGATTTATTCAATCACTAGATCTAGCAATTCAATGTTCATAAACAACTAGATAACAAATTTATGCAAATAGAGTGATCATCTACTACACAAAACTTGTAGAATAAGAAATTTAAGCTAGAACTTCAACATGCATGGATTATGTTCTATAAAACACTAGTTAAACCAACAAAAAAGAACTATAGATTCGAAATCAACACATAGTTAAAGGGTTCATCATCAACAAACGAAAGTATAGGGTCTTTAGCGCATGATTAAAGTAGAAACAAACATAAAATCGGATTAAACTAGATTATACATAGTAAAAACTAGCAAACCGAATGATCTAATGATGTGCTTCCTCTAAAAATCTTCAAAATCTCCAATCGAATTCCGACCTTCCAAGGACTCTTCAGAATGTTTTTGTCACAGGTCTATCGCAGCTCTCCGTTCTAAGTCCCTTAATTTGACCTAAATACCGAAATATATACTTGCCAAAATATGGTTGCCACGACGTGGGAAATAGGGGCTATGTCATGGGCGACATGTTTAAACTATATGCACCAATGAATATATGCATGTTCGTAGAGGATTCTTGATTTGACACGTGGTCATGTCGTGACCACGTGATTGCCACGTCATGAGAAGGGATTTTGCATGGATCAAGAAGATTCTGATTACCATGCCGTGGAAAATAGTTATCCACGTTGTGGGAAGTTCAGTTTGCTCGATTTTTCTTCTTTCTTCTCCTAATTTAAGCTCCAATCCTACAAGTTTCCAGCTTCTTCAGTTTCAATCCCTTTTCCTTGAGAATGTCCTTTTTTGCTACAATATATAATCTAAACATTATAAGTAACAAATATCTTTGCATTTTACCAAAATAATGCTCAAATGTATTAAAATAACGCCTAAGTAAATATATAAATATGACAATATCATGTTTTTGATGAACAAATAAGCATGGTTGCGCCATTAAAGTTGTAGATACGCCATTATGGAACATGATGAGCCACCAAGGTTCATGGTGTACCATCAGGCCTCCTGGTGCGCCATTTAGGTGTAAGGCTCATTAGGATTCTCAACATCTGTTCATTGTTACTCGAAAGGATGAAGATGCCCGAGATGATTGATGCACCATCATGATGGTAGGTGCTCCATCATGATTCATCATTGTGACACATGATGCACCGTTATGTGTCTTGATGCTCCATCATGTGTATTGTTGAGGCTCATGAGGTTGAAGGTTCTAGAAGAGTCTGCATGGCACTCCGTGATTGGTTGGAAATTAGGGAATCATATTTATAGGCTAGTTATGGATGGGCTTGGCCTATCAGAATTAGGGTTTCCCATGCTTGCCTATAAACAGGCTTATATCCCTATCATTGTATGTAACAACCTGAAATTTTGTTCCCTCGCCGTAACCGTTTCGTTAATAAAACTCGTCTTAAGCGAATGGTTCCGATTTCGTCTTTGAACTAGGTCAATTAAGTTAAAACTTTATTTGACCTTGTAAGTATCCTAACATGTTGGAAACATGTGAAAACGTCCCAACTAATAATTAGAAAAATTATAGTTTCGACCATATCGGGTAACGACAACTTAATCGGGTGCGACCCAAAGCATCGGTTAACGTCGGTATCGAGTAGAATTCCACCGTGTATCAAATTCAAACCATATTTAAAGTGAATTAAGACTCATTTGGAGCCTTTTCACTCTCTCTCTAACCTCTCTCCTCAAATCCAACTTGTTGATCAAAAATCATCCATTTCAAGCCTCAAAACACCAAGGTAATCATCCTAGCTCCTAGTATAACATCCTTAGCCTCCATTTTCGTGTTCAAATCATGGAATAGGACCATAAACATGTGTTTATGGACCTGGAACAGCCTTAGGCCGTGAACACATGTAAATGGCGGGTTTTTGAGCCTTAAAACCCATCCAAATCACCATAGGAGCTTAGATATGGATTAAGGACTTATGGGATTGGACTTAGAACACCTTAAACTCAACATTTGAGGAGTAAACATGAGTTTACTGCCCAAGAACAAGCTTGGGCCGTAAACACCATTTCATGGGGAGTAAACTCCTTTTTGGGTGTTAAAATGCAACTTACACACCTCATAAGTCTTGGAATAAATCCTAGAACCAACCAAAAATTATTTGGGGGCCTTAAACATAACCAAAACCCTTCATTTGAGAGTTTACGGCCATAGCATATGCTCCAGGGCCGTAAACTCCTAAATATGTGTCATTTGATGCCCTAAACTCACCCCTTGGCTTGTAAAATTGAGTAGAATCATTTGTGATAAATCATTGGCCTTCAAAACACTTAAGAATGTTGTGGGTGAGAGTTTACGGCCGTAAACACTTATTTTACTGCCGTAAACTCATCTATTAGTCCATATATTTGATTTAGCCCCTTTCAAATGCCCTAGAACCAAACCTAGCAGCACCCCTCATTTGATTTAAGGCCATTTAGCTCATAAGAGCACCCACCATGAGTTTACGGCCGTAAACTCATGGGGATGGGTGTATAGGTCCATGAACACTCCTTAGAGTTTACTCTTGAAGAGTAAACTCCATATCCTAACCATTCATGTTCAGAAACATCACCCGGGTCACTCCAAACACTCGATATGGAGTGTTTTCGCGTCTTGGAATGTTTAAGTGTATCTAATTAGTGAATTTAAATCTAATTAGATATATTTGTTTATTATTTAATATTACATAGGAACCTCACTCGTATTCAAGCCTCGATTCGACGTTTAGCATCCCATTCGACACATTCCGCGTTCGGTGAGTTCATACCCCTACCCTTTTTCAATGGTTTTTAATGTTTTCAGGGGGGAATACAAGCAAAAAGTACAAGAATATCTTGTACTTAAACTCATGAGTTCATTTAAATGGTTTCATAATTCATACCCCTTTAAGAATTAAAAACCTATTTACAAACTGTTTTAGCTTGCAGAGTTGTTTGTTCAAACCGATGTTTAATTCTTCTATATATATATATATATATATATATATATATATATATATATATATATATATATATATATATATATACTGTTATGTTGTATATTTCACAATTGATTGTTCACACTTATATTGATAGAAATTATAAAACATTTGTAATGTCTGTAATAAAACACCCTAGGCTCGAGTGTAAAAGACAGACACCATTAGAAAACATAAAACATTTGTAATGTCCTTAATAAAACACCTAGGCTCGAGTGTAAAGGACAGGCACCATTAGAACTTAGTTAGTCATAGATACTACTTCCTTAGGCACGAGAAGTAAAGAGTAATCTTAGGGATTGGAGACACGCCCTCTGTAACACTTCCTTGGCACGAGAGAGTGGAGGACTAACCCTGTAACCAGAATCTCCAGGAAGGAGAACGTGACTTGAGTGTATATATCTATACGGGACTGACAATCCTGCACCTGGCTGCTAGCTACAGCTGAACCGAAAGGTTCAAGGGTGACGAAAGTCATAAAAAGGATACTGGCCCTGGCCCGAGTCATATCTAGTCTGAAGTATGGTTAAGGACTCGCAATCAAGATTAGGAACACTTTGCACTTAATTATTAGTTTTATGTACGTAATAAAACTAATGTACATTTAAGGATAATAAGACCTTCAGGTAACAGTTCACACACACATTTAGGAAAACATGGGTTTTTCCTGGGGATAACATTGAACATAATCGGAACCGGTAACAGTTCACACACACAAAATCGGTAACAGTTCACACACACATTTAGAAAAACATGGGGTTTTCCTGGGGATAACATTGAACATAATCGGAACCGATAACAGTTCACACACACAGAATCGGTAATAGTTCACACACACACATGTAGGAAAATATAGAATTTTCCTGAGTAACAGTAGTACGTAACCAGAAAAGTGTAACAAGTTAGATAACTAAACTTAACGATTCACAAGAACAATCATGGTATTCAATCTATATTTTCATGTATATCAAACTATCTTGTATCTAGTACGGGATGTTAGTCCCATGGTTTTCAAACTACTTTCCATCTACAATTCACGTATATCAAAGTATTTTATATCTAATTCGTGATAGTAATCCCATGATTCTCAATATATAGTTTTGTGTATTAAACTATACTCTGTGATATTCAATCGGTCTTGTATTTAAGAAAATATGGGATTTTCTTGGTAAATCACTTTTTCAGGAAACTAAAGGAACTCGTTCTTTTCACAAAACAAACCGCTTATAAACTCACTATCTTTATGCTGATTTTTAAATTGCTTGTATTCTCAGGTTCTCCTTAGATAGGTATCCCGCGTTCTTTTGCAGAAGACGGAGCATATGGAGTGACGTCTTTCTTTTGTTTAACTTATGTATCTATGAAACTTGTACTATTTTACTTTTCAACTGATGTAACGAAATCTATGTAATGTAATGTTTTGTGTTTTACTTCGCTTTCTATGTACATTGGTTATGATATTCCCATGAAGTCACCTCCGCCCCGAGACGTTTCCGCCTTCGGTTTCGGGGTGTGACAGATTGGTATCGGAGCCCTTGTTTATAGTGAACTAAGTATACCAAACTTTACATGGTATAAAACTATAAACACTAAGGGGCCTAAGTGCTCTGAACTAAAAGTATACCTCAAAATATAAGTATTTTCAAAAAGTATACAAGTATACCTAACCGTCGAGATTCGTAACTATAAGTAGAACAAAACATAAGTAAATGGGTGTTGTACGCTACAGTTAAACCTGGGCAGTTATGTAGTCGTGTCTAGGATCAATATAGCCTGATCAACTATATTCATTCGAGACACGACCGACATGTGCTTGGGAGTGACTGTGGAATGCGGCATACCTAAAACTTACCCAAATACCATAAACGAGTCATCGTCGCGGTGAATCATGAAATACTATGGGAGTATTTCTAGATCCAACTTTGTTGTAGAGAATCCTCATTCAAGCGTTGCCTCTCGATCATTCCTTTAGTGATAGATGTCTTCTTTGATAATTCATTCCTGCTTATTCGCTTAATAGAACTATATGTCTGTCATAAAGAGATATCCCCTGTTTCATATCTCTTGAGTTAATGTAGAGGACTTATCATCCTCTTTTTCCTAATCTTTTAGATCGAGATGTCTTCAAAGAAAGAACCCAACCCAAGGAACAACAACTCTCCGCCGTCCTACTCTCCTTCGCTCGACTTTGTCCTGATTCGAACAGTTGTTACTGCTGCAGTGACGGCTGTAATGACGATTTTGAACCCTGGCAAGTCCAGTGGTTCAGGAAGTGACATGTACCCTCAAAACCATGAAGAAAATCAAGGACACCAAAACGAGAGTAATCAGAGAAAGAAGAAAGTTTTCTAGAGAAAGCGAAAGAGTCAGAGTTCCCAAGGACCCTCCAAGAAACTCAAAACTGTGGCAGTCCAAGTTGCCACCAATCATGTCGCTGTTCCTATAGTTCAAGCTACCACTGCTCCTGTTGCTGTGTCTACAGCTCCATCACCTACCACTAGGTATGCTGGTAATCTCCCTTGGTGCAACAGGTGTAGTTATCATCATCGTATTCCCGTCCCATGACGTGAGAAGGTTTGCATCAGATGTGGCATGAAGGGCCACCTCGCTCGAAACTGCAAAACGCCAATTTAAATAATCGGTCAAGCTTCCGGATCGAGTGTCGTGCAGGTATGTTATAGTTGTGGAGAAATCGGGCATTTCAAGCGAAACTGCCCAAAAGCCGTAACTGCCAACAACGTCATCCACACCGAAATGGTTTTAGCTATGAAGCAAGAGGAGGCAGCCACTGATCCTATCAACATCGCGGGTACATTTCTTTTCGACAATCCTTATGCTCGCATTCCTTTTCAAATCTAGTGTCAAGAAAGTTCTGTTAGTTGTTCATTCCTATATCCTCGTAAACATAATCCTCATCTAATGACCGAAACATTTACCGTCAAAATAGTTATGGATGAAAATGAGTGCGTTAACGACTTATCTCTAAGTTGTGTGCTTACTTTGAGTAATCATTCATTTCTAGTTAACCTGATGTCAGTTTCAATAAAGAGATTTGATGTTATCTTTAGTATGTATCGATTGAGCCCCGATTGTGTTGATATACCTCGTTATGGAAAGCTATTCGTCTCAATCTCCCCTCTGATCAGACCCTCATGATTTATGGTGGCAAGTTTAACCCAGATTTTCATATCATTCCCTACATCAAAGCTCGAAAGTTTTCTGCGAAAGGAGTGTCAGGTATTCCTAGTTCATGTAATCAGCGAGAAACAAGGAGATAAAGACCCTGTGAGCGTCTCCGAAGACTATAGTGTTCCTGATATCTTTCCGAAGAGATCCCGAGAATTCCTCCTGAACGCCAAATTAAGTCTCGTATCAACTTAATCCCTGAAACTACCCCCGTAGCCAACCTCCGTATCGTTTTTGCTCCAGCAGAAATGCAGGAGTTATTTAGTCGGCTTAATGAGTTGACCGTCAAAACCCATATCCTCTTTCCCGAATAGATGACTTCTTCGATAATTTTAGGGAGCAGCTACTTTTCTAAGATATACCTTAGGTCAAGACACACCATCAGCTACGAGTTCATGAGAGTGATGCTTCAAAGACAACATTCAAGACTCGATATGATCACTAAGAGTTCGTATTGATACCCTTCGGTCAAACCATTTTCCTCCAATCATGTTGTAGGTGATGAAGACATACGCGTGGATCCTCTTAAGATCGAAATAATAGAGAATTGTTCGGCACCGAAGATACCCATAGAAAGCTTCACTAGATCGATAGAAGAGTTACGCCTATATACAACATAAACCTCTGGAATTCCAGGCTGGAGATCGTGTCCTGTTAATGGTCTTACCCTGGAAAGACATGATGCACTTCGTGAAGCACGGGAAACTTAACCTGTGGTACATTAGACCCTTTGAGATCCCCGTTAGGATTGATTCCTTAGCCTTCAAACTCCGAGTACTTTCAGTACATAGCAACGTTCATCCTATACCTAGCACCTCTATCCTTAGTGAATACATGTCTTATAAAACCATAGAAATCCCTTCTAGTGTGACCGAAAACCATGATATACCCAAACTTTCTGGGCGAGCAAACTAAGATCATAGACCAAGTAATCAAGCGTATGAAACCGACCCGCGTCCCGTTAGTGAAGGTTCCAAGCGAGAATCTGAATTCACTTGGGAGTGCGAAGACCCGATACAGCAGACACATCCGCATCCTTTTCCATAACTTGTATCTTAATTCTTGAATTTCGGGACGAAATTCCCTCTAACGGGGGGATAATGTAACAGCCCGAAATTTTGTTCCCTCGCCGTAACCGTTTCGTTAATAAAACTCGTCTTAAGCGAATGGTTCCGATTTCGTCTTTGAACTAGGTCAATTAAGTTAAAACTTTATTTTGACCTTGTAAGTATCCAAACATGTTGAAAACATGTGAAAACGTCCCAAACTAATAATTAGAAAAATTATAGTTTCGACCATATCGGGTAACAACAACTTAATCGGGTGCGACCCAAAGCATCGGTTAACGTCTGTATCGAGTAGAATTCCACCGTGTATCAAATTCAAACCATATTTAAAGTGAATTATCACTCATTTGGAGCCTTTGCACTCTCTCTCTAACCTCTCTCCTCAAATCCAACTTGTTGATCCAAAATCATCCATTTCAAGCCTCAAAACACCAAGGTAATCATCCTAGCTCCTAGTATAACATCCTTAGCCTTCATTTTCATGTTCAAATCATGGAATAGGACCATAAACATGTGTTTACGGCCCTGGAACAGCCTTAGGCCGTGAACACATGTAAATTGGGTTTTTGAGCCTTAAAACCCATCCAAATCACCATAAGAGCTTAGATATGGCTTAAGGACTTATTGGATTGGACTTAGAACACCTTAAACTCAACATTTAAGGAGTAAACATGATTTTACTGCCCAAGAACAAGCTTGGGCCGTAAACACCATTTCATGGGCAGTAAACTCCTTTTTGGGTGTTAAAATGCAACTTACACACCTCATAAGCCTTGGAATAAATCCTAGAACCAACCAAAAATTATTTGGGGGCCTTAAACATAACCAAAACCCTTCATTTGAGAGTTTACGGCCATAGCATATGCTCTAGGACCGTAAACTCCTAAATATGTGTCATTTGATGCCCTAAACTCACCCCTTGGCTTGTAAAATTGAGTAGAATCATTTGTGATAAATCATTGGCCTTCAAAACACTTAAGAATGTTGTGGGTGAGAGTTTACGGCCGTAAACACTTAGTTTACTGCCGTAAACTCATCTATTAGTCCATATATTTGATTTAGCCCCTTTCAAATGCCCTAGAACCAAACCTAGCAGCACCCCTCATTTGATTTAAGGCCATTTAGCTCATAAGAGCACCCACCATGAGTTTACGGCCATAAACTCATGGGGATGGGTGTATAGGGCCGTGAACACTCCTTAGAGTTTACTCTTGAAGAGTAAACTCCATATCCTAGCCATTCATGTCCAGAAACATCACCCGGGTCACTCCAAACACTCGATATGGAGTGTTTTCGCGTCTTGGAATGTTTAAGTGTATCTAATTAGTGAATTTAAATTTAATTAGATATATTTTTGTATTATTTAATATTACATGGGAACCTCGCTAATATTCAAGCCTCGATTCGACGTCTAGCTTCCCATTTGACACATTCCGCGTTCAGTGAGTTCATACCCCTACCCTTTTTTAAAGGTTTTCCAATGTTTTCAGGGGGGGGGGGGGGGGAATACAAGCAAAAAGTACAAGAATATCTTGTACTTAAACTCATGAGTTCATTTAAATGGTTTCATAATTCATACCCCTTTAAGAATTAAAAACCTATTTACAAACTGTTTTAGCTTGCAGAGTTGTTTGTTCAAACCGATTTTTAATTCTTATATATATATATATATATATATATATATATATATATATATATATATATATATATATATACTGTTATGTTGTATACTTCACAATTGATTGTTCACACTTATATTGATAGAAATTATAAAACATTTGTAATGTCTGTAATAAAACACCCTAGGCTCGAGTGTAAAAGACAGACACCATTAGAAAACATAAAACATTTGTAATGTCCTTAATAAAACACCTAGGCTCGAGTGTAAAGGACAGGCACCATTAGAACTTAGTTAGTCATAGATACTACTTCCTTAGGCACGAGAAGTAAGGAGTGATCTTAGGGATTGGAGACACGCCCTCTGTAACACTTCCTTGGCACAAGAGAGTGGAGGACTAACCCTGTAACCAGAATCTCCAGGAGGGAGAAGGTGACTTGAGTGTATAGATCTATACGGGACTGAAAATCCCGCACCTGGCTGCTAGCTATAGCTGAACCGAAAGGTTCAAGAGTGACGAAAGTCATAAAAAGGATACTGGCCCTGGCCCGAGTCATATCTAGTCTGAAGTATGGTTAAGGACTCGCAATCAAGATTAGGAACACTTTGCACTTAATTATTGTATTATGTACGTAATAAAACTAATGTACATTTAAGGATAATCAGACCTTCTAGTAACAGGTCACACACACATTTAGGAAAACATGGGGTTTTCCTGGGGATAACATTGAACATAATCGGAACCGGTAACAGTTCACACACACAGAATCGGTAACAGTTCACACACACATTTAGGAAAACATGGGGTTTTCCTGGGGATAACATTGAACATAATCGGAACCGGTAACAGTTCACACACACAGAATCGGTAACAGTTCACACACACACACATGTAGGAAAATATAGGATTTTCCTGAGTAACAGTAGTACGTAACCAGAAAAGTGTAACAAGTTAGATAACTAAACTTAACGATTCACAAGAACAATCATGGTATTCAATCTATATTTTCATGTATATCAAACTATCTTATATCTAGTACGGGATGTTAGTCCCATGGTTTTCAAACTACTTTCCATCTACAATTCACGTATATCAAAGTATTTTATATCTAATTCGTGATAGTAATCCCATGATTCTCAATATATAGTTTTGTGTATTAAACTATACTCTTTGATATTCAATCGGTCTTGTATTTAAGAAAATATGGGATTTTCTTGGTAAATCACTTTTTCAGGAAACTAAAGGAACTCGTTCTTTTCACAAAACAAACCGCTTATGAACTCACCAGCTTTATGCTGATTTTTAAACTGCTTGTATACTCAGGTTCTCCTTAGACAGGTATCCCGTGTTCTTTTGCAGAAGACGGAGCATATGGAGTCATTTCTTTCTTTTGTTTAACTTATGTATCTATGAAACTTGTACTATTTTACTTTTCAACTGATGTAACGAAATCTATGTAATGTAATGTTTTGTGTTTTACTTCGCTTACTATGTACATTGGTTATGACATTCCCATGAAGTCACCTCCGCCCCGAGACGTTTCCGCCTTCGGTTTCGGGGTGTGACATTGTAAATCACTAGTTTTAGTGAGAGCAAAAGTAAGTTACAAATTAAGTGTTTGTAATTGTTTCTAAAATTTAATAAAATCGTCTCTTTCTCTCTCTCTCTCTCTCTCCCTATCTTTCTTTCTTTCTTTCTTTCTTTCTCTCTCTCTCTCTCTCTCCCTCTTTATCTCTCTCTCTCTCTGTTTATCTCTCTCTCTCTCTCTCTCTCTCGTTTTACCATGAACATAGGTCACCTCGACCGAACCACATTAAATACTATGTTATTTTGATTTACGTTTTTCAGATGTTCTATTTCCATGAGTTTCACCGAAGTTTGTTTGATATTTGTCTGAAGTGCTAAACTTGTTTTGTTGTAACCCAAAACGCTAGTATCAAAGTTATGGCTAAATATGGGAGAGTTAAGATCAACAAGTTTATGGAAATGATTTTGGTTTTTGGAAAATGAAAATTGAAGACTACCTCTACCAAAAGAATTTACATGAACCTTTGTCAGAAGTTAAGTTGTTCCTTATGAAGTAAGAGGATTGGCAGACACTTAGTGTGATGATATTATCATTGGCAAAGAATGTTGGTGACAACATTGTCAATGAGAAGAAAAATTATGGGTTGATCAAAGCGCTATCTAACATGTACGAGAAACCTTCTGCAGTGAATGAGGTTCACTTGATTTGGAAAATGGTATATATGAATATGAAGTAAGGTGGCTTATTTACTGAACGTTTTAATGAATTTAATTATATCCTATCAAGGATGACACCGGTTAAGATTAAATTTGAAGGCGAAGTCCAAGCATCGCTACTGTTTGGATAGGCAGTGATGAGTTTTCGATTGGGAATGGTGATTGAGGATACTAATGAGCAAGTAAATAGAGAGTACTGTAATAATAGCCATTTGGATAGGTAGTGATAAGTTCGTTTATGTTAAACAAAATGCCAACTACTTAACATGGAGCAGAGAGCTCTAGGATTGGTGAGGACAACGCTGACTGTTTATGTTTTTAAAGACATCGATTGGTCCACCTTAAACCCGACTGTCCGGAGTAGCCATATTCATGGTCGGTGTTATATTGACTAATTTGGTAATTACTTTGAGATCTTTAAGTATGATTCATTACTCGACTGCTTTAGTGTTTATTGATTGTAATACTGCCCACTCGTTTATATCTTATGTTTTTAGGATCAACTAGGGCATGATATGAAGAGTTGAGTTCACCTTCTCTTGGTTGAGATCTTAAATGATAGGACGGTGACGGTTAACTTTGTTTAGCAAGATTGTACCTTAGAGTTCTAGGGTGAAGTGTTACCGATCGACTTAATTCCATTAGCAATGTAAGAGCTACGTGTGATGGTGAAAATAGATGGATTGGAAGGACACATTGATGTGGGAATTGTTTGTCATCACAAACATGTGTAGGTTTGAACCCAAGAAGGGGAGAATTATTAGTATAGGGTGATGCCCTAGACAGAGTACAATAGTATGTTTAGTGGAAGGGGCTTAGAGGTACATGTAGCTTAATGGTGTTGGGTATTTAGCACTCATGATGTATATGTGTGGCAATGAAGAAAAGAAGATAGTTGAGGATGTACCAGTCATTTAGGAAAATGTGGATGCACTCCTTGGTAAAACCATATTACTTTCACTAAGAGGAAGGTCTACTTAGTTCTTTATTACACGGTAACATAGAATCCGAATGGTGCGGATTGTATAGGATAACTTAGAATTCAATTAGTCAAGGAGAAGCAAAACAGATTCGTCATATTCCAAGTGTGGGAGAGTTACCCATCTAGGCAAGATTATAAGGACTGCACAAATTTTGGTATGGTTGAGAAGACTTGAGGCATGCTGCTACAGACTTTCATAAAAATTGGTCTTTTCAGGTGACGCACGCAGGGAAGAGAAAATTTAGGAAACCATCAGAGATGGAAGATTTGGTTTAGTAATGGTGTATCATTATAGTCAGTTATGTATTCAAGAATGTCGCAGGTTCGATTGTCAATAACAGGTGCAACTTGTTTACATGTAAGTGCTCGAAAGGAATTTTGAGTCATCAACATCGATTCACGTATTAGGTATTTGGATAGGTTCTAGTGTAGGATCATGGTGAGGGTCCCCTTGCATGTTCTTGCTTGATAAAGGATTGTAGATTCAAGGCATGGTCTGTAAACCAGAGAGTATTATATAGGTTCATAAGGTTCGATTCTTTGTTTTTACTAGTACTATTGTAGGAAGAGGGATGATGGTGAGTTCTTTCAGGTCAATGGGATGATGGTTTTATACCAATAGGCCCATTAAGGTGTTGGTCATGAGTTAGACAGGCCCAATTGGGATGATATCAAGACCGGCGAGGTGTCATGAGCTAAAGGAATGGTATATGATCATACAATTGGTATGTACTAGACACATATTTAAAATGATTTAGTATGATCGGGGAGTTAATTATTTAATATTGGTACCTCTGGGTATGGTCCGATGCGAAGTGTGATACCTTGAATGGTGAAGTGAAGCAATGTAAGAGTCGGGGTTGGGCGAATTGATAGAGGATCACTAGTCAGTGCATGATATACAACTTTTTTTTATGTAATTAAGAGTGTTGATTTTGAGGGAGACATCTCGATGTTAGGAGCTATATGGATGTATGGGAAGAGTATTGTCTCTGTTGAGATACTAAGGATGTATTGATCAAAGTAGTGTTTATTTTAAAGTAGTAGTGTTCCCTATCAAGGGGCTAGTTGGTTTATTCCCAAAATAGGAGGAATAATCGTTAGCCTTAGAGGGTTGGCACCGAACGTTTCAGATTAGAAAATTTAAATTTATGGGATCTTTGCAGGGAGTTGGATTTTGTTACTAGAATTGAATAAGGATTTCGATGGCGAAATATTTTACCCTTATGATAAAGAGAATGTAGTTATTGATGCTCTTATCCGAAAGGCGGCTAGTAAGCCACTTCGGGAGTTATGTCTGTAAATGACATTGTTTACTCATATGTTGGAGTTGATTAGTAAGGCACATAAATGGCAATTTTGGATGACAAAGCCAAATACGATAGAGTTTCTAGAAATTTTTTGATTGATATTCAAGACAATCAAAGTTATTTGACATATTATGGTTGGGTTTGGGTTCCTTTAACTAGAGGTAACAGAGAGATATTGATGGTCAAGACTCACAAGTTTAAATTTTTTCCATATATAGAGGAGCGACGAAGATGTATTGGGACCTATGTGAGGAATATTCAAGGTTGCAAAAAACGCTCGACGTTAGCTAGTCGGTGGAATCGGTCTAGGGATTAATCGGCTAGGCGGAGATCAATCGGGTACCATTAATTGCTAATTTGTTGAATTAAAAAAATATATGACTAATATCATATCAAAGTTTGTAAATAACACTAATACGATAACAAAATAGGTTAGTATGATTAATACAACAATAATCATGCCTCAAATAGTTTCCATTGAGATAAAACTTCTTTAAAATGTTAAAATTTCATCGTTTTATAATGTTCCACTCATTATGTATGCAGGTATTAATCGATAGGTGCCCTCTAATCGGTCGAGTAGCGCCTAGGGATTAATCGGAGATTAATCGGGACCTAGTCGGGATTTTTACAACAGTGGGAACATTAGTGATTGTGTATAAAGTTAGATGTTGCTAGGTGTGTAGAAGAATGATTAACAATTAGGAAGGTCAATGATTAGCACTAGAGGAATCATGGTAAGTTGCAACCTATGGAGATTCACATATGGAAATGAGAAAAAATCATGATAGATATAATCACCATCCTTCCAAAGACTTCATGGGGAGACCAAATATTACATTTAGGATGAATGATTTGATTAAGATGGTGTGAATGTAATATCCTACTTCCTGCCATTTCTAAGTCGTGGGCCGGAAGTCGATTGTGTAAGGTTTTGGGCCTTAAGGAGGCAACATTTAGTCCTTGTGGAAAGAGGTAATGATAGTTAAGAGATTTTACCCTTGAATTGTGGTTTGGGCCGAAGGGTAGAAAAGGAAAAGTCATAGGTCGGGTTCTTGCATGAAATATGGAATTTTTTCGAGAAGTCTTTAGTCCAAGATATCTAGATATTATTCTGGGGCTCTTCAACACCTTTCCGTGGATATAAAGAACATCAAAAACGGAGTTGGAACAAAGAAGTTACGACCGTTTGAAGTTAGCACGATTTTGGGTTAGTCGTGTACGCTGGGCGTACTAAGCATCCTTGGTACGTTGGGTGTACCTGGAGTATGTTGGGCGTACGCAATTAGAAACCAGACCCTATTTTCGTGGTTTGACCCCTATTTAAGCTCCTTAACTTCCCGAAACCTATTCCATTCTCACTCTCCACCCCTTTAACATCCTCCCTTGAAACTCTAACCCTAGTTTGAGCTTTGTAAGCAAAAAGAAGGTGCTTTTAAGTGCTTTGGAGTGTTCTTGGTGCATCTTGGAGAAGAAGAATCTCATTAGAGAAGTGTTGTTTGCATTGGAGCTTGTAGATCCAAACCTTGTTCACCTTGATCTTTCTTCTGGAGGTATAAAGTTTGAATCTTGGTGATGAAATTATTAAATCTTGCTAGTTTTGGGTGTTATGAGCTTTTGGACACTTTAATTGCATAAAGTTTAGATCTTAAATGTTGTAGACAAAAGTTCTTAAGTGATAAAGTACTTAATGGAGAAATAGGATCAGTGTCACACCCCAAAACCAAGAACGGCGGAAACATTCTGGGGCAGAGGACGTCATGTATAATATCATCAAAATGCAAAGTAGTAAAAAAGCAACAACATCGTCCATTGCATTAATAGTAAAGTTTTAATACATGTGTGTTCTATGGTTTATAAGACACCAAAATATGAATCAAAATAAAAGATCAGTCTTGTATGTGCTCCATCTTCTCAAAAGCTGGCGTTGGCACCCATCTACTGATGACCTGAGAATACAAGTTATTTTGAAAGCGTAGATCAACATTAAAGCTGGTGAATTCATAATTATTTTAGTGTCTTTGATTTGTAAAACGGTAAAGAAAATACTTGTAAATGTTTGATGAAAAAGTTCATATAAGTATGAAAACCCTAGAAAATCCCATATTTCCTACTAGTATAAAATGTAGTCTTCTACCAAGACCCGATAGTGTTGGAGGTTTTCTTCTCCGTATGAATGAAGGTTTTTCCCCATGTACAACTATTATTATCAAAATATAGTCTACCTCATCGTTTATGTGAATGTGTCACAAGATAAAAGTAAAATGGAAAATTATATAATCATTGAAATCGTTTATGTGAATGTGTCACAAAATAAAGGTAAATAAGAAATCGTATCCATTTGTCTAGGATAAACACGACATAGTAACTAACCGAATAGTACAACCATAGACATGCGTCGATGTGCATTTTCCCACTGTAGCTAACAGTCGGGTGTAGAATGGTAAGTCTCGTATAGTATGTAGAAGTATCTCTTCCTATAGTATGTAATAGTATCTCTTCATATAGTATGTAATAGTATCTCTTCATATAGTATGTAGTATATTTGTATAGACTCATGAATGAAATGACTCTTGTGTGATTCCTTGTACTAGGAATTGTAAGTAGTATCTCCTAACTATACCTATTATAGTTACTAGTAATGTACGTGTATAACCGAAAGTATGCCTTTGCTACCCAAAGGTACTTAATTGACTGATAGAACTTTTATGTCTATATATGTATACATATTATATGACTAATAGTTAGACGACATTCGGACAAATAACCGATACCCTAAGGCCACATCCAAACAAGCAAAAGGAATTAAAGCGAGCTAGCAGTCCTAAGTCCTTTAAACATTACTTATATAACTATACATATATAGGCATGCATTTGACAATATAAAAGTTTAAAAGAAGTTTTGTAAAAAATTTGAAGAGTTTAATAATGAAAATTGATGACTTGATGTCAGTTTATAAAATGATTTAAAAGCAGTTTTTTTGATATAAACAATTTAATGTATAAGAAATCTTTTGTCTAAAATACAGTTTGAAATACGTGAAAACCTTTGTTTGAAACACAGTTGTAACAGAGTTTGAAAGGAAATATACAGTATGTAAGACAGTTTGATAAAGAGTTTAACATGTAACAACGTTTGAGAAAATCATTTTATAAGTAGTATGCTTGGTAAACAACTAAAAGCGTAGTAAATCCATTTGTATACTAGTTATTAATCAGATGTGATTGATGTAATAACTAGTATAATTCAACTTGTATTCCCCTCCATAAAAGCATTTAAAAGCATTTAAAAGGTTGACTAAGGGGTATGAACTCACCTGTAGTGAGTGGATCGTATGGAAGTGTCGGACAAGTGCTAGATGTCAAGTGAAGACTTGAACACAAACAATGATCCTAAATAACATATAATAACACTTATATGTATCCAGTTAGTCTTTTAACAACTAATTAACTAAGTTAAGACACCCTAGGACATGAAAACACTTTGATTT
Source organism: Lactuca sativa (assembly GCF_002870075.4). Lineage (NCBI taxonomy): Eukaryota > Viridiplantae > Streptophyta > Magnoliopsida > Asterales > Asteraceae > Lactuca > Lactuca sativa. The sequence continues at coordinate 134,391,464 of NC_056625.2, read as the reverse complement.
AAGTGCTAGGAGGCCATTGGGTTGCAACAAAGGAGTGTAAGGCATTGCTATTGAGTTTATGGCCCAAGGACCACACTTAATGGAGTTTACGGCCCAGGGGAGTTTACTCCTGGGCGTAAACTCTCTAAAGGGTCATATTTAGAGGCTTAAAGGTATGGAGTCTCAAGTGCTTAAGTGTTCCAAGGTTAAACAAGGGTCTATATGAGTTTAAGGTCCAAAAATTGACCTTAACATGAGTTTACAGCCTAGGGACCATTCCTCCATGAGTTTACAGCCGTAAACTCATGGTATTGAGTACCAAATCAAAGTTTAATGTCCCTAGTTCATTGGTGGAAGGCTCTAATCCAAGTTCTAATCATAAGGAGGGAATTTAGGGCTTCAATGCACCCTTAAAGGGAGTTTACGGCCTTGGGAGATCCTTGGCCGTAAACTCTCGTCCAACCCTTAATTCATGATGATTCTAAGGCCTAAACATGTTTAGTCTAGTACATAAAAAGTTAGAACAAGAGTACTTACGATATAGGAGCTTGAAATGGTCGGTTTTTGTAACGACCCGTCTCCGGTATGATAATTCCTTGGTATTTATTTTGGAGTTTTATAAGAGGGACTCGGCGAGTTCATAGCCTGACTCGCCGAGTGGGGACGAGTTTTCGAGCACGTGTTAGTCGGCGACTCGGCGAGTCCATATTCTGGACTCGGCAAGTCTGTCCGTCTGGGAGAAACCCTAAATCCCCGGGTTGCCCACTATTTAAGCCACCTATTAGCCCCCAATCTCGCCTCCTTCACCCTCTAAAGTTGTGAGAAAACCCTAATTCGTTCTTGAGTGATTCTAGTGATTTTTGTGTGCTATTGTGAAGGCTTGAAGAAGGAGAAGAAGAAAGAAGCAAGGAGAAGGACTGTAGAGCAGAGACTCAAGGGAAAGTAAGAGCTCTTTGAGGTATTCTTCAGTTTTCCTTCCCTTTTATGCCTTAAAACCCTTTCCAGATCTTGTTAATACCTTTCTCAAAGCCTTATGTTGATATGGAAGCTCTCTTATGCTGAGATAACCTTAGATCTGTTCATTTAGGAGTTGTAGAGCCCAGATCTATTGCCTTTATGGAGTTATTTTGCATATTAACCCTAGATCTACCCCTTTTAAGCATCTTTTAGCCTTTATTCCCTTGTTCATGTGTTTGTACACGTAAAGTTGGAAACTTTACGTGGTAAATCAGCTTATTGGACTCAGATCTATCATTTGTATGTATTGGATTCGAGCAGAATCGAGTGTAGAGTAGTTGCATGGCGGTGACTCGGCGAGTCGGAAGAACGACTCGGCGAGTCGAGTCGCGAGTCCCCGATTTCTTCCTTTTGAGCGGTGTCGAGTGGGACCAGTGAGTAGAGGAGTGGACTCAGCGAGTTTGAGGGTAGACTCAGTAATGGAGGGACTCAGCGAGTTGTTCATACAACTCGGCGAGTCCAAGGCAATCTTCTTAAGCTCAAGAACAACTCGTCGAGTTGTTCATATGACTCAGCGAGTTGGATGAAGATTGTCTGAGTTCTTGGGTCGAATGAGTACTCGTCGAGTCGATGCCATACTCAACGAGTAGCAGCGAGTAGGGTCGAGGGGTGAGGATAGGGACTCGGCGAGTTGGCGGCCCAACTCGGCGAGTCAGGTCAACTGTGGGTGGACTTTGACCAAGAGTTGACTTTGACCAAGGGTAAAAGAGTCATTTTACCCAGTGCAGTGTTTAGTATTTGATTAAGTGTGTTTATGGACTTGTAGCCGGGGAGATACCGGAGCAGCAGCAGTTAGCCCTCAAAGCTATTCACTCAGTAGCCAGTTCACGAGGTGAGTTTTCCTTCAGTAGGAACGGGTCTACGGTCGTAATGCCGGCCCGTGTAATTATCAGTAGTTCCGGACTTTGGTCTGGTGTAGTAGCTAGAGTGCTTGATGTCTTTGTGATTCAAGCATATTTGTGTTATGTGTCCCGGACTTCGGTCCGATGCAGTATATAGTGTGTGCGATTATAATAGTTGTTATGTGTTATGTCATGATCAGACAGTTCCGGACTTCGGTCCGATGCAGTTAGTTCCGGACTTCGGTCCGATGCAGTTAGTTCCGGACTCTGGTCCGATGCAAGGGACAAGGTCCCAGTCAGTTCCGGACTTCGGTCCGATGCAGCTAGTTCCAGACTCCGGTCTGATGCAGTGGGCAAGGCCCAGTATGTGCTTTATATGTATTGTATGGTATGTGGTAGTTTGGGGGAGCTCACTAAGCTTCGTGCTTACAGTTTTAGTTTTGGTTTCAGGTACTTCCGCTAGCAAAGGGAAGAGCTCGGGATGATGGCATCGCACACACCACAACTTCAGCTTTTATCCTGGGAGTTTATTTAGTTTTGATTTTTATATGACATGGATATGATACAGTTTCCGCATAGTGTTGTTTTTATTATGTTTGGGATACATCACGTATGGTTTTTATGATATGACACTCAGATTATGATTTTTGGTTATATTGAAAAAAAAAGAAATTTTTTTTGGGTAGTATCTTTGGGTTGTTTCAAGTTGGTATCAGAGCCCTGGTTTGAGGGATTCGGATACACTTCCGGGTGTATCTGAACTCAAACTAAAGGGAAATAAAAAGATTTTTTTTAAAGAGAAAATGTTTTCTAAAAGAATTTTGAAAGCACTTAGAAAGAAAGAAATTTTTAAACAAGATAAGGGTGTGGTGCATGCGATCAGCTGAGCTCAAGTAAGTACTCCCAATTTACCCATACAAATTATTTGTTCAGTTTCAGTTTCAGTAGAACAACATGCTAGTATAGGAATAAGGATCTAGGAGGATGCCTTATGTGCCTGCTCTATGTGTTACAGCTTTATGATTATTGCATGCTAGTATTGAGTAGACAGCAGTAGGATAGCCTGTTTAGGTTATGCCTTATAGTATGAGCTTAGCATTGTATGCTAGTACAATGACTCGTTATGAAAATAGTTTTGCCTGAGTATGTTTCCTTTATCCGAATGTTGCTTGCTTCGTGCTTTGTGGGAGTTCTGAGTGATGGGAGTTAGCCATTAGGTGAATACGTCACACCACATGTGATCAGGGTTGAATAATCCCAGAGTGCTGGAACTGACCCTATTGCGCAGCTCTTGTTTGAGTCCAACCGTTATAGGGACGGGTCTTTTACTTGAAGGATTATCTGATCCTCGTCACATGTGATGGTGTTCCGGTGGTGGCTAATTAGCATTATAAGGAGACCTTCAGCAGCTGAGGACTAGTTGAGTTGAGTCTGAGGTTTCCCTAGGGCAAGCCTAGGATGAGAGTAGCAGAGATCAGTAGTAGTAGAAGCGACTTGGTGGAGTCAAGGCAGTTCTTGAAGAAAGTACGGATAGATGTGGAAGGTAGTATGGGCCCGTACTACTGAAAGCAGAGGATCCGTACTCGAATCAAGAAAGGTTGAGACACGACCAGGGAGCTAGTTGTAGTATCAATGATCCCTTGAGATATTTCAGTTTCTGATGTAGTTGTGATGTGTTTCAGAATGGTGGTTTTGCGTTCGAGACCAGCAGCCGGCAGCGGAGGTGCCGGGGAGGGATCAGGTTCAGGCTCGGGGGACGAGCGCATCGATGAGCAGACCCGAGAGTTTCTTTCTTCGGAGATTACGCGCATCATTATAGAGCAGACTCCTGTGATCTTCGGTTCGATCAAGGAGGGGATTCTAGAGCTAATGGACGAGAGATTGGGCACCTTCCATGCCGAGGTGGCGGCCATGATGGGGTCGCGCACCCTTACTTTCAGGGAGTTCAGGGCACGTGGAGCTCCGGACTATCATGGGGCGCGAGATCCCATAGCGAGCACCAGATGGTTGGCGGATGTGGCCAACGCTTTCCGTACTAGCAGATGTCCCGAGGGGGACAAGGTCAGATTGGCGTCCTGTCTTCTGAAGGACAGGGCACGGGATTGGTGGGAGGAGGTCGGACATGCCATTGGGGATGATGCAGCATTGGACGCCATGACCTGGGCTGATTTCTCTACCAGGTTCAGGGCGGAGTTTGCACCGGTCATTGAGGTGCAGCAGTTAGCTAGGGAGTTTCAGGACCTCACCCAGACTACAGAGACAGTGGCGGAGATCACCGCCAAGTTCAGGGAGAGGGCTCTTCTCGTTCCTCAGTACGTAGCTGATGAGGAAATGAAGAAGGCTCGTTATCATGAGATGTTGCGGAGCGATATCCGCCAGTTTGTGAGCCGGTCCAGCTGTAAAACGCTGGAAGATATGATTGCTAGGGCTCGAGAGAGGGAGATTGATCTCGAGATGGAGAAGAAGAGGAAACCGGAGGCGGTTTCGGGTACAGGCGGTTCGGGCAAAAAGCCCAAGGTTTCGGATCACAGATCTAGGAGTCAGCAGAGCCACGGTCAATGTGGAAAGTGTGGAAGGTTGCACGAGGGAGCGTGCAAGGCAGGGAGTTCCGGCTGCTACAAGTGCGGTCGGATTGGGCATTTGAGTAGGGATTGTACGGCCCCTACTACTGCCGTTGCAACATCAGATCTGATTTGCTTTCAGTGCAATCAGAGGGGACATAAAAAGTCCCAGTGTCAAAGTTTAGTTGCAGCAGGGAAGGTGGCTGCACCTGCCCCTGCTACTTTGAGGATTACAGATGGCCGGCAGGGCCGAGCTGATGCGCCAGTGGCGAAGAGTAGGGCTTTTCAGATGACAGCAGAGGAGGCGCGGGCGACTCCTGATGTGGTGTCGGGTATGTATCTTCCCTTCATCTCTTATTTATTATTATTGATTGAATATTGCTTATGATTGTATGTTTTATTTAGGGTCGTTCTCTGTGAACGGCATTTCGGCTTTGGTATTGATCGATTCGGGGGCTACCCGATCATTTGTATCGCTTGCGCTTAGCAAGAGGTTTAGTAGAGCTCATGGGGAGCTGGATTGTCCATTAGAGGTTGAGATAGCAGATGATAGGACCGTGAGGGTCGGCAGAGTGCATAGAGGGTGTTCTCTTCAGATATTTGATGAGCAATTTTCAGTGGATCTGGTACCTATTCCCCTGCGAGGGAATAAGGTTATTGTGGGCATGGATTGGCTAAGCCCCAATGGGGCGGTGATTGATTGTGAGCTTCAGCTAGTGAGGGTTCGCACTCCCAGTGGGGGAGAGTTAGTGATTCAGGGCGAGAGGCCACAGCGAGGATCGACCTTTTGTTCCGCCGCAAGGGCGAGGCGCTATGTTCAGTAGGGTTGCACTGGTTTTGTAGCTTACGTTTTGGATGCCCGGGAGAAGGGCAAGACGACAGTTGATGATGTTCCTATTGTTCGAGACTACCCGGACGTATTTCCCGAGGATTTGCCGGGGATACCTCCTGAGAGGCAGGTCGAGTTCAGGATCGACCTAATTCATGGTGCGGCTCCGATAGCCAAAGCACCGTATCGGCTAGCTCCCCCTGAGATGCAAGAGTTGTCCACACAGCTGCAGGAGCTGTTAGACAAGGGTTTCATTCGGCCGAGCAGTTCGCCTTGGGGAGCGCCGATCCTGTTTGTGAGGAAGAAGGATGGGTCGCACCGTATGTGTATAGATTACCGGGAGTTGAATAAGGTAACGGTGAAGAACCGTTACCCACTTCCGAGGATAGATGATTTGTTTGATCAGCTTCAGGGAGCGTCGTGGTTCTCCAAGATCGATCTATGCTCCGGTTATCATCAGATGCGGGTTAGAGATGAGGATGTACAGAAGACTGCTTTCAGGACCAGGTATGGACATTATGAGTTTGTGGTGATCCCATTTGGGCTCACCAATGCTCCACCCGCGTTCATGGATCTCATGAACCGCGTGTGTAGGCCGATGCTGGATCGGTCAGTGATAGTGTTCATTGATGATATCTTGGTATATTCCAAGACGCAGGAGCAGAACGAGGAGCACCTGCGGGAGGTGATGGAGGCTTTGAGGAGGGAGAGACTTTTTGCAAAGTTCTCCAAATGTGAGTTCTGGTTGCGCGAGGTGCAGTTCCTTGGCCACCTCGTCAACCAGAAGGGTATTTTGGTAGATCCGGCCAAGATAGAGGCCGTGATGCAGTGGGAGGTCCCGAAGTCTCCATCTGAGATTCGGAGCTTCCTAGGGTTGGCAGGGTATTATCGGAGATTTATTCAGGACTTCTCCAAGATAGCAGTGCCACTCATCCGGCTAACCAAGAAGTCAGTGGTATTTCGTTGGGGGCCTGAGCAGCAGGCAGCGTTCGAGACCCTCAGGCAGAGATTGTGCGAGGCTCCGATCCTTACCTTGCCAGAGGGAGTAGAGGACTTTGTAGTCTATTGTGATGCCTCGATCACAGGTATGGGAGCAGTTTTGATGCAGCGAGGCCATGTGATAGCTTATGCCTCGAGACAGTTGAAGCCTCACGAGGCTAATTATCCTACCCATGATTTAGAGCTGGGGGCAGTTGTGTTTGCCCTCAAGATTTGGAGGCATTACCTTTATGGGGTCCGTTGTACTATTTACACGGATCACAAGAGTTTGAGGTACCTTATGGACCAGCCGAGTCTGAACATGAGGCAGAAGAGGTGGTTGGATGTGCTAAAGGATTATGATTGTGAGATCCTTTACCACCCAGGGAAGGCCAACGTGGTGGCCGACGCCCTAAGCCGCAAAGTGACGGCGACCCCTATCAGAGATCTGTGTTTGAGGATGACAGTGATCACTCCGTTGTTGGAGTGGATCAAGGAGGCTCAGGTGGAGGGCCTCAAGGAGGAGAGACAGAAGTGTGAGAGGATCGTGGGCCGAGTAGCCTCGTTTGGTTATGATAGTCGTGGATTGCTGACGCTTCACGGGAGGGTGTGGGTACCGTATTGGGGTGGAGTACGGCAAGTATTGATGGATGAGGCTCATAAGTCTCGGTTTTCTATCCACCCAGGGGCGACGAAGATGTATCAAGATCTTCGACCTGATTATTGGTGGCCCTGCATGAAGCGGGACGTCGCCTGGTACGTCGAGAGATGCCTGACCTGCCGGAAGGTCAAGGCGGAGCACCAGAGACCTCACGGCAGGATGTAGCCGTTAGACATTCCCGTGTGGAAATGGGAGGACATCACCATGGATTTTGTCACCAAGCTCCCCAGGACCGCACGAGGAGTGGATTCGATATGGGTAGTAGTGGATCGGTTGACGAAGAGTGCCTATTTTATCCCGATCCAGGAGAGTATATCGGCGGAGAAGTTAGCCGATATCTATATGCGAGAGATTGTGACACGTCATGGAGTGCCGGTATCGGTGGTGTCAGATCGAGATGTCCGTTTCACATCCAGATTCTGGAAGCGGTTCCACGACGAGATGGGTACTCGTCTCCATTTCAGCACCGCTTTCCACCCTCAGACGGACGGGCAGAGCGAGAGGACGATCCAGACTCTCGAGGACATGCTTAGGGCATGTGTCCTAGATTTCGGTAGCAGTTGGGATACGTATCTTCCGTTAGCAGAATTCTCGTATAACAACAGTTATCATGCGAGCATTGACCGACCTCCCTTTGAGATGCTGAATGGGAGGAAGTGTAGGACCCCGATTTGTTGGGGCGAGGTCGGTCAACGGGTCATCGGGAGCATGGAGGTGGTGCTCAAGACGACTGAGTTGATCCAGCAGGTCCGTAGTAGACTGCAGACTGCTCAGAGTCGGCAGAAAAGCTACGCCGATAGGAGGCGTTCGGACTTGGAGTTCCAGGTGGGGGATATGGTCCTTCTGAAGGTCTCACCTTGGAAGGGTGTCATCAGGTTCCAGAAGAGGGGCAAGTTGGGCCCCAGATTTATTGGTCCTTTCAGGGTTTTGGCCCGGGTGGGTCGGGTTGCTTATCGATTAGATCTTCCTGAGGAGCTTAGTCAGATCCACAACACTTTCCATGTGTCTCAGTTGAGGAAGTGTCTGGTGGATGAGTCAGCAATTGTTCCCCTAGAGGATATTCAGGTTGATAGTAGCCTGAATTATGTTGAGAGGCCGGTCGCGATTCTGGACCAAAAGACCAAGACCTTGAGGAACAAGGTAATTCAGTTAGTGAAGGTGCAGTGGCAGCACCGGAAAGGATCAGAATGGACGTGGGAGGCTGAGGAGGAGATGAGGGAGCACTACCCAGAGATATTTGCAGATTCAGCCGTAGCAGACTTCGAGGACGAAGTCTGAGATAAGTGGGGGAGAATTGTAACGACCCGTCTCCGGTATGATAATTCCTTGGTATTTATTTTGGAGTTTTATAAGAGGGACTCGGTGAGTTCATAGCCTGACTCGCCGAGTGGGGACGAGTTTTCGAGCACGTGTTAGTCGGCGACTCGGTGAGTCCATATTCTGGACTCGGCGAGTCTGTCCGTCTGGGAGAAACCCTAAATCCCCGGGTTGCCCACTATTTAAGCCACCTATTAGCCCCCAATCTCGCCTCCTTCACCCTCTAAAGCTGTGAGAAAACCCTAATTCGTTCTTGAGTGATTCTAGTGATTTTTGTGTGCTATTGTGAAGGCTTGAAGAAGGAGAAGAAGAAAGAAGCAAGGAGAAGGACTGTAGAGCAGAGATTCAAGGGAAAGCAAGAGCTCTTTGAGGTATTCTTCAGTTTTCCTTCCCTTTTATGCCTTAAAACCCTTTCTAGATCTTGTTAATACCTTTCTCAAAGCCTTATGTTGATATGGAAGCTCTCTTATGCTGAGATAACCTTAGATCTGTTCATTTAGGAGTTATAGAGCCCAGATCTATTGCCTTTATGGAGTTATTTTGCATATTAACCCTAGATCTACCCCTTTTAAGCATCTTTTAGCCTTTATTCCCTTGTTCATGTGTTTGTACACGACTCTGGTCCGATGCAGGGGACAAGGTCCCAGTCAGTTCCGGACTTCGGTCCGATGCAGCTAGTTCCAGACTCCGGTCTGATGCAGTGGGCAAGGCCCAGTATGTGCTTTATATGTATTGTATGGTATGTGGTAGTTTGGGGGAGCTCACTAAGCTTCGTGCTTACAGTTTTAGTTTTGGTTTCAGGTACTTCCGCTAGCAAAGGGAAGAGCTCGGGATGATGGCATCGCACACACCACAACTTCAGCTTTTATCCTGGGAGTTTATTTAGTTTTGATTTTTATATGACATGGATATAATATAGTTTCCGCATAGTGTTGTTTTTATTATGTTTGGGATACATCACGTATGGTTTTTATGATATGACACTCAGATTATGATTTTTGGTTATATTGAAAAAAAAAAAATTTGGGTAGTATCTTTGGGTTGTTTCAGTTTTGGCCAAGAACACTATTGTGTGTTCTTGGTGTTCTTGGTGAAACTTGAACATCTATGAAAACATGATTTTCATGGATGAAATCATGAGAGAATGCTAGGTTAAGAGGTGTATCAACAAGTCAAGGAAGAATACTTACTAGTTTTGAAGATCTATGGAGAAGATCGGGATGATAGTTGAGAGGATTTGAAGTAAAATCAGCCAAGGAATGGAAAGAATGAAACAAATGTCAACACTTGATCATATAGTATGAGTTTACGGCCCACATGGAGTTTACGGCTGTAAACTACAGTGTGGTGGCCGTGAACTCATGGTCAAGGTGTTTAAGGCCCGATCTTTGTACTATAGCTTCAGCAGATAACCCCAACACTTATCCATTAAGTGTACAAGGCTCAAAACGCTCAAACAGACTCCAAATTGTGCTAAATGATAGCATAAATGAGTTGAATTTCAATGAAGTGTTTGACTGTACAGGGTAGAAAATTTCGGGTTGTCACATCATCCCCCCGTTAGAGGGAATTTCGTCCCGAAATTAGAGTTTAGGTAAGGAAGTAGGTAATGAATAATCGAGCAAGGAGACGGGGATACTTTCTATTCGATTAATCCTCGCGCTCCCAAGTGAATTCAGGTACCCGCTTGGCGTTCCAGCGAACCTTCACTAATGGGATGCGGCTTTGCTTCGCCTGCTTGACCTCTTGGTCCATGGTCACTACGGTTCTTCCATGAAGTTAAGGCTCTTGTTGATCTCGATCTCGTCGAGTGGGATTACAAGAGTCTCGTCGGACAGACACTTTTTCAAGTTCAAGACATGGAAGGTAGAATGTACGTTACTGAGTTCGCGGGGTAGGTTGAGTCGTGGATGCTTCTATGCTGTTTGTTACTACGTGAGTAGATAAGTAGGTCATTTATAAGGAATATAACAAACTACTCCAAGTAAGGACGACATACCCTATTCATTAAGTTCATGAATACTAAGGGCGCATTGGTCTTATCCGAGAGGTATCACTACGGATTCGTAGTGTCCGTATTGTGTCTGGAAGGCTGTCCTCGGGACATCCTCCTCTAACACTCGTAACTGGTGATACTCGGATCTCAGATCCATCTTCGAAGGGTAATTCGTTCCTTGTGGCTGGTCAAACGATCCATCTATGCGAGGCAGAGGGTAATGATTCCTAATGGAAATCTTGTCGAGGTCTCTGTAGTCGATGTGCATACTAAAAAATCCGTCTTTCTTCTTGATGAACTAGACTGGACTTCCCCAAGGTGAGGAGCTCGGTCTTAATAAGCCATTGCTGAGCAGTTCGTGAAGTTTGACCGAACAGTTCTTGCATCTCTGTAGGTGCTAGAATGTAGGGCAAATAGGTTATAAGGGTATCATTTGATTGGATTCTAAGTTTGTTCGCATGTCGGTACGATCACTCGTAGTCTTGAGCAGTCTCCGTCCTGAAGTTCATATTTACAAGTCATATTTAATTCATCAATCACAGCTTCGTGTATACGAGTCGTATATAATTAAGATTGAAAAGGCAGTCAAGTAAATGATTCTTCTTTAAGCTCACATCCTGCAACACTCTAAAAATTTAAGCCAATTTAAACTTTTCAAAAACAATCCAGTTTCACAAAGTTATTACAAAAAGGTTTTCAATACAATTATCATCAGAGTCTTCCCAGAAACATATCATAAAACATAATCATGAGGAGCGGTACGATCACGCCTTTGCCTTGCCACGGTCTCCAGTAGAACCTGAAAACCATTAAACCACAATTGTAAGCCCGAAAGCTTAGTGAGATACCCCCAAAATACCAACCACATATACCATACACACATAACATGCCATATCATAACAGAACACAGAACAACCATGCACTTCGGGTCTACTGTGTGACTGGTCCGCCGCACCGGCCTTCAGTCCACCTGTCCACCCTCCGAGTCTAACCACATACATCGAGTCTACAATGTGATTCGTTCGCCTGTACCGGGCCTTCAATCCACCTGGTCCACTCTCTGAGTCTACAGTATGACTGGTCCGCCCACACTGGGCCTTCAGTCGGCCAGGTCCACTCTCCGAGCCTCGGCACGTCTGGTCCGCCATCTTGGGGCCTACAGCCTATCCGGACCGCTCGTTGGGCCTTCGGGATAACCGGTCCGCCCTGGGTATGTTGGCCTACAGCACAAAGTAGGTCCAGCCTCAACCCAACCCCAGTCCAACAACCATGTGCACATAAACATTCAATCATAAAGCATATCACATCCAATCAAACCGATCAAACAAATCACATAACATAACATCATCCTAACCAGGATACCGACCTAACCGGTCACTAGCATAGCATCATCCTACATACCAGGATTCCGACCCTAACCAGGTCTCTAACATATACCATCCTAACTACCAGGATGCAACATAGCAAAGCAATAACATACCAACGATACCCGGATCACAATCCGATAAAGGGCCGGCCTTGGTGCCGTAGACCCTGTTCATATAGTGAGGATAACTCACCTCGCAATTGCCAACTGAACAGATAAACCCAAGATGCTCCGACCACTGATATGATCTCCCACACTGGCCAACACCAAAACTCTGTACTCAAAACAAATGCCAATAATTACCAAAATGCCCCTGGAAATCTACTGGTCAACCCTTGGTTAAAGACAAAGTCAAAGTCAACCCCTGACTGACTCTACTCGCCGAGTCAACCCGATGACTCGCCGAGTCCCCATGCATAGAACTTCTCCAATCCGCGACTCAACTCGCTGAGTCACCCCGAGACTCGCCGAGTTCAACAACTCTGAGTCCTTTCACACTCGACTCACCGAGTCATCCCTTGACTCACTGATTCACAGCTCAACCAGAAGAAATTTGAACCTCACGACCAGACTCGCCGAGTCCAAGGCTATCTTCAACCTACTCGCCGAGTTGTTCATCCAACTCGCCGAGTTCCAGTCCATCTTCAAGCAACTCGCCGAGTACACCTTTGTAACTCCCCGAGGGCCTCTAGATCTGAAACCATACAGAGGCTTTCCAAGGCATGCAGATGCTCTAAACCATAGATCTACCCTTCTATAAGCCATCGATCACGTAAAGTGGCAAACTTTATGTGAATCCAAGTAGATCTAAGCATTTTACACTCTAGGGTTTGGGTTTGGGACAAAAGGGCTTCATCAACCATTCAAGAACAGGGACTTTAATGCTCTCTAGACCTCCTCCATTCCAGATTTGAGGTTGCAACCTCAGATCTAACTTCCAACTCACAAAACTACAAGCTATTATTTCCAAATGCTCCAAAGATGATGATTCTAGAGGAATAATAGCCCAAGAAACGAAATAATACCTCAAAAGAAAGCTCCAACAGAAGAGAATCCGAATCCTTGCAAAGCCCCTTGCTCCAAGCCTCTTAATTCTCCAAGATCTCTTCCAAAATCTCTTCTCCAAGGTTCAAAAGCTCTTAATCCACTCAAAAACGCATCTTAGGGTTTTCTAGACTTCAAGAGAGGGTAAAGAGGATGAGGAGAGGGTTTAATGTCCTTTAAATAGGGCTCATCCTCCGAAATTAGGGTTTTCTCCACTTAGCACCAACTCGCCGAGTCCATCCGATGACTCACCGAGTTGGCCACTTAACACACGACCAGAGTCGCGACCCTACTCATCGAGTCCACTCATGGACTCGCCGAGTTGCCCTCTCACACTTACACTTTTAGCCCTTCAACTCTACTCCTGATATTCCGGGATGTTACCATTCTCCCCCACTTAAATTAGGCTTCGCCCTCGAAGCCTACGACAACACAACTCCAGAACTACTCTCGCAATGCACCACCTGGCATTAACCAGACCAGGTTCCTCAAAACACAACCACTCTCAGATCCAAAACCCAATTTTCCTTCCCGCGGTGTTCTCACCACCGCTTCTAGCTGGCCACTGGCCTCGCCCTCTGATAACCACACTTACCAACTTATCAACTGAGTGTCATTCCATGATGCTTCACCCGTTCCAAATCACAACATTCACTCGACTCAACGAGTTAGAAATAACCATGAACCACCGGAATTCCTGGTCTGAGCCCAACTTTATCCATTCCATGCTAACAGGATGACACATCTTTCAGCCTCAAAGCAACTCCCATGAGTTTCTCCACCGCAATCTCATACCCATGTTGAACTGGCTCTAGCATCTTCGGGTTGGGAAAACCCGATACACTGACAACACCTCCAAACATCCCCCAAGATGAATTTCCACCATATACATAAATCCTTGATCGAAATCAAACTAGAAATCCAAGATACCATTCCTGCATTCCTTCCGAGCCTCATCAAACATTTAACCCGTATGTGATTCCATACCACAGTCGCAGACACACTACTCATCAACCATGATTGGAACACCCCAATCATAACTCTACACTACTGCTTCCACTTCCGTGAACTTACACTCCCTCTCGGAGCTACATTTCTTTCCCTTTCCCATTTACCAAGGAAATCCACCTGGCTGCCTTGACACTACCACACGTGCCACGGTGTTCGCCCAATACTACACCATTCTCTTATAGCATAATCGCTGTCCCATGAACCACACATGCTATGGATCCACTCGCAAAGACTCTCAAGTCCATGCTCTATCTTCACTCACCACAATCCATACCCGGGGCCTGACCTTCTGACGCTAACACGTCGCGACATACTCAATCCATATCCTCATACCGATCTCTCAACACAAGCAGAGTCTTTAGCATGACTGGACCGCCTTTCCAGGCCTTCAGCCCATCTGGACCACTATCGGAACCTTCAGCAGGTCTGGACCGCCCTCCAGGGCCTTCAGCCTGTCTGGACCATTCCCCGAGCCTTCGGCCTGACTGGTACGCCCACCGGCCTTCAGTCTATCCGGACCGCTCAACCAGCATCCAACATCCCGAATTATCCCTCCAGGAAAAACTCTCCCATGCATATTGTTCTAGCCCATTAGGGGTTCCGAACTCTATCTCCACCCTACGTACTCAATCCTGACCCGATCCCAGGCCTTCCACAATCAATCACCCTTGGTCTGTATCCCGCCCCGCATACCTGTCACTTACTCATATCAGCCTATACTCTTGGCTGATAGAACCACTGCTGAATCCCAAGCAGCTAAGCAACCTCTCATGCCCATCGATCTTTCGGAGAATTTTCCAATTCTCCTCCACTTAGAGCACTGACTAACAACCACCGGTCGCCATCACCGACCTCCCTCAACAACCCTACATAACACAAACACTTACACGCGAACTAATTCCCACTAGAACGAGCAACCTTCACAAAATCACATATCAACACAAATCATCTCGGCTCGAAAGAAGCCCGACCTTCCGCAACCACTCCTCAGACTGCAGATGATACCCGACATTCGGACTAAAAGCCAAATTCCCACTAATAACCCTCATGAACGATAACCAATGAAATTCCCAACACCAAACCCTTAACCATACCATAACCCGCAAGGAACAACAAATACAATACCAGAAATCAAACAACAAGACTAGCAGATAAACAATAATCCACAATAATCATAAGATAACAAGACATCAAGAAAGAAACATACCCGCATCTGCATCCGGCACTGCCCTGACCTCCTCGTCTGTAAGCTGAAAAGCACGACCCTGAGCCCTTGGGGGCTCCGCTCCACCCTGACCTCCGCCCGTGATCCTCAACGTGGCCGATGCTGGAGCCTGCACCGGTCCTGCAGCTAGCTGTGGACAGTTGACCCTCAAGTGTCCAACCTGATGACAATGATAACAAATCCTCAAATCCCGACCCGGGGTTGCCTGCCGACAATCCCTCGCGTAGTACCCCTCCTTTCCGCACTTGTGGCATGCACCATTGGACCTACAGACCTCGGTGTGACCCTTCCCACACTTCCCACAAGTGTGGCTGCTCTGATCTCCTAATCTAGAATCAACGGTCTTGGACCGTTTCGGTGCCGGTTGCGACTGCACTGAAGCCTGCCTCAGCTCTCGCAACTGCAACTCAATCTCCAACTCACGCCGCCTGGCGGCCTCCAGCAACTCCAACAAAGTCTCACACCTCTGCGTAGACACAAACTGCCTGATATCCCTCTTGAGCATACTCAGATATCAGGACATCTGAGCCTGCTCCGAAGCGAACTCAGGGCAAAACATCGCCCTTTCAGTGAACATCCTGGTGATCTCCGTCACCGACTCTGAATCCTGCTTCAGCTCCAGGAAATCCTGAGCCAACCTCTCTCTCTCAACCCGTAGAACATAACGAGTACTGAACATCTCCCTGAACTGATCCCAGGAAACCGCAGCTCTCTGCGCATCCAAATACGACCCCATGGTCAATCTCCACCAATCCTTCGCCCCGAGCCTTAACAGGTTCAGAGCACACCTCACCCTCTAATCAGCAGGGGACGAACACGTGAAGAAACACCCCTCCATGTCCGACAACTATCTCATAGCAACAATCAGGTCCTGAACCCCGTCGAAGGTAGGAGGCTTCGTATTATCGAAGTCCCGATACTGAAAACCCCGACCAGCTCCTCCCCCTGCTGCTGCTACAGCCGTTGTAGCCGCTGCGGCAGCCGTCTCTGTGAGGGCCGCATAGCGCTCATCAAAATACTCAACCATGGTGGCTTGATCGACCCAAACAGTTCTGGCAACTCAGCCCGGAACAACGCAGCAACCTCATCATGCAGGATCTCACGAATCCTAGCATCCAACTCGCCTGTGCTCATCTGACCAATAACCTCGGGCGGTACTGATCCGCCCTGACCGCCCTCTCCTGCTCCCGATCCCGATCCGGATCCACTCCCAGGATGCCTCGATATATCCATACTGAAAAACACTGCAAGATCTCAGATACTTCCCACTAACTCGGGAACCAACTCCCAATCCAACACTAGGGGTCATGGTTTCCCTGATACGCGTATGGGTCATGTGCTTTCAGTAGTACGGGCCCATACTACCTTCCACACCTACCCATATTTGTATTAAGTACTACCACCACACACTAGCGAAAAAACATGCATAACAAGCACTCAACCCTCACTCCTAGAGGAACACTGGAAATCTCCCACAAAGGAAACCCTAGGCTAACAGGCATCGTAAATCTGGCAACATTATCATGAAACCCTGAAGATCCCTAGCCTAGTACTAGCATGTTGTTCTATCAAAGCTCAAAACAAATATCATGTATGGTATTTTGGAATTACGTACTGGCTCTGGCTGATCGTACCTCCGCGTCCTCCTTTACTCATTTTGAAAACCATTTTAAATTCTCTTTTGAAAACCCTCCTCGATTTGAGACTGGATTCACACGAATGTTCCTCCAATTCAATCAAACCAAGGCTCTGATACCAACTTGTAACACTCTAAAAATTTTAGCCAATTTAAACTTTTCAAAAACACTCCGGTTTCACAAAGTTATTACAAAAAGGTTTTCAATACAATTATCATCAGAGTCTTCCCAGAAACATATCATAAAATATAATCATGAGGAGCGGTACGATCACGCCTTTGCCTTGCCACGGTCTCTAGAAGAACCTGAAAAACATTAAACCACAACTGTAAGCCCGAAAGCTTAGTGAGATACCCCCAAAATACCAACCACATATACCATACACGCATAACATGCCATATCATAACAGAACACGAAACAGCCATGCACTTCGGGTCTACTATGTGACTGGTCCGCCGCACCGGCCTTCAGTCCACCTGTCCACCCTCCAAGTCTAACCACATACATCGAGTCTACAGTGTGGTTGGTCCGCCCGCACCGGGCCTTCAATCCACCTGGTCCACTCTCTGAGTCTACAATATGACTGGTCCGCCCGCACTGGGCCTTCAGTCGGCCTGGTCCACTCACCGAGCCTCAGCACGTCTGGTCCGCCATCTTGGGGCCTACAGCCTATCCGGACCGCTCGCTGGGCCTTCGGGATAACCGGTCCGCCCTGGGTATGTTGGCCTACAGCACAAAGTAGGTCCTGCCTCAACCTAACCCCAGTCCAACAACCATGTGCACATAAACATTCAACATAAAGCATATCACATCCAATCAAACCGATCAAACAGATCACATAGCATAACATCATCCTAACCAGGATACCGACCTAACCGGTCACTAGCATAGGATCATCCTACATACCAGGATTCCGACCCTAACCAGGTCTCTAACATATACCCTCCTAACTATCAGGATGCAACATAGCAAAGCAATAACATACCAACGATACCCGTATCACAATCCGATAAAGGGCCGGCCTTGGTGCCGTAGACCTTGTTGATATAGTGAGGATAACTCACCTCGCAATTGCCGACTGAACAGATAAACCCAAGCTGCTCCGAACACTGATATGATCTCCTACACTGGCCAACACCAAAACTCTGTACTAAAAACAAATGCCAATAATTACCAAAATGCCCCTGGAAATCAACTGGTCAACCCTTGGTCAAAGACAAAGTCAAAGTCAACCCCTGACTGTCTCTACTCGCCGAGTCAACCCGATGACTCGCCGAGTCCCCATGCATATAACTTCTCCAATCCGCGACTTAACTCGCCGAGTCACCCGGAGACTCGCCGAGTCCAACAACTCTGAGTCCTTTCACACTCGACTCACCGAGTCATCCCTTGACTCACTGATTCACAGCTCAACCAGAAGAAATTTGAACCTCACGACCAGACTCGCCGAGTCCAAGAACAAACTCACTGAGTCCAAGGCTATCTTTAACCTACTCGCCGAGTTCTTCATCTAATTCGCCGAGTTCCAGTCCATCTTCAAGCAACTCGCCGAGTACACCTTTGTGACTCGCCGAGTGCCTCTAGATCTGAAACCATACAAAGGCTTTCCAAGCCATGCAGATACTCTAAACCATAGATCTACCCTTCTACAAGCCATCCATCACGTAAAGTGTCAAACTTTACGTGAATTCAAGTAGATCTAAGCATTTTACACTCTAGGGTTTGGGTTTGGGACAAAAGGGCTTCATCAACCATTCAAGAACAGGGACTTTAATGCTCTCTAGACCTCCTCCATTCTAGATCTGAGGTAGCAACCTCAGATCTAACTTCCAACTCACAAAACTACAAGCTATTCTTTCCAAATGCTCCAAAGATGATGATTCTAGAGGAATAACAGCCCAAGAAACGAAATAATACCTCAAAAGAAAGCTCCAACAGAAGAGAATCTGAATCCTTGCAAAGCCCCTTGCTCCAAGCCTCTTAATTCTCCAAGATCTCTTCCAAAATCTCTTCTCTAAGGCTCAAAAGCTCTTAATCCACTCAAAAACGCGTCTTAGGGTTTTCTGGACTTCAAGAGAGGGTATAGAGGCTGAGGAGAGGGTTTAATGTCCTTTAAATAGGGCTCATCCTCCGAAATTAGGGTTTTCTCCACTCAGCACCAACTCGCCGAGTCAAGCCGACGACTCGCCGAGTTGGCCACTTAACACGCGACCATAGTCGCGACCCTACTCGTCGAGTCCACTCATGGACTCACCGAGTTGCCCTCTCACACTTACACTTTTAGCCCTTCAACTCTACTCCTGATATTTCGGGATGTTACAAATCCAAACAAGGAAAAGAAGTTAAAGTGGAATCATCAATTCTAAACCTATAGAACCTTGATTATATACCACCCTTGCGTATACATTCCCTCGCGATAGATTGACCGTATGGGTCTTCGGATTGAACTTGACGTACTATACGAATGGTACTCCGGGGAGGTTTCTTCGGGAAGGTTATGAAATATAGGATATCCCACACATGAGTATCTCGGAGATCTGGAATGACGGCTTTGCTAGAAAGGTGATTACGGAGAAAGAGATGTGTGCACGAAACTGGTATTGTGAGGATCGAATTGACCCAAGTTGTATGATAATATCGGACTACTCGAAATAAGAGGCATTAGACTTAGATCATAAACGATGTTACAAACAGCACAATAGTGCAACTTCAAACAAAGTTTTAGTACTTTAGATTAACTACAAGACTACTGCTGCGAACAAGGTATACTACAAAAAGCAAGTGTACGCAGCACGTGGACCCCTTGACTGGCGGAATCTCACAAAATATAAGACTCTAGTTGCACTAGTGTTTAATAGTTTATAAGTCTATTAAAACGAAACACCCTAATATATCAACGTGGGTTCGGAGCAGTCTCTCCTGCAATAGTGATCCTTAGTATCTTCCCGTCTGCGCCAGAGTTCTTTGTTATTGGACAATCCTTCTCCAGGTGTCCTATCTCACCGCATTGGTGACATATCTGGCTTGAACCAGCATCGGTGGTGGAAGTGATGTATCGGGTCGGAGTTATGTGGACGCGGGCACTTTCGTTTTTCTTCCTTTTTGGACAATTCCTTTTATAGTGTCCAGTCTCAACACAATTATAGCAACCCTGGCTGGCTCCGGTGGTGGAGGTGGTTCCACAGAAACGAGCAATGTGCCCCATTTTGTTGCAATTTATACATTGCAATACCGGGCAGGCTCCATTATGATGATAGTTACACTTGTTACACTTCGGGAGTGTTCCCTCATATTGCTTGCGTTCCTTTTGGGCTCGACGCTTTCTTTTCTTAAACTCTGAGTTGTGGCTTTGGGTGTTTGCGACTGTTATTATTTGTTGATTTCTCGGATCGGTACAACGATCGGAATTGTCAACCCATTTTCCAGTCTTATTCGCGTTGCCAGAGCTGAGGTTTGCAAGGACAACTGTCACGGCAACTGTTACTGCAGCTTGGAATGTAGCGGCATCGATATGAAGGATAGGGGTTTCGTTGTTCAGCTGACTATTTCTGGATGACGACATGATTCTGTTATACAAAAGAAAAAGGAGTTCGTGAGTGATTATGTTTGAGCCTAGATGTATTTCGATCATTCATGTAAAGAGTAGAAGTATGTTCTCGAGGATTTGACCTACATCCCTATGATGCAGTCCTAGTACAGAGTAGAAGTAAGTTCATAGAATGGTCACAAGACGTTTGCCGTCCAAACTAGGGTACCATTGGTTGGTGGATACATGATCCAACCTTTGAAAAAGAATTGGAAATGATCCCGGAGCTAAATTACCATAGTCCAATAACTTGACTAGAGTGAGTTTCAGATAGACTCCAACGATAGTATGATGAAAGTATTTGAACAAAGAGTGACACAGAAACTAGCCGACTGTCAATATCATTGATATTCATGATGTAATAAGTTTGGGAAAATTGACCTTGTAGTGGGTCTTACATTATATCCGGAGTAGAAAAGTTTTTGACAGCAGAAGGCCTAACTAAAAGTACTTACAGTACAAGATAGTTACATAGAAAAGTGCTACATAGGACATAGAAAGGAAAACGATTCCTTAAAACAAGGAAGGAAAGTAAAGCATCTCCTACTGGTGATAGTCATCCCTATGGTGAACCCTTAGTTCAGCCAGTTGACGTTCCGTATCAAGCAGGTATCTTTCGTACACCCTCTGGCATACTCGGAGCCCTATGACTTCGACTCGAGTTTTAGATAGTGCTTGCAGCAGGGTCTCATGGTCTATCTCAGATCTCTCACGAGTGTTTTCAAGGCGATTGGTGCGGATGGTATGCAGTCTTGCATTGGCATCAACCTCTGCGATACGATGGAGAGCCGTCCTGCCCTGAATTTCATTTCGGGCAACTCTACGGGCCAGGATTGGCAGAACTCTGTCTGCTGAGCCCCCTTCACTTAAGTTGTAGAAGCTTCGGTCTTCATTAAACGTCATAGGTTGATCTTGCTCTTCGCTCCATGTTCCCAAGCATTCTACCTAAGGAGGCGTCGGGCCATGAAAAGCCGGACGAGGGGTAGGAATTGGGTTGGGAGCCACCGGGGGTAGGTTCTTAACTTCGGGCTCGGAGTTAGAATCGTCCGAAAAGCCTTCAGCACGGTGATCATCAAAAGGGATTGGATGATCATCCTCTGGCTCTTCTCCAAACCATCCAGCATTGCCTTCATTCGGGAAGTACGGGTCGCCGTGGGGATGGAGTCCAGCCATGTTATCTACGCGAGAATTAGGGTAAGGAAATAATTTTTAGACGAACCAACTAGATAATCATAAGATAATCTTCATTAGTTACTTCACTATTTGTAAAGCGCATACCAGTTATATGTAATTAAAACAGGATAGGCCTTCGAATAAGTGACCTTAACTTCATATTCACAAGGAACAGGGGTAAAGCAAAAATTCACGGATTCTAAGTCTATGTTATCCTAGTTACATATAACCTTAGTGTATCCATTTAGCAACTATTGACCTCCTAATGAAGATCTTTTTAGTTCTCAACTAAGTAATTATAGTGACACAAGATACTCCTAATGTCTTCATTGTAGTAGTGTTGGTAAGTTTTTAGACTTGTTGCCATATCACAACCATTCTTGGGCATATGCTAATCACTCCTCGGATCAGCATAGTTGATCAGGCTATGCCACTCCCAGGACTGACCATACATCCCCGAGCTTTCTTGTGATATTCAACAATCGTAATACTTTTGTTTTTTTCATTGTGACAGTAATTTTAGTATGAATGCAGGCATGTATACTTAGTTAAATATTTTATTATTTAAAAGTATAAACTATTGGTCAGAGTTATTTTTAAGCCCATTGTATTTATAGTCTGTATATATTTTATGGGTTGATATACTCAATTCACTATAAACAATGCTCTGATACCAATCTCTCACATCCCAAAACCAAGAACGGTGGAAACATTCTGGGGCGGAGGACGTTATGTATAATATCATCACAATGCAAAGTAGTAAACAAGCAACAACATCGTCCATTGCATTAATAGTAAAGTTTTAATACATGTGTGTTCTGTGGTTTATAAGACACCAAAATATGAATCAAAATAAAAGATGAGTCTTGTATGTGCTCCATCTTCTCAAAAGCAAGCATCGGTACCTGTCTACTGATGACCTGAGAATACAAGTTATTTTGAAAGCGTAGATGAGCATTTGAGCTGGTGAATTCATAAGTATTTTAGCGTCTTTGATTTGTAAAACTGTAAAGAAAAGACTTGTAAATGTTTGATGAAAAAGTTCGTATAAGTATGAAAACCCTAGAAAATCTCATATTTCCTACTAGTATAAAATGTAGTCTTCTACCAAGACCCAACAGTGTTGGAGGTTTGTTTCTCCGTATGAATGAAGGTTTTTCCCCATGTACAACTATTATTATCAAAATATAGTCTACCTCGTCGTTTATGTGAATGTGTCACAAGATAAAAGTAAAAGGGAATATTATATAATCATTGAAATCATTTATGTGAATGTGTCACAAAATAAAGGTAAATAAGAAATCGTATCCATTTGTCTAGGATAAACACGACATAGTAACTCGCCGAATAGTACAACCGTAGACATCCATCGATGTGCATTTTCCCACTGTAGCTAACAGCCGGGTGTAGAATGGTAAGTCTCGTATAGTATGTAGAAGTATCTCTTCATATAGTATGTAATAATATCTCTTCATATAGTATGTAGTATATTTGTATAGACTCATGAATGAACTGACTCTTGTGTGATTCCTTGTACTAGGAATTGTAAGTAGTATCTCCTAACTATACCTATTATAGTTACTAGTAATGTACGTGTATAACCGAAAGTATGTCTTTGCTACCCAAAGGTACTTAATTGACTGATAGAACTTTTATGTCTATATATGTATACATAATATATGACTAATAGTTAGACGACATTCGGACAAATAACCGATACCCTAGGGCCACATCCAAACAAGGAAAAGGAATTAAAGCGAGCTAGCAGTCCTAAGTCCTTTAAACATTACTTATATAACTATACATATATAGGCATGTATTTGACAATATAAAAGTTTAAAAGAAGTTTTGTAAAACATTTGAAGAGTTTAATAATAAAAATTGATGACTTGATGTCAGTTTATTGAATGATTTAAAAAGCAGTTTGTTTGATATAAACAATTTAAAGTATAAGAAATCTTTTGTCTGAAATACTATTTGAAATACGTGAAAACCTTTGTTTGAAACACAGTTGTAACAGAGTTTGAAAGGAAATATACAGTATGTAAGACAGTTTGATAAAGAGTTTAACGTGTAACAACGTTTGAGAAAATCATTTTAGAAGTAGTATGCTTGGTAAACAACTAAAAGCGTAGTAAATCCATTTGTATACTAGTTATTAATCACATGTGATTGATGTAATAACTAGTATGATTCAACTTGCATCCCCCCCCCCATAAAAGTATTTAAAAACATTTAAAAGGTTAACTAAGGGGTATGAACTCACTTGTAGTGAGTGGATCGTATGGAAGTGTCGGACAAGTTCTAGGTGTCAAGAGAAGACTTGAACACACACAATGATCCTAAATAACATATAATAACACATATATGTATCCGATTAGTCATTTAACGACTAATTAACTAAGTTAACACACCCTAGGACATGAAAACGTTTTGATTTAAGTGCTAGGAGGCCATTGGGTTGCAACAAAGGAGTGTAAGGCATTGCTATTAAGTTTATGGCCCAAGGACCACACTTAATGGAGTTTACAGCCCAGCGGAGTTTACTCTTGGCCGTAAACTCTCTAAAGGGTCATCTTTAGAGGCTTAAAGGTATGGAGTCTCAAGTGTTTAAGTGTTCCATGGTTAAACAAGGGTCTATATGAATTTAAGGTCCAAGAATTGACCTTAACATGAGTTTACGGCCTAGGGACCATTCCTCTATGAATTTATGGCCGTAAACTCATGGTATTGAGTACCAACTCAAAGTTTAATGTCCCTAGTTCATTGGTGGAAGGTTCTAATCCATGTTCTAAGCATAAGGAAGGAATTTAGGGCTTCAATGCACCCTTAAAGGGAGTTTACGGCCTTAGGAGATCCTTGGCCGTAAACTCTCATCCAACCCTTAATTCATGATGATTCTAAGGCCTAAACATGTTTAATCTAGTACATAACAAGTTAGAACTAGAGTACTTACGATATAGGAGCTTGAAATGGTCGGTTTTGGCCAAGAACACTAGTGTGTGTTCTTGGTGAAACTTGAAGATCTATGAAAACATGATTTTCATGGATGAAATCATGAGAGAATGCTAGGTTAAGAGGTGTATCAACAAGTCAAGGAAGAATACTTACTAGTTTTGAAGATCTTGGGAGAAGATCGGTATGATAGTTGAGAGGATTTGAAGTAAAATCAGCCAAGGAATGGAAAGAATGAAACAAATGGCCAACCCTTGATCATATAGTGTGAGTTTACGGCCCACATGGAGTTTACGGCTATAAACTCCAGTGTGGTGGCCATGAACTCATGGTCAAGGTGTTTAAGGCCCGATCTTTGTACTATAGCTTCAGCAGATAACCCCAACACTTATCCCTTAAGTGTACAAGGCTTAAAATGCTCAAACAGACTCCAAATTGTGCTAAATGATAGCATAAATGAGTTTGACTTTCAATGAAGTGTTTGACTGTACAGGGTAGAAAATTTCGGGTTGTCACAATCAGGTCCCATATGCTGGGTGTACGCTGCTGCCGTGGACTTTAACTTTGTTGACTTTCGTTGAAAGTTGACTTTTGACCAAGTTTGACTTTTGGTCAAACTTAAGGGTTTTGGACTGTTAATTAAGGTTTTACTTGGTTTTGGTAATTAGCATATTCGTGGGAGAATGCGGCACAAATGGGAAACACGACTCAGTTTTTTCGGTTTCTTCATTTTAGGTGATTTTTGTGTCATTATATTCGTGAGTCGAAGGCACCAATGCCGGCCCACTAGTTTTGCTTATATTTTAGTAGAAAGATGTCATTGGTACTATATATAGTCATGTAGCATAGATTGAGGACTCGTGATCTATGCTTTCTTGCCTGTTCCTCGTTTGGTTGTGGCTCTAGAATATGACACCTGTCCAAGTGTCTATTACACCTTTGAGTATATACGGTCATGTATTCCTTGGATTGTTGGTACTTAGTATGTTACTATTATGTAGTGATATGTTAGATCTGTATCCTGGTATATAAGATGTTGCTATGATGTAGTGATCTTTTAGATCTATATCCCGGTATATAGGATGTTGCTATGTTGTAGTGATATGTTAGATTTGTATCTTGGTATATAGGATGTTGCTATGTTGTGTTGATCTATTAGATCTGTGTGTCTATCTATACTTACTTGTTATCATCTAGTGGAGTTCCCTAGGAACTGTATGTAGTCATGTAGGATACCCTAAGAACTCTTGATCTAGGCTTTCTTTCCTGTTCCTCGTTTGGTTGTGGCTCTAGAGTAGGATTATCTGTTCAGCTGGCTATCTCATCTCTGGGTACTTACGGTTACCCATTTCATGGAGGTTAGATGGTAGCGGGATTGTGTGTTGTAAGAGGACTAGTAGGCGGTAGTGAGCTGTATGATTGCTTTTTTCATGTATTATGTGCATACTTGATCCTGATTGTTTATATGTTAACATATGGTAGTATTAGGTTGAGGTGGTCTTGCTTTGTGCTATAGGCCAAGATACCTGATGCGGTTCGGCTGTAAGCCATAGGCACAGAGGCTCAGGAAGAGCAGTTGAGTCGAGACGGCAGGGTAACAAACCCTGGGTATTCAAGTCTGATGGCTGATTAGACCTGTTGCATGTTAGCATTCCACTCCAAGGACTAATTGGGACTGGGTATTCCAACCGGGAGGTTGTGGGTCATTATGCACACTTTTATGTGTATCATATGGTGTATTTTGGGGGAAACTCACTAAGCTTTATGATTACCCAGTTGTTTATTGTTTCAGGTATCATCAATGGCTATGGGAAGACGAATGTGGGACTGTACACACTCATCAGTAGCATTGAGGATTTCACATTCATTATAATACCTTGATTTTTAATAATTGTAATTAGTAACAAATGGTTTATAATTGGGAAGTTTTACTTTAAATAAAATGAAAAGTTTTTGGTCGTGAAAAAGGGATGTTATAGTGAAAGCAGTTGGTTAATGCACAGAGAGGTCAGAAGGGCTACACAAATAAGAGATGATTGGATTTGGAGTTTAGATAAGGAACTTCGTTCTGTTGAAGGTTTCACCATGGAAAGGGTTGATTCGGTTTCTTAAGAGGGGAAAGTTAGGGCCTTGACATATAGTTATGTACAAGATCATTGATCGAGTGGGGAATGTAGGGTATCGCTAAGAGTTTCCAGATGAATTGAGTTTGATCCCCAACACTTCCGTATGTCTCAGCTTTTGGTTACTATCCGTGGTAGAAAAACAAATATTCTACAAAACAAGGAGATTGGGTTAGTTAATGTTCAGCGGCAACATCAGAACCTTGAATGGACTTTGGAGCTGGAGGCGAAGATGCAAGCACATTATCCGGAGTTATTCGTTAGCAGAGACTTTAAGGACGGAGTCTGATTCAAATAATAATAATAATAGTAATAATAATAATAATAATAATAATAAATAGAAGGATAACCCAAAATAAAAGAATAATTTGTTCGAGGAGATAAAGGGTGTCATTTAGAACTAGTATGGCAAGGTTACTGATCTTACGAGCTAAATTGGATTAGCTAGAAACCTTGTATTGTAAGACATTCTATTTTTAGGGGTTATTTTGTCTTTATGGAAAAGATAGGGATTAAATGTGGAAATTTCAAATTTGAAGCATGGGTTTGACAGGAACTTGGATTGATTACGATTCTTGCTCCCCAAGCCTAACCTCACACATTTTTACATATGCAAATAAACACTTAACAAGCTTTAAAAGCCCAAATTAGTTTTGTATGTGTGTGCGCATTTTAGGTGTGCGGCGCAAAAGAACTAAAAACTGAGAAAAGGAGCAACGATCGGATAAGGGAAGAAGCGTTAGGGTGGTTGTTGTCGGTATTGAGGGTGGTGCAAGGGCATTGGCCGGAGGTGTGGTCACTCATTTTTGTAAATAAATATTCGAGCTTATCATCAAGTAAGATTGATATGTAATCAACGTAAGGAGCATCTTGCACTTTAGAAATCTTCGTAATACGTTGATTTATATCAAAATTACAAGCGTTCACCAAAACAACATCATCATCCTTCTTTGCAATATCCTCTTTCATAATATGAATCTCCTGCTTAAGTAACTCTTTCACATTTGTTCTTTCAGTTTGAGCAACCATTTGAGCTTTAGAATCAAAATTTTGAGCTAAATCGTGAATGGTATAGGTGATATCTACATGAAATGTATTGTCATTAAATAAAAGTCTTCTAAGCTCTTTGATTTCATTCAGAGCCACATCCATCTTCTTTGTATGATCCAACAATAGCTTCTCATTTTTCGAAACTAGCTTGACATTTTTGGAAAGTAATCGTTTGATCGTGGCTTCATGATGAGAGATTATTTTGGTAAAGGCTGAAGAATAAAAAGATTCACCATAACGGGCCAACAAATTCAAATTTCGATTCAAGGGCTTACATTCTTTCCTAGTCAAAGGAAAATAATTCTTCTTCTGATTAGAGTCACTTTCATCATCCAACAAAGAAGGTGCCATGAAGGAGCAACGATTTCCACAAAAGAATCGTTATCAATGGAATTATGGAAATCATCATTATCCAAAAATGCATAGGTTCTAAACAAACTGTCATCATTTTCTTCAAAAGGGTTTGCTATAAGAGTTGTGCAATCGGAGGATCAAAAATCAGAGTGATAATAATAAAAGAAGTTGTAGTTGCGACCCAAGATGTAATAGAAGATGTTAATAACGGTGTGGTTTGAGATAAAGAAATGATAATAGGTTGAGTTGTAAAATTGATAACATGAGATTGAGATAGGTTAACAACTAGATTTTCGAGAGGTATTTGAAAAATGTATTTTTGTAATTATGGAATAACAGGAGAAGTGATACTGGTTGAGATAAAAGATACCTTCGAATTCTTAGATGAATTTGCAGTATCCTCTTCAAAATTAACATCATCTACTCGAATATCACTATGAGTAGCTTCGTCATCCGCCTCCTCATTAACAAGAGTTATCGATGGCTTCCCCTTCATCTCAAGTTTCTTTGTTTCTTAGGATTCAGAACAAAAACCTCTTCCATAAATTCTGCCTTTCGCTTTGTTCCAGCACCCATTAAGTAAAGATTGGAATATGTAAACACGATTGTTTTAATCAAAATAACTCTTTGATTATATGAGAAACTCTCTCAAAACTCACGGTATTACAATGTTTTCCAATAATCATAACTCGACCTGAAACCATGTGTATATATACTCCTAACTACCGACTTGTAATTAGATTACAATTAGGAAACTAGAAACCTACTTGTTTATGATTTCCTAAAAACTAGGTTGCTATTACTTGGTCTCCAAGTCCTACTCGACTTAGGATTCCAACAATCACCCTAGAATCTCTAAGTCCTTCTAGAGAATTCTTCAACCCGATCCGTATTTAGAACATGGATTCGTCACTATCGTCACGTTTCGAAAAATCACCTTCTCGTAATTTTTGGAGTCATTCCGGACATTCAGACGCAAAGTGACCTGGTTTGTCACACCGAAAACAAATCACCTTAGATCGGTCTTTTTCCCTATTTTTCCTATTTTTGTCGTGACAACAATTACATTTTTTGCAATTGTTGGAATTGGATTGAATTAAATCGGAATTGGACTGTTTATTGGACCGATTACTTTGAGAAACAATATTATTTCTTTTGGGCCCGCCTAACCCACATGACCCTCCAGATCCGGATCTATTTGACCCGTTAGTCCCATTAAACTCATCTGATCCTTTCCACTTTCCCTTCGTTATCGACGAGTTACCCCCACCAGCTGACGAGCCTCCTACTTCAGACGTCGATTTCACAAATAGCACCTTCGACTGATCTGCCTCGCTAATATCTTCTTCCCTTATTCTTTCTTCGTATGCCTTTAATCGACCGACTACATCTTCGAATCCGACTGATTTCAGATCGAGCACCTGTTCCAAAGAGGCGACGATGTGTATAAACTTCGAATGAGGCAAGGTTTTGAGGAACTTCTTCACTAATTTCGATTCGTCAATAACATCTCCTAAAGCTGCTGATTTCGAGGCTATACCGGACAGCTTTCTAGCATATGTGTCGATGGTTTCCGACTCCATCATCTTTAGCCGATTGAATTCGACGTTTAGGGTTTGCAATCGGGCCTGTTTCACCCTATCAGCTCCTACATAATGAGCCTTGATCGATTCCCGTAGAACCTTTGAAGAATCGACATCACCAATTTGCATTATCAAGCTTTCTGGAATTGCCTGATAAAGCAGCCCCATAGCAAGGTAATCTTTCTCCTCGTTTTTCTCTGTTCCTGGATCGATCACTGTCCAAGCCTTGTGAATCTTTAATACCACTTTCATTCTCATTGACCATACAATGTAATTCGCTAAGTTCAGCATAGGACACGCTACAGAGGTTGACCCAATTTCTTTTACTCTCACCGGAGCTTCTCCTTCTCCCCCTTTATCTGTCATGTTGACCTGACTCGTCAACAGGTAAGAATTGATCTCACAGTTTCTTTTTTCTTGGCTCTGATACCAATTAAAGATTGGAATATGTAAACACGATTGTTTTAATCAAAATAACTCTTTGATTATATGAGAAACTCTCTCAAAACTCACGATATTACAATGTTTTCCAATAATCATAACCCGACCTAAAACCATGTGTATATATACTCCTAACTACCGACTTGTAATTAGATTACAATTAGGAAACTAGAAACCTACTTGTTTATGATTTCCTAAAAACTAGGTTGCTATTACTTGGTCTCCAAGTCCTACTCGACTTAGGATTCCAACATTCAGCAGGAAATAATACCATCATTGAAAACTAATTGAAGTTCCGAAGGAATTTCCCTTGGTACTATCGTCCGAATAAGAGATGACTTGTAAGTAGAAATGATAGCATTATCGGAAGAAACACAATCTAACATAACATTAGGAATCAAACCAATGCATGGAAGGTTAATATCCATTTGAAACACCAAATTAAAAAACATTAAGTTTATGAATCTCATCCATGGCACAATCTTTCATCTATGGACATCTATAATGATCCCTTGCATTCTTCACCACAATCGACCAATATTGAGCACACGAAATGTTCGTATCTTTAATAGAAGATGATGGACTAGCATAGAATTAAGCCCAAAGGA
Source organism: Lactuca sativa (assembly GCF_002870075.4). Lineage (NCBI taxonomy): Eukaryota > Viridiplantae > Streptophyta > Magnoliopsida > Asterales > Asteraceae > Lactuca > Lactuca sativa. The sequence continues at coordinate 134,361,128 of NC_056625.2, read as the reverse complement.
CTTGTTCCAAATAAAAATTTATAATCTGTATACACTCTATACGTCAATGATAAGAACAACGTACTTGCATTATCGGAACTAGTAGCACATTCAAAAAAAAAAACCTTGAAGAAGATTATGAGCATAGCATTCCAAGGAATTGGCAAACGAGTGTTCTTAAACCTTGAAACTTGAGGAAGAACATGATTGTACCCTATTTAGTGAAGAACATGGAGCATTGGCTTGACGTAAGAAGATATGGGCTGTAGAGTGAATCATTAGTAGGGAGACCAACAAGTTTGTAGAAATTCAATCGTGAAGTTGCAGGTTTATGACCATGAACTTCAAAACTGAGTGTATCTTTGTCTTTGTTGTAACTCGCATTTGAATAAGCCAAGATCAAAGTAGACATCAGAACTTCTTCATATTGGATTAGGCCTTTCATCAATATAGATGCGTTCAAACACTCGATCATTGGTGAAACATGAGTGGGATATTTGGAAGAATCCATATCAGCGTTGAGATTTTGATTGTGCTTGATGATCAGAGAGATCGGGGATGCATAATGATCCATAAATAAATTGTTTTCTGCAGCAACTATCATTTATGAATGCTTGATGAACAGGAAGAACAGTTTGAGGATTCAAAGGATCTTTAGGAATGCTTGAAAGGATTTGGAGAGAGTGTAAAAAGGTAAGATGTAAAAGTAACTAATTAATTATATTTGTAAAAGAACGCTAAATAATTACTTTTTGAATTTGAAAATCCCTTGTATAAGTGGAGAGCTAAACCGCCAAACCAAGCAATAACTGTTCAGCCAATCACGACAAAGATCTTCCTACACATCATCGTTGATAACAACATTCATCATAAATGTTAAAGAAAACCAATCAAACCAAGATAGCTCATTCACCATGTAATAATAACTTACCACTTGTCATTCACCTTCTTTGGAGTATTAATTGGAACAACTTTTCGTAATCTTGAACAAGATGTCATCATCAGATTGTTATATGCCATCCAAACATTAACAACTTTCAGAACTAGAACAAGGTATATTTTGGTGTCTCTCATAAACCATGTTAAAAAATGGTAGAGATCGTAAACATAGAGTTGTAAAACCTATATTTCAATTTGGAATTAACTTGAAACATTGATGGTTTTAGTGAAAATATGTTGGAAGATATGTGTCAAAGAAAAGAAGTAATGAAGATTATTTATGTGAAAATTTATGTTATGAAAGCATTTGGATCCCGAGCAAATATCTATCCCTTCAGCATGAAAAGTAGATCCTAAAGTGTTAATGTGGGTTCCCATTAAATTACAATCGTAAACTTATTAAGAAGTTACAAAGGGTTTCATTCCAAAGCTTATGAAAAAAGGATTTGTTTGTTTTCAAACATATATACATCTAAAAAAAGGAGTAGTGATATGCATAAAAATCCTTAAATGACCAGTGTGATCATCTTCAAGTATATTTATATGAGTAACTAAAAGAGTCCAATGCACCCATGCTATAAGAATGATGACCAATTAGAAATCTCATAATCTCGAATATGAGTAGAGATGGATGGCTCTTTAGTCTCTATTGATATGGGCCTATTGGGAAGAAACTTGTAACATCCCAAATTACAGAATAAATTTTTCAATTTTAAAATAGAATGAAAACACATTTTTATAGAGTTACGTTCAAGTCAAACCAGTTGTTCATAAGCAATAATTCAAAATCGAAGTTATAAGGAAGACAATACGGAATCTTGAATCATAAAATTATTGATGTGTGTGTATAGTCCCGCCCTCACAAGTCGATAAGTATTTGAAAAACATTTAATCCATAACTGTAAGCACAAAGCTTAGTGAGTTCCCCAAAATATCACATACAACATATCATAATAATCATCTATGAGTTATCAACAACCCTGAGACTATCAGCATTCCAATGGGCTCACATCAATACTAAGGGTAATCAAAAACCTTGTGGACTATCAATAGTCCTAGAGTTATCACAAACTCAAATACATATATAACAACAATCAGCAAATAAGACCCAACTGATATGGCATACACACACTGTGATATATGTAATATAGTAAGAAGACTCGCTTGGAAAAAGAGCTGAAATCCACAACTCAAAGTCTCATAAAATCAACTACATGAACCTCCTAAACCAATCACAAGCTAAACCTTAGACTATAGCTCAATACCTCTCAAAGTTCGACCAAAATTTAAACTAGTTAAAAGTTAACAGTCAAAGTCAGCCCCGGCTAACCTCCACGTCGTGGACACCCATAGGCCACGTCGTGGCTGCTACACAACCAAACAGTCATGGTCACACCACCCTCAACGTCGTGGCAAGCAACATGTCATGTCGTGGGAATTGGTCCCAAAAACTTAATAGCTTAAGCACTTAACCCTTAAACCAAACTTCCAACTATTCATATCTAGTACCTAATAGCTTTATAATGGATAAAGTTTCCAACTTTATCCTTTAGGATGGTCCAAACAACTCACAGGGACCAAGAATGCATCTTTCTCACATAATCCATTAAGTCCCAGTCTCCTACCCTCATATAAGTATAAACATGATGTTTAGATGTATAAAGTTTCAAACTATATCCATAATGATTCCTCAAACTATCAATATCTAAACTTTAATACATCAAAATGACCTAAAGGACCAAGATAACTTGCATGGCTTAAAGGGAAGGAAAAAGATCATAACTTATCTATTCCATTAGGTCCAAGAATCATTCCAAAATGATAAAAAGATGTTGGAGTCACTCAACTCCAAAATCACCCATAAAAATGGACCAACGTGCCAAAAACCACAAATGACAAGATCTAAAGAACTAAAGAGAAATATATGAACTTTATACTCACAAATGTGGTAACATCCCAAAAATCCAACCTTAATTTTTTTTATTAGAGTATATGTTTTACCAAAAGGTTTTATTCATAAACATTAGTAAAATATAAAGTTGTCTTTTCATGTCATATGAATACAAACATAATGAAGTTGTAGAATCCATGTCATGTTTTGAAAACCATAATGTGATAAAGAACATGTAGCAGATGCCATGCCGCTCCAAGAATTTCCAGACATCCCAATCATGTCAGCTCCCTGCCCAATAAACCTGAAGGACCTGTAACTAAAAATATAAAGTAGCAATTTTAAGCCTAAGTATTAGTGAGTAATCACAACACTCACCTATTATACATATCATATGCAATACATATAACACATATAAACATCAAGTAATAAATCACATACTACTTACATTCTATCACATATAACTAAACACATACGAATGCTAGCATTCTAATCACTGGTCACAACTAGAACTTCCTTCCGAGAGGCTATTCTCTAGTTGTCCTACATGGACCACCTAACCACACTGGGACCTTCAACGATCGACCAACTACCCACATTAGGACCTTCTGTGGCGTAACATACACATATAACATCACGTAGTCTATATAATAAGTAAGTTCATGAGAACTCACTTGAAGCAGCAAAACACATGATAAAACCACTGAAGTGGCTAAGATGGATTTTCAACTCTCTAAACACCTAATAACCATACTAATAGTCTTTACTGAACTCATATCGTAATCATTACTTATTAATATCTTATAGTATACTTTTTATCCTCTTTTCTTATCGCAAATAAAATACTATAAATGTCCTTATTGTTTTAACCATACAATATTACAAATATGGACCTCATAATCCATTCAACTTATTAATACATATAATTCATATTTAGTTCATAATTCAAGTTTTCTTAATAACTAATAGTGAACCCATGCTTCGCATGGGGTTGAATAGGGTAGAGGGCTTTGTTGGTCTTTGTTTTATTTGATGTACACATTGTTTTTTGCATTCCATATGTTTAGGGACACAAGTTTTTTAGGGCATATAAAAGCATCTCGGGTAATCAACTATAAATTGCAGTACATCATTCTAAAATCTACTTTAAGAACTCATCAACACACTCCACAAGGTATCAAAAAACCCTTTACATGAACCAAAAAGAAATAAAACAATTTCAAACTTAAATGAAAAAAACACATCTCTCATCACCCTATATTGTGTGCTAACACCTCCTCATATATGAAAATTCTTAATTTACTCTTCTCCAGAAGTTGTTTAAATACAAATGAAAAAAAGATTCACACAAATGTCTAGCAAGAAAAGGGTGTTGTAATGCATCTTTAGCTGCTCAAAAGATAAGTTTTGATTAGTTTTTTTTAAAGTAGATGAAGGTTGAGATATGGTGTTACTTGTGATTCATTTAGTTGGATCCAATGTCATCCTAAATTCTTGATCCCATACCTTTTTCTTCATCCTTTTTGGCTTTGGTCCTTATTTTTTACCCCAACCGAAAAGCATATATAAAATTTGTTGGTTACCTGTTTTCAAGTCAAGAACAAGAATTGAAGAAAAGCTAGAAACATTTGATGGCTATAGATGAAAAGAAAACATGAAAAATTGTGATTCAACAGATAGAAGTGAAGGACTTGCCAAACCTAGAATCTGGAAGAGATGATGAAAGGAGAAAGAAGAAGTTGTGGTTTGTATGTCTCCAATCCACTTATAAACCTCCCTAAACTTATCATCAGTTTTGTGATGTCTTTACCCTTTACTCCAGAAAAGAGAAATTCAATTCTATATTTATCTACATCAACTCCAACTACAAATCACAGTTCATTCTTGATTCCTGCTTTTGTTCAATTAAAGAAAATATTCTCCATGATACCCTTCACGACCCCATCACAACCTTGTACCCAAGTGAAAGCAAGTTCCTTTCTTCAATAGTTAATCCAACATCCAACTTTGCTACCTTATTCACAACATCCACCATTTCTGTATCAAATCCATTCATAAGAATAGATGTAAGAAAAAAGGTATAAATGCATTCCCTTTATGACTATTGTGTTCATATTTCCAGCGGATTTAAGAACACATCTACAATCACAATTTGTTGGGATCATCAAAGTATTCGAACATATTTAAAAACAGTAATATGACCCGTCGGGGGTTCAAGAGCAGTAAAGCATTCCTTTGTAGCTTCATTTTGACGCCATCCTTTACAACCTACAAAATCATTGTTATTATTGAAGATTATACGTAACACTAATTTATTGTTATAAGATAACACTTCAGTCTAGGTAAATAATCAAATTCCATGAGGAATGATATTCCATTCCTATGTGGGAATGTTTTAATTCCATCGTAATGATCCATTCCATTCGATTCTCTTTATGATTATTACATACCAAACATTATCCAAGAAATGAGTAAAGGGAATAAGCCAACCATCAAGAGTAACATCTTTTTAGACAACGCGTTTTTTTGGTGCTTCATGTAGATATACAAAGCCAACATTGAAAGTGAACAGAAGTTTCCCTCGTATATAATACAAACAACCAATTATAAAGAAATAGTGTATGGAAATTATATAAAACAAATGGTTCAAAGGATAATGTACATGTAATATGCATCGAGTTTAATGAAATGAAATGATGCATGATTTAGGTAGGTTTAGGCCACTTATGTCTGGAAAAGGGAACGTGTGAAATGTACCATGAAAGAATGTACTCTTTATAAAATTAAAAATATAAACACTATGTGTTGTATAAAATATTTATACATAATACATATGAGGTTTTACCTATATGAACGTATAATTCCCCTGCACTTTGGTTCTTTAAGGGTCCATTCATGTTTGAAATTTTAGCTGTCTAATTTTATCTTCCTTGACTTTAAAAAACCTAATCATGGTTCCTGTAGAAACATATAAATCCATTGTTAAGTTTGTAGGGGAATATACTTATTTTGACATAATTGTAAACCAAGTTAAAACACTTTTACCGGAAGCTTTTGCTTCGTCGAGGACAAATTCAGAAAAAATATAAAATACTATCTGAAATTTCAACTTACAGTTTAATTATTTTCTCTGTCCTTTTATGCTTAATGGTTCGATGAAAAGTACACACAATGCCAATGACCATTCAACAACGAAATTGCACCACTCTTGGAACAAATACTTGCAACATTATTCCCTTCAATATCCAGTTCCAATATGTTAGTTCTGCAATAGGAAAAATAAATAAGAAAAATATGTCACTATTTCTTGAATTTATGAATAATCATTAGATTTAGAAAAGAATTTATAACAGAATGTAATATAGGAACAGAAGAACTTCTGTTCTCCTTTATTATATTGGTTAAGTACCCTTGCTTCACAATCAAACTCGTGGCTTGTGTTGAGCGCATCAGTAGTCCAATTGAGCAAAATGGAATGGATGTTCTACCATCACTCTCATTTTCTGGAAATCCATTAAATATAACAGTGTAGAATCAAATGATTGTGGCTGCCATCATATTGACATTGAAGCAGTAGTTTATGAACCTTACCTAACAAGAGTATATTTGTATCAGATGAATTTGGTAATTTAAATTCAAATTTTCTCTAGTAACTAGAAAAAAAGTTCGAGCATTCTGAACAAACCCAACTATTCTTCATTGTTCGAAGCAACCAACTTATGGCAGTTGTGCTAAGTAGCTTTGTGAAGCCATTTTACATATTACTTGGTCAAATAGGATGGATGTGTAAAGCACCTGTAACATATTTACACATGTCACCAACCATATCAAAAGCACAAATTCCATAATCATGACAATAATACTCATTCATTTTATTCATTTTTACTCTCTATTGACTGCGTTCTTCAAAAATTGTACAAAATTAGCGATATATTATGCAAAAACATATATTTTGTAGATTTCCATAATATAACCCTAACGATTGGAAGCACGGAGGTAGCAACAAAGCAAAATGGTGTGAAAAATGCAGAAAGAAACGTTTTGTTCAATGCATAGAAGTGTTAGATTAGTGTCTAAGTCCATAATTATATTTGGTATGTACTTGACCCGATTGGCATGGTCCATTTGGGTTGCATGGCATCATGCATTTGGATAGACTAAAATGAGAGAAATAACACTTAAGGTTTATTAATATATTATAAGCTCTAATATATTAATAAGATTATTTAATTAGTATTGATCAAGAATTAATTTGGAATTAATTAAGTGATCAAAAGGAGAGTAATTAAATATATGGGTTGATTGTGTAAATCATCCATACTTGTATAGTGGGCTAATGCTCCATGGATTATCAAGTTGGGTTAAAACCCATAGGATGCTCCATGGTGTTTTTGTACCCATGGATCATGGAAATTAAAGGCCATAACAATTAGGGTTTACATGGTGTAACCCTAATTTGACACACTATACAAGCATCTTATTCTTCCCAAAAATCGGCTACTATGAAGGCATGGTGAGGGCTAGCTGATTTCACGAAGTGTCTCATTTCTCTCAAGTTATTATAAGTGTATTTGGTGTTGTATGAACCATTTGAGGTGTCACACTTGGGGCACTAGGCTCTTAAGCTCCATGGAATCAAGCTACGTCAAAAGGTATGTCTTCTAACTTATATTATTCCATATGAAAAATCAAATTTTGTATGCTAGTTAGGATAATACCTTGGAATATTCATATTTGCATGTATAATAGAGAAAACATAGATCCAAGGTATTTAGGGTAGCATGTACACTTAGGATTGTTAGAATGCTCAAAACCCAACAGTGGTATCAGAGCCTAAGCTCAAAATCGAATTTTGTATGCTACTTAGGAGTGTTAGAATGCTCAAAACCCATGTACCATTCCCAAAGAGTCCATATGTTTCTCTTACATGATGTGACTGGGTCACATGTTGATGTTTTAAGAATCAAAGAAAAGTGAAGAAACTTAAAGGAAGTATATGCTGATTCTGATCGCGAAGATGGATTTCGATCGCATGGTTCGGTGATAAGAATTTTGAGTTGTTGCTTAGGAGTTATGATATATTGCTTAGGAATAGATAACAGCAAGTTTTTCATATGCTTTTGTATTGTAAGGATATCTTTTCCGCAAAGTTTTAAAATAAAAAGAAAATTTTTGATTTTACTTATTCTAAGTATCCTTAGAATGGCATTTGTGAAAAATTATTGCTTATATGATTTCATTGATAGCAATATTGGAAAATGGATTTGTTTCTTTAATTTGTGGTAATGTCTAATTTACCAAATAGGGAAAGATTGTCATAACCCAAGTTTTAATTGGACCGAAACGTGGAATCATGCAAGTTGTATAGTATGATGAATGAGAATTTTCATCTTTGGAAAATTAAGACTAATTACTTGTTCACATGTATATGTGAGTCAAGTCAAGAACTAAGGGATCGAGTACACATTCTTGTGCACTGATCAAGTCCACCACAAAGATCGTTAAGACTATTCGTCATGATTTACTAAAGTTTAGTAAATATGGTTTTACTTACCAGATTAAGTATAATACTGAAAAATTGGAAAAGTTTCGATGTATGGTAGGTTGAATGAGAAGAATCAAAATAGGCAGAAAGATAAAAGTTTCTCAAATCTAAAAAGATGGGAGAGTACTTTAGTATCATGTTTTGTGATCATCTTGATGATTAAGAAACCATTTCACAATTGGTCCTCTAAGGACATCTTAGTGCATTCTTATGGCTAAGAAGAGGAGTCAATAATTATTAAAATGGTTAAATCAAGAAGATGAGTCATACTTCATTCCAAACAATTCTTAGAGTTATACTCCAAGATTGTAACTTGAGTGTCATATCTTAAAGAAAGGTTCATTAACACTACTCAAGTGTAAGAGTAAAGTGTGTCCTACTCATGTACATTTGAAATTGGTAAGTTGTGATGTTTTGGATAAAACAAAGACCAAGTAAGGCCAATTGTGTAAAGTGTTTGTCTTGATAAAGAATCTGCACTATCTCTTTGTGACAACCGTCAATTTTTGGTCAAGTCAAAGTCAACCAAAGTCAACAAGTCAAACCAGTCAGTTCATCTAACCCTTGTATATTAGGGTTTCCATTATGATTTTTATTGTACAACTCGCAATCTTAATACAAAGTATCACTTAGAGTTTTCACGTGTTCGGAAATTCTAAACCCTAATCAGGGTAAGTGATGAATCTACTCGATAAAACATCATTCCATACCCCTCGGGAGCGTATAACAATCATAACGAGGCTTAACGGGGTGTACGAACCTTGCGTTACGAAGCCAAACACTCAAAAAGGTCACAAACATAGTCTCTCCCAACCTCTTTCAATCTATCTCTCTTTACCTCAAATCTCTCCAAATATGTGAAATCTCTCCCAAATCTCTCTAAGTATGAGAAATCTCTCCAAGTATGTGAAATCTCTCCCAAATCTCTCTAAATATGAGAAACCTCTCTCTATAAAAAATCTCTCTCAAAACTTCTTTCAAATTTTTATAATTATTCGGGTCATCCTGACACTTAACTTGGTGAAAAACCGCTCGAAACGGGAAGATACTTTGAAAAATAGCCATATAGGGCCGAAGCCGTTATTAAGAACCGAAGCCTCCCTCTAGAACCGAACCCCCATAAGGAACCAAAACTTGCTGGGCCGAAACCACTTGGACCGAACCGAACCTCGGAAGACCGAAGGTCCCTTCGGACCGAAACCACCCTTCACCCCATTTCGCCTTCGGGTCATCTCGCCTTCGGGCTATTTCGCTTCATGCACCTTCGGTTCATTTCGCTTCCGGACCACCTTCGGTCCTAACCTCACAACCTAACTTCGGTCCCAACCTCTAAGGGCCGAACCCTCGAACCTTCGGTCCCTATGCGAGCAACTTCGATGTAAAGCCTTTTCTTCCCGGTTTTCGACTAGTTTGGCGTTTTAAGCCCGTTTTTGATTATTTTAACGCGGGATTTTCACCCAAAATTATATTCAAACATATAAAACCCCATATTTCATGATTTTATCACATTTTGGGGATAATCCTTATCCAAGATTAGTGGGTAGGATATTTTAGGTAGAGTGTTGACATTGCCTTAGTGTATGACACAAGCAACCACCCCTTACCCACTCTATGACCAGCCCTTGTCCTTCCACCATACCTAGTCATTTCATTGTCCTTTTCCCACCATTTTCTAGCCACACTCTTAGTCAAAGTCTGGAAAAACTCTTATCTCTCCTCTCATTTCTCTTATTCTCCACCAAAGAACAAACTCCATTCTCTCTTACTTCTCTCTCTAAATTTCGAGATTCCAAGGCTGATTTTCAAGTTCTTCATATACTTTTGGTAAGTAATATTATCCTTCATATGATGATTCTACCTCTTTCTACTCAAATCATAGGTTTCTTACACAAACTTCATCATATTTGTGTTAGAACTTCGAATCTTCAAGCAATATCCTAAGTGTTCTTGAGTTGAACACTTCCTTTCCTCAACATCTATTCACTGAAATCACAAAAGGTGAGTTCATAACCCTATATTTTCATGTTTTCTTAAGTTTTAAGGGGGGAAATATAAGTTAAAACACCAAGAACGCAACTAAACTCATCCAACAACTTTCATCAGAAAAGTTGAGTCTTATTCATGGACTGTTTTGACCATCTTAAACTTAATATTATTAAAAACTGTTTAACATTCAAATAGTTCAGATTCTTAAATTTAAAATGACTACTTGCACATCTCCATACGATTTTTCTACAATTTATGGTGATTTTTACAAAACAGCCTATCATTTCAACAACAAATCCGGACTAGTCTGTGAATATGGACATTTTTACACAAGTTAAATGTCTTTAAAAATCATAATAAAATTTAGGAACTAACTAGAAACATTTTCCAAACTCCTAGAATTTACGGATTCTGATTTTGACTTCAAATGATTTTTCTGTGATTTTTTAAGTACAGGAACGAAAAGGTTAAATAAATTAGAAAATGGTTAACAATTTCATTTACACCTTGTAACTTGTTAAGCAAGGTGTGGATCATTATGTGCATATATGTGTTATATTATATGTCATTTTCTCTTGGTAAATAGACATACATCAGAAAACAAGTGGATTCTTACCTCCACAAGTATGGTAATTAATTATAATAAACAAAGTTTATATCCATTGCATACAAACATTTTGATAAACTATAATAGGTATAGTTTATGTTCATTTACATTACAAAAAATTTGATAAACTATGACAAAGATAGTTTATGTTATACGAGCAAACTTCCTACGAAAAGTTTTATTTCTACACAAAAGAGTTTTCGGTTCACCTCACGTAAATCTGTTAATGAATAACTTTGTGAGACATTTGATTCACGTTACTTTTAAAGTAGAGCATCAAAAGTCCTGTAATTGTAACCAAAGTCTCTTAGAGGGAGAGTGTGATAGTTGTGTATAGATCTATATTGGGATTGACACCCCACACCTTGCTGTTAGCTGCAGTAGGACCTCGAGGTCTACGGGTGACAAATGTCATTAACGTCCGACGCTTGAAGAACGTCGTATACAAGGCCGACTGAGTCATAGCATGGTTATAATACCTCATTTAGGGTATTCACAAAACATAAGATTTACGCGGTGTTCTATTACTAAATCGTATTTACGACAAGCTAAACTTGTGCATGTCTTCATAGGTATAGAAAATATGGATATAGTTCTAGTCTTAGGATAGCTAAGACTACATCTTAACTAGAGTTGTAGGTTTCGGCTATAACTGCTGAGTGTATAAGTTGGAGTTATATAAGAGTTCAGTCACAAATCGACTTAGCATTGGTGGGCCCGCCCTATTTCCTGTTTGTTTTTTGGTTGTGGGCCTAGGGCAAACCCATTATATTCAACAGTTTATTTAACTTGAATTTTAAATAACTTATATACACTGGGTGATTATAGAAGGAATCTATGGATCTTCTAGAGTACATTATTTCCTAACATAGAAACTTTCATTTCACATCTCATAAAGAAAATATTGAATTTTCTGGAATCACACTTATTCTCTTTTACAAAGGAAAAACGATTTCTTTCTCAAATAAAAATCTTATGAACTCGCCAACTTAATTGTTGACACTTTTCCAAAACTACTTGTATTCTCAGGAAATCAGTGATATAGGAAATTAACAGCAATTTGAGGATGGGACGTTAAATCGTCAAACAGTTCATTTTGTCGTCATAATGTAATTGATTTTGAACATGTAAACTTATACTATGGTGTAACCTTTCAATTATATTTATGATGGTTGTATTTACTTTGAGCACTATTATACTCGTTGTTGTGATACTATACATGAAGTCCTCCACCCCCGGACGTTTCCGTCATCCTTGGTTTGGGGGTGTGACAGATTGGTATCAGAGCATTGTTTATAGTGAACTAAGTATATCGAACCACCTAAGATATACAAACTGCAAATGCATTGGGACTAAAGTCTCTAATTAAACATTTTCAAATGACTATACTTTTAGAAATAAATAGTTTCTTGTTAAAAGTATACATGCATACATACTAAGGTCGGTATCATACTAGAACAGAACAAAAGTGGTGATAGATTGAACAACACAAGTAGGCTTAGGGATGTATAGTCAGGTCTGGGAATGACATAGCCTGATCAACTATGTCTAACCTAGAAGTGATTAACATATGCCCAGAAATGGTTGTAGTGTTGCAACAAGTCTAAAAACTTACCAACTCTACCTACCAAGAAACATTGAGAACATAAGGCAAACATTAAAATACTATAAGGAGTATTTTGTGGTACTATAACCAACTTATGTGAAAACTAAAGACCCTTATTAGTAGGTCTATAATGACTGAGTGCATACGCTAAGGTTATATATAATTGAAGATACTATAGACTCATAATCTATGACTATTGCTCTACTTCTTGTTCCTTGTTTGGTTGTGGACTTAGAGCAGAGTCATTTATTCGAAGGTCTATTCTATGTAAGATTATGTATAACTGGTATGCACTATGTGATTATAGAAGTGACTAATAATGATCACCCCTATAAGTAATTATAGGATTAGACGTCTATTAATTATCTCTTCTACCCCTATTCTCTCACGAACAACATGGTGGGAGCTCAACTACCAGGAGACCCTATTCTCCTAACCAGGAAGATGGTGGTTAGAACGAAGAAAGCCCCGAAGAGGATCCTGAGGAAATAATAGGGTAAGCCCTCAAAGAAAATTCAGATGAAGATCCGGAGGAAGCGAAACCAAAAAGAAGACAAAGACAAAGAAGAAATAGGAGAAGACTCTGACGAAGAGCCTGAGGTCTACAATACACCCTCCAGTCGCCACACCCCAATGAGGCTTCCATGGTATGACACCTCGATAAGTCGTAGATCTACAGAGAAGGAGTTAGGAACAAGGTTAACACCCTCCCTATGACATGGATGAGGATTTTACAACCTCAACAAGAGGAGGATTAGTAGACAGGGATCTCCTTGTCATAGTATGCCACATCACTCACTAGATTGTACAAACACGAGCATCGGTCAGCCGAAATCATGGACGTTGGCGCTACCACCAAGATCACCGCAATTCGCCTTCGTCACCTGGATGGAGACCATGAACAGATCAGAAAACCACATCAGAGCCTTCAGAGGGAAGTGACCGCAACCCGAGCTAAGATTAGGAGTATCAGGAACTTCACATAATGTTAGAGAAAACACATGGTAAAAGCATAACATCAAATGGTAGAAGCCAGGGAAGAGGATAAGACAATGCAGACTTTCATGTCTTCATTCTATGACCCACGAAGCATCACCCGCCACAAGTAGTGTGTACACTACTAACATATCGATTTAGACTTTGACTACTAGCATGCGTTTAACGACTACCCCTATATATATATATATATATATATATATATATATATATATATATATATATATATATATATATATATATATATATATATATATTCGACCCTTCAAAATCTAGAGACTACACTATTCAAGGGAATCGTAACACTGTCAAAGATTTTCCCATTACATTAGCGAAACATAGACCTATTGTAAGGTCAAATTTTCCCGAACTCTATGTACTAGATTATATCAATAAAAATTTTCATGTATTGTATTTCATTAGTAGTTTACCATACATTTCATAACTTGGTATCACAAACGATTTTCTTATGATAACTCTAAGAGTACTTAATGCATACCTCAAGGTTATGTGTAATTAAGAGACTATCGACTTAGAAATGGTAAGTCTGCCTTGGGTCCTGTTCCTTGTTTGGTTGTGGGCCTAGGGCAGACTCATTAAGTTCAACGGCCTATTGGACCTTAATTATACACGACAGGTAGATACCAAGAGATCTTAGGAGTGGATCAAGCATGGAACCAATTACAAGCGTACATTTGATTCACTACTACTAAACTCATAAATTCATTCATATGGGTTTTCTTTATGAATTTCTTGCAAGATACTTTTAAGTCGGAACATAATACAGAATGTATTATCTGAATATTATGTAACCCATTTTGAAATAATAAGAATGTATTATCTGAATATTATGTGTTTTATGCTTAATTGGTTAATTTTGTGTCTTAATTTAACTAAGAATGTATTATCTGAATATTATGTGTTTTATGCTTAATTGGTTAATTGTGTGTCTTAATTGAACTAAGAATAAAAATAAGCGTCAAAATAAAATAGTAGATAAAGCCAATATCTATAGATAACGTTTTAGTAGTTGAAATGAGGTTTCTGAATATATAAAGAATGCCGAAATCCGAGTTATAACGAAGAAGTTATGACCTGTCGAAGTTTCGCGACAGAACCAGCACGAAGCTAAATGACGTAAGAAGTAAAATTTATGTTAGATAATTATTTAGCATTAGTGATTTAAACGAAATTCGTAGAGTTCGTTAAGCCGAGAGCGTGCATAAAAAGAACGCCCAAATCTGACTTCGTATGAGGAAGTTATGATTTTCTAAAGTTTCGACTTAGCAGTATGCAGCCCGAATACTCGATTTGAGATCGAGTGGTTTTTAGCTGAAACACTCTAAACGAGAATCGAAGATCTCGTTAATAGTAGTGAAACGATAAAAAGATAGGCGAAAACGGACGTCGGATGAAGAAGTTATGATTTTATAACGGAGTTTTCCTGTCCCGGCCTACTAAAAATAAATAATAAAAACATATTCAAAATTAGCCGACGGAGTCTAAACGAAAGTTGTATATCGTAGTCTCACCTACGCGGGGATATAAAGAACGTCGAAAACGGAGTTCGTATGATGAAGATATGAATTTTTTATGTTTATTTAATAATTTCAGTATTTAATTTAAATTAAAAATATTTGATATTATCCAAAGAGGGGGGGGGGGGGGGGGAGTCAGCGATCCTATCCAGGTTACACCCAACGTACTTAGATTTACACCCAGCATAAATCGAGGATCCAGACCCTATAAAAGGGAGTCGAGTGCAACCAATTCTTTTCCTCATTTTCTCTTCTCTCTCACCCGTTTTGCATCGTTTTGCGTGCCAATCATATCCCAAAGCCCCGGTATCATTCCCGAGCCCCGACACAAGTCCCGAAGCTCTGAAGATCCCGAGAAGTGCAATTCCTGAGCCGAAGCTCTGCCCGCAAGGAGCCCGGTTTTTGCGAAGATCTTCCAGATCTACCGAAGAATACTACTTCTGCAAGTTGTAGTGTTGTCCGATCATCTTCTAATCAAGTGAGTGTGTAGTTACTTTCTTCTAGCACATAATTCTGAAGTATTAGATACAAAATATGTGTTATGTATATATTTTGTTGATTATATGTGTGAATGTATATTCACTTTCTTCTATCTCATAGATATGATTTATTCTCTATGAAATATGTGTTATGTGTTTGTGCCTCATCAGTTATGTAGAATATGTATTGAATGAACATGCTATACAGGTTTTAAACTATGTATAAAAATATATATTTTTATCTACTAATATGTTGGGTAGAACATGGGTAGATAATTGATGTGTGATAAACAGATGAGAGGCCTCGATGTCATTGTGATCCAGTCATCTAGCTGAATTTAGATGACGACCACGGACTCTTTCTAAACAGTCCCGTGGAACACTAGCAGGCTCATAACCTGTAGGTGTTAATGAACTTGGGTGTTCATTCACTGTATTCCATTCCCCTCATGGTTGCCTTATTTGGCTCATATTGCTGAGGAATACCCGAAGCATGTGTTGTCGCACCGATAAAATATTCTGAGACTAGGTCCCTTGTGATAGTTGTTTTAGGGACGTAACATGAGAATAATGGGAATGGGTAATTGGGTCATTTTTGGGTTGAGGAAATTTAATTAATTATTTATTGTGGGTTGAAAACCCTATATGCTCACCAGGTATCCAAGCATGACCCACTCAGTTTTATTTGTATTACAGGAAGTGGCGCAAGGGCATAAGATGGATGAATTATCAAGTTGTTTTGTTTACAGGTATGTATATGTATATATTTGTTAAATGACTTGTAATGTTATCGTTTATGCTTTATGGTCTGTATCGGAACATGACATCCCGAGTTTTGATTATATAATGAAAATACATTTCTTTATGAAATGTTTTGGTAAATATTATTTGATCACGTTTTGTTTGTGGGAAAAAATTCCGCAACTCTTTTAAATCAAAAGGATTTACTCTGAAATTATTTTAAAAGCCTAAATGAAACCGGTCTTTTCTGGCCGTGATTTTGGAGATGTCACAGTTGGTATCAGAGCATTAGTTTAAGCGAACTAGGAATTTGTAGGAATTCTAGACTTAAACTTAAAATGCTAAGTGAAATTTTGAGATGTGTGTCTGTTATGTTTTAGACACGAGCACTAGTTTATTTTAGGAAAGTTGCCTAAAATGTTTTATGTGCTAAATGTTATATGTTGCCATATATGATATTATTTGTTCAGATCTATGGTATGTTGTCGACCGGATCTGGAAACCTTATGTGTGTAGGATTCTAAGCGTGCGTCTACGATATTAGAACTAGCATGTTAACATTTTGGAGTGATAAGGATGATTTGAATATTTATCTTGAATAAGGATCTAATTTCACCTTATTCGGTGTATATATCAAAAATGGTGAGAACAAGAAGTGGAGTTGGAAATGCTGATGAAAACAGGAATCAACCACCAGTGATTGAGCAAATACCTGTCGTAGCAGCAGCACCTGAGCCGATAACAATGGTTGGTGTACAATTGATGATTCAGACGATGTTGGATCGTCAGATGGATGAAACGAGACGTCTGCTTCAACAGAATCATGAAGAACTGTTAATTCAAGTGGAAGAGCCCGAAGTGAATGGAGGGCGATCTGAAGGAGAGAACTTCAGTGGAGTTATTGGTCAAGAAAACCCACCTGTTAATAGACGCAATAACCAAGATGGAGGAAATAATGGACTAGGATGCAAGTACAAGGACTTTTTGACTTGCAAACCATCGACCTTCACTAGAAAGGAGGACCCGATCGGAGTCATGGATTGGATATCGGAAATGGAGCTAGCCTTCATGACATGTGGTTGCAGAGGCAAGTTTCAGACTACTTTTGCAGTACGTTAGTTTAGGGGTTGAGTTGTTCGTTGGTGGAACACTCTGGGGAAGACCCTAAGCCCTAATGAGCCATTGCAGTTGACCTGGGCGGAGTTCTTGGTGCAGTTCAAGCGCAAGTTCTGCTCGACTCAAAATCAGTTGGAGTTGGAGAATAAGTTTCTAACATTGACAAAGGGCAGCATGTCAGTCGATGAATACACAAATGCTTTCACAGACAAGATGGAGTTTGCTTTGCGCATCATGCCAGATGAGCTAACAAAGGTGGATCGATATGCGAAGGGACTCCCATGGGAGTACGAGGTGCCAGTACATCAGGCACACATTCTATAGGCAGCTATCTGAGCTGCCAAGTCTGTTGAGAACATGATTAAGGGGAGAACCACCGACAAGGTTGAATTTAGTGAAAAGAGAAAGTTTGAGGAACATCTGGTTCTTTTTCTTTCTCTATATAAAGATAGAATGCTTGTCATAATTCGTGAACTAATGCAACGTCTAATTTGATTTTGTAATTAAAAACGTTAGGTTGAAATATCTATGGATATTGCTACAAGAAACATTTTATTCAAGGATTAAGTTATTACTCAACAAAGAAGAATTTAAATTATTAAAAGATAAGATGAATTCAGAAGCACTTTATTATAAATATAGCAAACAGAATTCCAGTGGTAAGAAAAGAAAATTTTCAAAATCTGATTCGAAAAAGTTTGGTGGAGGAAAGGGAGGAGAAGCGGAGTGGTGTGTTAAGTGCAAGAAGAAGCACTCAGGGAAATGTAGTGAGGATGTGACCTGCTACAAGTGTGGGAAGATTGGGCACTATGCCAACGAGTGTCCGTCCAACAAGAGGATGTGCTTTGGATGTAACGAAGAGGGGTACATTTTGAAAGACTGTCTGAAAAAGAAAGAGGCAGCAAAACCCAACATTCCACCAAATCCGAAGGCGAGAGCCTTCCAAATGACACTTGAGGCTGCGAAAGATGAAGTTGATGTCGCTTCAGGTACCTTTCTCGTAAATGAATAACCTGCTCAAATTTTGTTTGATTCTGGAGCCAACTACTCCTTTATTTCGCATGAGTTTGGTAGAAAACTAGTTTTGCCTGTTGATAGACTGGATAATGCTTTATTAGTCGAAGTTGCTAGTGGCTAGTTTGTACCTGTTATCCATCGTATGAAAAACATCTTAATCGACCTTAATGGGAATAAGTTTCACGAGGAATTATTGCCTATCGAACTTAATGGTTTCGACATCGTGTTGGGAATGGATTGGCTTAGCGCCAATGATGCCGAGATTTTATGCAAGAAGAAAATAGTGAAAGTGAACCCGCCAGGGAAAGAGTCATTTATGGTGTATGGGGATAAATGCAGAGTGAATTCTGGAATCATTTACCTAATGAAAGCCAGAAAGTGTTTAACCAATAGGTGTACATCATGTTTAGCATTCTTGATCGATGCTAAGAAGGAAAAGAAGGTGATGCAGAATATTCCCGTGGTGTGTGATTATCCAGAAGTATTTCCCGAAGATCTTCCTGGATTACCACATGATAGACAAGTGGAGTTCAAAATAGACTTGTTACCAGGAACCACACCAATAGCAAAAGCACCTTATCGATTAGCACTGACGGAGATGAAGGAGCTAATGATGCAACTTCAGGAGTTATTGGACAAAGGTTTCATTAGACCTAGTTCATCACCCTGGGGAGCTCCGTTGTTATTCGTGAAGAAGAAAGATGGAAGTATGAGGATGTGCATCGATTACAGAGAGTTGAACAAGGCAACAATAAAGAATAGATACTCGTTGCCAAGGATTGATGACCTGTTTGATCAATTGCAAGGTTTGAGCTATTTCTCGAAGATCGATCTAAGGTCAGGATATCATCAGCTAAAAGTAAGAGGGAAAGATATCGAGAAGACTGCATTCAAAACTAGATATGGACACTACAAGTTCTTGGTTATGTCGTTTGGACTAACCAATGCTCCAACAACATTCATGGATTTAATGAATCGGGTTTGTAATCCATTCCTTGATAAATCTGTGATAGTGTTCATAGACGACATTCTGATTTATTCGAAAAGCCAAGAGGAGCATGGCAGACACTTGCGAGAAGTGTTAGAAGTTTTGAAGAAGGAGAAGTTGTATACAAAGTTCTCCAAATGTGATTTTTGTATTCGAGAAGTCCAATTCTTGGGTCACGTGGTCAACCAAGAAGGGATAATGGTTGATCCAGCAAAGATTGAAGCTGTGATGAAGTGGGAACAACCAAAAACTCCCACGTACATCCGAAGCTTTTTGGGATTAGTCGGATATTACCGAAGGTTTATCCAAGGCTTTTCTTCGATCGCTAGTCCATTAACAGCTTTGACCCACAAAGGAGCTGCTTATGCTTGGAATGATAAGCATAAAGAAGCATTTGAGAAGCTAAAGAAGAAGATATGTGAGACACCGATTCTTTCTCTACCTGATGGAGTTGAAGACTTCGCTGTTTATAGCGATGCGTCTTGGGTTGGATTGGGTTGCATTTTGACCCAAAGAGATAAGGTGATCGCGTATGCATCTCAACAGCTGAAAGAGCATGAAAAGAACTACCCGACTCATGATTTGGAGTTGGCAGCAGTAGTTTTCGCTCTAAAAATATGGAGGCATTACCTCCATGGCATGAAGTACAAACTTTTCACTGATCATAAGAGTCTCCAATATCTCTTTATTCAGAAAGAATTAAATATGAGACAATGACGCTGGCTAGAATTACTTAAGGACTACGATTGTGAGATACTTTACCACCCCGGTAAAGCTAATGTTGTTGTTGATGCTCTCAGTCAGAAAGTCAATCTTGAAGGAAAAAGGCCAAGCGCATTGAGAATAGAAGTCGTCTCGACAATTGCGGAGAGTATAAAGAAAGCTCAAGAGGAAGCTTCTGTGAAGAATGATCGAAAAGAAGAACATTTGGGCAAAACGTTGGTGTTCGGTATAAACAGTCACGGACTGAAGTTGTTCCAAGATCGGATTTGGGTACCTAAGTCTGGAGGAATAAGAGATCTTCTGATGGAAGAAGCTCACAAGACCATGTACTCGATTCGTCCTGGTAGCACTAAAATGTATAAGGACCTGAAACCCTACTACTGGTGGCCAACGATGAAGCTTGATGTTGCAAAGTATGTGGTCGAGTGTGTGACTTGTGCAAGATTCAAGACAGAACATCAGATACCATATGGGAGTTTAGAACCTTTACCTGTGCCTATGGGTAAATGGGAAGACATTGCTATGGATTTTGTCACTAAACTGCCCAGAACAAAAAGTGGTCACGACATGATTTGGGTGGTCGTTGATCGATTCACTAAGAGTGTGCATTTCATAGCAGCCAAGGAGAAATGGTCTATGGAAAAGCTTGCAAATTCTTACGTGAAGGAAATTGTGAGGCTTCACGGTGTTCTGTTAACGATTGTATCGGATCGTGACATCCGTTTCACCTCGAGGTTTTGAAAAAGTCTACAAGCGGAAATGGGTACTAAGTTGTGTTTAAGTACAGCTTACCATCCACAGACTGATGGTCAGAGCGAAAGAACGATACAAACACTTGAAGATATGCTGAGAGCATGTACCCTGGAATTCCTAGGTAACTGGGATGAACATTTACCGTTGGTATAATTTTCCTACAATAATAGTTTCCACTCGAGCATAAAGATGGCACCTTATCAATCTTTGTACGGACAGAAGTGTCGTACGCTGTCTTGTTGGCTTGAGGCTGGGGAAAAGCAGTTTATGGGACCCGAGATGGTTTATCAAACCGCTGAAAAGCAGAAAATAATCAGGGAAAGAATGTTAGCCGCTCAGGATCGTCAAAAGAGTTATGCTGACAAAAAGCGAAGACCGATGACTTTTGAAGTTGGAGATTCGGTTTTGCTTAAAGTCTTGCCATGGAAGGGACTTATAAGATTTGGTAAAAGGGGAAATCTAAGTCCAAGGTTTATTGGACCGTTTAAAGTTCTTCAGATGGTTGGGAACCAAGCTTACAAGCTCGAACTACCAGAAGAACTGAATGGAATTCATAACACTTTCCATGTGTGTTATTTGAGGAAGTTCACGGGAGAAGTTTCCAACATGATTCCACTTTCGGAGTTGAGAATCGATGAGAACAAAAGGTTGATTGAAGAACCAGAGGCAATCGTTGACCGAAAGACTAAGAAGTTGCGACGCAAGATGGTCGAGTTAGTGCTTGTCCGATGGAAACACACGAATGGGCCGAATCTCACCTGGGAAACGGAGAGTGACACGATGAGTCGCTACCCGCAATTGTTTCTTGATGTGTGATTTCGGGGACGGAATCATTCTAAGGTCGAGAGAATTGTAACGTCTGTGTTTCTGGGCTTGTCATTAATAGCAATATAATAGTCTAGGTTAACCTTTGTAACCCATTTTGAAATAATAAGAATGTATTATATGAATATTATGTGTTTTATGCTTAATTGCTTAATTGTGTGTGTT
Source organism: Lactuca sativa (assembly GCF_002870075.4). Lineage (NCBI taxonomy): Eukaryota > Viridiplantae > Streptophyta > Magnoliopsida > Asterales > Asteraceae > Lactuca > Lactuca sativa. Next base: position 134,339,234 of record NC_056625.2, on the reverse strand, counting down.
AATTGAATTAAGAATAAAAATAAGCGTCAAAATAAAATAGTAGATAAATTCGATATCTATGGATAATGTTGTAGTATTTGAAACGAGGTTTCCGAATATATAAAGAATGCCGAAATCCGAGTTATAACGAAGAAGTTATGACTTGTCGAAGTTTCGCGACAGAACCGGCACGAAGTTGAATGACGTAAGAAGTGAAATTTACGTTAGAGCAATATTTAGCCTTAGTGATATAAACCAAAGTTGTAGAGTTCGTTAATCCGAGAGCGTACATAAAAAGAACGCCCAAATCTGACTTTGTATGAGGAATTTATGATTTTCTGAAGTTTCGACTTAGCAGTATGCAGCCCGAATACTCGATTTGAGATCGAGCGGTTTTTAGCCGAAACACTCTAAACGAGAATCGAAGATCTCGTTAATAGTAGTGAAACGATAAAAAGATAGGCGAAAACGGACGTCGGATGAAGAAGTTATGATTTTATAACGGAGTTTTCCTGTCCCGGCCTACTAAAAATAAATAATAAAAACATATTCAAAATTAGCCGACGGAGTCTAAACGAAAGTTGTATATCGTAGTCTCACCTACGCGGGGATATAAAGAACGTCGAAAACGGAGTTCGTATGATGAAGATATGAATTTTTTATGTTTATTTAATAATTTCAGTATTTAATTTAAATTAAAAATATTTGATATTATCCAAAGAGGGGGGGGGGGGGGGGGGGGGGAGTCAGCGATCCTATCCAGGTTACACCCAACGTACTTAGATTTACACCCAGCATAAATCGAGGATCCAGACCCTATAAAAGGGAGTCGAGTGCAACCAATTCTTTTGCTCATTTTCTCTTCTCTCTCTCTCTCTCTCTCTCTCTCCCGTTTTGCATCGTTTTACATGCCAATCATATCCCAAAGCCCCGGTATCATTCCCGAGCCCCGAAGCAAGTCTCGAAGCTCTGAAGATCCCGAGAAGTGCAATTCCCGAGTCGAAGCTCTGCAGGAGCCCGGTTTTTGTGAAGATCTTCCAGATCTACCGAAGAATACTACTTCTGCAAGCCGTAGTGCTGTCCGATCATCTTCTAATCAAGTGAGTGTGTAGTTACTTTCTTCTAACACATAATTATGAAGTATTATATACGAAATACGTGTTATGTGTATATTTTGTTGATTATATGTGTGAATGTATATTCACTTTCTTCTATCTCATAGATATGATTTATTCTCTATGAAATATGTGTTATGTGTGTGTGCTTCATCAGTTATGTAGAATATGTATTGAATGAACATGTTATACAGGTTTTAAACTATGTATAAAAATATATATTTTTATCTACTAATATGTTGGGTAGAACATGGGTAGATAATTGATGTGTGATAAACAGATGAGAGGCCTCGATGTCATTGTGATCCAGTCATCTAGCGGAATTTAGATGACGACCACGGACTCTTTCTAGACAGTCCCGTGGAACACTAGCAGGCTCATAACCTGTAGGTGTTAATGAACTTGGGTGTTCATTCGCTGCATTTCATTCTCCTCATGGTTGCCTTATTTGGCTTATATTGCTGAGGAATCCCCGAAGCATGTGTTGTCGCCCCGATGAAATATTTTGAGACTAGGTCCCTTGTGATAGTTGTTTTAGGGACGTAAAGTGAGAATAACGGGAATGGGTAATTGGGTCATTTTTGGGTTGAGGAAATTTAATTAATTATTTATTGTGGGTTGAAAACCCTATATGCTCACCAGGTATCCAAGCATGACCCACTCAGTTTTATTTGTATTACAGAAAGTGGCGTAAGGGCATAAGATGGATGAATTATCAAGTTGTTTTGTTTACAGGTCTGTATATGTATATATTTGTTGAATGACTTGTATTGTTATCGTTTATGCTTTATGGCTATATAGACAAAAAGAGAGCTTAAAAAGGGTGTTTCTTACCTACCTTTGCCTATGTATCTAAATATAAATGATGGACCCCTGGTTGTTGGTGTTATTCGGGTGGTAATATTGTCTTACAGTAATAAGGTTAGAACCCTTTAATAAAAGAATGTTGTTTTTATCCGTATTTCCTGGGATACTATTTAATTAAGGTGCTGCTAGTTCCCGGTAAGGCCCTTTAATTTGTATCGTACGACTATTGTGTATTGGCTAATCACCATACACCATTAGTTACTAGTTCTTAATGTATAAATATAAGTTTTAAGTAGAGAATATGACTGTGAATGTATAATTTTGTGTATTATACTGTGAATTTATTATATTGCTTCTAAAATATTATATGAAAGAAGCATTATACATAGATATGATTTTCTCTAATTTTGAATAAAGTGTGTAGAATTTAAACTATGAATATTGTATAAATTAAACATTGAAAGAAACACTAGTCTTCATATCTGAATGTATAAATGTAAGTTTTAAGTAAAGAATTTGGCTGAAAATGTATATTTTTTTTGTATCAAACTTTGAATTTATTATTTAAGTTGTGAATTTATGTATTAAAGAGTGAATTGACTATATTAAGCTGGAAATTGATTGTATTTAGAAGCCGTCCTTCCCATATATATATATATATATATATATATATATATATATATATATATATATATATATATATATATATATATATATATACACCACACGTCACTGATTTTGTATAGTCGGTTGTCAGCCTTCTCCCACGGGCCGTTTAGAATGACTCCCTCCACTATAAGTCATTTTCCCATTTTTCTTTGACTCCTTCATTGGATCTCTGAGATTATAGGCTTCACACATGTAGTTCTATAATTAACTAATATTTTAAAAACTGGTTTTTTTAATTGACCGATCTGGTGATTGGTTACCGATTCAAACCGTCAACCCAGACATAGTAAAATCATGAACACATAAACATAGACATTAATGAATATAAAATTACAATCCAACATAAACACACTATATAATCACACTAAAGAATGTAATGACACAAGAATATAACTCAGCTAGGTACCTCAAGAAAAAATAGAAAAATCCAACACAAGTCAATAAGTCTAATGTTAGCCGACACTCAATTTGGAGAAATCGAACACATACATGGTACAATGGTCATCGGTTTCAAAAGATCTGACGTTTAATATGAAAAAACTTTTAATTTGAGATTATCAACATTTCAATGTTCGAATAGGAAGATCGAGGGATAACCTAATGGCTTATTGGTATTCAATATGTGTTGGAATGAACTTGTGTTAACGGGCTAAGTGAAATACAAGTCTAATTCACAGGTTCAAACGGTCTTTCACCTACTTTATGACACAAGTTCAACTCAATTTGTTGAGAAACATCCGATTCAATCTAGAAATCAGCATAGAACCGTTAACACTTGAAACACTCTGTTCTCCGATTCTCATACCGGATCAAACCGGTTTCTAAAACATTACTATTAACACAATATATAGGTGAAACCATCTTGATTTTTATAGCAAGCAATATGGATATTTATAGTGAGCAATATCGATGTTGCCATTACAAAGCCTTTAAGATGCTAAACAGAGCGAAGGCAACTAAATTCTCTCGCAACCTTCAAACCAACTAAAAATCATCATAATAAATGAGGTTCTATCAATTCATCATTCAATAATTCCTAACATAAACAAAATGCATTAAATTCATTGTGAACTAAGATTACATTCTCTAACAAACCATATTGATTTCGAACTACCTATCCGACGGGAGACATTTTTCCGGTGACTTCTCAAAAGATTTACTATCAATCAAAACCACCACAAATTCCAAATTAATGACAACCTAATTCTATACTAATAAGTTTAAAATCACATGTCACAAAATTAAACATTAATCTCTTCATAATCAACCACGACCTCCTCCACATCGACTTAATCCCCCCAAAATTACTCGAGCGTGAAATGGCATTGACGAAAACCTACAAAAAGAACCCAAATTTAAACACCATCTTTAGCTTTTCATTTTTAAGTCAAACTTTTTCATTTTTAATCTTCAAAATCATTCAAACTTATTAGAATATAGAGAAGATAACGAAAACCCAGATGATATTCTAATAGGACTTCAGTATTGGAAAGTTATTTGAGTTGAAAAACTAAAAAGATTCATCTGAATTTTGTATTTGAAAAGTAAGGTTTTGAATCTTTGATTCTTTGAATCTTTGAATCTTTGACTCTTTGAATATGAAAATTGCTTACTTGGGTCAGAATCGATGAGCATAGCAGTCCCTCCAAATCCACATGTTCCACCATTTTTCTTGTTTTTCTGCCAATAACTGTTAAAAGCATAAGAAGCATGAGCAACAATGGAGTCCGGAAAATAACAGCTTCCGGTGGGGCTAATCGGGTCACAATCGGCGCCGCCTTCTCCACAGGCGTAATCCATAGCTTCCTGCAACTTCTCCGACGGCACACTGGGTTTCGCAACGCACCACACTCCTTCATGCGCAAGTGGCGGTGCTGCTATCGCACCACCGTCGCCCATCGGTGGTGGAGCAGCCATTGCACCTCGACCTCTGCGGCCGTGACGAGGAGTAGGATAGGGATTGCAGGGCGGTAGATCATATCCATAATGCGGTGGTGGGCTGTTAGGTGTACCCGTCATCGGAGGTTGCATCTCCGGCGCAAAAGGTAGGGACAGCGGCGGCGGTGAAGTGACCCCGATGAGCGGTGGGAGAGGGGTGGTGGCGGCGTCGGAGGGAACAGAGTAACCCACTTCCGATGCGAGTTTTCTTGACCTGGGTTTCTCTTGTTTCGTCTCAAAAGATATCACATTCACTGTTTTCGACCGGAAAACACCCAAATCCGCCATGGATTTCAAGTTCGAGCTCAAAATTTCAACAGTTTCGTCAGAGAAATCATGTGTTTTCAAAGTATAAGTCGAATTTATCTCTTCCAGTAACTTAAAAACAGGTTTAAGGTACGATTTGAGTAAACATTTTGAGGAAATCAAAACAGAAACTCTAATTTTCCTCTCTAAGCCCCATCTAACAAGAGAATGATAAACATTCTCCATTGCAACAAGTGTTAACCTCGAAATTTCTTCTTGGTCTTCAAAGCTTTTGTCACCACACAGAAGCCTATTAGAAACAACAATGGCGGTTACATTTACAGAAGGGTAACGAGATAAAACATGAGTCCTAAGCCACGTTTCCGCCATTAAAATGCTGGTTGACACCTCGTCGAGCTTCCTTTCATCCAAGAATACTCCCATTGCATGTGATGTCGACTGTAGTGCCTCTTGTACTGAACCATGGTTATTGAGACTTGAGATTTGTAGCAGTTCTTGACCTGCAACTGATAGAAACACAAATCTGAGCAAGAAGAAGAAGAAGAAGAAGGAAGTATGGAGTTTGATTGAGCTTACCAGAGACATAGAGGAAGAAAAGAGGAGCAAAGAGACCCGCCATTTTCAACATTGTGAAAGAATCGGAGAGAAAAGTAGTGAAGGGAAACAAGAAATAAAGGTGTTGTATCTGATGGGTCAGAGTGTTGGTAATGCCCTGTAAAGTTTTGGGGAAATGGGAAATTGATTTTCTGAAAATGTGAAGACTTCAAACGGTAACTTTATGTTGTACGAATTATTGGTTTACAAATGTTACATGTTCAAATGTACTTTGCTTAGCCAATTTTTATAGGTACCCTTCAAAAGTTATGTATCCCTATATACGATTGTAATAGTGTTATGTACATTTTGGTTTATGTTATGTATATGTTATGTATTCCTATATACAAGTGTAATAGTGTCTATGTTCTTTTTGGTTTATGTTATGTATCCCTATGCAATAGTGTCTATATACCTTTTGGTTTATGTTATGTATCCCTATGTAATAGTGTTTATATACCTTTTGGTTTATGTTATGTATCTCTATATACAAGTGTAATAGTGTCTATCTACCTCTTGGTTTATGTTATGTATCCCTATATACGAGTGTATATATATATATATATATATATATATATATATATATATATATATATATATATATATATATATATATATATATATATATATATATATATATATATATACCTCTTGGTTTGATATTGTATAAGAATAATAGGTATTAATAAACATTAATAATTTGATTTGCAAATTTAGATATGAAAAAAAAAATACAAAATAAAATAAAAAAAGTTATGTGGATCCTGAGACCCACCTCTATATAATTTACCCTTGATTTTAAGTGTTTGGTTATAGTTTGGAATACTCACAAAATAGTATTAGAACTTTTATTTTCCTTAATTTCAATTATATTTTTATGTTTTTTTTTTAAAATACTAGAGTTTTTGAAATAGTTCATTTTCAACTTAACAAGATTTTGTATTTTACTAGCGGCAGTTGAGAAAAAAATATAGAACAATGTGAAAGTTGATAACGTAGGAATCAATATGTAACATTTGTATATATGTTGAACAACATGATATTGTTTCATATGTCACATAGTATGACATTTTTTTATATACCAAAGAATGGAAGTGATTTATATACAATAATTAATTTTGTACACAACAATCAATGTTTTCCAGAGTTGTACAATACAAAATTTTAAAGCACAAGTTGTTGTGTTTAGATAAAAATTATTGTGTACGAATCAACTCTCATTGAAGAATACGATATTTCAAACCTAAATTACATGCTATATATTTAGCGTTCCATTTATTATATATGAGATGTGTTCAAGGTTTTAATAAATTATATCAATACATAACTCTATTATTTAAAATGAGTTCTTACAATCACGTTTTTAGAGTTTTTTTTTACTAAAGGTTCGTGGGAGTAACTCAATGATGTTATGCAATATATAACCCTTGATTGTACATGTTATGGTATCAATTTGACAACTTTTGTGTTGGTCATGGGACACACAACTTTTATGTATTGCAATATATAACCATTGATTACATACAAGCGATATTGGCTATGGGACTTACACTTTGGTGCGACATCCTATGTTAACATGGGACACCTAGCTGGTTAATAGTACCGACAAATTGAAACAAGTATTAAATGCTATGAACAGGGAGGAAACCATGAAAAACGATGCATTATCCAAATCCATTGTTGAGAGATAATCAAAGAGTATGCCAAGTGTTGCTAGAGAAATCAACAAGAGATATGAGGATATTCAGAAGCTTAAGAAGAAGATATCAAAGTATGAGGACTATAGACAAGCTCAATATGACCTCCACGGTGATGATTTGATCGTTACTTTTGAGAGGTTTGATAAATTGGAATATGAAAGAAGGAGACTAGACATGAAAGCAATAACAAATAGTTAAGAGTGAAAATGAAATAGAAGTTGTAGTTGTTGCAACAATACGAATATAAGAGGCGAAGGCTAAGGCTAAATCCGAGGCGGAGAAAGCAACATAATGGGAGAAGATGATGAAAGAAAAAACTCAACAACATAAGAACATACCCATATACACTTCTTCCCTAACAAGCAATACAATCTTGATGGTGGAGATAAAGACTCTTTCCCTAATGAATCTGGTGAAAACGATGCTCTATCTGATAGTGGAGAAGAGATCTTTGCTTCTGACAATAGCTTCACACAAGACCTACATCCTTTGTCTATTGAGAATCAACCTCTCTCCACTCTAAAAATAAAGCTAAATTCTTACAAGCTACATTCTCCTTCCACTCAATTAAAACCAAAACCAAAGAAGGTGAAACGTGTCTTAAGAGTTAAGTTCCTAACTCTTGATAGGAAGCTTGACATTATGTTGACGTCAATTCAGAATATTTGACTCGTAAAAGATCATTATGTGACTAATACATTTTACAATGTGTTTGTAGACACCATGCAAGAAATAAAGATAATGAATTACGATTTAGTGAGAAAGTGTTGGCATATTAAATGAGGAAGCAAAACAATGGTGACTTCTTGTCTCGAACTATTGTGATGATTGAAGTGGTGAGATAAAATCAAACCATGTTCACGGATACATGTGCTCTTAATAAGGAATCTGTAAAGACCCTGATTGAGGTATGATTTGAAAGTTTATCAGAATCTAACCCATGTTATGTTGTATGTAGTCATTAAGTTCTTCAATGAATCAACAAGGATTCTTAAACTTCCTATTAACAAAATTAACCAAGTAATCCTAACCACTAATTATATTGTCTCGATCATGATAGACCCCATAGTTCTACCCTAACCAGCTTAGCATGCAAATTGCTAAATATTTCAACAAAATGTTTAACTAATTAATGAAGGCATGGATGTGAAAAAGTTTGAGGAGATGGACGAGCCATACATCAGGAAAAGGGAGAAGAAGAAGGCAAAGCTAAATACATTATAGATATCAGTTTAGGATACTCACCGTTGAACGTTGATTAATCCATACATCAAGAAGATCCTCGAAAATGACACTCATATGTCCCCAGAAACCTTGCACGATGAAAATTCTAAGTAATCCACCCTCGTTGTGTATGAAGAAAAAAATTCCTACTCTACCACAGTTTCCCAAAAAGATTTCCACTGAAAGGCATTCTTATGTCATTCAACTAATGATCAATCCTTGAAGGAAAATCACATCATTACTCTTACTCCTCCATCCAAAAATAATAAAGAAACTCCTCATGTGATGGTTTCTGAGCATAACAACATCCTATGTGATCATGCAACCTTAATTGCTTTGGATCTAAGTTTTTCACTAGTTGAACATGCAAAAGAAATTCCAAAGCAATAACCCTAGATCTAGCATATATAATTCAAAATTCATAAGTAAAAGGGTTAAGAAGGTTACCTTGCTTGTTATATAGCAATAACAAGAATTCCTTGATTGATCTTGACTCTTGAAAGATTTAGTGCCTCAAATTTTGCACCTCTAATGGTTCACAAACACTTGTATCAAGAGGATGAGAAGGAGAGGGAAAAAAACTCTTAGAATTTCTGCAAGGGTTTCTACGCTCTAAGCATTGGCCGAAAACCTTGTATAAAGGGGTCTTTAAATAGTTAGTGGGTTACTAGGGTTTCTGGAGGAAACCCTAATTTCCTGCATAGGGCTTAAGCAACCCATGGACCTCCCACTAGGAAACCTTGGACGAATTCTATAGGGCCTCCCTATAGATTTCGTCCACTCCATTCCAAAGGAGTCCAACAGCCCAGTTTTGCAACTACCAATGATTTGCAAAACAGTCCTTGTTCTTTTAATCAGTTCCTTTAATCCCAAAATTAATTCCAAATTAATTTCTAATCAATTACTAATTATATGATTTCTAATTAATATATTATTCTCATAATATATTAATAAATCATTTATTAATCTCTCTCCAAAATCATCATGTCAAGTTGCTAAAGTGAAGGCAACCCAAAAGGACCATGCTACTATCAAATTAAATATATACCAATTACAGTTATGGACTTATACACCTAATCCAACATCATGATCCAATAAAGTCTACAACTAAGAAATGTTTGAACACAAAATACATGGATCCCATTACTCTTGGATATTCTAATCCATCGACATCTGATTATCCTAATACAATGTAGAAGATGAAAGTGCTCAAAGAATATAAATTTATAAAGTTCATTTAATAAATTCACAAAGTTCAATGTGTGAACATCAATATTGATCCTCACATGTTTATGGATTAAACCAATCATACATTTAATAGATGAATACTATGTGTCATTAAAGAATTGTGTTGTGCCAAGAAACTTAGAATATAGTTGGGATATCCCAACCTCACCAAATGAGGCATAATATAAAGTTTGTATGGAATTATATTTAAGGATACCCAATGAGAAAAGATTAACACGTGATTTTGATCACATATGTGACATTAATAAGTACTCTCAAGGAAGGAACAATGTATGGTCCCTAAAGAGGACAACTTATGACAAATTCTAAAATAATCCCAACTTCAAACAGATTGATTTCTTTTAATACAACATTGATAGGGATTCCAAAGATTTTGAAGTCACCCAAGAAGAATTTAAATGTATGAACACCAAATATCTATTTTTCATCAACAAGAAGTTCAACCATAAAGCATAAATATATCACAACTTCAAAGCTCCTTATGTTGCCTTCTCACTTTATTGAATTGTTAGTATTAAACTTTTTGGCGATTGATAATGAGATATGACAAATCACTAAAAGGGAACCTTTTAAGCTATTTGATATATCCTTAGAAAGCATTTAAAAACTAAAGTGTGTAGAAATTGACAAATAAATTATGGGTTTGATATATAGAAAAGTGAAGTAAGGAGAAAATAAATTCTTGTAGCTAAGCCAGATGCATCTGTTCTCGAACGTTCACATTGAAGGTAGTGTTGATGCATTCTTAAGAAAAAAAATACACTGACCCAAATCTGAAATAATAAAAGAATAAACTAACCTATTAGATTGTTAGTATAGGGAAGTTATGGAGACATGTATTGATGTTTCTTGGAAGGTGTTGATAAAAAACTATGTTATAAAGGTCAATTAGGTGAAGAATGTTGATATAAGTTTTTGAAGTAACCCCACAACTAATATTGGAGTTAGATATGGATTGACCGAAGCATGGATATGATGATTGGTGTGTGTGTGTATATATATATATATATATATATATATATATATATATATATATATATATATCAAAGTTTCCAGTCACCAAATACTTTATACTGTCCAATAACTTTTTTCTACATCACGATGGTTAAATATGGTAATTAAAGGCTTAAAAGACTATGATATCAAATTTCATAAGTCATAACAACTTAGGAAAACATTATGTGGTTTTTTTGTTTGCAATATCTATGCCTTTTAAAGGGTATGCAACATAATTAATAAATTTTGAAAGTGTTTAAATGGAATGAATAACAACAAAAGTTATAAATTGAAACAACTTATCAAACCGCATAAACCGCACAAACCGCCCGCATGAAACCGCACCGCATAATGCGGTTTAGAGCTTTTGTGGTGCGGTTTGCGGTTTCCAAAAAAATTAAACCGCATGTACGGTGTGATTTGCGGTTTCAACTCTAAACCGCACCAAACCGCACCGCGAACACCCCTACCCACCATATTCAAGAATTTCCTAGTCATGTAGCATAAGTATTGCAAGTATTATATATAAGGGATATGAGGTTAGCTTTGAAAAAAAAGTGTATCAGTTGTACCCCTTTTAGTCTTGTCTTTATCACTTTAGAAATAAAAGTTTCATTGTCCATCAACTATTATTGTTCAGCACTTTACTATTATTGCCTTGAAAGCAAAGCTTAATATGCAAAAACATAGTTCATTTACTTTCTTTATTTACATTATATTGTTGCTCAAATGTTATGTTGATTATACTTCTGCATTTACATTATTTTTTTGAGCTATAATGATCCTAACAAAGCAAAGCATTTTAATCTATTGTCAATAGACTTTTAGATGACGGAAATGTCGAGTGGTGATGGTACATAGATTTCCTAAATCACAGATTACCAATCATAACTACCTCTCTAAATGAAAATTTACATGTCTTCAAGTTGATAATCCTTTCTCCGTCTTGATCCCTACTCCATCCTAGGAACATATGCGATTTTTGAAAACGCCAACTGGATGTTGGTGAGTCCAGATGTTTTTATAGTTTTATTTGGTCGTATAAAATTAAGAATAATTTTTCTTTTATAAAAACTTTTCTTAAAGTATTTTATCAACCCTACCTTACTATCTTTTGAGGATATGTAACAATCCTATCTTATTATCTTCTAGGATATTATATTAATCCTAGTTTACTATCTTTGTAGGATATATAGCAATCTTATCTTATTATGTTTTAGGATACTATATTGATCCTAGTTTACTATCTTTTCAGTATATTTAACTTATCCTAAAGTATTTTATCTACCATTCTAAGGCGTCCCTAATGGTAGTCTGATCTCTAAATTGTTTGTAATGTATTACCATGAGCCCCCATAATCAATGTTGTTTGACTAGTGATTACCAACCCATGACGCTTCATCGGACATCGATTAGAGATTAATAAGAAAGTTATCATGTCGAGATTGTAGCTAGCAATCACAGGTGGTGTGTCAATTTTCATATATATATATATATATATATATACACACACACACACACACACATATATATATATATATATATATCTTCCTAGCTCTAGCAATTAACGATTATAGGTATCGAGGTAGCCGAATTTAATCAGGCTAAGGATGAATTATAATAGCTCACTAACGCATTAACCTTAGGTATTTTATCTTTTCTCTTTTTTCTCTTATGTTAGTGATTTCCTCTAATATCATAATATAAACCCCTTTAATTTTATATTTGATAATTATATCTTTTAGATCTCATAATTATTTTATGTGTGTATGTCTTTGTGTGTGTATACATACATACATACATATATATATATATATATATATATATATATATATATATATATATATATATATATATATAATTTTACGATACATACCTATATACCATAATTATAGTTATTTTGAAAATAGAATATTTGGGCAAAGTAACGATTAGGTAGGGTGCATATCATATATTTGACCAGCATTACTTGTAGGTGATATGTTATCCTAGGGAATTGGACATTATAACCTCTAGGTATTATCTCTTCCTAGGCTTTCGGACATGATAACTCTTAAGCATAATATCATAGCTTACAACTTGGTATAGTATCTATAGCTACATTATCCTAAGGTTTTAAGCTTTATCAAACGATTGATATTTATGGATATAAATATAATTTGACAAAGCATTTTTATAAGCATGTATTCCCCCATAAAACATTTAAAATAGTGAAATATGGGTCATGAACTCACTCTAGTAGCGTATTCTGAAGCATATTATTGCATCTGAAGCTTCGTGTCATTAGGAGTACTTCCAAAAAAGCTTGAGAGATATAGATTGTGTTTTGGGTGTGAGAAAATCAGAAAGTGAGCACCTCTATCTATGGTGTTTGTGCGTGTGGTGCAATTCATGCGCGACGTGCACTCACTTCATGGCTCCATCCAGAGCTTGCCACGTGTCACACTTCAAATGGTCCACGCCTCCCTAATCTTGACAAATTTGGGTGTTAGGTGTGCGCGTTGAGCATGGAACACACTTGGCATGCATCTCTAAATCATTAATAAAAATTCATATCTTCCTTTTATGAATTTTGTTGCTTACCCTCTTTATGTATATTTGTAGCTCTCTGCTAGTACTACAACTTTCCTTAAGGTTGCGTTGCCAAATTTTAACCTGTATTTTATATTTTTCTAAAAATCGTATCTCCTTCATACGAACTCCGTATTTGGCATTTTTCCTTTCGAAGTCCTTATCTCTTGGAGTATTGTGATTTTCCTTTTTGTGACGTTAGTCTAAACTCAACTGGTTTGTTTGTGCCATTTTGATGTTAATTGCGTTATTAACACGGTTGATTTTTATCTTTTAAAAATCATAACTCTTCCGATCGGAGTAAGATTTTTACAATTGTTATATCCTTGAGATCACTCTGTTGTCTACTTTCCAAATATACAAACCTTGTTGGACATGGTTCATTCCATGATGACTATAGCTTTGTTACCTATCTCATTTTGGGGGTATGCCTTAGAGACTGTTTCCCATATCCTTAATCTAGTCCCAACTAAGAAGGTTGCCAAAACACCTCACGAAATATGGACACGGAAGGTTCCCTCGTTGGCACATATCAAGGTTTGGGGTTGCGAGGCTTTCGTAAGACGAGAGACTCACGACAAGCTCGAACCTTGTAATGAGCATTGTATTTTCATCGACTACCCACATAAATCCTTTGGATATCTTTTCTGTAGACCGAGTGACAATGTTGTCTTCATTGTGAGGAGAGAGGTTTTCCGCGAAAGTGAACTCATATAACAAGAGGACAGTGGGGGCAAATTGATCTTGAAGAGCTTCAAGAGTTAAGTCATGACGGAACCTCAAACACTAGCACTCAACCTGAGGAGGAAACTCCTATTGAACCAGTTGATGAGTTCTTACCTCTGAGATGTTCCACTAGAGTTAGTGTTCCACCTATGTTATATGGTTTTCATATAACAGCTGAAGGTGATACGTTTATCAGTGATAGTACATTGATAAATTTGGATGAAACTAACAGCTACAAGGAAGCCATGGCGGGTCCAGAGTCTGCAAAATGGAAGGAGGCTATGGAAAATGAGATTCAGTCTATGTATGATAATCAAGTTTGGAACTTGGTTGACAATGTACCAGGTTGCAAGACAGTCGGGTGCAAGTGGATCTTCAAGAAGAAGACCGACATGGATGGGAAAGTACACACATATAAGGCGCGATTGGTTGCGAAGGGCTTTACTCAAACTCCTGGAGTTGACTATGACGAGACCTTCTCACCAGTAGCGAAGATCAGATCTATAAGGGTTATGCTAGCCATAGCTACATTTCATGATTATGAAATATGGCAGATGGATGTCAAAACCGCTTTCCTTAATAGAAAGTTGGTTGAAGATGTTTACATGAGTCAGCCAGAGGGTTTTGTCAATGGGAAGTACCCTAATAGAGTGTATAAGCTTGAGAAATCCATTTATGGATTGAAACAAGCATCTCGCAGATGGAATCTTCGTTTCGATGAGAAAGTCAAAGAGTTTGGATTTTTCAAGAAGCGAGGATGAGTCCTGTGTGTATGTCAAGGCTACTGGGACTATAGTTAGCTTTTTGGTATTGTATGTGGATGACATACTTCTCACAGGAAACGACATTCCAAACCTACAGGGGGTTAAGTCCTGGATTGGAAAGTGTTTCGCTATGAAGGACCTCGGGGAAGCTGCTTACATTCTAGGGATAAAGATATTGAGAAATAGGAGTAAAAGACTAACAAGACTTAGTCAAAGTACCTACTTCGACAAGGTGTTGAAACGTTTTAGCATGGACAATTCCAAGAAAGGAGAATTGCCTATCCAGAGCAATTCCAAACTGAGTAAGACTCAAATCCCGAGTATCGATGTCGAGATAGCAGAGATGAGCCGAGTACCATATGCTTATGCCGTTGGCTCGATCATGTATGCTATGACATGTACTTGCCCTGATGTGGCCTTTGCTTTGAGCATGGTCAGCAGATATCAAGGGAATCCTGGTAGAGCTCACTGGACTATGGTAAAGAACATTTTGAAGTACCTATGAAGGACGAAGGACTGGGTCCTTACCCTCGGTGGGAGTAATGACTTGAGAGTGACAGGGTATAGTGACGCCAGTTTTCAGACCGATAGTGGTAATTTCCGTTCTCAGAGGGGTTGGGTGTTTACCCAGATGTGGCCTATTCTTTTAGCATGGTCAGCAGATATCAAGGGAATCCTGGTAGAGCTCATTGGACTACGGTAAAGAACATTCTCAAGTACCTTAGAAGGACAAAGGACTGGGTCTTTACCCTCAGTGGGAGTAATGACTTGAGAGTGACAGGGTATAGTGACGCCAGTTTTTCAGACCGACAGAGGTAATTTCTGCTCTCAGTCAGGCTGGGTATTTACCCTAAATGGAGGAGCCGTAACTTGGAAAAGTTCTAAACAAAAGATTGTAGCTAAATCAATGTGCGAATCAGAGTACATAGCAGCAAGTAAAGCATTGAAGGAGGCGATATGGCTAAAGAACTTCATTGGATACCTTGGAGTTGTACCAGATGTAAAGGAGCCCATGGAGATTTTCTGTGACAACGTGTAACACCTGATTCATGGTACGTATTTAAAATCATGAAATGTTCCAATTTACTCTGAGACTCGGCGAGTTGGAGGCCCAACTCGTCGAGTAGACTCGACTTTGATCGAGGGTTTAAGTGACCTACTCAACGAGTCGGGAGACCGACTCGACGAGTAGAAGTTGTCTGGACAAAACCCTAATATTTAGGGTTTGCACCTTATTTAAACAACTTAACTCGTCCCAAACCAGCCTCCATCACTCTCCCAACTCAGAGAAGCCCTAGATTGAAACCCTAAACCCCTATTGTGTATTCTTAAGCATTTAGTGACCTTTTTGTGTGTATTTGAAGTGGAAGAAGAAGGAAGCTTGGGGATTCAAGAGGAAATCAGTAGATCCAGGAAGTGAGGTGCATTTCCCGCGTGTTTGAGGTAAAAAGCTCCTACCTTGACTTCTTACTTGTTATATCTATTTTAGGGCTTGGATCTTGTCATTTTTGGGGCATTTCCAAGTTACCTTCGGGTTTAGGTCATTATGTAGAGAAATAACTTCGGATCTGGAACCTAGGAGGGTTCTCATGGCATAAAGGTGCCAACTTTACTGCCATGAGAGCCCCATGCACCTTGAAGACTTCATTTTAGGTCCTTTTAAGCTAAATGACCCATGCATGAACGTAAAGTTTATAACTTTACGTGTATTATGGACCCTAGGACGTCAGATCTATGTTCTGAATGCGTTAAGACCTCTTATGATCAACTGTATATTTTGGACATGGAGGGACTCGGCGATTCGTTCTTGGGACTCGGCGAGTCGGGGTGCATTTTCCACCAAATCCTTCTGTTTTAGGACCATTTGTTAAGATCGAAGGTTTCCCCAGTTGTTTAAGTTCACTAGGAACATGGAAATCATAAGACTCGGCGAGTGGATGAATAGACTCGGCGAGTTCAAGACAATGTGCCAGCCACATGAAGACGAACTCGGCGAGTCCAAAGGGAACTCGGCGAGTTATAGACTGAACATCTTCTTATGGATGAAGATGAACTCGGCGAGTTCAAGGATGAACTCGGCAAGTTGGTTGAACATTTTTCGATGTGTTATTGAAGGCGAACTCGTCGAGCTCTTGCTAGACTCGACGGGTAAGGACGGGATTATGGCATTTTGTGGATACATGGACTCGACGAGTTGACGGGCTCACTCGGCAAGTCGAGTCAACTAGATGTTGACTTTGACCATGGACTTGACTTTGAATTTGACTTGGACTGAGTGACCTTTGTAAGGGTTACGAGTATGATTTGATAACTTAGAAGAGTTTGCATGTAGGAATTCAGGAGGAGGGGAGAGTCGATTCCTCACCGAGACCAGTACAGACACTACAAGACTTCGAGGTGAGTTTCCTCCTAGTAGGGGTGGGCTACGGCCACAATGTCGGCCCACAAGTGAGAGTGTTGGATATATGATTGTCTTTGTGATAATTATCTAGTTTGTTATGTGATATGCTTACTGTGATTGATAGGATTAACGTGCTTGATATGATTATTATGCTTAATGTGTGTTAGCAGTAGTAGGGGTGAAATAGTCCCCGGTTACCAGTTGAAAGATACCGAAGGGGAGGTTAGTTCCCAGCTATCGGTTGAAATATACCGATGGGGAGGTTAGTTCCCAGTTATCGGTTGAAATATACCGAGGGGGGGTCCAACTCCCGGCTATGCCTGACGGTTACCGGTTGAAGAAAATAGTTTGGGTCATCGTGGATCGATTAACCAAGAGCGCCCATTTCATTCCGATTCCAGAGAGCGTCTTGGCCGAAAAGTTAGCCGATATCTACATCCGATAGGTAGTAGCTCGGCACGGAGTGCCAGTTTCAGTGATTTCTGACAGAGACGTGCGGTTCACTTCCAGGTTCTGGAAGAAGTTTCATGATGACCTGGGTACTCGTCTGCACTTTAGCACCTCCTTTCACCTGCAGAAGGATGGTCAGAGCGAGCGGACCATCAAAAATTTAGAGGATATGTTGTTGGCGTGTGTTTTAGAATTTGAAGGTAGTTGGGATACTTACCTTCCTCTGGCGGAGTTCTCCTATAATAACAGCTATCATGCGAGTATCGACCGTCCTCCTTTCGAGTTGTTGTATGGGAGGAAGTGCAGGATCCCGATATGCTGGGGTGAGGTTGGTCAGAGGGTCATGGGGAGTATCGAGGTGGTACTCAAGACTACAGAAAGGATTAAACAGGTTCGGAGCAGGCTTCACACTGCTTAGAGTCGATAGAAAAGTTATGCTGACAAGAGTTGATTGGACCTGGAGTTCTAGGTCGGGGATATCGTACTCCTGAGGGATTCGGACACACCCTCGCAGGTGTGTGGACTCAAATCGAGGGCTTGGAGGATTTTTACAAGAAAATAGTTTTCTAAAATCTAAGTTAAGGAATTTTGAAGAAAGAACAAGGTGGGTGATGCGTGTGACCGGCCGAGCTCGAGTAAGTTTTCCCCAAGATACCCATACTTGTTATGCTATGTTATATGATATGATTATGAGAACTGCATGCTAGATTAGGGCTAAGGATGTAGGAGGATGCCTTGTATGCCTGTTATATGATTCTGAGAACTGTATGCTAGAATAGAACTAAGGATCTAGGATGGATGCCTTATATGCCTGTTGTAAGAGCTTATTGAGCCTTATGTTAGGGCTGTCTAGTCAGTAGTAGGATAGCCTGATTGGGTTATGTTTGATTTGGTTACTCAATGCACGAATGTTGCTTGCTTTGTGCTTATAGGGGTTCTAGCTTGCCTTAGCTAACTAGTAAGTGGATATGTAATAGTATTCGCAAACTAGTTAGGGAAGGATGGTAGGAACTCCTTGTACAGTTGATGGCGGAGAGTAGGTCGGAGAGGGCCCTAGGTCAAGCCTAGGAAGAGATTAACTTTGAGAGTAGAATTGGTAGAAGGAATCTGGTGAAGTCAAGGCAGACCTTAAGGAAAGTATGGATAGATGTGGAAGGTAGTATGGGCCCGTACTACTGGAAGCAGAGGATCCATACTCGAGTCAAGGGAGGCTGAGATGGAACCAGGGACCTGGGGAGCATGTGAGACCTCTCAAGGGTATATATGACCCTGACGTTTACATGTTTTATTTCAGAATGGTGGTTACGCATCATGGAGCGGGAGGTTCAGGGTCTAGATCCGGTTCCGGATCAGGCCCGGGTGCGGGATCCGAGCCGGTTAATGACGGGCTACACGATTTCATCGCGTCTGAGATCATGAGAGGTATCCTTGAGGCGACCCCTTTTATTTTCGGGTCGATCAAGGAGGAGATTGTTGAGCTGATGGAGGATCACCTCCGAGCATTTAGGAGTGACTTGGCGTCCAGCCAGTCGGGTACGTGCACACTGTCCTTTAAGGACTTCCAAGGGAGTGGTGCACCAGACTTTCATGGGGTGAAGGACCCCATTATGGCCAGGAGATGGATTGCAGACATCGAGTCTGCATAGCTGACGAGCTTCTGCCCAAAGGGGTCGAAGGTCCACTTTGTTACGGGTTGTTTGAGGGATCGATCCAGAGATTGGTGGGAGTTGGTAGGTGATTCACTGGGGGGCCCAACCGTTGAGGCTATGACTTGGTCAGATTTTGTGACTAGGTTCGGGGCTGAGTTTGCGCTAGCTGTGCAGCTTCAGCAGCTGGCCAAAGAGTTCCTTGATATGAGGCAGACTACTGAGACTGTGGCAGAGATCACCGCCAAGTTCCAGGAGAGGGCCTTGTTGGTACCTCAGTACGCAGGGGATGAGGAGACGCGGAAGACCCGCTATCATGATATGTTAAGGGCTGACATTCGGGAGCATGTCAGCTATTCTGCTTGCCTGACTCTGGATTCCATGATTGCCAAGGCAAGGGATAGGGAGATTGATTTAGAGCACCTCGGGATGATGAAAGCGGAGACATATCAGGTTGTTGGGGTTTCAGGGAAGAAACCCAAGGGATTCGACGCTAGGTCGAAGGGCCAGTAGGGTCGGGACCGCTGTGAGAAATGAAGTAAGTGACATGAGGGAGTTTGCCGCACTGGGTCGGGATCAGGCTGTTATAAGTGCGGCAAGACTGGGTACTTTGGCAGGGATTGTACTACCCCTGCTCCCACGGTTCAGACATTAGACCTGATTTGCTTTCATTGCAATCAGAGGGGCCATAAAAGGCCAACTGTCCCAGATTGTCAGTAGCGATAGCAGCAACGCCAGTGGTGGCGCCGACTCCAGTGACAACACGGGTTGTGGATGGACGGAAAGTCAAGGCAGAGGCTCCAGTGGTGAAAAGCCGAGCATTTCAGTTGACAGCTGAGGAGGCACGCGCCGCACCTGATGTGGTGACGGGTATGATTTCTTCTCCCTAATCTTTTATGTTATGTCACTTTAACTTTGATATGTTATGTATATGTGCTCTGTTTAGGATCGTTCCATGTGAACGGTATCCCAGTTCAGGTGTTGTTTGATTCGGGTGCTACCCGATCGTTTGTCTCTCTTGCGCTTAGCAAGAGGTTTCCTGAGTCCTCGGGCATCTTGGATTGCCCTCTAGAGGTCGAGATTGCGGACGACCGGTCAGTGCGAGTATCAGAGGTTTTCACAGATTGCATTTTGAGATTATTCGAGGAGCGCTACCTGGTAGACTTGGTTCCCATACCTTTGCGGGGGAACAAGGTTATTATAGGCATGGATTGGCTAAGCCCCAATGAGGCAGTGATCGACTACGTGCAACAGTTGGTGCGGATCAGGACCCAAAGTGGGAGAGAGTTGGTGATTCAGGGTGAGAGTCTGCAGCGAGGACCAACCTTATGTTCAGCAGCGAGGGCTAGACGCTACCTCCAGCAGGGTTGCACAGGATATGTCGCCTATGTTATGGATACTCGGGAGGAGGGTAAGGCGGCGGTGGGCGATGTGCCAGTGGTATGAGAGTTCGCAGATGTATTCCCCGAGGAGCTGCCTAGGATACCTCAGGAGAGGCGGGTAGAGTTCAAGATCGACCTATTCCCTGGTGCGGCTCCGATAGCCAAGGCACCATATTGGTTGGCTCCTCCTGAGATGCAGGAGTTTTCTACATAGCTGCATGAGTTGTTATACAAGGGATTCATTAGATCGAGCAGTTCACCCTGGGGAGCCCCGATTTTATTTGTGAAAAAGAAGAACGGGTCGCATCGGATGTGTATAGATTAGCGGGAGCTAAATAAGGTAACAGTGAAGAACCGTTACCCACTCCCGAGATTTGATGACCTTTTTGACCAGCTTCAGGGAGCATCTTGGTTCTCCAAGATCGACTTGTGTTCGGGTTATCATCAGGTGAGGGTCCGAGAGGAGGATGTGCAGAAGACTATGTTTCGTACGCGATATGGCTATTATGAGTTTGTGGTGATGCCTTTTGGGCTCACCAATGCTCCTACTGCATTCAAGGATCTCATGAACCGCGTGTGTAGACCGATGTTGGATCGGTCTGTGACAGTTTTCATTGATGACATCTTGGTGTATTCCAAGACTCAGGAGCAGCATGAGGAGCACTTGCGGGAGGTATTGGACACTCTTAGGAGGGAGAGCCTGTATGCCAAGTTCTCCAAGTGCGAGTTCTGGTTGTGCGAGGTGAAGTTTCTTGGGCACCTTGTCAATCAGGACAGGATTTCAGTCGACCCGGCCAAAGTGGAAGCCGTGATGAGGTGGGAGGTCCTGAAGTCTCCATCTAAGATTCGGAGCTTCCTGGGATTGGCAGGTTATTATCAGAGATTCATTCAGGACTTCTCCAAGATAGTCGTGCCCTTGACCCGGTTGACAAGGAAAGTCGTGGTCCTTCGTTGGGGGTCAGAGCAGCAGGCTGCATTTGATACTCTACGACAGATATTGTGCGAGGCGCCAATCTTAGCCCTGCCAGAGGGCATGGATGATTTTATGGTATATTGTGATGCATCCATCTCGTGTTTGGGCGCGATATTGATGCAGAGGGGGATGTTATCGCCTACGCTTCGAAGCAGCTGAAGCCTCATGAGGCGAACTACCCGACACATGATTTGGAGCTGGGGGCAGTTGTCTTCGCCCTCAATATTTGGCGTCATTACCTCTATGGGGTTCGTTGTACCATTTACATGGACCACAAGAGCCTGAGGTATCTCATGGATCAGCCAAATCTGAACATGAGGCAGCGTCGGTGGCTTGATGTGGTAACAGATTATGATTGTGAGATCCTCTACCACCTGGGGAAGGCCAATGTCGTGGCCGACGCGCTTAGCCGTAAGGCAGCACCGATCAGGGATATCTGTATGAGGATGACAGTTGTGACTCCATTGTTGGAGCAGATTCAGGAGGCCTAGCTAGAGGCCATGAAGGAAGAACATCGAAAGAGTGAGCGTATTGTGGGGAAGGTTTCCTCCTTCGACAATGACAACCATGGATTGTTAACTCTTCACCGTAGGCTATGGGTCCCATATCATTGAGGTGTGCGCTAGGTATTGATGGAGGAGGCGCACAATTCCAGGTTTTCTATCCATCCCGAGGCAACGAAGATGTACAGGGATCTTCATCTTGATTATTGGTGGCCCTGTATGAAGAGGGATGTAGCTTGGTTTGTGGAGAGATGCCTGACCTGCAGGAACGTCAAGGCCGAGCACCAGAGGCCTCACGACAAGGTCCAGCCGTTGGATATCCCGTTGTGGAAATGGGAGGATATCACTATGGATTTCATTACAAATCTTCCCTAGACCGCGCGAAGGGTGGATTCGATTTGGGTCATCGTGGATCGATTAACCAAGAGCGCCCATTTCATTCCGATTCCGGAGAGCGTCTTGGCCGAAAAGTTAGCCGATATCTACATCCGAGAGGTAGTAGCTCAGCACGGAGTGCCGGTTTCAGTGATTTCTGACAGAGACGTGCGGTTCACTTCCAGGTTCTGGAAGAAGTTTCATGATGACCTGGGTACTCGTCTGCACTTTAGCACCTCCTTTCACCTGCAGAAGGATGGTCAGAGCGAGCGGACCATCAAAAATTTAGAGGATATGTTGTGGGCGTGTGTTTTAGACTTTGAAGGTAGTTGGGATACTTACCTTCCTCTGGCGGAGTTCTCCTATAATAACAGCTATCATGCGAGTATCGACCGTCCTCCTTTCGAGTTGTTGTATGGGAGGAAGTGCAGGATCCCGATATGCTGGGGTGAGGTTGGTCAGAGGGTCATGGGGAGTATCGAGGTGGTACTCAAGACTACAGAAAGGATTAAACAGGTTCGGAGCAGGCTTCACACTGCTTAGAGTCGATAGAAAAGTTATGCTGACAAGAGTCGATTGGACCTGGAGTTCTAGGTCGGGGATATCGTACTCCTGAAAGTGTCTCCTTGGAAGGGCGTCATTCGATTCAGGAAGCGGGGCAAGCTGGGCCACAGGTATATTGGTCCTTTCAGGGTTGTAGCTCGGGTGGGAAAGGTGGCTTATAGGTTGGACCTACCAGCCGAACTCAGTCAGATTCATAGCACTTTTCACGTCTCCCAGTTATGGAAGTGCCTGGTGGATGATTCGGCAGTGGTGCCTTTAGAGGATATTCAAGTGGATGATAGCTTGAAGTACATCGAGCGGCAGTGGCGATCGTCGATAGGAAGTCGAAGGATCTGAGGAACAAGAGGGTGGAGCTGGTGAAGGTGCAGTGGCAGCACCGCAAGGGCTCAGAATGGACTTGGGAACCGAAGGACGATATGAGGGAGCACTACCCGAGCTTTTTCCGGACTCAGCATCAGACTTCGAGGACAAAGTCTAAAATAAGTGGGGAGATTTGTAACACCTGATTCCTGCTACGTATTTAAAATCATGAAATGTTCCAATTTACTCTGAGACTCGGCGAGTTGGAGGCCCAACTCGTCGAGTAGAGTCGACTTTGATCGAGGGCTTAAGTGACCTACTCGACGAGTCGGGAGACTGACTCGACAAGTAGGAGGTGTCTGGACAAACCCCTAATATTTAGGGTTTGCACCCTATTTAACTCGTCCCAAACCAGCCTCCATCACTCTCCCAACTCAGAGAAGCCCTAGATTGAAACCCTAAACCCCTATTGTGTATTCTTAAGCATTTGGTGACCTTTTTGTGTTAATTTGAAGTGGAAGAAGAAGAAGGAAGCTTGGGGATTCAAGGGGAAATCAGTAGATCTAGGAAGTGAGGTGCATTTCCAGCTTGTTTGAGGTAAAAAGCTCCAACCTTGACTTCTTACTTCTTAGATCTATTTTAGGGCTTGAATCTTGTCATTTTTGAGGCATTTCCAAGTTACCTTCAGTTTTGGGTCATTATGTAGAGAAATAACTTCAGATCTGGAACCTAAGAGGGTTCTCATGGCATAAAGGTGCCAACTTTATTGCCATGAGAGCCCCATGCACCTTGAATACTTCATTTTAGGTCCTTTTAAGCTAAATGACCCATGCATGAACGTAAAGTTTATAACTTTACATGTATTATGGACCCTAGGAGGTCAGATCTATGTTCTGAATGCGTTAAGACCCCCTATGATCGACTGTATAGTTTTGGACATGGAGGGACTCGGCGATTCGTTCTTGGGACTTGACGAGTCGGGGTGCATTTTCCACCAAATCCTTCTGTTTTAGGACCATTTGTTAAGATCGAAGGTTTCCCCAGTTGTTTAGGTTCACTAGGAACATGGAAATCATAGGACTCGGCGAGTGGATGAATAGACTCAGCGAGTTCAAGGCAATGTCCCAGCCACATGAAGACGGAATCGGCAAGTTCAAAGGGAACTCGACGAGTTATAGACTGAACATCTTCTTATGGATGAAGATGAACTCGGCGAGTTGGTTGAACATTTTTCGATGTGTTATTGAAGGCGAACTCATCGAGCTCTTGCTAGACTCGACGAGTAAGGACGGGATTATGGCATTTTGTGGATACATGGACTCGACTAGTTGACGGGCTCACTCGGCGAGTCGAGTCAACTAGATGTTGACTTTGACCATGGACTTGACTTTGACTTTGACTTGGACTAAGTGACCCTTGTAAGGGTTACGAGTATGAGTTGATAACTTAGAAGAGTTTTCATGTAGGAATTTAGGAGGAGGGGAGAGTCGATTCCTCACCGAGATCAGTGCAGACACTACAAGACTTCGAGGTGAGTTTCCTCCTAGTAAGGGTGGGCTACGGCCACAATGTCGGCCCACAAGTGAGAGTGTTGGATATATGATTGTCTTTGTGATAATTATCTAGGTTGTTATGTGATATGCTTACTGTGATTGATAGGATTAACGTGCTTGATATGATTATTATGCTTAATGTGTGTTAGCAGTAGTAGGGGTGAAATAGTCCCCGGTTACCAATTGAAAGATACCGAAGGGGAGGTTAGTTCCCAGCTATCGGTTGAAAGATACCGATGGGGAGGTTAGTTCCCAGTTACCGGTTGAAAATTTCCGAGGGGGAGTCCAGCTCCCGGCTATGCCTGATGGTTACCGGTTGAAAGATACCGAAGATTATGCATTATTTGGTATGGGTATGATGAGGGAACTCACTAAGCTTTGTGCTTACGGTTTTTAGTTTTGGTTTCAGGTACCTCTTCATCTAAGGGGAAGGAGTCGACGGTGTAGCAGCGCATCACACATTTGCACATGATTTCAGCATTTGAGAAGCCTGGGATTTGTACTCTGATATTATACTATTCGTTGGAATGTTTTTGAAACTTATGACTTATGATTTTGTGGTAAAAGGAATTGTAATGCTGCTTTCGATGAATATTTTTATAAGTAAAATATTTTCAAACAAAAAATTTTGGGACCCGATTTTAGGGTGTTACACAGTGAGGGTGTGGTGGCCTTAACCAAGGAACTGAGGGATCATGGCAGATCCAGGCACATCAACAGCAAATATCACTTCATAATACATTGATTAGAAGAAGGACTCCTCGTAGTAAAGAGGGTATCATCAAAGGAGAACCCAACATATCCCCTTACAAAGGGATTGGACAGGGTTAAGCATTTGCAACATGCTAGGAGTATTAGGCTGAAGGATGATATTAGTTTTAGTGATTAGATAGCTATCTAGAAACTTGTAATAGCTAAAAATGTAATTGACATTTACTATCTTGTGTCAATCGTTTACTAATGTTTCATCTTGCATGTTTTGACTTCCAGAATAATAAGATTATTCAAATTTTCCACAGTCGATCATAGTTTGGAAGTAGGTACTGAGGCAAGACTGTCATGAATTGACTTGTAGATTGTCTAAAGCATTTAGACATAGCAAAAGTTTGCTACAAAGTTCATGAGTGCTCCTGAAATAAGATTTGGGTATTCGATTAAACCTACGCTCACATGAATCACTTCATGGAACTTATCACGAGTGATTGTGAGATGATAATATCGTATGGTCTTCAAACCCAGATATATGAGTTGTTGATTACAAGTTGCTTGTGCATTGATAGTACGAAAACGCATCAGTAACTTGATGTTATAAAATGTACTGTTGTGTATAATTTAACAAGTAATTAGTACAAGCATATAAGTCGCAGTTTATTTGTTCCTTTTATCCTAAGAGGATTAAAAGCGCTATCTTGGGCCCCTCGATGATTTTGTTTTGACTTATGTGTCGGGCCCGGTCAGGACTAAATTGATGTGTTCAATTAAGTTCTATGTCAAACAAATCAGAAATCGGGAAACAAACTGCTGGACAATAAGTATGACTATGTTCCATGTATTTATCCACGCGATATCTTGAAGAACAGAGGATTATATGATTCCTTATCTAAAGGACGCATCAGAATTCGACGACGGCTTTTGAGAGCTACGATTGATAATCGGATTTTGAAGTTGCATTGGCAGTTATAGTTATTAGACTTATCCAAGTGGGAGACTGTTGGATTAGGTGTCTAAGCTCATAACTATACTTGGTATGTACTTGACCCGACAGTAGCATGGTCCATTTGGGTTGCCTTCAACAAAGCAATTTGATAGGATGGATATTTGAGAAAGAGGTTCTTTGTGATTTATTAATATATTATAAGTATAATATGTTAATTGAGAAATCATATTATTTAATTGGTATTGATCAATAATTAATTTAGAATTAATTTAGTGATCAAAAGAGACTAATTAAATTAACGGGGACTGATTATATAAATTAATGATGCATGTAGTTTGGGCTAATGATCGATGATTGATTAGTGGTGGGCTAAGCTTATGTGAAAGTTCATGAAGTGTTTGTCAAAATGAATTACTAGATACATATAGCCGATTTTTTGGTGCCTCCAAGCTTTCTCTCATTGTCCTCCATTGTTCTTGGTGTTTGTGACACATTTGAGGCATCACACTTGAGGTACTAAGCTCTTGTAAGGCCAAGTTCTATAAGCTACAATAAAGAGGTAATCATCTAACTAGTTTTTATGTTTCAATTATCTAAGTTTTATGTTAGTTAGGCTTCATTCTTTGGAAAAATGAAATTGCATTTATAATTAGAGAAAACTTAGATCCAAATCATTAGGGTTGTATGTGCACCATATGGATGTTATAGTGCTCAAAACCCATCACTAAGCGTCAAAGGATAAGAGGATGCATGTTTCCAAACTGACAGAGATAACTCAAGATCTCATTCGGGATTTATGTTCAGAACCTCAATATCACAAGCGCACAAGGAATATTTAAGAAAACGTTTCACCTTATTAGGAAGCTTGTTGAATATGGAGACATTATCGTGAGTTGGGTTCCATCTAAGGACAATCCAACAAATCAGCTCACCAAACCATTGTATTTGATTAAGCATGATACTTATACTAGGTTTATTGGCATTAGATTTGATCGTGAATTGCTTTGACAACACAATTTTTAGTTTGATCTCTTTCAGGGAATTTTTGGATATTTTGATTTGGCAATTATAATAAGTTACTATGTTTGTTCATAATATATGTGTTCCTACTTTTGCATGTTTAGAACCCTCCAAAATAATTTATTATTCGAACATTCCACAATCAATCCTACTCTTGGGAGATAGTAGTGAATTTAGATTGTCATAGTATTGGTTGATTGTTCATGGAGATTAGTTGAGTTTAAATCATATGTTTCAAGTATTAGTTCAAATTGTTTGTTGTTTCTGCTACCATTTTGTTTGTTATAATGAGGCTTGAAGCCCATCACTTTCACCACACCAACCCACTTACATTTCCTCATGTTCAAATTTGGATGGTCCTTAAGGTATCTCAAACTATTGTGATTTGTGTATATAGTACAAATGACCCCTAAAGGTAGTGTCGCCGAATCTTGAGGGAAAACATCATTGCCCCCAGCTCTAGATCATACGTAGGTTACTTAACCTCGTGAGGCTTCAACTATATGGAAGCATAAGTAGTCAACCTTCCCCGCTGCATGAGCGCTGCTCCCAACCCTACAACCGAAGCGTCACCGTATAACAAAAAGTCCTCGACACCCTTGGGAAGGGTCAATATTGGAGCCTCACATAATCTCTGCCTCATAATCTCAAATGTTGGCTACTGCTGATGTCCCAAATGAACGTCAACACTCTTCTTCGTCAAGTGGGTGAGAAGAACAACGATCTTAGAGAAATCTTGGATGAATCTCTTGTAGTAACCTGCTAACCCAAGACATCTCTGAATCTCAGATGGAGACTTCCGAACCTCCTACTGCATCACCTCTTTGATTTTGGCCGAAATGACCAAAATTATGTTATGATTGACGAGGTGTCCCAAGAAATGCACATTGCACAACCAAAAATCACACTTAGAGAACTAGGCGTACAGCTTCTCCCTCCTCAAAACTCCAAAAATCTCTTGAAGATTCTCCTCATGCTGCTCTTTGGTCTTGGAGTAGACCAAAATATCATCAAAAAAACATAATAACTAATCAGTCGATCATCAACTTGCACACCTGATTCATCAAATCCATGAATGTCGCTTGTGCATTGGTGAGGCCGAATGGCATCATCATGAGCTCATAATGGCCATAACAAGTTTGAAAGGCCATCATATCAATGTCTTCCTCTCTAACCCTCATCTGATGGTATCCCGAGATCAAATCAATATTAGAAAACCAAGATGCACCCTTCAACTGATTGAAAACGTCATCAATCCTTGAAAGTGGATGACGGTTTTTCACTGTCAACTTATTCAACTCAAGGCAATTGATGCACATACAATGAGAAACATCCTTCTTCTTTACAAATAAAATCAGTGCTCCCCCATGTGAACTACTTGGTCGAATGAACTGTTTGCCCAACAACTCCTATAGTTTGGGGCCGTACCAGGGATCACATTAATCTTGAACTCAACCTGTCTCTCCGGAGGAACACGTGGAAAATCCTTCGGGAATATATCCAGAAAATCATGAACTACCAGAACATCAGAGATCGAGGCTTCTTATCCTCTATAGTATCAACCACATAAGAAAGATATCCTACATAACCAGGTTGAATGTGTCTCCTAGCTCTCGCGACAAAGCAAAAAGTTGAACCAACTCTAGTACGCTCGCCGTATATGGTTAACTCTTCCCCACTTGGGGTACAAATCACTACCAACTATCTCTCAAAATCGACAAATCCCTAAACCGGATCAGCCAATCCATCCCCACAATCAAGCATGCATCCCCCATAGGAATAGGGACAAGATCAATCAGAAAGGATAACTTGAATATCTCCAAAGCAAATTCATGGAAAACTCCTGAAGCGGAAACCTTGTGCTCGTCGTCGATAGAAACTCACAACGGTCACTTCAACTCTCCAAGAGTCATATAGAAACTCCTAAAAAATACTGAGATCTTGAGTCAAATAGCACTAAATCAGGATGATAATTCACTAAAAATGCACCTAAGCAGAAAACATAAACATAAGCATGCAGGAATAACTCGAACAAAATATAAATGAATACATACATACCAGTAACAACTTCGACTGCCACCCTAACCTCCTCTGCAGTAAACTGAAAAGCATGTCATTTGGACTTCAGGGCCTCAGTCCTCCCCTGGCGACCATCGATGATGCGCAAGGTCGCATGAGCAGGAGTTTGCACCAGTTTAGCTGCAAGTAGTGGATAATCGACCTTCACATGGCACATCTGGTTACAATTAAAGCAAACCCGCATCCCCTAAGGGCAGTCCTAAGAATAGTCGCCTTCCTTGCCACACTAGTATAACCCGGATCCTAACCGACATGGCCCCTCATGATTCTTCACGCACTTGTTGCAACTACAGCCTCTCTGCCCTCCAGGTCTCGAATCAATGGGTTTGAACTGCTTAGTCGCCAACTGTGATTCAATTGATGCTGGCCTCTTTTCCTTCTTACATATCTCTATCTCAGTCTTTCTCCTTCAAGCTTTGGACTGTAGCTCAACCCATGTCTAGTACTTGGTGTTTGCCACAAACTCTATGATATTCATCTTGATCATACTCAAGTAATGAGACATTTGTACCTACTTTGATGATACATACTCAGGACAGAATGGATCCCTTTCATGGAACATCCTAGTGATCCCAGTCACCGAATCCGTCGTCTACTTGAGCGACAGGTACTCCTGAGCTAGTCACTACCTCTCCACTAATGGAACATACTCAGTGCGGAACATCACCAAAAATTGATCCCAAGTCAATGTGGTTTGTTCCGTAGTAGAATAGGTATGATTCGTGAACTTCCATCAATCCTTCACTCCCAAACAAAAAAGGTTCAATGCAAATCGAGCCTCCTGGTTCTCCAGACAAGAACAAGTGTAAAAGCATCTTTCCACATCATAGATCCACTTCATAGCAGTAATCAGGTCCTTGACCCCGTCAAAATCTAGGGGTTTCGTGTTACTAAACTCATGGTAGTGCATCGATCCACCTCCCTGAAGTAAAACAGCGGTAGCAGCAGCCTCAGTGACAACAAAATAACGCTCGTCAAACATCGTGATCAGTGGGCCGATATGATATAACGTCCCAAAACCATAGAAAATTTTTTCATTTTCAAAAGACATTTTCATAAAACTCATAAGTCATACATTTTATTGTTTCAAATCATACTCATGAAATCAAAGTATCAAATAACATCTCTTAAGCGTAAATCAATAGGATGATGTCTACAATCATGCATTTGCCTTCCCCGGTCCTCAGAAGTACCTGAAACATTTAAATCCACAACTATAATCCAAAAGTTAGCGAGTTCCCTAAAATACCACATATGACAATATACACATAAGCATACATGCTATCGGGTCCATATCAACCCAACGAATGTCTAGACTCACATCGCTCTAGTTAATCTTGTCATCAACCTGACCATTGTGAATGTCTAGACTCACAACACTCAATGTTGGTGTCGTCGTCAACTCACCCATTTGTTGGCCCCAACCCTAATGTTGTACCACCCGTACCATCAGCCATCCTCATAAAGTTGGATACCTCAACCCTTCACATATATGTCGACATATACATAATACAGATAACAAACAAATCAACATCACAATTAACAATCTACAATTCTACTTGCCTAACAACATACAACAGTCTACCTACATCCTAGTACCCTATGACACATACTGTAATACATAGTACAGTGAGGAAACTCACCTCACAGACGGAAGCAGAAATCCCTATTACATGTCACACTCAGCAACCGATGCATGCTCACCTAGACAAAAAGGATAAATTCTCAGTCTATAGTCTAAAACCCTCAAGTTCACCAAAAGTCAACCTGGTCAAAAAGTCAACGATCAATTCAGCCAGCCACCACGTCGTAGCCAAGAATATGCCACGTTTTGGAAGTCTCACGACAAATCAACCGCAAGAAACCTTTCCACCACGTCGTGGTGAGCATGTCGCCACATCGTGGGAACTATCATGGACAACTTAATAGATTAAGACCTTAATCTGATAAGCCACACACTCATACTCTATAGAAGGCTTCCTTACACCCATAAGCATCATAAAAAATCCTTTCTTTATGGATATGCATGTCTTGAACTCTAGTTAGGTTAAAGATGGTGAAAATGAGGTCCAAAGATCTAGAATTGGTGTAAGAAGGTGGTAAGGAGCTTGTTTCCTGAATCTTTGACCAAGAACACCTTATTCTTGCTTCAAAACCACAAAACACCACCAAAAAGCTTCAAGATATAACCAAGGGAGGCTATGATTTGTTCTAGGTCAAGAGGGAGTGATGGAGGCTGAGGGTGAGTAAACCCTAGCCGTCATTTCCCTTAAATAGGGGAACTAGGCCCAAAAATTAGGGTTTTACACTTCAGCAGCTGCCACATCATGGCCAAGTCCTTGCCATGTCATGACACTTACAAATGTGTGATATTTTGCCAGCCGAGGCCACGTCGTGGTCACCAAAAACTCTTGATTTGAAGGTCTAAAATAAATAACTCCCACAAGAATAATACTTGTAACGGATGTTACATAAGAAGGTCGGAAGAAAAAGCAAATAAAAGTACTAATTGGATGTTATTTCTAGTTTCAAATTCAAGATTTAAGGCATGACATTGTAGATTTTGACGAAAGCACATACGTGTACATGTCTAAAGTGGTCAAGTTATGGCTTACCTTAGGGACATGTCATATACGCCTTAAAAGATTTAAAACATGATGATTGTTACAAGATAGCCACCAGATACTATCACGTATATTATTACCCATATACACACAATGAGTTAAGGAACCTTCTTCATGTCTTTCTAAATGGTGTGATTTCTAAATGGTGTGATGTTTAAAGAATCAATAATGGACAAACAACAACTAGGTAGGCCAAACACATTGACAGTATTCCATCAAAAGGTGAGGTCCAATTATAAAGGAGTGTTCTCAATTCCACCGAAAATGTCTTACTATAAACAAATGTACATCTTTTGCCTCGAATTGTAAAGAAGAATCATCAACACACATGGTAAAATCAACTAAGAAAGGAGCATCAAGTATCAAAAGGGCACGAGGACTTTACGTAACGATTCACAAAGCCAAAGTGTTTATCCAACTTATGACATAATAGATCATATAGTAGGACAAAACATTATTATTTAGTTTAAAAAGAATTTCATACAATTTTGAAGACATTTACGACTTTACCGTTAGAATTAAATGTTTTTGTTTTGTAAAACATTTACATTCCACACATATTTATAGTGAAATGTTTCCACCCTATTGCAAATTTCACCAAACAAACATAATCAACAATGTTGGTTGATAAAACATAAATCACACATTTTGATTTCTAAGAAAACTCGTTAGACGATATTAATATATTAAAAGACATTACATAACATTATGAAATAAAATACATAATAATACTCGTTATACTAAACAAAGTACACAATGCTACTCATCATCTACTATCCTCCAATCTAGAAATTTGTATGAGAAATTTTTCTGCTCGTTAATAGATGATTGTTATCTCCACCACCGCATCCCATATCTAGCATTTAAATTTAATGATTTCGTATCATGTAACTTTTATCCATTTGTCCCTTTCCTCGATTTGTGATTTTATGTAAACCATATCACCCCCTACTACACGAACATTGAAAAAAATGCATGTCGAATTCTTTTCTTTGGGAATTATAGACTTTTTCAACTTATCGGCCATTCTCCAAGCTCTAAGTTTATCATTAGAGGTACAAGTGTCAAGGTTGTTCACCATGTGGGCGATTTATGTAATTCACTTGATAGAAAAGAAGCGATTTATGTAATTCACTTGATAGAAAAGAAGAGGAAGAGATTTTCTTCCTATGAAATAGAAAGCTTATGTAATTCATATTTTATATATGTATGTATGTGTAGCAAAAAAAAACATGAAAAATATAAAAATCAGTTCACTCGGCGATCGAACTGGTTGAACCGGAAACCGGTCATCATACCGGTTCAACTAAAAACCCGGTTTTTAAAAAATTGCTCATAAAAAAAAACATTATGTAATACTAATATATTAATAGACAAATTACATATATTAATCAATAAAACATACCATAATACTCGTGATACTATTCATCATTACCTATTATACAATTGTAATAGAACGTATAAAAGTCATTATATTTTATGAAAAACTAGTAACAAACTTTGCATGTATAAATTATGAACTATCTTGGGTTTTTGGCTGTCCCAACTTAAACACCCTCTCCCTAGTTTGTTGGAACTAGATGTGATCTTTGAAATGATCTTGATTGATATTATAATAATTAATAGATATTTATCTTATCGTATAATTAATTAAATGAAGTTTACTAAAATATCCATAAAATTTAATAACTTAAACTGAAAATAGCAAAAAAAATAGCATTTAGTCGAAAATAACCAATGAAATGGCAGATGAGTAAAAACATTAATCGTAGACTATTTTTGGGTAGAACATTAAAAACATAGGGTTATTTTAGGAAATTACTCTCAAAATAATAGTACAATATTTAACATCTACATATTATAAAAACTAGGTGTGAGACCCATGTATTACATGGGTTTATTTAAAAAAAATTAAATATAAAATTTTAACAATTTGAAAACTTTAAATTTATAAGAAAAATAAGAAATGTTTTGAATTATTAAAATTAATGAGACTTTAATGCATTAGATACATTATATATATAAACCAGTTTCTAATAAATACCTTACATATATATTACCTTATATATTAAATGTGGATTTTAATTTAATAAAATAAAAAGTACAATAAAATGACAAGTGGAAAATAGAAAAATTTAAAATTTATAGAAAATGCCATGTGTCCAAATGAATGAGAAGAGGACATGTAGCAAAGTCATTTTCATTTATTAGGGTAGACTAAAACGACTGAGAATGCAAACGACAATTATTTTAACAACATATATTTTTGAATTATAAAAATTATAATAAAAAATAATAACGACAATTATTTTAACAACATATATAAATAACTAAAAATATTTTAATTATACACACGAATATTTATCTTGCTCTATAAATATAAATAAAGATGAATTCATGTTTAAAATTTTTGTAGTTGATATTATATAGATGAAAATGGACCGGAGTTTCAATGATCAGAAGCCCAAAAACATAGTGGAGAACCCAACTATGCATTTCACTACAACTCGACTGACAAAATCGTACATTCACGAGACAACGGTTTCTGCCAATCATTGACCCATACGACGTCGTACATTTCGTTGGGTAGGAACTTGACATAATTTTCATAAACTACTTTGTTTTAGAACGATTGGAACCGTTCTCCGTTTTTATCATCATTTTTGTGGGTTAGAGACCAAGAATCCTCCGATCAATCTTCAAAATTAACATTATTTTTATGTTCTTTTTATTTTAACATCAATTATAAAGGCCTAAAAAACATCATTTTAAAGGTTGATTGGAATTGAATCACCATTTCATGTTGAGCAATCACGAACATATGTTTGTGTTATGCGTGTTAGTTTATATATGTTCACATTCTTTTTACTCTTATGTATAGTATAGGGACCTTTCTAACACACACACATACACACACACACATATATATATATATATATATATATATATATATATATATATATATATATATATATATATATATATATATAGAGAGAGAGAGAGAGAGAGAGAGGTGAGTTTAATTGAGAAAATAAAAAAGGTTGAGAATGAGGGAATCATTCTCAGCCATTCATTTTATTCAAGCATAAAAAGACACGGTAGCAAACTTGTAAATATGAGAACAACTTTCAATCCCAAATACGTATCTGTAATTCAAACTCATTCATCGCTCATCATCCAAATTTCTTCTCCAACTTTCAACAATCATCCAGATTTCTTCAATTAAATCATCATCAACATCATCCGGTGCTAATCAATCATTGGTCTTCGTCAATAATCAACACGATTCAACAGTTAACAACAAAAATTCGTTTTTGGTTCTTTTAATTCAACTTTCAATTGTGCTTGAATACGATCAGATCTTCAACATCTATGATTAATTATACTTCCAGCGTTATTAGATCAACATCATCGATAATCAACAAAAATCCACTTCATATCATTCATTCAACATCGATTATCAAATAAAACTTGAAAATTGAGGTTAGAAAAATATCAAATCCTTTTTTTTTGAAAAATTTCATAAAATTCTCTATCAATCTACTCTTTTGTAAGATTTAAATAGTCAAAATATCATGTTTTTAACATTTTTAAAAAAAGTTAAATTGTATGCACTCCAACTGTTTGATGAAATGCAAATTACCACGTTATATTCATATATGAATATGTTTTCTCAGTATATGATTATTAAAACAAAAAAAACAAATATGCAAGTCTGTATGTTATTCATATGTGAATAACATATAAAAATTATATATATTTGTGAAAATACCTTGTAATATTCATATGTGAATATACTGTGTAATATTCATAAGTGAATATATAATCTAATATTCACAAATGAATATATTATGTAATATTCATATGTGATATACCATGTAATACTATGTAATATTTAGATATGAAAATATTATCTAATATTCATAAGTGAATATACCATCTAATATTGACAAGTGAATATACTATGTAATATTCATAAGTGAATGCATTGTCTAATATTTAAATATGAATATATTATGTTTATTATATGTTATATACATATATGAATGATACTTAAATTGTAAAAAAAAAAAAAAAATTAATCATACTTTTTATTCATAACTGAATAACGAATATACTATAGTAAAAACCTGATTCATTTTTATTCACTTATGAATAACGATAGCTGAAAATATAAAAAAAAAAAAAATTTATTTTATCTTAAAACTATATCAATATGGATGTCTATTTGTAGAGAACAAAAAATCATGAATTTTAGTATATTTAAAATCATTTTTCGATAAAAATAGCTTCTTAAAAATTAAAAAAAAACAAAAAAACTATGTTTTTGTATATATTAAGGTAATTATTAGCATAGTTTAAGGAAACATGTTTTGTTGGAAAACACATGTCTATTCCTTTTCCATTTCTGCTGGTACGACGGAGGCTTTTGCGGCAAAAATAAATGTGTGGCTGAGAATGATTCTCCCATTCTCAACCTTTTTTTTTCTCAATTGAACCCTTCTCTCTCTCTCTCTCTCTCTCTCTATATATATATATATATATATATATATATATATATATATATATATATATATATATATATATATATATATATATATATATATATATAGGGTTAGGTTATAATGTAGATGACATATATTGTGTGGTCGTAAGGACAATTCTAAACCAATATATGAAAAGAATGAGTGGCTATGCTACGAATGTCTATGATATTATAATGGGATAACATGTATTCTATAATCACTCAAATTTCATTTAAAGGGTATTTAAGTCAATTAAACGATATTTAATAAATGAAATTTTCGGATTTTAAGGGATTATTGAATCTCCTAATTTTAAAAATCTGATTTTTTTTTAAATTAATTCGGTTTCAATTCTAATGTAATTTTTAATCATAACCGATTTTATTACGTCAAATTACATTCTGTTAGAATGATATTCTCTGAGAATATCAACAATAAATAATAAAGAATTTTGAATCATTCTCTTAGAACGAGAACAATAATATATCATTCCAATGTTAAAATGGTAATATAACAATATTCTTTCAGAATGTGATAACACTTTTGTGATAATGAACTTAAAATACATTCTTGAAGTAAAATACATGAAAAAAGATACGAATATGTTGATGATGCATTCTAAAAGAATAAATTTGGTCAATTCTAAAAGAATATGATTATTATACATTTTAAAAGAATAAGATGATGAACATTGTTTTCTTTGTGGAAGATCGGTACCATTCCTCATCCCCATCCCACACTTCACCACCCCAACTTTTAGGCCTTTGATCATCATGTTCCCCTTCATACATAATTTATCTCTATTAGCTTCATGCCCTTAATAAAAACATTCCTTAAGAATAACTTCCATAAAATCAAAGTATGTTGACTGCCATAAGAATAACAAGCTAAGAACATGAAGCTGGAGGCATTCTACAAGAATGATATAGAATTCCTTTAAATTGTAATTAAAAAACACAAATATTAAATGAATCAAAAAATACAATCGTCATGGAAATTGTGAATTCAATGCATCCTAAAAAAATAAAATTATAAATTCTAACATAATGTAGTAAACACTAAAAAAATATAATTTATTCTTGAGTTTAATAGAGTCATTCCAGTAAAATGTGACATTGAACTCACAATTCATAAAAGCTAAAAATTGTTAAATAACAACGGAACCTCTGATCCGTGGAATACAAATAAAAACAAATAAGATTCACTTGTTTATTGTTTTTGAAAGAAGAAATTATCGTTGACATAAAATAAAATCCTCTATTTTATAATGTAATTTTGGACTCCAAAAATAAAAAAATCAACAAAAAACGGATGAGAACTACAAAGTATAAATGTCTGGCAGGGAAAACAGGTCAAGAGCATTAACAATTTTGTTTAATAGTTGGTAACTAAAATTATAAATTTTTAATTGTTATTTATATGTTATTAAGGTGATATAATAAATTAGTTGATGAATTTTTGTTTAACTTTTCATACAAAACAATAAATTAGATTTCAGTGTCATGTTCTATGTGAAAGAAATCAAGAATCTTAATCACTTTATAAAAAAAACAAAAAAATAGCCCCCAGATACCTGCAACGGTTCTAAATAAGCATCCCATCGAGAAGAAATTAAAAATCTTCATAACTTCCTACAATGATAAAGAAATCAATAATACCTCCCAACCATTTCGTCATAGACGCGACCTCTCATGGGAAATTGTTGAGTCGCCGGAGAATAAAATATAATATCAAATCTTATTGATTGTCTGACTACAAGTGTCAGGCGTCGACGGACAAGGAGAAGGAAGAAGTCGGGTAGTCGTCGACATCTTCTGGTGCCTAGGGTTTTAAATTAATCTACCTAAATTAGAGGAATTGATAAGTTAATTATTTAATTACCAAAATTAATTAGTTAAGATTACATTTTTACCCTTATCTAAGTTTTTGAAATGATTGGTCCATATTAATCCCTACAACCACACAATAATTGTTTATCCACATTTGAACCTACCCATATATATATATATATATATATATATATATATATATATATATATATATATATATATATATATATATATATATCAAGGTTGTAAAAATCGCTCGACGTTAGCTAGTCGGTGGACTGGGGTCAAAGGATTAATCGGCTAGGCAGAGATTAATCGGGGGATTAATTAGGGACCATTAATTGCTAATTTGTTAAATTTTAAAAAATTAAATATTACTAATATCATATAAAAGTTCATAAATACCACTAATATCATAACAAAATAGGTTAATATGATAAATACAACAGTAATCCTGCATCAAATAGTTTCTATTGAGATATAATTTCTTTAAAGTGTAAAATTTTTATCGGGTTCTACTATTTCAGTCATTTTGTATGCATGGACTAATCGTTAGGTGCTCTCTAATTGGTCAAGTAGCGCCTAAGGATTAATCGGAGATTAATTAGGATCTAATCGGGATTTTTACAACACTGATATATATATATATATATATATATATATATATATATATATATATATATATATATATATATATATATATATATATATACACTAGAAAATTTAAAGGCTCGTGCTTAGCACGACCCATGGAAGTTATCAAGCATAGTCAAAGGATGTTAGTTTGGTTTAGTATATTGTTGAAAATATAATGTTATCATAACATCAAATGTTGATTTATTAGCTTTAATTGGATACGGTTGAAAATATAATGTTACAATTAGATAAATTTTTAATAGTACATTGCCTTAATAAGAAAAGGTGAAGTAAGATGCCATAACTTAAACCTTTTTGTGCTTGAATAATTTTCTCCGGTTGTTCGTTGTGTATTTGAGTTGGATTCTTGATTAGGACAGGAAAGTTGGATTTAAATTCAAAATATTAATATTCTTGTCATACAATAGCATTATTAGATAGCAAATAGTTCATCAAAAGTCACAAAAGCTTCGAAAAATAAAACTAGTCATCCAGAATAAAAATGTTAAAAAGCTTCCAATAAGGATAAAATTGGAGCTGCATAACAATGGGCTTGGTAAAAAGCATCGTAACAAAGTTACAACTGGTGCATCAAAACAAAGAGCCAATTTAGGTTACATATAGCTATTATCGGAAACAATAATTATATATTGCTATTATAGGTAAAACATAGAGTACATAAACTAATGGCAAAAGATACAGACGTTTCCATTTTTCACTAATTTTCTCTCTTAAAAACACTGAGAGAGCTCAAAATGTAGAACATCCCAAAAAAAAGGTAATGCCTGATAAATCTGGCTTATTTTCAGCTAATTCAACCTTTCTTTTTGCAATAAAATTTAGTCTCTCGTTAAAAGTAATATGATCTTTAATAAAAAAAACGAGCTATGAAAAATGTTGATGATAGATTCTCATTTTACTTTTGGGTTGATTTTAGTTATTCGAAGTTGGATTTTCATAGTTACTGTTGAAATTTTCAGCTATATATGTTGGACAACAAACGAAAGTATCTATTGATTAATAAAGTTTGTTTAAGTGTAAATTAATACAATTGGAGTCACATCGTAACTATTGCTTAACTTTTTTCCACTTATGACAACAAATTATTAAAACCACAATTTAATTAAGATGAGATATTTAAATAAAATTATTAGCAATTAACACATACCCAATGTTTGAAGAAGAAATTTGAGAGATTGGAAACTCTCTCCTGAATATAACATTGTACTTCTAGTTGAATTCCTTACTTATCAAGGTTTTGTACTTTGAAAATCTCCTCAATCACAGCAATGAAAATTGTTTTGTATCTACAATGAAGTTTAAAGGGTCAACGTGTAGCTAATTTCCATATTAAAGTAGGTTGCATTCGTGCATTAAAAAAGCCAAAAAGTGTGCTCTCCTTCTAATCTTCCTTGCTGTAAATTGCACCTTTAATATAAGTGGTAACCTCGACATGAGTTTTAATTACCTGCCATACAGTCCCAATTTTATATAAAGAACTTAAACTTAAATTAGATAAAAAAATTAATAAAATAAAAAATTCACCTCATTGATCATAGGTAAAAACTCTCGATTTGGAACAACTTTACTTCCTTATAGATTAATAAACTTAAAAAGGGTATCTAAAATAGGATTATTAGTGGATTCTAATAAAATTTCAATAAAATATAATAAGTAGATGTAAATGTAACATAACTTTTTTGGTATATAAATTATGTGTGCTGCACTGGAAACATGATGTCCGTACCATGGCTACCTACACAACTTTTAAAATCTTTTGATATTAATAATTTTGATTTTTTCAACAAACTCTAAGTCTATATACGCTACTAGCAAGTAACATTTATTGATCAAAATAATAAATTGCAACAGGAAGGAATCAAGGAACGAAACCAAATCCCCAATAGCAACATGCAATAATAAACCGATCGACAAAAGATATTTGAACATATAGTAGTTTCTTACCTAGCCTAAAGGCTAACATTAGGGTACTAGAGTCGCCTCAAAATCCTTCTTACAAATAATCATTTTTTTAGCAATCTGAATATTA
Organism: Lactuca sativa; assembly: GCF_002870075.4. Taxonomy (NCBI): domain Eukaryota; kingdom Viridiplantae; phylum Streptophyta; class Magnoliopsida; order Asterales; family Asteraceae; genus Lactuca; species Lactuca sativa. The sequence continues at coordinate 134,298,068 of NC_056625.2, read as the reverse complement.
TGATATTGAATGAATGTATTACCTTGTGGAGACGTGAGTGATGGTGGAGGTCATGAAGGCACACAATCATTGGACAAATTCTTGAAGTGTAAACCATGCTTAATAAAAAAAAAGAAATAACGGAAACATGCCTAAACGGCAGTTAACAAAATCTTCGAACATAAACAAAGGTTAAAAAAAATTTACATTTCCTATCTTTTTGTTAAAAGTTTTTATTTTTTCATTTTTATTTTAAAAATCCAAAAAAAAATTAGAAAAGTTTAAAAAATCCAAAAAGATTTTTCATGTATATTTTTATTTGTCATTTTATTTCTTCCTAGTTTTTTCTAAAAAAAATTCATTTTGTTGCATTTTGCATTTGCATATAAACAATATATATATATATATATATATATATATATATATATATATATATATATATATATATATATATATATATATATATATATATAAAGGGCTGAATCTCTGCAATTAGATAATCTTTTGTCTATTTTGTCCTTGGTGGTGTTGTCTGCTACCCCAGATAAGTGGTCTTGGGATCTTGATCCCAGTAGGTGTTTCTCGGTTAAGTCGGGTAGGAGACAGATTGACAATGCTACCCTTCTAGTGGAAGGAATTGGTACTGGATGGAATTCTTATGTGCCTTTAAAAGTTAATATATTTTTTGGCGCCTTTTACTACATAGATTACCTCTTAGAAAGCTTCTGGCAGAAAGAGGTGTAGAGTTGGATTCTATTCTTTGCCCTGTTTGTCAAAATGCTCAAGAGGATGTGGCTCATTTAATCTTTCATTGCGATTTGGCTTGTCAAATTTGGAGTAGAGTTGGTTTGTGGTTGGATTTGGCGATTCCAGGTTTTTGGATCAGTATTAATTTATTAATTGGATTGATACTTCGCAGGTGGCTAGTAGGGTCCGGCTGGTCTTGGAGGCGGTGTGCTTGACGGTGCTTTGGGTTATATGGTCCTATAGGAACGCGGTTGTTTTTTGCCCTTCTAGGTGCAAAAAAAGTTTTTGTTTGATAGAATCTTAGATTTATCTTTTCGTTGGTTCACCTATAGGAGCAAGAAGGATTCCAATAATTGGAATACGTGATTGCGTAATTCATTGATGCCTTAATTTTGTATTCTTCGTTAGCCTCTAGCTAGCTTCGTTTTTTATTTTGATGAGATAAAATCTCTTGATCGTTTAGATCTTTCACAGGTAAATCAAAGAAGAACAAACTATTAAATCAAACAAGACAATGAACACAATATAGAATCAATATAAAGCTTATGATTCAAACGTAGTCACGCCTTAGCAGAGCTCGATTAAGAACTTCCACTGTAGAGGCGAGCTAGGGTTTACAATACTATATTGAGAATAATAAAAAGCATTAAAAAAAAGGATGCATGCATGCACCTTAAATACTAAAACCCTAGAATAAAATAATGCACGGTTGGACAGGCTTAAACCAGTTACAAAACTGGGCTAATAAGAAGCGAGCCCAAGACGCAGTACACCAATCCCAACAATCACCCCCTTTGCGTTAATTGGGGCGAGACCTTCACTTCGGTTGATTGACTTCAGCTCGCTTCACCACCATGAATAAGCATGGAATCACAGCAAGAAGAACATGGTGAAAATGGATATACCATCTTATCATATCGGTGAAGTACTTCTTATCGCTTTCACTATTCTGCTTGCATCTGTGAATAATCCCCAAAACATACTCCAAGCACGAAGTAGTAAAGAGATGTTTATCAGTTAAAGCGAACATGCATTTCTTACCATCCTGTTTGGTGAACATCACAGAGTTTAACATTGGATTAATCTTTCCCATCTTCATCTTGTTGACATCACTTGCAGAACCAACAGGCAAAATGGTAGGCTTCTTCTTGAGAACCGAAGCAATCTCTTGATCCATCTTAGCTACCTCCAAAATGTAGCAGACTAGCAATCTTTTCAGATGATCAATTATTGGCTCATACTCAACTGGGTTGGATAGTAGAATGTTGTGCAGAACAATCCAATCATGAGGATTGAGATTGGGTAGATCAGCAAGGGAGAAGGTATGCTCAGACAAGGCCGAATCTCTGGTAACTTTGAACTTGACGTTGATGTATTTCCCTGCTGCTTGAGGCTTAAGGACCCGAACTGTGATGATTTTCTGAGCGCTCCAAGTAAGATATTGTGGTTGAGCGAACTCCAGGTAGTAGTCAATGAGATCATGATCAACCTTCGGGTCTGGATGTGGGACTTCTGCAATAGGAAGAAAGCAGTGAAAATGTAACGTCCCAAAAATACGAGCCAAAAATTTCATTTTTAAATCACACCATTTGCAAAACATTATAAATAAAACATTCACGGATCATGACATTTCATAAAAGATGTTGTTTTTTTGGAAACCATCTCGTAAACATAATACTATCAGAGTACAAAACCCCAGGAGGATCCCATAGTACGGAATACAAAGCGTGTGTGTGTGATGTACCGCTACCGTGTCGGCTCCTTCCCCTTCGAAGAAGAGGTACCTAAAACCAAAACTGAAAACTGTAAGCACGAAGCTTAGTGAGTTCCCTCATCTTACCACATACCATACTATTATATATCATACACACTGTCGGGAAATTCTGGGGTGCCCGACCTACCCGGTACGGCCATTCTGGGGTGTCGACCTACTCGTGTCAAGCCGTTTTGGGGTGCTGACTACCCATGTCAAGCCATTCTGGGGTGCTGACTACCCGTCGGTCCTAACAACCGATCGGCGGGGACTATTTCACCCCTACTACTACTATCACATATATCATCACATAACATATTATCAGACTTATCTGGGGTGTCCGATCTACCCTTCGGTCCTAACGACCAAACTTGGGGACTATTCCCCTCCTACTATCGTTATCACATATAACATATCATGCCATCATATAAACATATCATCACATACTGTCAGACATATCTGGGGTGTCTGACCTACCCTTCGGTCCTAACAACCGATCTCTACTACTATCACACACACACACACACACACACACACATATATATATATATATATATATATATATATATATATATATATATATATATCATGCTAGCATATAACATATCAGGTAGTAGCAAACTTAGATGATATCACAAAGACAATCATCTAACATACAACTCCTACTGGTGGGCCGGCATTGTGGCCGTAGACCCACGGCTACTGGAAGGTAACTCACCTCAAAGTAGTTGCTGATCTGTGTGGGAACTGACTGTCTTCTGTTGCTGCCGCTCCGGAAATCCTCCAACTATAATTCCCACAAAACCCTTAGTCAAATACTGCTAACCGTCCTCAGGGTAAAATGACCATTTACCCCTTACCAATCAAGAGTCAAAGACAAAGTCAACTATCAGTTGGCCTGACTCGCTGAGTTGACTTGCCAACTCGCCGAGTCCCTATCCCTTTGTCCGACCATAAACCCGTCTCTACTCGTCGAGTTAAGCATTGACTCGACGAGTTCTCCTTCTAAACTAAAGGCCAATAGTCCTTCATCCTAGTCGCCGAGTTGTATGAACAACTCGCCGAGTTCATCTTCATCCGAAGAACACTCTATGCTGAGACTTGCCAAGCTGTATGAACAACTCGCCGAGTCTGTTCTTAAGGCAAGAAGATTGCCTTGAAATCGCCGAGTCATGGCATTGACTCGCCGAGTTACTTCATGAGTGAGTCTGGCTTCCGACCCACTGAGTCACACCCCATGACTCACTACTCCAACCCGCAACACGAAAAAAGGGGAAAAACTCGGGGACTCGCGACTCGACTCGCCGAGTCTGCCACATGCAAATACTATACATGCGATTCTGCTTGAATCTAGCTCATGCCATTCATAGATCTGGTTTTCTAAGGCCTGATTAACACGTAAAGTTTCCAACTTTACGTGTAAATAAACACCCATGAGGGTTTTAGGGCTCAAAATGCACCAAAAGAGTAGATCTAGGGCTTTCATGCAATATGGCTCCATAAAGGCAGTAGATCCAAGCTCCTGGAGCTCAATCATGCCTAGATCTAGAGGCTAAACAACTTATTACGAACACTAAAACACAACCAAGCTTGGGGAAAGGCTCAAGAAGGACTTTCATGGAGCTACAAGGGACAATAAGCATGAAAACAGAGGGAAACTAAGTTATACCTCAAGGAAATCACTGAGATAACACAAATATGCCTGGCCTCCTTCTTCTCTTCTTGATCTACTCTCCTTCCCTCTCCAAATATTCAAGAAAACACACCAAAATGCTTCAATCTCACAAGGAACAAGGCTTGAACGAAGTATAGAGCTCTGAGGGTGAAGGGGGCGAACATGGGGGCGGATAACAGGGTTTAAATAGGGTGCAAACCCTTGAAATTTAGGGTTTCATCAGACAGCAGGGACTCGCCGAGTCGCCAACTTAAACGTGTTCCGGATCCCGTCTCTACTCGGCGAGTTGGACCTACAACTCGCCATGTCCAAGGCTAAAAATGAAAAACACTAAGATAAATTTTACGTATTAGGAACCAGATGCTACAAATCTCCCCCACTTATTTTAGACTTCGTCCTCGAAGTCTGCTGCTCGATCCTAAAATTGCTCGGGGTAATGCTCCATCATTTCTTCCACCGGCTCCCAAGTCCACTCTGACCCCTTTCGGTGCTGCCGCAGCACTTTTACTAATTCCACCCTCTTGTTCCTTAGATCCTTCGACTTCCGGTCGAGGATTGCGACTGGGCGCTCAATGTAATTCAGGCTGTCATCAACCTGCATATCCTCCAAGGGCATCACCGCTGAATCATTCACGAGGCACTTCCGCAGCTGGGAGACATGGAAGGTGCTGTCGATCTGATTGAGCTCAGCTGGCAGATCCAGCCTATATGCCACGTTGTCCACCCGGGCTACAACCGTGAACGGACCAATGTATCTCGGGCCCAACTTGCCCCGCTTCCTGAATCGAATGACGCCTTTCCAAGGTGACACTTTCAAGAGAACCATATCCCCGACCTGGAATTCCAGGTCTGATCGACGCTTGTCGGCGTAACTTTTCTGCCGACTCTGCGCAGTCTGAAGCCTACTTCGAACCTGCTGGATCCTCACGGTCGTCTTGAGCACCACCTCGGTGCTCCTCATGACCCTCTGGCCAACTTCACCCCAACATATCGGGGTCCTGTACCTCCGTCCATACAACATCTCGAATGGGGGACGGTCAATACTCGCGTGGTAGCTGTTGTTGTATGAGAACTCAGCCAAGGGAATATAGGTATCCCAACTACCACCGAAGTCTAATACGCATGCCCACAACATATCCTCCAATGTATGGATGGTCCGTTCGCTCTGACAATCCGTCTGCGGGTGAAAGGCGGTGCTAAAATGCAGACGAGTGCCCAACTCATCATGAAACCTCTTCCAAAACCCTAGAAGTGAACCGCACATCACGATCTGATTTCACTGACACTGGCACCCCATGCCGTGCCACTATCTCCCTGATATAGATATCGGCCAACTTTTCGACCAAGACACTCTCCTGAATCGGAATAAAATATTCGCTCTTGGTCAACCGATCCACGATGAACCAAATCGAATCCGCTCCTCGCGCCGTCTGGGGAAGCTTCGTGATAAAATCCATCGTAATATCTTCCCATTTCCATAACGGGATATCTAACGGCTGCATCTTGCCGTGCGGTCTCTGATGCTCGGCCTTGACCTTCCTGCAGGTCAAACATCGCTCGACGTACCAAGCCACATCCCGCTTCATGCAGGGCCACCAATAGTCTAGACGAAGATCCCGATACATCTTCGTCACCCCTGGATGAATAGAGAATCAGGATTTGTGCGCCTCCTCCATCAAGATCTGGCGCACGCCCCCGTGATACGACACCCACACCCTACGGTGTAGTGTCAGTAACCCTCGGCTATCATAATCAAAGGAGGTGACTTGACCCACTATTCGCTCACTCTTCCGATGTTCCTCCTTCATAGCCTCCTGTTGGGCTTCCCGAATCTGCTTTAACAGTGGTGTCAGCACCGTCATCCTCATACACACACCCTGATCGGTGCCGCCTTACGGCTAAGCGTATCGGCCACCACGTTGGCCTTCCCCGGGTGGTAAAGGATCTTGCAATCATAATCCTTCACCACGTCCAACCACCGACGCTGCCTCATGTTCAGATTCAGCTGATCCATGAGGTACCTCAAACTCTTGTGGTCCGTGTAAATGGTACATCGAACCCCGTAAAGGTAATGCCGCCAAATGTTGAGGGCGAAGACCACCGCCCCCAACTCTAAATCATGCGTCGGGTAGCTCGCCTCGTGAGGCTTCAGCTACCTCGAGGCATAAGCAATGACATGACCCCTCTGCATCAATACCGTGCCTAAGCCCGAGATGGACGCATCACAATATACCACAAAATCCTCTATGCCCTCGGGCAGGGCTAAGATTGGCGCCTCGCACAATCTCTGTCTCGGAATCTCGAACGCTACCTGGTGCTCAGGCCCCCATCGAAAGACCACGACTTTCCTAGTCAACCGTGTCAGGGGTACGACTATCTTGGAGAAATCCTGAATGAATCTCCGATAGTAGCCTGCTAATCCTAGGAAACTCCGAATCTCGGATGGAGACTTCGGAACCTCCCATCTCATCACGGCCTCCACCTTGGCTGGGTCTACTGATATCCCGTTCTGGTTGACGAGGTGCCCAAGAAACTGCACCTCGCGCAACCAAAACTCACATTTGGAGAACTTGGCGTACAAGCTCTCCCTCCTGAAGGTCTCCAAAACCTCTCTCAGATGGTCCTCGTGCTCCTCCTGCGTCTTGGAATAAACCAAGATGTCATCAATGAAAACTATTACAGACCGATCCAACATCGGTCTACATACGCGATTCATGAGGTCCATGAACACGGCAGGAGCATTGGTGAGCCCAAACGGCATCACCACGAACTCATAATGGCCATAACGCGTCCGAAACGCAGTCTTTTGTACATCCTCCTCTCTGACCCTCATCTGATGATATCCCGATCGCAAATCGATCTTGGAGAACCAAGATGCTCCCTGTAACTGATCAAAGAGGTCATCAATCCTCGGGAGTGGGTAACGGTTCTTCACCGTTACCTTATTCAGCTCCCGGTAATCTATACACATCCGATGCGACCCGTCCTTCTTCTTCACAAACAGGATCGGGGCTCCCCAGGGTGAACTGCTCGGTCGAATAAATCCCTTGTCTAGCAGCTCCTGCAGCTGCGTAGACAACTCCTGCATCTCGGGAGGAGCCATCCGATAGGGTGCCTTGGCTATCGGAACCGCACCAGGAACTAGGTCGATCCTGAACTCTACCTGACGCTCCGGAGGTATTCCAGGAAGCTCCTCCGGGAACACATCAACATAGTCTCGCACCACTGGAACCTTGCTCATCGTCATCTTACCCGCATCCCGGGTATCCATAACATACACGACATATCCCGCGCAACCCTGCTGAAGGTAGCGCCTAGATCTCGCTGCTGAACATAATGTGGGTCCACGCTGTGGCCTCTCGCCGTGGATCACCAACTCTCCCCCACTTGGGGTCCTGATCCGCACTAGCTGCTGTGCGCAATCTATCATCGCCCCATTAGGGCTCAACCAATCCATGCCTATAATCACCTTGTTCCCCCGCAATGGGATGGGAACCAAATCCACCAAATAGCGCTCCTCAAATAACCTTAGGACACAATCCCTGAATACTGCCGACACTCGCACCGATCGATCATCGGCAAACTCTACCTCTAAAGGGCAATCCAACATGCCTGAAGACTCTGTAAACCTCTTGCTAAGTGCAAGGGAACAAATGATCGGGTGGAACCCGAGTCAAACAACACCTGAACAGGAATACCGTTCACATGGGAATGATCCTAATGCATATACACAGAGCACATATCAATATCATAACATTACAAAAATAAAGTAGAGGGAAAGAATCATACCCGTCACTACATTGGGTGCGGCGCGTGCCTCCTCTGTCGTCATCTGAAATGCCCGACTCCTCTCCACTGGAGCCTCTGTCTTGAGCTGCCGGCCATCTGTAATCCGAAGGGTAGCTGGAGCTAGTGGCTTAGCCGACGCTGATGCTGTCAACTGGGGGCAATTGGTCTTCTTGTGGCCCCTCTGGTTGCAGTGGAAACACAACAACTTCGATGTCTGAATCACAGGTGCAGGGGCGATACAATCACTGCTGAAATACCCCGTCTTGCTGCACTTATAGCAGCCCGAGGCTCCCAACCTACATGCCCCCTCATGAGGCCTGCCACATTTCTTGCAGCGACTCGGTCTTGACTGGCCTTTCGGCCTACCATCTGGTCCTTTGGGATTCTTCCCCGAAGCCCCTCCTGTCTGACCCTCCTCTGTCTTCCTCTTACGGATGTGCTCCAGATCTATCTCCCTCTCCCTTGCCCTGGCAATCATAGAGTCCAGAGTAGGTGAAGCTGAAAAACTAACATGCTCCCGAATATCAGCTCGTAGCATGTCATGATAGCGGGTCCTCCTCATATCCTCATCACCCGCGTACTGGGGTACCAGAAACGCTCTCTCCCGAAACTTGGCAGTGATCTCCGCCACAGTCTCCGTCGTCTGTCTCATATCAAAGAACTCCCTGGTCAGCTGCTGAAGCTCGACAACCGGCACAAACTCTGCCCTGAACCTGGTCGCAAAGTCCGACCAAGTCATAGCCTCGACAACCGAGGCTCCCAACGAGTCACCCACGGACTCCCACCAATCCCTAGCTCGATCTCGTAAACACCCTGCTGCAAACCTCACTTTCGACCCCTCAGGGCAGAAGCTAATCATTTGTGCAGACTCAATGTCTGCAATCCATCGCCTGGCAGCTATGGAGTCCTTCGCCCCGTGAAAATCTGGCGCACCACTGCCTCGGAAGTCCTTGAAGGACAGTGTGCGAGATCCCGACTGGCCAGATGCCATGTCGCTCCTGAATGCACTGAGGCGATCCTCCATCAACTCCAATATCCCTTCCTTGATCGACCCGAAGATAATGGGGGTCGACTCAAGGATGGCTCTGGTGATCTCTGACGCGATGAACCCGCGTAGCCCCTCATCTACTGGCTCAAAACCTGATCCCGAACCCGATCCCTCTCCTGAACTGCCAACTGCTGGCCTCGAGCGTAGTACCACCATTCTGGAATACAAAATAATAATTGTTAGCGATATTGACACCTCTGGAGGGATCACACTTACTACAAGTTCCATGGTCTTATCTTGGCCTTCCTTAGTTTGGGTACGGATCCTCTGCTTTCAGTAGTACGGGCCCATACTACCTTCCACATCTATCCGCACCCTTTCCAAGGACTGCCTTGACTCCACCTGGTCCCTTTCACTACCGCTGATCACTGCTAAACTCATCCTAGGCTTGCCCCAGGAAATCTCTAACTTCACCCTACTCAATCCTCAGCTGCTGAAGGCCTCCTTGTAATGCCAATTAGTCATTACCTGAATACCATCACATGTGGTGAGGCTCAGATAATCCTTCGAGTAACAGACTCGTGTTTACACGGTTAGACTCAGACAAAAGTCGTGCAGTAAGGCCAAATCCAACACTCTAAGATTATTCAACCCTGATCACATGTGACGTGATGTATTCATCTAATGTCTAACTCCCATTACTCGGAGTCCCCTCGAAGCACAAAGCAAGCAGCATTCAGACACAAGGAACAATCTCAGGCAATTTCGTCCTCATAGAGGACAGCTGTACTAGCATACAATGCTAAACTCTTACTATCAGGCATAACCCTAACATGCTATCCTACTGCTGTCTACTCAATTCTAGCATGCAATTTTAATACACTGAAGCACATAAGGCAGGCACATAAGGCATCACCCCTAGATCCTTAGTCCTATTCTAGCATGCTGTTCTACTGAAACTGATAAACATAACATAAGCTTGTATGGGTATTTTGGGGAATACTTACTTGAGCTCGGCCGGTCGCGCACATCACACACTTTGTTCTTTCTTAAAACCCTTTACTTAGCCTTTTAGAAAACATTTTCTTTTTCTAAAATCTTTTAATCCCTCGATTTGAGTTCAAACACCCCCGAAGGTGTGTCCGAATCCCTCAAACCAGGGCTCTGATACCAACATGAAACGTCCCAAAAATACGAGCCAAAAATTTCATTTTTAAATCACACCATTTGCAAAACATTATAAATAAAACATTCACGGATCATGACATTTCATAAAAGATGTTGTTTGTCTGGAAACCATCTCGTAAACATAATACTATCAGAGTACAAAACCCCAGGAGGATCCCATAGTACGGAATACAAAGTGTGTGTGTGTGATGTACCGCTACCGTGCCGGATCCTTCCCCTTCGAAGAAGAGGTACCTGAAACCAAAACTGAAAACTGTAAGCACGAAGCTTAGTGAGTTCCCTCATCTTACCACATACCATACTATTATATATCATACACACTGTCGGGAAATTCTGGGGTGCCCGACCTACCCGGTACGGCCATTCTGGGGTGTCGACCTACTCGTGTCAAGCCGTTTTGGGGTGCTGACTACCCATGTCAAGCCATTCTGGGGTGCTGACTACCCGTCGGTCCTAACAACCGATCGGCGGGGACTATTTCACCCCTACTACTACTATCACATATATCATCACATAACATATTATCAGACTTATCTGGGGTGTCCGATCTACCCTTCGGTCCTAACGACCAAACTTGGGGACTATTCCCCTCCTACTATCGTTATCACATATAACATATCATGCCAGCATATAAACATATCATCACATACTGTCAGACATATCTGGGGTGTCTGACCTACCCTTCGGTCCTAACAAACGATCTCTACTACTATCACATATATATATATATATATATATATATATATATATATATATATATATATCATGCCAGCATATAACATATCAGGTAGTAGAAAACTTAGATGATATCACAAAGATAATCATCTAACATACAACTCCTACTGGTGGGCCGGCATTGTGGCCGTAGACCCACGGCTACTGGAAGGTAACTCACCTCAAAGTAGTTGCTGATCTGTGTGGGAACTGACTGTCTTCTGCTGCTGCCGCTCCGGAAATCCTCCAACTATAATTCCCACAAAACCCTTAGTCAAATACTGCTAACCGTCCTCAAGGTAAAATGACCATTTACCCCTTACCAATCAAGAGTCAAAGTCAAAGTCAACTGTCTGTTGGCCCGACTCGCCTAGTTGACTTGCCAACTCGCCGAGTCCCTATCCCTTTGTCCGACCATAAACCCGTCTTTACTCGTCGAGTTAAGCATTGAATCGATGAGTTCTCCTTCTAAACTAAAGGCCAATAGTCCTTCATCCTACTGTCCGAGTTGTATGAACAACTCACCGAGGTCATCTTCATCTGAAGAACACTCTATGCTGAGACTCGCCGAGCTGTGTGAACAACTCGTCGAGTCTGTTCTTAAGGCAAGAAGATTGCCTTGAATTCGCCGAGTCATGGAATTGACTCGCCGAGTTACTTCATGAGTGAGTCTGGCTTCTGACCCACTGAGTCACACCCCATGACTCACTACTCCAACCCGTAACACGGAAAAAAGGGAAAAACTCGGGGACTCGCGACTCGACTCGCCGAGTCAGATGAACGACTCGCCGAGTCTTCCACATGCAAATACTATACATGCGATTCTGCTTGAATCCAGCTCATGCCATTCATAGATCTGGTTTTCTAAGGCCTGATTAACACGTAAAGTTTCCAACTTTACGTGTAAATAAACACCCATGAGGGTTTTATGGCTCAAAATGCACCAAAAGAGTAGATCTAGGGCTTTCATGCAATATGGCTCCATAAAGGCAGTAGATCCAAGCTCCTGGAGCTCAATCATGCCTAGATCTAGAGGCTAAACAACTTATTACGAACCCTAAAACACAACCAAGCTTGGGGAAAGGCTCAAGAAGGACTTTCATGGAGCTACAAGGGACAATAAGCATGAAAACAGAGGGAAACTAAGTTATACCTCAAGGAAATCACTGAGATAACACAAATATGCCTGGTCTCCTTTTTCTCTTCTTGATCTACTCACCTTCCCTCTCCAAATCTTCAAGAAAACACACCAAAATGCTTCAATCTCACAAGGAACAAGGCTTGAACGAAGTATAGAGCTCTGAGGGTGAAGGGGGCGAGCTTGGGGGCGGATAACAGGGTTTAAATAGGGTGCAAACCCTTGAAATTTAGGGTTTCATCAGACAGCAGGGAGTCGCCGAGTCGCCAACTTAAACGTGTTCCGGATCCAAGGCTAAAAATGAAAAACACTAAGATAAATTTTACGTATTAGGAACCAGATGCTACAAATCTCCCCCACTTATTTTAGACTTCGTCCTCGAAGTCTGCTGCTCGATCCTAAAATTGCTCGGGGTAATGCTCCATCATTTCTTCCACCGGCTCCCAAGTCCACTCTGACCCCTTTCGGTGCTGCCACAGCACCTTTACTAATTCCACCCTTTAGTTCCTTAGATCCTTCGACTTCGGGTCGAGGATTGCGACTGGGCGCTCAATGTAATTCAGGCTATCATCAACCTGCATATCCTCCAACGGCACCATCGCTGAATCATTCACGAGGCACTTCCGCAGCTGGGAGACATGGAAGGTGCTGTCGATCTGATTGAGCTCAGCTGGCAGATCCAGCCTATATGCCACCTTGCCCACCCGGGCTGGCAGATCCAGCCTATATGCCACCCGGACACTTTCAAGAGAACCATATCCCCGACCTGGAATTCCAGGTCTGATCGACGCTTGTCGGTGTAACTTTTCTGTCGACTCTGCGCAGTCTGAAGCCTACTTCGAACCTGCTGGATCCTCACGGTCGTCTTGAGCACCACCTCGGTGCTCTCCATGACCCTCTGGCCAACTTCACCCCAACATATCGGGGTCCTGCACCTCCGTCCATACAACATCTCGAATGGGGGACGGTCAATACTCGCGTGGTAGCTGTTGTTGTATGAGAACTCAGCCAAGGGAATATAGGTATCCCAACTACCACCGAAGTCTAATACGCATGCCCGCAACATATCCTCCACCGTCTAGATGGTCCGCTCGCTCTGACCATCCGTCTGCGGGTGAAAGGCGGTGCTAAAATGGAGACGACTGCCCAACTCATCATGAAACCTCTTCTAAAACCCTAGAAGTGAACCGCACATCACGATCTGATATCACTGACACTGGCACCCCATGCCGTAAAATCCATCGTAATATCTTCCCATTTCCATAACGAGATATCTAACGGCTGCATCTTGCCGTGCGGTCTCTGATGCTCGACCTTGACCTTCCTGCAGGTCCAACCTCGTTCGATGTTCCAAGCCACATCCCGCTTCATGCAGGGCCACCAATAGTCTAGACGAAGATCCCGATACATCTTCGTCGCCCCTGGATGAATAGAGAATCAGGATTTGTGCGCCTCCTCCATCAAGATCTGGCGCACGCCCCCGTGATACGGCACCCACACCCTACGGTGTAGTGTCAGTAACCCTCGGTTATCATAATCAAAGGAGCTAACTTGACCCACTATTCGCTCACTCTTCCGATGTTCCTCCTTCATAGCCTCCTGCTGGGCTTCCCGAATCTGCTTTAACAGTGGTGTCACCACCGTCATCCTCATACACACACCCTGATCGGTGCCGCCTTACGGCTAAGCGCATCGGCCACCATGTTGGCCTTCCCCAGGTGGTAAAGGATCTTGCAATCATAATCCTTCACCACGTCCAACCACCGACGCTGCCTCATGCTCAGATTCAGCTGATCCATGAGGTACCTCAAACTCTTGTGGTCCGTGTAAATGGTACATCGAACCCCGTAAAGGTAATGCCGCCAAATGTTGAGGGCGAAGACCACCGCCCCCAACTCTAAATCACGTGTCGGGTAGCTCGCCTCGTGAGGCTTCAGCTACCTCGAGGCATAAGCAATGACATGACCCCTGTGCATCAATACCGCGCCTAAGCCCGAGATGGACGCATCACAATATACCACAAAATCCTCTACGCCCTCGGGCAGGGATAAGACTGGCGCCTCGCACAATCTCTGTCTCATAATCTCGAACGCTGCCTGCTGCTCAGGCCCCCATCGAAAGACCACGGCTTTCCTAGTCAACCATGTCAGGGGTACGACTATCTTGGAGAAATCCTGAATGAATCTCCGATAGTAGCCTGCTAATCCTAGGAAACTCCGAATCTCGGATGGAGACTTCGGAACCTCCCATCTCATCACGGCCTCCACCTTGGCTGGGTCTACTGATATCCCGTTCTGGTTGACGAGGTGCCCAAGAAACTGCACCTCGCGCAACCAAAACTCACATTTGGAGAACTTGGCGTACAAGCTCTCGCTCCTCAAGGTCTCCAAAACCTCTCTCAGATGGTCCTCGTGCTCCTCCTGCGTCTTGGAATAAACCAAGATGCCATCAATGAAAACTATTACAGACCGATCCAACATCAGTCTACACATGTGGTTCATGAGGTCCATGAACGCGGCAGAAGCATTGGTGAGCCCAAACGACATCACCACGAACTCATAATGGCCATAACGCGTCCGAAATGCGGTCTTCTGTACATCCTCCTCTCTGACCCTCATCTGATGATATCCCGATCGCAAATCGATCTTGGAGAACCAAGATGCTCCCTGTAACTAATCAAAGAGGTCATCAATCCTCGGGAGTGGGTAACGGTTCTTCACCGTTACCTTATTCAGCTCCCGGTAATCTATACACATCTGATGCGACCCGTCCTTCTTCTTCACAAACAGGATCGGGGCTCCCTAGAGTGAACTGCTCGGTCGAATAAATCCCTTGTCTAGCAGCTCCTATAGCTGCGTAGACAACTTCTGCATCTCAGGAGGAGCCAACCGATAGGGTGCCTTGGCTATCGGAGCTGCACCAGGAACTAGGTTGATCCTGAACTCTACCTGACGCTCCGGAGGTATTCCAGGATGCTCCTCCGGGAACACATCAGCATAGTCTCGCACCACTGGAACCTCGCTCATCGTCGTCTTACCCGCATCCCGGGTATCCATAACATACACGACATATCCCGCGCAACCCTGCTGAAGGTAGCGCCTAGCTCTCGCTGCTGAACATAATGTGGGTCCACGCTGTGGCCTCTCGCCGTGGATCACCAACTCTCCCCCACTTGGGGTCCTAATCCGCACTAGCTCCTGTGCGCAATCTATCATCGCCCCATTAGGGCTCAACCAATCCATGCCTATAATCACCTTGTTCCCCCGCAATGGGATAGGAACCAAATCCACCAAATAGCGCTCCTCAAATAACCTTAGGACACAATCCCTGAATACTGCCGACGCTCGCACCGATCGATCATCGGCAATCTCTACCTCTAAAGGGCAATCCAACATGCCTGAAGACTCTGTAAACCTCTTGCTAAGTTCAAGGGAACAAATGATCGGGTGGCACCCAAGTCAAACAACACCTGAACAGGAATACCGTTCACATGGAACGATCCTAATGCATATACACAGAGCACATATCAATATCATAACATTGCAAAAATAAAGTAGAGGGAAAGAATAATACCCGTCACCACATCGGGTGCGGCGCGTGCCTTCTCTGTCGTCAGCTGAAATTTCCGGCTCCTCAGTGAAACGTTCGTTGAGAGAGGATAAAAGGGCAGCATTATCCTTTTGAATATCTTGGTGAAGAGTGGCAAAGTTTTGCTTCTCAGCAACAAATGCTTCTCCAAGTTTTGTAATTGAGTTGGTCACTTTAGAAGCGTTCAAGTCAGCTGCTCCCTATAAGGACACAAGAAAAATATTAGCATCTTGAATTAGTTTATCAACTTCTTTGGTGGCTTCTATACACACTTTAGTTGAGGCGGTAATAGCTGCTGTGGCGTTAGATATGGAAGAATCATGAGCCTTGACAAAGGAGTCAAGCATGGTCTGAATGGCAGCTTCAGAATAGGGATGGTGAGATGAAGAAGAGGCTATGAGAGTGTCGAGTTTGGCATTCAGCTCCTTGATGTGCTTTTTGGTAATAGGAGCATCATCATCTTCATCACTCTGAACACGGTAGGGGTTGTAGTAGAAAGAATCAAATTCCATGTCTTCACCACCAAGGATAGTGTTGGTTTCGGTTGAAGGTGTGGGAGATAGTGGTTTGGTTGTCTCAGGGACTGAAGACCGAACCCCTGTATCAGATACGTTGGTTGGAACTCCAGTGGTGGTTGTTGTTGTTGCTTCAGAAAATAGAGGAGTGGGAGTGGGAATGGTAGAGGTGGGTTGTGATGTGATAATTGGGAAGGTGGTTGGTAAGGAAATAGGAATAGAAGCAGGTGGAGAAGAAGGTATAGGGGAGCGAACGGGTACCTCGGGTGTGGGTGACCTAGGTGGAGTATCACCACGAACCGAAACCTCCTCATCAGAGCTTTCGCTCTCAGATGTAGTAGGAGAATGTTGTTTATTGCCAGTAGGAAGATAATCAGAGTCTGAGTCGCTGGAAGATTGAAGGATGAGCTTCCAGGCTGGCTTTTTGGTTTTCTTCTACTTGGGCTGGGAAGGAGATGCCTTTTCTAACTTTCTCTTCCTTGGAGTTTGCCCCTTATCTGCTTTGATAACCCTCACTTCCTTTTGTTTTTCTTGTTTCTTTCCCCTCTTTGTCTACTTGTCTGCTTCCTCTATGGAGTGAATCATAGTCGATGTGGGTTCCCTTGGACCCGAAGAAGAAATCTTCTTGTACTCTTGAATAACCAAGCTCGCCTCAGACACACAAGCATACATGGATGCCAGAATGGATCCAACGAACGAAAATTTTGACGGATCAGTGACAATAATCTTCGTTGTATGGAAAGTTGCGATGGAGGATAGAAGCGAGTCCGCAATGATTGGAACATGAAAACGATCCATCGCCCACTTCGTGACAATCGACCAGAACCTGCCACATGACACTTCAGAATGGCGAGAGGAGGAAGTTAAGCTCTGAACAATCTATTGCCATAGGATCGAACCATAATCAAGATGTACCCCATTGTACAACCCGTAAAGGATGGTCATGAACGATTTACTCGCCCCTTCTGATCCAGCACTGCATTCTGAAAGACCTTTGAACAAGAGAGTGAAGAGGCCGTTCCATTGTGGGGGAAGGCATAATTTCTTGAACTTCGTTACAGTGGTTAGGGTTTCAGTGTACCCCATGTTGTAGAACATTGAGAACAATTGACCAGTAGTGATTGAATTAGGGTTTACCATAGTGGGTTCATGGGCAAGACCTAGCAGTGAGCAGAATCGATTTTTGGAAATCGAAGTCTTCTCGTTGTGAATGTCGAAGTGGATTCGTTCTGCAACTTTATCATAGTGGGCATTGGAGTAGACATGAGAGAGATAGGGCATGGGAACTACTTCCACCTTTGTGAGAGCGTTGACAAGAGGAGAATATTTGAGGCATTCCACTACCTGAAACATGTAGGGTTCATAGGTGAACGACGTAAGTTCAACCAAGAGGTTTTGTTGAGGCTTGATAGTTAGAAGACTGGAACGAATAGAAGTATCTTGAACAGAAGAGGATTTCGCTATGGATGAAGCTTGAGAAGAAGATGATGAACAGTGAGAGAAATCATCTTTTGCTTTTAGAAGATTTGAGAGCGATAAAAGAGTAAAGGTGATTGGAAAAAAACCCTTTTATACGTGAGAGTAAGAGAGAGAAAAATCTGCCTGAAATCTTTTCTTTTGTGAAACGGTTCCTGATGCAATGGGGATTAGACAGTTGGCAACCCCGATAATGACGTAGGAGAGAGAAAAACATTTCACTTTTACGCGCCTTTCCATAGATATCACCTTTTTCAAATCGACGAAACTGTTGGATAAATGTTGACTCATCTGTTGTGCTTTATCTGAAACGTCACCAAGATAAATCACTTGAACCTTTATCAACCGGATTGTTTCATTTGAGAACTTCCATAACGCCTTTAGAGCACAAGCTATACGAAAAATAAGTTATACAAAAGAGAACCAGAATTTTGGAAAATCAAAGATTTTCGTGCATAGAGTGTGAATGATAAAGAAATAAATCGAACTTTGTGGGATATTGTGATGTCAATTAATACATGAAACAGTGGATCCTGGGCACGAATCTCGTCCTTTCAAGTCAAGAGAGACTTCAAAGTGTGTAACAACCCGAAGTTGTTCATCGCCGAAAACCCGTTCTACCCGTATAACTCGTCGGAAATCGAAATGTCCCGTTATCACTTTTGAGCTTAGTTATCAAAAATTATATGTTTATTATCATTCAATGAGGGTCCAAATCATCTAGGAACTCATGAATTTAGCCCAAAACATTTATTTCTTAAGTTTTAGAAATATCCTCGTCGGGTGACGAAAACTCAATCGGGTGCGACCTAAAGCATCGTTTAAGGCCGGTATCGGGTAGAATTCCACCGTGTCCAAGTTTTAGGGACTATATATACATGTTTAAGCAATCATTTGAATCTTTTCCTTCTCTCTCTACTCTCTCTCTAACCTCTCTCCTAAATCCAAGGATTAAGTGTCCAAAACTCAAATTTAAGGCTTCAAATCCTTAAGGTACCTTCCTAGCCTTAATCTATAGCATGTTTAGCTTCCAAATTAGACACTTAATCATAAAATTGGACATTATATGTGAGTTTACGGCCTAGGAGGCTGCCTAGGCCGTAAACACCATTTAGAAGAGTTTTTAGCCCTTAAACTCCTTCCTTAACTCATTTGGACATTAGATATGGCTAAGGGACTTCAAGATATGGACTTAGAACACTTAAAACTATGATTTTGAGGACTTTGAAGGAGTTTACGGCCAAGGCATAAGCTTGGGCCGTAAACTCATGTTAATGGTGTTTTTCATGTCTTTAAACCCTTCCAAATCACCTCTATGGCTTAGATATGAATTATAGGGCCTTGGTATTAGCATTTGGACACTTGAAACATAATTTTTGGGGGATTTAGAAGAGTTTACGGCCAAGGATAGTGCTTGGGCCGTAAACTCCCCAAAACTTAGCATAAATCCAATTCTAAGGTGTTAGAAAGCCATCCAACACCACCAAAAGCCTTGGAATAAATCAAGGGACCAACCAAAAATAGTTTAAAGGCCTTAAACACAACTTTTGTGGGATTTCTAAGAGTTTACGGCCAAGACCTGTTCTTGGGCCGTAAACTCCAAAATTTTTGGTGTTAGAATGCAAACTAAACACCCCTACAGCCTTTAGATGAATTTTAGAAGTCCATTCATGCAAGTTTTAGACCTTGAAACACATTGTAGCTCCATATATTAGAGTTTACGGCCATGAGGGGGGGTCTCATAGGCCGTAAACTCCATAAATCCCTCATATGTCACTTGTAAACTCATTTCTAGGCTTGTGGGAATTTTTAGAATCACATGTGATTGGTTTTAACAACATTTAGCATCATTTTCATAAGGATTAAGGAGTTTACGGCCAGGAGCCTATGCTAGGCCGTAAACTCCCATAAATTAATTATTTTGGTGATTTTAATCCATTCCATGCATTTAGAACAAAGCCTAGAATCATTTCCCATGTCCATATAAGCCATTTAAGCCATTTAAACACCCAAAACCACACCCACATGAGTTTACGGCCGTAAACTCATGTATGTGTGTGTTTTGTGGTTGTAAACTCATTTAAAAGTTTACTCATGGGGAGTAAACTCAAGTCCCAAGTCCCTAGTGTCATTTCCCATCCCTAAACGCCACCCGGGTCCCTCCAAACACTCGTATCGGAGTGTTTTCGCGACTAGAAACAATTGTCCCTATCCAAAAATCAATCTAAGTACTAATTAGATACAAATGTGTATCTTTACATTATAATTAGGAACCTCGTGTATTTGCAAGCCCCGGATCAACTCTTAGCATCCAAATCGTCCTACTTCTCGTCCGGTGAGTTCATACCCCTACGCCTTTTTCACTGTTTTTAACTGTTTTCAGGGGGGGGGGGGAATACAAGCAAACCAAAACTGTTTTCAAATCATAACATTTATGTGTTTCAAATAATATCTGGCAATCTTATAAACTCTTTTACTCCTTATGTATTATGTTGAGCATAAGGAATGATTTATCAATTACAGCTAAATGAATTTTAGTTAAGAAAATAACCAAACTAATCAAATTATTATGGGAATAATTTGGGGTTCTAGAACGCTTGTTTTATATCTATATAAAGTCATTAGATAAACTATGTTTGATTCAGTTTATCTCTGTATTATTTGAGTATATTGTCAAATAATCTTAATGTATGTATCTATTTTCACTATATCATGTATTATAATCTTTGTATGTATAGTATTGTGTGAGAATTTTGTGAATAGTTTAATACTAGCTTGTGAGATAGTCATTACCCTTTTATGGATGATAAGTAAATCCTCTCCGGAAGTGTAACCAGAGTCTCCTGGAGGGAGAGCGAGGAGTTTGTGAATAGATCTATTCGGGACTGACAATCCCACACCTTAACTGCTAGCTACAGTTAGGCGGGCACGCCTAGGGTGACAAATTCTGTATATCATTCGGCGTCTGACTAACGTCAAGGAGGTCTCGTTGTCGTATCAGTATGGTTACCCGACTCACAATATGTATTAATATAATTTATTCACAGCTAGGATTTGTTTAGAATCTAATCTGTTCGGGATGATAATCCCATGATCTTGTGTCTATATCTCGTTCGGGATGGTAATCCCATGGTTTTGAAACTAAATCTTATACGGGATGATAATCCCATGATTTTATCAAACTATCTTATATCTAGTTTCAGGATAGTGATCCCATGGTTTATCAAGTTATCTTATATCTAGTTTCGGGATGATAATCCCATGATTTTATCAAACTATCTTATATCTAGTTTCGGGATAGTGATCCCATGGTTTATCAAGTTATCTTATATCTAGTTTCGGGATAGTGATCCCATGGTTTATCAAACTATCTTATATCTATTTTCGGGATAATGATCCCATGGTCTTTATCGAATTATCTATAATCTGGTTCGGGATGTAGTCCCAAGGTTTTCAAAATACTTTTAATTACAGTTTGTCTAAATTATAGTTTGTATATTAAACTATACTCTATGTTATTTAATCAATCTTGTATTTAGGAAAATATGGGATTTTCCTGGGGTTATCGTATATCACATAACTGAACTGTAATGAAAGTTAACGAAACTAATTAACATAAGAAAATATGGGATTTTCTTGAATATCAAACCTTTTCAGAAAACTAAAGGAAACCGATACATTTTCATAAAACAAAACCGCTTATGAACTCACCAGCTTTATGCTGATTTTCAAACCGCTTGTATTCTCAGGTCCAAGTTAGACAGGTACTCGGCGATATCTTTTGGTGAAGACGGAGTGCTCTGAAGACTCGTCTCTTTTGTTCATATGATATATGTATAATTTTGTACAATTTACTTTTGAACCAAATGTAAACTTTCATATATATATGTAATGTAATGGTTGTTTACTGTGATTACTATGTACATTGGATTTGATACACAACATGGAGTCAACCCCGGGAACGTTTCCGCCTTTGGTTTTCGGGGTGTGACAGATTGGTATCAGAGCCCTTGTTTATAGTGAACAGAGTATACCAAACCTTACATGGTATAAGACTATAAACATTAAGGGGCCTAAGTGCTCTGAACTAAAAGTATCTTACAATATATAAGTATTTTCAAAAGTATTTAAGTATGCCGAGCCGTCGAAATCCGTAACTATAAGTAGAACAAAACATAAGTAAATGGGTGTTGTACACTGCGGTTAAACCTGAGCAGTTATGTAGTCGTGTCTAGGGTCAATATAGCCTGGCCAACTATATTCATTCGAGACACGGCCAACATGTGCTTGGGAGTGACTGTGGCATACGGCATACCTAAAACTTACCTAATATTCCAAACAACAAATCGACGCTGCAACGAACCATGAAATACTATGGGAGTATTTCTCGAGCCGATCCTTTGTAGAAATTCTTGTATCCGCGTTATTCCTCGATCATTCCTTTAGTGATAACTTATCTGCTTTGATAATTCATTCTCGCTTCATCGCTTAATAGATTTATATTATTGTCTTAAAGAGATATTCTTTGTTTCATATCTCTTGATTTAATGTAGGGGACTTACCATCCTCTTTTTCCTAATCGCTTTAGATCGAAATGTCTTCAAAGAGAGGATCCAATTCAAGTAACAACAGCCCTCCGTCGCCACCCTCATCTCGCTTCGATCCTGTGACGCTCCAGCTGGTTGTCTCTGCTGCAGTGATATCTGCAATAACGATCTTGAACCCTAACATATCCATTGGTCCAGGATATAACCCCTACCCCCAAAACCATAGAAATGTTCAGGAGCATCAAAATGAAAACGATAAGAGTAAAAAGCGAAAAGGTCAGAGTTCCCAAGGACCCTCCAAGAGGCGTGAAACTGTGGCAGGTCAAGCTGTCACTACTCCTGCCGTTGTGCCTACAGTTCAAGCTGCTGCTACTCCTGTTGCTATGCCTATAGCTCAAGTACCTACCACTGGATATGCGGGAAATCTCCCTTGGTGCATCAAGTGCAAATATCACCATTATACCCCTGGCCCGTGTTTCAAAAGGATCTGCAAAAGATGTGGCAAAAAGGGCCACCCTGCTCAAAATTGCAAAACACCAGTTCATCTAATCCATCAAGCTTCTGGATCAAGTAATGGACAGGCCTACTATGGTTGTGGAGAAATCGGACATTTCAAACGAAACTGCCCAAAGGCAGCAACCACCAACAACATCAACAACGCCAAGATGGTTTTAGCTATGAAGCAAGAGAAAGCAGCCACTGATCCCACTGCCGTGGGTATATTTTTCTCGACAATTCATATGTTCGCGCTCTTTTTGAATCTAGTATTAAGAAAGTTTTATTAGTCATTCATTCAAATATCTTCGTAAATATAGTCCTCGTCTATTAATCGAAACATTTTCCGTCAATATGGTTACCAGTGAGAATGAGTGCACTAGCGACTTAGCCCCAAGAGTTTCTTCCGAACGTATAGTTTAGTCTCACATCAAACCTTTCGAGATCTTCGTAGAGATCGATTCTGTAATCTTCGAGTTTCGGATGCCCTTAGAGCTTGGTAATATCTATCTAGACCCTCACGTCTCGAATCCATAGAAGCGTCTGCCCAACGAAACCCTAGTAATTCCTTGAGGAAACCGAAGTCGTTCAGAGATGGAACTTCCACGAGAAAGCAGATTGATATCGTAGATTGAGAGAGAGTCAAGATACGAAACAAGGACATGTCCCGATAGTGAGAATTCACTAGAACGCCCAACAGAAACCAGATTCCACTTGAGGAAGTGAATATCCGAGACAACAAATCCATTCGTATTTCATTTCAAATCCATGACCTGTATCTTATTCTTTGAATTTCGGGACGAAATTCCCTCTAACGGGGGGATAATGTAACAACCCGAAGTTGTTCATCGCCGAAAACCCGTTCTACCTATATAACTCGTCGGAAATCGAAATGTCCCGTTATCACTTTTGGGCTTAGTTATCAAAAATTATATGTTTATTATCATTCAATGAGGGTCCAAATCATCTAGGAACTCATGAATTTAGCCCAAAACATTTATTTCTTAAGTTTTAGAAATATCCTCGTCGGGTGACGAAAACTCAATCGGGTGCGACCTAAAGCATCGTTTAAGGCCGGTATCGGGTAGAATTCCACCGTGTCCAAGTTTTAGGGACTATATATACATGTTTAAGCAATCATTTGAAGCTTTTCCTTCTCTCTCTACTCTCTCTCTAACCTCTCTCCTAAATCCAAGGATTAAGTGTCCAAAACTCAAATTTAAGGCTTCAAATCCTTAAGGTACCTTCCTAGCCTTAATCTATAGCATGTTTAGCTTCCAAATTAGACACTTAATCATAAAATTGGACATTATATGTGAGTTTACGGCCCAGGAGGCTGCCTAGGCCGTAAACACCATTTAGAAGAGTTTTTAGCCCTTAAACTCCTTCCTTAACTCATTTGGACATTAGATATGGCTAAGGGACTTCAAGATATGGACTTAGAACACTTAAAACTATGATTTTGAGGACTTTGAAGGAGTTTACGGCCAAGGCATAAGCTTGGGCCGTAAACTCATGTTAATGGTGTTTTTCATGTCTTTAAACCCTTCCAAATCACCTCTATGGCTTAGATATGAATTATAGGGCCTTGGTATTAGCATTTGGACACTTGAAACATAATTTTTGGGGGATTTAGAAGAGTTTACGGCCAAGGATAGTGCTTGGGCCGTAAACTCCCCAAAACTTAGCATAAATCCAATTCTAAGGTGTTAGAAAGCCATCCAACACCACCAAAAGCCTTGGAATAAATCAAGGGACCAACCAAAAATAGTTTAAAGGCCTTAAACACAACTTTTGTGGGATTTCTAATAGTTTACGGCCAAGACCTGTTCTTGGGCCGTAAACTCCAAAATTTTTGGTGTTAGAATGCAAACTAAACACCCCTACAGCCTTTAGATGAATTTTAGAAGTCCATTCATGCAAGTTTTAGACCTTGAAACACATTGTAGCTCCATATATTAGAGTTTACGGCCATGAGGGGGGGTCTCATAGGCCGTAAACTCCATAAATCCCTCATATGTCACTTGTAAACTCATTTCTAGGCTTGTGGGAATTTTTAGAATCACATGTGATTGGTTTTAACAACATTTAGCATCATTTTCATAAGGATTAAGGAGTTTACGGCTAGGAGCCTATGCTAGGCTGTAAACTCCCATAAATTAATTATTTTGGTGATTTTAATCCATTCCATGCATTTAGAACAAAGCCTAGAATCATTTCCCATGTCCATATAAGCCATTTAAGCCATTTAAACACCCAAAACCACACCCACATGAGTTTACGGCCGTAAACTCATGTATGTGTGTGTTTTGTGGTTGTAAACTCATTTAAAAGTTTACTCATGGGGAGTAAACTCAAGTCCCAAGTCCCTAGTGTCATTTCCCATCCCTAAACGCCACCCGGGTCCCTCCAAACACTCGTATCGGAGTGTTTTCGCGACTAGAAACAATTGTCCCTATCCAACAATCAATCTAAGTCCTAATTAGATACAAATGTGTATCTTTACATTATAATTAGGAACCTCGTGTATTTGCAAGCCCCGGATCAACTCTTAGCATCCAAATCGTCCTACTTCTCGTCCGGTGAGTTCATACCCCTACGCCTTTTTCACTGTTTTTAACTGTTTTCAGGGGGGGAATACAAGCAAACCAAAACTGTTTTCAAATCATAACATTTATGTGTTTCAAATAATATCTGGCAATCTTATAAACTCTTTTACTCCTTATGTATTATGTTGAGCATAAGGAATGATTTATCAATTACAGCTAAATGAATTTTAGTTAAGAAAATAACCAAACTAATCAAATTATTATGGGAATAATTTGGGGTTCTAGAACGCTTGTTTTATATCTATATAAATTCATTAGATAAACTATGTTTGATTCAGTTTATCTCTGTATTATTTGAGTATATTGTCAAATAATCTTAATGTATGTATCTATTTTCACTATATCATGTATTATAATCTTTGTATGTATAGTATTGTGTGAGAATTTTGTGAATAGTTTAATACTAGCTTGTGAGATAGTCACTACCCTTTTATGGATGATAAGTAAATCCTCTCCGGAAGTGTAACCAGAGTCTCCTGGAGGGAGAGCGAGGAGTTTGTGAATAGATCTATTCGGGACTGACAATCCCACACCTTAACTGCTAGCTACAGTTAGGCGGGCACGCCTAGGGTGACAAATTTTGTATATCATTCGGCGTCTGACTAACGTCAAGGAGGTCTCGTTGTCGTATCAGTATGGTTACCCGACTCACAATATGTATTAATATAATTTATTCACAGCTAGGATTTGTTTAGAATCTAATCTGTTCGGGATGATAATCCCATGATCTTGTGTCTATATCTCGTTCGGGATGGTAATCCCATGGTTTTGAAACTAAATCTTATACGGGATGATAATCCCATGATTTTATCAAACTATCTTATATCTAGTTTCGGGATAGTGATCCCATGGTTTATCAAGTTATCTTATATCTAGTTTCGGGATGATAATCCCATGATTTTATCAAACTATCTTATATCTAGTTTCGGGATAGTGATCCCATGGTTTATCAAGTTATCTTATATCTAGTTTCGGGATAGTGATCCCATGGTTTATCAAACTATCTTATATCTATTTTCGGGATAATGATCCCATGGTCTTTATCGAATTATCTATAATCTGGTTCGGGATGTAGTCCCAAGGTTTTCAAAATACTTTTAATTACAGTTTGTCTAAATTATAGTTTGTATATTAAACTATACTCTATGTTATTTAATCAATCTTGTATTTAGGAAAATATGGGATTTTCCTGGGGTTATCGTATATCACATAACTGAACTGTAATGAAAGTTAACGAAACTAATTAACATAAGAAAATATGGGATTTTCTTGAATATCAAACCTTTTCAGAAAACTAAAGGAAACCGATACATTTTCATAAAACAAAACCGCTTATGAACTCACCAGCTTTATGCTGATTTTCAAACCGCTTGTATTCTCAGGTCCAAGTTAGACAGGTACTCGGCGATATCTTTTGGTGAAGACGGAGTGCTCTGAAGACTCGTCTCTTTTGTTCATATGATATATGTATAATTTTGTACAATTTACTTTTGAACCAAATGTAAACTTTCATATATATATGTAATGTAATGGTTGTTTACTGTGATTACTATGTACATTGGATTTGATACACAACATGGAGTCAACCCCGGGAACGTTTCCGCCTTTGGTTTTCGGGGTGTGACAAAGTGTCTGTGAGGTTTCCCGTTAGAATACGGTCAAGTGCCTTTTAAGAAGCAATGAAAGGCATCTTTTATATATAAGGCTTGTAAGGGTGGCTTTCGCTGCAATTCAAGTTCCGGTTCTTGATATAAGACCGAAAGAGAATGAAGTACTTATGAGAACAATGTGGCCTATTGAACAAGTAGGTTTGACATGTATTCAGTGACTTGTTGAAAATAAGAAATCTCAAAAAAAAAAAAATTGGATCCTTGGGGAAGAAAGTCTTGGTGATAGACAATTTCAAAAGGATCACTCAAAATAAAAAGATATTTCATTGGTGAAGGCTAGAACATAGTAATTGTTCACCGTTAATGCATTAAGGGTATTGAATTAAGGGTTTCACTTAGTACATAGTGACACGAGACTAAGATCGTAAACACAAATTTTTGTGTAACCATAAACCACAGTGGTAAGTGCTGAGAGTCTCAAGGGTTACATGAATGATATGAAGTGAGATGGAGAAAAATGATGTAGGTGGTTTAAGAAGAGAATGTACCTCTGCTATAAAAGTAGGACCAAGTAAAAAAATTTAAACTCAATATGAGAAGAGTATGGTAGCTCACGATTAGAGTGAATGTAACAACCTAATTGGGAAAACATGATTTGTATATATCACATTATTAAGGTTTCACTCAAAATCTTTAGAGGCGTTGGTGAGCATGCAACATCATGCATCTAGGGACTCTTAACTAATCTATAGAAAATAATTTATACCTGATTCAGCTCCATCATTGAGAGTAACTTTTATACAAAGAAAAACAAGAGAAAAATGAAATAAAATGGAAAATATTTTTGTATTTTGTGAAAAATTTCTAAAGAAAGAGAAATAAGAACGAAAGGAAAATTATTTTTGGATTTTATGAAAATAAATAATAAAAAAATGAAAAGAAAAACATAAAAATGAGTATGTAAAAGAATGTACAAAAGAATACAACCAAAATACCTTTTAGTGAAAAATAAGCGAACTGAGTTCAGTAGGACCGAACTTGAAATAGACCGAGCGTTTGGTTCATTTTGGTTCCCGTGTGAACCGAACCCGAAACAGACCGAGCGTTCGCTCTTTTTCGCTTCTAACCTTTAATGAAGAGAAGGCGATTTCGGTACTGATTCAGCTTCCATCATTCCTAGGCCTTGAAGGATCTTGTTGAAACTTGCTTCAGGTAAGGCCTTAGTGAAGATGTCTGCTAATTGATCAGTGGTTCTGACGAAATGAATTTCTACGTTACCATCTTCCACATGATCTTTGATGAAGTGATATCGCAGTGCGATGTGCTTTGTCTTTGAGTGTTGCACTGGGTTATGACAAATCCTAATTGCTTTTCTGAGTTGCAATATAGTGGGATTTTCTTCATGTTCAGCCCATAGTCTCTAAGCTGACTTTGTATCCAAATGACTTGAGATGTGCATGATGTTGCAGCTATATATTCTGCTTCAGCTATGGAGAGAGAAACATAAGTTTTTTTCTTTGATTGCCAGCTTACTAATTTGCCATCCAGAAATTGGGATCCTCCAGTAGTGCTTTTATGATCCAATCAATAACCCCCTAGGTCAGCGTCTGAAAATGATTGGACAAAAAATCCTGAGTTGGCTGGATACCATAGACCGAGAGAGGAGGTTCACTTCAGATAGCGAAAGATGTTCTTCACTGCCAACATGTGAGGTTCGCGTGGGTTAGCTTGGAATCGGGCACAATAGCAGATTGAGAACATGATGTCTAGCCTGCTGGTTGTGAGGTACATCAGTGACCCAATCATCTGACGATAAAGCGTCATGTCAGCAGTTGGTTTCTCCAACGATGGTGTAAGCTTAGTTCTAAATGCCATAGGAACTTTCACCTTTGACTCTCCCATCATGCCAAACTTGGCAACCAATGTCTTTGTGTACGCCTCCTGATTGATAAAAATGCCTTCGAGTCCCTGTCTAATATTCAAGCCAAGGAAAAAGTTAATCGGACCCATTGAGCTCATCTCAAATTTAGTTTCCATCAACTTCCTGAATTCAGTTGTTAGGCTGGGATTCGTGGAGCCAAAGATGATGTCATCAACATAAATTTGGACTATCATAAGGTGGTTACCTTCTTTCTTACGAAAGAAGGTTGGGTCAACCAAACCTTGTTTAAATTTGGACATTTTCAAGAATCGAGTTAGGATTTCTAACCATGCTCTGGGAGCCTGCTTCGGGCCATATACTACTTTGTCCAGAATGTAGCAGTGATCTGGATGCTTCTCGTTCACGAAGCCTGGCGGTTGCTCAACGTACACCGTTTCTTCAAGTTCTCCATTGAGAAAGGCACACTTCACGTCCATTTGATAGACTTCAAAATTCTTGTGTGCAACATAAGCAAGAAAGATTCAAACTTACTCTAATCTTGCAACTAGAGCGAAGGTCTCTTCATAATCTATACCTTCTTCTTGACAGTATCCTTTCACAAGCAATCGAGCCTTGTTGCGAATCACATTCCCTTCCTTGTCTATCTTACTCCTGAATACCCATTTGAGACCGACAACCGAAGCATCCTTTGGAGTTGGAATTAGTCGCCATACTTTGTTTCTTTCAAACTCGTTCAGCTCGTCTTGCATGGCTTGAACCCAATCGGAATGATCAAGAGTTGTATTTATCGTCTTTGGTTCAACTTTGGAGACGAAAGAGTTGAACATGCAAAATTCTAATTGAGAGAATAATGCAGCTTGCTTCGCTTTCAGCTGTGATCGAGTTAAGACCTTTTCAGAGGATTATCCAATGATTTAACTTTGAGGATGATCTTTGGTCCATTTGATGAGAGGAGGGTAATTTGGATCACAAGAGGGATCCAGTTCTGCATTGATTTCTTCTTCAAATTCTGATTGTGTATCATCATCATTAGCATTCGTATTCTCCCCCTCGAATGATGACACGAGTTCAATTTCTGGATCAGAACACTCCCCTTCGTTTGGACTTTCGGTTGAACTTGATGACAGTGTTTATGGATTCTCCCCTGGATATAAAAACAATCACCGGACGGTTCGCTTGAGTCTGGCCTTTCAGTTGCCTTCGGTTGTTCATCTGCTATCTTCTTTGCAGCATCGTCAATAATTTGCTTCAAATTGTCGACTTGGTTATCTTTAGCCTTGGATTCAGAATCAATAGCTTTTTATGGTTCATCGAAGAGTAGCATATATTGCTCGAAAAGATTTGAAATCGGCGCTATGACTTGACTAGACTTTTAAAAGATTTATTGCATTACTTCCTCAGTTGCCTTCAACTTCTTGACATAGTTGTCATCGAAAGTGACATAGTATGTTTCTTCAATCTACTTTGAACATTTATTCAGAACTCTATACGCCTTTGAGTTCAAGGAGTAGCCCAAAAAGATCCCTTCATCGACCTTAGCATCAAACTTGTTTCGGTTCTCCTTTGAGTTAAAGATGAAGCATCTTGAACCGAACACGTGAAAGAACTTCACATTTGGCTTGTGGTTGTTCAAGATCTCATAAGGAGTGATTGAGAAGCGTTTGTTTAGATACGATCTATTCTATGTGTAACAAGCAGCAGCAATAGCATCAACCCAGAAATATAAAGGCAAGGAAGCGAAGTTCAACATAGTTCGAGCCGCTTCACACAAAGAACGGTTTTGCCTTTCAACGATTCCATTCTGTTGCGGAGTATATGGAGCAAAAAAATTGTGAGTCTTTCCCTTCTCAGCTAGAAAATCTTCAAAATCCTTGTTCTTGAATTCCAAGCCATTGTCGCTTCTCACATTACGAACCACTTTTCGTAGTTGAACCTCTACTTGCTTTATCAAGAGTTTGAGCTTGGGATTTGCCTTTGATTTTTGCTTCAAGAAAAATACCCATGTGAAGTGAGAGAAATCGTCTACGATAATAAGTATGTACTTGTTTCCACCAATGCTTTCGATAGAGGAAGGACCACACAGATCGATGTGTAGTAGCTCTAGTGGTTCTATCACCTTTGTATTGACTATAGAAGGATGACTTTGGTGACTTTGCTTTCCTATTTCACAAGCTGCACATAGATGTTCTTTATCAAATTTGAGAACTGGAAGACCTCGAACATGATCTCCTAGTACCAGCTTGTTGATATCTTTGAAATTGAGATGAGAGAGCCTTCGATGCCATAACCAACTTTCGTCTGAGTGTGCCTTCGTTAGCAGGCAAACAGCTGGTTTCCCTCGAATTGGATTGAGATTTAAAGGGTATATTTCTCCCTTTCGCTTCGACTTCATCATAATATTATTTGACTTCTTTTTAACTATTTCTGAGCCTTCGTCATCAAAGGAGACCTTCAATCCGGTACCAACCACCAAATGTGAGACACTAATGAGGTTGTGCCGCAACCCTTCAACGTATGCTACATTTCTGATCGAGAAGTCACCATTTGTAATCATTCCATAGCCTTTGATAGTTCCAAACCAATTATTGCCATATTTCACCGTTCTACCATTCTTTGTCAAACTACTCATCAAGAATAACCTGCAAAATATCAAGCAGATTTAGGAACCCAAAGTTTCTTGGGTCCTTGTGAGCCTTTTACAGGACAGGGAATATTAAGAGAAACATCAACGAGATAAGTTATTTTTGTTAGAGTTGTTTCATCTGTTCTTTTTATAGTAAAAACTTTGATTTTATTTGACTTGGACTCATTTGATTTAAACATAAGATTTGTGGCTTTGACGTCTGCATGCTTTTGGGTCTCTTTTGGGCGTCTATCGTCTTCTGGAAAGAGCTTTCCTTTCCCCTTTGAATCTTTAGAAGAATGAGAATGAGAATAAGAATGAGATTTAGAAGCAGGATTAGATCGTTGATTATTGCTCTTCCTTGGCAGAGAATGAAAACTACCTTCCCTTCGGTTCTTCTGACAATTGGATTTGGGACCAAACTCATCCTTTCGGTTGCTTACATGTTGAGGACCGAAACCTTCCTTTCGGTTATTGACATGTTGTGGACCGAAACCTTCCTTTCGGTTGTTATTGTTGCGGGGACCGAAGTTGCCCTTTCGATTGTTGATCACCTGATGTCTGAAATCCTTGTTTCGGTTGTTCTTTCCACGTAAAGGAGAATGCTTTCGGTTGGCTCTTGGTTCTCCTTGGGACTTATTTTTCTTTTCATACCTAACGTAATGAGGATTCTAGGATCGCCAAAACTGTTTTCTTTCTGAGAGATTCTTCTTGTATCTCAGATTATGTTGGTGCTTTCGTTCTGCCACCTGTTTTTGGATTTTTGTGAATGTTGGCCTTTTTCTTCGGTACTTGATCATGACTTTCGCTCTTTGACGAACATGTCTCACTAGATGCCATCACTGGTTCGCCTGAAGATGTTTTGGTACCACTTGTACTCGGTACATCATATCGTTTAGGTTTGTTAAGTGGTTCTGACACATACCTACTCTTCACTCTCCATGATATTTTCTGAGATAGACCTTCTGTTTCATCAGCGTTATCTATCGGTGCTGACCAGAAAAACTCATCACACCCATTATTATCTTCTTCTACCAGTGTTGTTAGTTCGGCTGTCTGTTATGGTGTAACTCCTTGAACTGTGTAAACTTGATTTGAAGTGGTTTGAACCTTTTGATATACAACAACTTTTGCTTTGAGGACTTTAGTCTTGTCTATCGATGAGCGAGCAAACTCAACAAAGTTTTTAGAAATGAGATTTTTACTTGTTTCGGGTTCGCTCTTGACAAATTCAGAACAGTCCACCACATCCTCTATAGAGATTTCACTCATGTCATCATCCTCATTAAGTTCAGATGCATTTTCAACATCAATTTTATTTTCTGAACTTAATTTGGCATTTAACGAGTCAAATTTCTGTACAGTTTTGGTTCTTAGTTTCAGTTTATCGTTTTCATGCAACATATTTTTTAGCATGTCCTTATGGTCTTTTGACTTTATGTAGGACTCTATTTTGTCAAGACCAATTTTGTAGGCAGGAGATATTTCATCAGAATATACAACATTTTCACAGTTGTAAGCTTCGACATCGACTTCAACCTCCTTCAACTCAAGGAAGGGTAAAATCATGCGATGTATCTTCTTTCCTATTTCACAATCGAGATGTAACTGAGTGATATATAAATATAATCTTTTCGCAATCAAACAAAAAATGTTTCGTTGTTTTAAAAGCTTAAGATTGTCTCATTGCAAATAGATTGACTCATCCCTAGACCTAATTAATTCCTTCTCCTTTTGCTCAATCCAGATTCTCCTCTCCTCACTCTTCGACGATATCCTGCTAATTTGATCAGTCAGGTTAGAGTTTGTGACACGAGTTTGGGTAAGACTACTACTTAAACTAGAAAATTTAGATTTTAGTCCATTTAGTTCATTTTCGTAGTTATTAATAGGAATTTTCAGAGAAATGAGAATGTTTTGTACCTTCTTGATCAACTCATCACATTCGTTGATCTGTGCACTGACAGGTTTCGCGGCGAAACATTTGTCCTCTCGCTCCTTCTCGTCATCTAGTCCACCATCTGTTGAGTATCCTCGCATCTGTGACACACCGTCCGTCACCATCCGACATCTTCCCTCAACCTTTTCTTCTTTCACTAGCAGAGCCTTGCCATGAGTGGGCTTTCTAACTTCTTCATCCTCTGAATCTGTGGACCACACCTGAACTCCACCAAATTCATCGTTATCACCTGTACCCTGCACAATTAGAGCATTCATGGTATTGTTGTTATTCGCTGATTTCTTTTTCTTGATCTCCTCCAGTCGTCTCAGGAGGTTCGCTTCCTCATCATCTTCATCAACTCTTTCAGACTTCTTCTTCAGCATGCAGTCTTTGGCAAAGTGATTCTTGCCTCCACAATAATGGCAATCAAAACCTGAGTCACCACCAATCTTCGTTTCCTTCTTAGTTTCTTCAGACTTTGAACCTATCTTCGGTTCCTCCTTCACTTTTTTCGGAACTATAACTTCCCTGCCAGTTTCGGTTCTTGTTGGCGGGGAACTTCCTTTTGATAAACTTTCTTGGATTGGAAACCATCAGGGCATACTATTCACCAGTTAGATCATAGTTAGCAAAATCTAATTCTTTTTCTTCTTCAACAACACTTTTTCTTTGGGAATAATAGATAACGAACCCAAGCTGGAAACCACATTCGTTTCCTTTGACACTGCACTTTCGTGGGACTTCAGTATTCCCACCAGCTTCGCCAGAGAATAGGATTTGAATTGTTCGTGTTCCTTCACTGTAGACACAACTGCCATCCATTCGGGTCTAAGACCATTCATGAAGGTAACTTTCTTCTCAATAACCTTCCTTTCGATCCCATGCTTTATCATCTTACTGAGAAGATGCTTAAATCGATCAAAAGCCTGAATAAGTTTCTCTTCGGGCTTCTGTTTGAAATCACCAAATTTAGAAAGTAACAAAGTTTGAATCGAATGTTCCAGATCTTCATCTGTAGAATACAATTCCTTTAACGTATCCCATATTTCCTTCGCTGTAGCACATGAACTAACCAATCGAAACGTATCCGATTGTAAAGCAAACCTAATCATTCTTAAAGCTTTAATGTTGCACTGAAACTTCTCTTTCACGTCTTGAGGAATGTCTTTCACATCATTCACGAGCTGATTGTACTCCTTTTGAGTTTTGACAATTTTTGAAGTGCTTGAGTGAGCAAACGGACCAACTATGATTGCTTCCCAAATCAAATACCCATTATCTTTTGAACCGATTACATAATCTTCAAAGTGGTGCGTCTAGACTTCATAATCCTGAGTATATAGGATTGGAATCCTTGTTGTTGATCCAATACTATTGGAGATGTTGATTGGAATGGATTGTGAATCGTCCATAGACATTGCGATGATGTTTGATCGATAACCTGTTTAAGATCAGACTTGTAATTTATCGTTAGGGCAAGATCAACAATTAATGAGATACGCCAATGAGGAATGACGGCTCAATTAATATCAATCAATGCGGAAAACCCTAATACCTTCTTCAACAGAAGAGATGTGTATGAATTACACAACCTCCTGCTCTGATACCAATTGATGAGATAAAATCTCTTGATCGTTTAGTTCTTTCACAGGTAAATCAAAGAAGAACAAACTATTAAATCAAACAAGACAATGAACACAATATAGAATCAATATAAAGCTTATGATTCAAACGTAGTCACGCCTCAGCAGAGCTCGATTAAGAACTTCCACTGTAGAGGCGAGCTAGGGTTTACAATACTATATTGAGAATAATCAAAAGCATTAAAACAAAGGATTCACGCATGCACCTTAAATACTAAAATCCTAGAATAAAATAATGCACGGTTGGACAGGCCCAAACCGGCTACAAAACTGGGCTGATAAGAAACGAGCCCTAGACGCAACATACCAATCCCAACATATTTATATATTTTGTTGTTGTTCTAAAAAAAGAATTAACAAAATCCCCATTTAACCACTATTATCGTCCACGCTTCTCCATTCATCCGCGGATTCTGTTCTTCAAGAACAATTGATTTCAAGTTTTATTATTTGTTAGGGTTAATCCAATGCTTGGATTTCTTCCCAGTTCAAGTTTAGAAGGACAATTCTATGCCCTAAATATTTTTCTCATTCTTTCATGTCACTCCCTTGTATAGCCATACACCCCTTATATACAATCATACATTGTTGTAACACTTGAATATAAGTGTTTACTAGTCCCTAAGGTGGTTCCAATTCAATAATTAGTTGTTATAAGCACTAATTGTATTCATATAAATGTCATTATCTGGTTAATAGGATCCGTTTGTGTGCTCAAGTCTTCACTTGGCACTTAGCTCCCTATACCAATCGTTCGTCCAAACCACTCACTACAGGTGAGTTCATACCACTTAATCAACCTTTTAATGTTTTTTTAAATGCTTTTATGGGGTGGGGTGGGGGAATACAAGTTGAATCATTATAGTTATTATATCAATAACATGTGATTAATAACTATCAAATAAATGGATTTACTATACCGTTAACTGCTCTATCAACAAAACTACTTCAAAATGATTATCAAACTCTTTTACATGTTAAACTCTTTATAAACTTGTTCTTAGTTGCTAAATCTTTGCTTTGAATTCTTTAAACTTATAGATTGTCAAAACCATGTCTATTGCACATATAGTTATATAAGTAAGGTTTGAAGGACTTAGGACTGATAACACACTCTATTTCCTGTTCCTTGTTTGGTTGTGGACTTAGAGTACGATGTTGTTTATCCGAGTGTCGTTTGATTCTTAGTTATATATTATGTATATATGTATGAGACATAAAAGCTTTTACCTCAGTTCCAACACCTTTGGATAGCAAAGGTGTATAAACTTACTAAGTCATTAAAACAACATTTCTAGTAGACTATAATAGGTATAGTTTAGAAGTATACTACTTACTATCTTCTAGTTCAATGAAACATACAAAGAGTAAGTTCATACATGAGTAAATACATACTATAAAGAGAATACTTTAATGAGAAACAATACATACTATATACTATACAAAAGAACATACTATGATGAGAATCAGAGAGAACATACAACATACTAGACAGATAGAACATACACTACACTAGTACATACAATACATACATACAATAACATAAATGTGAGCCACTACTTCGGGGCATGACATCTGTGCCATGGCTCGTTTTGTAACTAGAGTATTCTGAAGGGAGAGCGTGAATTCGTGTATAGATCTGTACTAGACTGACCGTTGTAACATCCAGATTCCCAGGTATATTATTTTATTCATTTATTTTGGAGTTTATGGAGGGACTCGGCGAGTTGGTGTTTAGACTCGCCGAGTAGGGTCGCGAATTCTCATCCGGATTAATGACCGGACTCGGCGAGTCCGTGCTGTTTAATGAAACCCTAATTTCCTTTATTTGGGACCTATTTAAAGGCCCTTAGGGCCGTCATTTGCGGCTACCAAACCCCAGAGAGAAACCATAAAAGAGCTAGAGCGTTTGTGAGAGGAAAGAAGCCATTTCTTGATCTTTGTGGTTGATTCTTGCAAGAAGAAGGTGATTCCAGCTTAGAGGAGACCAAGGAGGTTGTGCATCTGGGGGTTTCGAGCAAACGACTTCATCTTTGAGGTATTATATCGCCCCTTTATATGTTTTGTTGAAGGAATCCATAGATGTAGAGTTTTTATGTCCTTCATTGGAATGAATTGTGAGAATATGGCCCCTATTCATATTGAGACTTTAGATCTGGACCCATAGTGGTCTAAAGAGCTTATTCCAGCTTGCTTTATGTTGAGCTATGGAGGTAATGAGCTTAGGGTGTTGTTTTTGGGGCTAAATCACCAAGTGAAACCTCCTAGATGTCACATGAGTGTCAAGATCCGAGCTTTACGTGATTATCAGGCTTGGGAAGGTCAGATCTATGGATCAAAGGAACAGATCTGACCTCAGGAGGTCAATTGAGTTTGTGCATGGCATGAACTCGCCGAGTCCAAGGGCAGACTCGACGAGTAGGGCTAGGGTTTCCCGTAAGTCACTCAGTGAGTAACTTGCCGAGTCGGGGGAATGACTCAGTGAGTCAGAGGGGGGATAGAGGACTGGAGTTCAGGGCGGAACTCACCGAGTTGATCTTGAGACTCGGCGAGTTGAGTCGGGGTGGCCCCGCGATTCATGCCAGGTGTAACTCGTTGATCTGGGGGAAAGACTCGACGTGCCAAGCGAGACTAGAGAGATAGTGGACACGTGTAGACTCGCCGAGTCGCCCTAGTGCACTCGACGAGTCGGTTCAAAGTTTGACCGTTGACTTTTGTTGACTTTTAGGGTTTGGTCAACAATGGGGCCTTTGAGCCAAGAGAGGGGTAAAATGGTCTTTTACCCTTCTAAGGGTGCCAAGAGAGGGTTGAGTCTAGTCCCGAGAGTTATATTTATGAGAGTATTTACTTTATGTGATTAGGCGGAGGCTAGATCATAGTTCTACCAAGTCAGAGATTTACCGAGACATCTACGGTGAGTCTTCTCACTATACTTTACCTTGAGTGGTAACAAAGTTATGTGACATAGTTATTGTATGCTATTTATGTGATGTGTTGCACTACATTATTTCTATATGATTTATGTGGTGTGTATATCAGAGTATATTAGAGTTAGAACCGGAAGGTTCACAGAGCTAGGACCAGAGGGTCCACAGAGTTAGGGCTCAAGGGCCCGCAGAGTTATAGCCTCGAGTGGCTGGTATGTGATATGTATGGTATTTTGGGGAACTCACTAAGCTTCGTGCTTACAGTGTTTTGTGTTATATGTTTGAGGTTTTCTCAGGATCACGGGACGGCACCGGCTCGATTGTACACACCAGAGGAAGAGTTTGTTTGGAAGATCCTGGTTTATTAATTGATTGAACAAAAGAGTCATGTAGTGTTAAAGAGATAAACTATTTTAAATCAAAAATTTGTTTTGAAAATTTCGGTGTTACAACCGTCCTACACCTTGCTGCTAGCTACAGTGGGACCTGCAGGTCTTCGGGTGATGAATGTCATACCTTTTCGACGTCTTCGAGTGTCGTGTTTTACTAGGTCGATTAAGTATGGTTACAATTATATCACATTATACCATAATTAACAAACGGTTAAAGGTAGTCAGTACAGCAGTAGTTGCTATAATACAATACTAAAGTACTTAATTATTTTCCCATTGCATTCACCTTGTGATCTTCTCACATAAACGGTAATGTAAAAACTATATTTTAGTAATGATAGTCATATTTGGGAGGAATACTCACTTTTACAATAAACAAACATACAGCACATTTTATGCCTTGGAAGAAGGCTACTTTTAGTAGAAAATATATGATTTTCTAGGTGATACAAACATTTACTTCAAACTTTTACAAACTTATACATTCAAACACTTACGAACATTTTCATACAATCAATGACACTAAAATGCTTATGAACTCACCAGCTTTAAAGCTGATAAACTCTTTCAAAATAACTTGTATTTTCAGGTCATCAGTAGACAAGTACCGAGGCCAACTTTTGAGAAGATGGAGCACATTCAAGACTCATCTTTTATTTTGATTCATATTTTGGTGTCTTATAAACTATACAGAACACACTTGTATTAACACATACTATTAATGCAATGGATGATGTTGTTTGCTTATTTACTGTTATTCTGTGTTGTGATACTGTACATGACGTCCTCCGCCCCAGAACGTTTCCGTCGTTCCGCTTTTGGGGTGTGACAGATTGGTATCAGAGCATTGTTTATAGTGAACTAAGTATATCAACCCATAAAAGATATACAAACTATAACCACAATGGGATTAAAATACTCTAACCAAGAGTTTATAATTTTAAATAA
Source organism: Lactuca sativa (assembly GCF_002870075.4). Classification (NCBI taxonomy): domain Eukaryota; kingdom Viridiplantae; phylum Streptophyta; class Magnoliopsida; order Asterales; family Asteraceae; genus Lactuca; species Lactuca sativa. Next base: position 134,258,900 of record NC_056625.2, on the reverse strand, counting down.
TAAAATATTTAACGAAGTATACATAGTTGCATTCATACTAAAATCAATGTCACTAGGACAGCAAAAGTATTACGATTGTTGAATATCACAAGTAGGCTTGGGGATGTATGGTCAGTTCTGGGAGTGACATAGCCTGATCAACTATGTTGGTCCGCGAAGTGATTAGCATATTCCTGAGAATGGTTGTGATATGGCAACAAGTCTAAAAACTTACCAACACTACTACAATGATAACATTAGAACAAAACATAAACTTAAAATACTATAGGAGTATTTTGTGTTACTATAGTTACTTATTTGAGAACTAAAAAGGTCTTTACTAAGTAGGTCAATAGTTTCTAAGTGGATACACTAAGGTTATATGAGATTAAGGTGTCATAGAGTGAGAATCTGTGATCTTTGCTTTACTTTCTGTTCCTTGTTTAGTTGTGGATTTGGAGTTAGGGTCACTTATTCGAAGGTCTATCCTGTTTTGATTTCATATAACTCGTATACACTATTCAAGTATTGAAGTAATTGGTAAGGATCATCTTATAATTATCTTAAGTAGTATGTCTATTTATATAAGATTCGTATATCCCTTTTCTCGCGTAGATATCATGGCTGGATTCCATCCTCCTGGCGACCCATACTTTCAAAATCAAGGCAATGTAGGATGTCTTGAAGAGGAGCCAGAAGATGATCACCCAATCCCTTTGGATGATCACCTCGCAGAAGGCTTTTCGGATGGTTCTGACTCCGAGCCTGAAGTCAATAACCTACCTCCTATGGCTCCTGTTCCAAATCCTAACCCTCGTCCGGCTTTTCAAGGCCCGACGCCTCCATGGGTGGAAAGCTTGGAAACATGGAGCCAAGAGCAGAATCAGCCCATGCCATTCAATAGAGACCAAAGCTTTTACGACCTGAGCGATGGAGGCTCAGCAGACAGGGTCTCGCCAATCCTATTCCGCAGAGTCGCCCGAAACGAAATCTAGGGTAAGACAACTCTCCATCGCATCACGGAGGTTGATGCCAATGCAAGAATGCATACCATCCGCACCATTCATCTTGAAGATGCTCGTGAAAGGTCTAGGAGAGACCACGAGGCCCTACATCAAGAGCTTGCTGCGACTCGGGCTGAAGTCATAGAACTCCGGATACGCTAAAGAGTTTATGAACGACACCTCCTTGACATGGAACGTCAACTGGCAAGCTTGAGGGTTCACCCGAGGAAAACCTGTCGCTGGTAAAAGATGTCTAGTACATATTTTCTTTTGATATAAAGAATAGCTTTTCTTATCTGTGCTCTATGAAGCACTTGTCTGTAAAATATTCCTATCTTTCGAGTACTTTATCTAGACTTCTAAGCTGTCAACATTTTCCTTATATGGTTTGATGTAAGACCTACTATCAGGTCATTTTTCCCGAACTCGTTTACATCATTAATACTAGTAATATTGATAGTTGTCTAATGGACAGTCTCTACTCTTGTGTTTCCCTACTCTAATATTATTTCTCTATCTCAATAATACACTTATCCTAACATTTGGGCTATGGCGATTTAGTCCATAAATCACTCTCATTATACTTACAATTGAATTCTTACCATTATGTTCATCTGTTAAACTGATAGTTGAAAGATTCCTCCTCACAAATCAACAAGGCGTAATCCTCCGATCGTTGAAGCAACTCCACCACCTCCTCCATTAATCGATACGACATCTCTAAACGTTGTAGTAGCTGCGGTTGTGGCAACAACCATGGCTCAATATCACTCTACAAGTGCCAGTGGAGGTGGAACGCCTGTTCATTCTACTCAAGGTGAAATCCCCGTGCGCTGGAGAGAGTGCTCCTACAAGGACTTCACCAATTGCAAGCCAAAGTCCTTTAAAGGGACTGGCGGATTCATTGCCCTCTCGCAATGGTTCGAAAAGACGGAGTCGATCTTCGAGATCTGCTCCTGCCCAGCAGGGAGCAAGGTCAAATTTGCTTCTTGCACCTTCGAGGAAAAAGCCCTAACATGGTGGAATAGCCATGTCAAGTCACTAACTCTAATAGGGGCAAGCGATATGGGCTGGGAAACTCTGAAGGACCTCATGATTGAAGAATACTACCCGCAGGGCGAAATCCAGAAATTAGAACAAGAACTATGGAGCCTAACCATGAAGGGCTCCGACATAGTTTCCTATACCGTCAGATTCAGCGAGCTGGTGGCCGTATGTCCCAACATGGTTCCCACAGAGGGGGAGAAAACAGAGAGGTACATATGGGGACTGGTGCCTCCATTTCAAGGGAATGTTCTAGCTTCAAACCCCGCTACAGACGATAGTGCCAAGCGATTGGCACAACGACTCATTGACCATGGGGTCCGTACCCTGTCATCAATACATATGGGACCATGCCCGGAATTGCAATGCTCTAACTACAATAAAAAGGGACACACTGTCCGATTCTGCAGTGCTCTGGCAAGGCCAATCAACCAAATCCCTAGTGCTGGTGTGGGTCAGTCTTGCTATGGATGTGGCGAGGTGGGCCACTACAAAAGAGACTTCCCTAAGGTAGGGAATGTTGGTGGAATGGGAAGGGTTTTGGCTATAGGCCACAAGGAAGCAGTTGCTGACCCTATAGTGGTGACTAGTACGTTTCTCCTTGAAAACTCTTATGCATGCATACTATTTAATAGTGCGGCGGAGAGGAGTTTCGTGAACCAGAAATTTGCTCACTTACTTAAACAATAACCGCACTCACTTGAAGAATCGTTCATCGTAGAAATGGATAACGGGAAAACTGAGAGCACTAGTGGTATATACATAGGATGTACTCTAACTCTAGATAGCCATTTGTTTCCAATCAACCTCATGCCGATCTCAATTAAAAGTTTCGACATCATTATCGGCATGGATTGGTTGAGTCTACATCGTGCCGACATCATGTGTTATGAAAAAGTTGTTCGCCTTAATTTTCCGTCTAACAAAACTCTTATTATCTACGGCGACAAACCCGACACGAGCCTTCGTATCATTTCAAGTATTCAAGCTCAGAAGTACTTACATAATGAATATCATGCATTCCTTGCACACGTTGTTGATACGAGCCAAGAAACCAAAGACCTGAAGAACATCCTAGTAATATGCGACTTTCCCGACATCTTTCCAAAGGAACTACCAGGATTACCTCCGCAACGATAAGTCGAGTTCATAATCGATTTAGTTCCAGGAGCTACCCCCAGTAGCCAAATCGCCCTATCGTCTAGTACCAGCTGAGATGCAGGAACTATCCAGTCAACTTAACGAACTGCTCAACAAGGGCTTTATTAGACCAAGCTTCTCACCATGGGGAGCACCGGTCTTATTCGTGAAGAAGAAAGACGGATCGTTCCGTATGTGTATTGACTACATATAACTCAACAAGCTAACGGTTGAAAATCGTTACCCTCTGCCTCGCATAGACGACTTATTTGACCAACTACAAGGGGAAAATTACTTTTCACAAATTGATTTGAGATTCGGGTATCACCATTTGCGAGTGTTAAAGGAGGATGTTCCGAAGACAGCCTTCCTAACTCGTTATGGACATTACGAGTTCGTAGTGATGCCATTCGGATTGACCATTGCGCCTGCAGTATTCGTGGACTTAATGAATAGGGTATGTCGTCCTTACTTGGATCAGTTCGTCATTGTCTTCATAGATGACATACTTCTCTACTCTCGTAGTGAGGATGAGCATAGTAAGCACATGTGACTGATCTTAGAAACACTACGGTTAGAGAGGATCTACGTGAAGTTCTCTAAATGAGTATTTTGGATCCGAAGAGTCGAATTCTTAGGTCACGTGGTTAGCAAAGAGGGAATCCACATGGACCCGTCCAAAATCAAGGCCATTAAGAACTGGTCAGCACCGAAGACACCTACATAAATTCACCAATTTCTAGGCCTTGCTGGTTAGTATCGTAGGTTCATTCAGAACTTCTCTCGAATTACGAAACCTCTTAAGACTTTGACCCGGAAGGGCATGACCTTTGACTGGGAAGAGAAGCAAGAGAAAGCATTCCATACGCTGAAACGAGCCTTATGCACCGCACCGATACTATCCCTCCCAGAAGGAATAGAAGACTTTGTGGTCTACTGCGATGCATCCAATCAAGGGCTCTGCTGTGTTCTGATGCAATGAGGTAAGGTCATTGCCTATGCCTCAAGACATCTAAAGACAAACGAGGTAAACTATACCACACATGATCTTGAGTTAGGAGCTGTGGTGTTTGCTCTGAAGATCTGGAGACACTACCTGTACGGTACAAAGAGCACTATCTTTACAGACCACAAAAGCTTACAACATATATTCGACCAGAAGGAGCTCAATATGAGACAACGACAGTGGGTCTAACTACTCAATGACTACGAATGCGAAATTCTTTATTATCCCGGCAAGGCCAACGTAGTAGCTGATGCCCTAATTCGGAAAGAATACTCTGGTCGTAGAGTCAAATCGTTGACTATGACTATCCATTCACACTTGTCCACATAAATTAAGGAGGCTCAGCTTGAAGCCTTGAGACTTGAAAATGTGGCGGGTGAAACCCTAAGAGGGATGGATAAGAACTTGGAAGTCAAGGGTGGCGGAGCTTTATATTTCATGGACCGAATCTGAACACCGAAACACAGTGGCTTCAGAGACTTGGTTATAAACAAGGCGCACAACACTCGATATTCCGTCCACCCAGGTTTAGATAAGATGTATCTGGATCTTAAAAAGTTATACTCGTGGCCTAACATGAAAGCAGAGATTGCTACCTTCGTAAGTAAATGCCTTACTTGCGCCAAGGTTAAGGTCGAATACCAGAAACCCTCAGGTTTAATAAAGCAACCGGAGATACCGAAATGGAAGTGGGAGCGAATCACGATGGACTTCATAACCAAGTTGCCCAAGACAACGGGTGGACTTGATACCATTTGGGTCATCGTCGACAGATTGACCAAATCCGCACACTTCCTGTCCATCAACAAGGCTAACAAGATGGAAAACCTCACAAGGACCTACATTCGGGAAATCATACGACTACATGGTGTTCCTATATCCATTATCTCTAATAGAGATAGTAGATTCACTTCGAGGTTCTGGCAGTCGCTACAAAATTCCCTGGGAACGAGGCTAGACATGATTATAGCCTACCATCCACAGACTGACGGACAAAGTGAGAGAACGATCCAAACCTTCGAGGATATGTTGTGAGCATGTGTGATCGACTTGGGTAAGGCATGGGATACTCACTTACCCCTTGTCGAATTTTCCTACAACAACAGTTATCACGCAAGCATAAAGGCTGCTCCATTCAAAGCCCTCTATGGGCGGAAGTGTAGATCCCCTATGTGCTGGGCTGAGGTAGGTGACACCCAATTAGCTAAAGGACAAGTTCTTGAAAGCACTCTCACAGGTCCAGATATCATTCAGGAAACGACAGAGAAGATCGTTCATATTCGCGAACGATTGAAAGCCTCTAGAGACCGATAGAAAAGCTACGCAGACAAAAGAAGGAAACCATTGGAATTCTAGGTGGGAGACCGAGTTCTTTGAAACTCTCACCCTGGAAGGGCTTGATACACTTTGGAAAGCGTGGAAATCTAAGTACAAGATACGTAGGCCCTTTCAAGATTCTCGCTAGAATCGTCCCTGTAACTTACAAACTCAATCTACCTTGTGAACTCAGTAACGTACATTCTACTTTCCATGTCTCGAACTTGAAAAAGTGTCTGTCCGACGAGACTCTTGTAATCCTACTTGACGAGATCGAGATCAACGAGAGCCTCAACTTCGTGGAAGAACCTGTAGAGATCATGGACCGAGAGGTCAAGCAAACGAAGCAAATTTGTATCCTGATAGTGAAGGTTCGCTGGAACGCCAAGCGAGGACCTGAATTCACTTGGGAGCGCAAGGATCAAATGAAACTGAAATATCCTCATCTTTTCGCTTAGTTATTTGTAACTACTTAATCGATTAAACTCTAATTTCGGGACGAAATTCTCTCTAACGGGGGGATGATGTGACAACCCGAAATTTCAATCATGTACAATAGATCAATTCAATCAAATTTAGACTCGTTTGGCTATCTTTTAGAACTATTTAGGGTCTATTCACGTGTTCTAAACCTAGTACAATCAAGGTAGGACCGTAGAAACGGGTTAACTCGAGTCGTAGAAAGAGAATTCGGGCCAAACACTCCAACATGTGGAGTTTCCGGCTGCACACATGAGTGTGTGGCCGTACACCCATTCCAGCTACACACTCCCACCTATATATATGACCCTTAGTCATTTTTGAACACTTTCTCACTTCTTCATGGCTAGAACTCGAAATCCTCTCAAGTATCATCCAACTTTTCACTCCAATATTTAATTAAGTAAGTGATTCATCCTTTGATTTTCTAATACATGACCTTAACTAGCCTTCCCCTTTGATTTGATCCATGAAAACACCTATTTGGTGTTAGATCTTCAAAAACACCAAGAACACCTACTAAACTTTTTGGACCTTAACTACACTTCTAAGCCTCTAAATCGAGTATACACTTGCAATAGCTTGATATAAGCTAATGAACCTAGAAATTATGCATGAAAAACGCCATTTCTTATGATCTTCAAGTGTGTACGGTTGCACACACCATGCGTACGGCCGCACACACCATGTACAGCCATACACACTCTTTTTAGGTCCAAAAATGGCAATGAACTCCATATAAGGCTAAAGCATGAAGTAAGAAACCTTCCTAGATGAGTGCTAAAGCCTTAAAATACGTTTTGGCACATTTCATAGGGAGCGCACACCCATTGGGGCCACACACCCAGGCCGCACACACACAAATGTTGTGTATTTTGACCATACACTCCCTTGTATAGCCATATACCCCTTATATACAATCATACATGGTTGTAACACTTCAATATAAGTGTTTACTAGTCCCTAACGTGGTTCCAATTCAATAATTAGTTGTTATAGGCACTAATTGTATTCATATAAATGTCATTATATGGTTAATAGGATCCGTTTGTGTGCTCAAGTCTTCACTTGGCACTTAGCTCCCTATACCAATCGTTCGTCCAAACCACTCACTACAGGTGAGTTCATACCCCTTAATCAACATCTTAATGTTTTTTTTAAATTCTTTTATGGAGGGAATACAAGTTAAATCATTATAGTTATTATATCAATCACATGTGATTAATAACTATCAAACTCTTTTACATGTTAAAATCTTTATAAAACTTGTTCTTAGTTGCCAAATCTCTGCTTCTAATTCTTCAAACTTATAGATTGTCAAAACCATGTCTATTGCACATATAGTTATATAACTAAGGTTTGAAGGACTTAGGACTGATAACACGCTCTATTTCATGTTCCTTGTTTGGTTGTGGACTTAGAGTACCCTGTTGTTTGTCCGAGTGTCGTTTGATTCTTAGTTATATATTATGTATATATGTATGAGACATAAAAGCTTTTACCTCAGTTCCAACACCTTTGGATAGCAAAGGTGTATAAACTTACTAAGTCATTAAAACAACATTTCTAGTAGACTATAATAGGTATAGTTTAGAAGTATACTACTTACTATCTTCTAGTTCAATGAAACATACAAAGAGTAAGTTCATACATGAGTAAATACATACTATAAAGAGAATACTTTAATGAGAAACAATACATACTATATACTATACAAAAGAACATACTATGATGAGAATCAGAGAGAACATACAACATACTAGACAGATAGAACATACACTACACTAGTACATACAATACATACATACAATAACATAAATGTGAGCCACTTCTTCGGGGCATGGCATCTCTGCCATGGCTCGTTTTGTAACCAGAGTCTTCTGAAGGGAGAGCGTGAATTCGTGTATAGATCTATACTAGGCTAGCCATCCTACACCTTGCTGCTAACTACAGTGGGACCTGCAGGTCTTCAGGTGATGAATGTCATACCTTTTCGACATCTTTGAGTGTCGTGTTTTACTAGGTCGATTAAGTATGGTTACAATTATATCACATTATACCTTAATTAACAAACGGTTAAAGATAGTCAGTACAGTAGTAGTTGCTATAATACAATACTATGGTACTTCATTATTTTCCCATTGCATTCACCTTGTGATCTTCTCACATAAACGGTAATGTAAAAACTATATTTTAGTAATGATAGTCACATTTGGGAGGAATACTCACTTTAACAATAAACAAACATACAACACATTTGATGCCTTGGAAGAAGGCTACTTTTAGTAGAAAATATATGATTTTCTAGGTGATACAAACATTTACTTCAAACTTTTACAAACTTATACATTCAAATACTTACAAACATTTTCATAAAATCAATGACACTAAAATTCTTATGAACTCACCAGCTTTAAAGCTGATAAACTCTTTCAAAATAACTTGTATTCTCAGGTCATCAGTAGACAAGTACCGAGGCCAGCTTTTTAGAAGATGGAGCACATTCAAGATTCATCTTTTATTTTGATTCATATTTTGGTGTCTTATAAACTATACAGAACACACTTGTATTAACACATATTATTAATGCAATGGATGATGTTGTGTGCTTATTTACTATTATTTTGTGTTGTGATACTGTACATGACATCCTCCGCCCCAGAACGTTTCCGTCGTTCCGGTTTTGGGGTGTGAATTCCTTTCCGTCATCGAATACATCATCAGAAGAATCCAAATGGCAATGTTCTTCAATTTTTTTTGCAGAGAAGGAACGATGGGGCACCCGGTGGAATTGAGTGAGGAAGTAGTGGCATGAGAAGAATAAAAGAAAGTAGATGGAGACAATAGAGAAAAATAGAGATTGTGGATTATAATCCCTTTTTCGAAAACCCTACATTAAACAATGTCGTTGCATAGGTATGTTTGTGTGTACACCATTTGTTGATGGGTTATGTTGGTCTGCTTTTTTTTTGGAACCGACGAATACTATTAATAAAAACGAACCACTACTAGCAAGTAACTAGCAGGGAACAAAAGTATAGAGACGAAATATAAACATTCATGGAATGAGATACATTGAAATAGACTTAAAATATAAATGGAGAATCATTCCAGTTTTCCCAATCATCGATTCCTTCTTTGCCCCTACATTTTATCTAGAAGAACACCAATGAATTACTTGCCCCTGCACCATAAGTGGGACTATGAAATACTCCATGAAACACCCGATCATTACTAAGTTTCCACAGTATCCAGATTAGGCCGTGACAAATGCTAAGGAATCCTATCACCTTCCTTGGGTTGCCACCCCAATATTCTACGAAAGTGATTAATTCACCAACTGATGAGAAATCTTCCTGTTGTATGCCTCGCCAATTGAAGATAATCTTATGGACTTCACATGCGAATGGACATTGTACCAGGATATGATCAGAGTATTCCAATCCGTCAACACAAGCGCCACAATTATCATTTTCTATATCAACCCCTTTGCATCTCAAAGCCACTGCGGATGGGATCTTCCTTTGCATCGCTCTCCATATAAAACAGTTAACTTTGATCGGAGATATCTTATTCCATTTAAAAGTTGGTAGAACTAGATTAGGGTATTGTAAATGTTCGAGTTTTTTCCTTAGTAAACTTATTGTGAATTGATTTCCATTATCTAATGCACAAACCCATTGATCTTCCCCCGGTTCCAAATGCACCCTTGATAAATCGTTTTTGAGATTATTGATATTCCTTATTTCGTTGTTTTCAATCACGTTGGATTTCCAATGAGCTACAAACTGATTCTCAATATATCTGTCAGACACCAAACATTTCTTCCTGGATTCCAGTTCACAAAGAAATGGGTATTTTTCTCCAAGTGTAACTGGGCCTAACCATTTGTCATACCGAAAAAGTCAATTATCACCGGATTTGAAGTTTAATTGAAAAATATCCATAGTGTGTAAACCAACTTTTTTGAGATCATTCTTGCATGCTGCAATGTTATTCCATACGCCTCTGGTTTTCAGATTTGAAAGATAATCATGAGGCTTGTTGTGAAGATTATGAATACCTTTAACAATTTTAACCCAAAGTGAGTTCTTCTCAGTTTTTAGTCGCCACCAGCATTTTACTAGCAAGCTAGTATTCAAGGTACGAATAGTTCCCACTCCTAGTCCGCCTTCAGATTTGGGAGCAACAACATTGTCCCAAGACACCCAATGGATTTTTCTTTTGCTGACGTCCCCACCCCATAAGAATCTCCGTCTGATTTGATCAAGTTTATCCGTGACAACCCTCGGGGCTTTGAACATAGAGAAGAAGTAAGTGGGAAGGTTCCCTAGGACCGAGGTAATTAGTGTCAATCTACCCCCGAATGAGAGCGCCTTTGATTTCCATGTCGATAGTTTGGATTGGAATTTATCGATGGTTGGTTTCCAGTTTTTGCACAAGTTCATATTTGCTCCAAACAGAATTCCAAGATAGTTGAAAGGAAGTGAACCCGCTACACACCCAAAAATGCTAGCCCAATTCTCAGTCTCTCTAATTGAAGTTCCAATACCAAAAACCTTTGATTTATGCAGTTTTAAAAAATACCAAAAAACTCTAAAAATCATAAAAATGCATAAAAAAATACTGAAAGATCACAAATCTTTTTTTATAAATTCGCTGGAAAAAAAATTGAAACATCCCAAAAATACGACCCGAAAATTTCATTTTTAATATAACAAAGATCATAAAACTGAGTATCACATAATAAAACCATACGTTGCGTATCTCAAAACCATACTAAAATACTGTGAGAAAAACTGTGTCACAACTGTATCAAAACATATCTAAGAAACTGAATCAACTCCTAGGACAAAAACTGAAGCTGTGGTGTGTGCGATGCCACTGTACCTTCACTAACTGAATTACCTTGTTCCTCAAGGTCTTTGTCTTCCGGTCGAGAATTGCGACCGGCCTCTCAATATAATTCAGGCTGCTATCAACCTGAATATCTTCTAATGGAACAACTGCTGACTCATCCACCAAACACTTCCTCAACTGAGACACATGGAAAGTGTTGTGGATCTGGCTAAGCTCTGCTGGAAGATCCAACCGATAAGCAACCTGACCCACTCGATCCAAAACCCTGAAAGGACCAATGAACCTGGGGCCCAGCTTGCCCCTCTTCCGAAACCTGATGACACCCTTCCAAGGTGAAACCTTCAAAAGGACCATATCGCCCACCTGGAACTCCAAGTCTGAACGCCTCCTGTCGGCGTAGCTCTTCTGCCGACTCTGCGCAGTCTGCAGTCTACTACGAACCTGTTGAATCAACTCGGTCGTTTTGAGCACCACCTCTGTGCTCCCAATCGCTCCAACAAATCGGGGTCCTGCACTTCCTCCCATAAAGCATCTAAAAGGGAGGTCGATCAATGCTCGCATGATAACTGTTGTTATACGAAAATTCCGCTAACGGAAGATATGTATCCCAACTGCCACCGAAGTCTAGGACACATGCCCGGAGCATGTCCTCGAGAGTCTGAATCGTCCTCTCGCTCATCCCGTCCGTCTGAGGGTGGAAAGCGGTGCTGAAATGGAGACGAGTACCCGTCTCGTCGTAAAACCGCTTCCAGAATCTGGATGTAAAACGGACATCTCGGTCTGACACCACCGATACCGGCACTCCATGACGTTCCACTACCTCCCGCACATAGATATCGGCTAACTTTTCCGCCGATATGCTCTCCTGGATCGGTATGAAATGAGCACGCTTCGTCAACCGATCCACTATTACCCAAATCGAATCTACCCCACGTGCGGTCCCAGGAAGCTTGGTGATAAAATCCATGGTGATGTCCTCCCATTTCCACACGGGAATGTCTAACGGCTGCATGTTGTCGTGAGGCCTCTGGTGTTCTGCCTTGACCTTCCTGCAGGTCAGACACCTCTCTACATACCAGGCAACATCCCGCTTCATGCAGGGCCACCAGTAATCGGGTCGAAGATCTCTATACATCTTCGTCGCCTCTGGGTGGATAGAAAATCGAGACTTATGAGCCTCGTCCATCAACACCTTCCGTACTCCGCCCCAGTATGGTACCCACACTCTCCCATGAAGGGTCAACAACCCCCGACTATCATAACCAAACGAAGCTACTCGGCCCACTATCCTCTCACACTTCTGTCTCTCCTCCTTGAGGCCCTACACCTAAGCCTCCCTGATCCGTTCCAACAACGGAGTAATCACTGTCATCCTTAGACATAAGTCTATGATAAGGGTTGCTGTCACCTTGCGGCTTAGGGCGTCGGCCACTATGTTGGCCTTCCCTGGATGGTAAAGGATTTCACAATCATAATCCTTCAGCACATCCAACCACCTCCTCTGTCTCATGTTTAGATTCGGCTGATCCATAATATACCTTAAACTCTTGTGATCCGTGTAGATGGTACAACGGACCCCATAAAGGTAATGTCTCCAAATCTTGAGGGCAAACACAACCGCCCCCAGCTCTAAATCATGGGTAGGATAGTTAGCCTCGTGAGGCTTTAACTATCTCGAGGCGTAAGCTATCACATGGCCTCGCTGCATCAATACTACTCCCATACCTGTGATCAAGGCATCACAGTAGACTACAAAATCCTCTACTCCCTCTGGCAGGGTAAGGATCGGAGCCTCGCACAACCTCTGCCTGAGGGTCTCAAACGCTGCCTGCTGCTCAGGCTCCCAACGAAACACCACCGACTTCTTGGTCAGTCGGGTGAGCGGTACTGCTATCTTGGAGAAATCCTGAATGAATCTCCGGTAATACCCTGCCAACCCTAGGAAGCTCCGAATCTCGGATGGAGACTTCTGGACCTCCCACCGCATCACGGCCTCTATCTTGGCTGGATCTACTAAAATACCCTTCTGGTTGACGAGGTGACCAAGGAACTGCACCTCGCGCAACCAGAACTCGCACTTGGAGAACTTTATGAAAAGTCTCTCTCTCCTCAAAACTTCTAGCACCTCCCTCAGGTGCTCCTCGTGCTGCTCCTGCGTCTTGGAATATACCAAGATATCATCTATGAATACTATCACAGACCGGTCCAGCATCGGCCTGCACACACGATTCATGAGGTCCATGAACGCGGCTGGAGCGTTGGTGAGCCCAAACGGCATCACCACAAACTCATAATGACCATACCTGGTCCTGAAAGCAGTCTTCTGCACATCCTCATTTCTGACTCGCATCTGATGATACCCGGAACGTAAATCGATCTTGGAAAACCATGACGCTCCTTGAAGCTGGTCAAACAAATCATCGATCCTCGGGAGTGGGTAACGGTTCTTCACCGTTACCTTATTCAACTCCCGGTAATCTATACACATACGGTGCGACCCGTCCTTTTTCTTCACAAACAAAATCGGAGCTCCCCAAGGCGAACTACTCGGTCTGATGAAACCTTTGTCTAGTAGCTCCTGCAACTGCGTAGACAACTCCTGCAACTCAGGGGGACCTAACCGATACGTTGCCTTAGCTATCGGCGCCGCACCCGGAATCAGATCAATCCCGAACTCTACCTGTCTCTTTGGAGGTATTCCAGGAAAATCCTCTGGGAATACATCAGGGTAGTCTCGCACTACCGGAACATCATCTACTGCCACCTTACCCTTCTCCCGGGCATCCAAAACATAAGCTATATATTCGGCGCAACCCTGCTAAAAATAGCGCCTCGCTCTCGCGGCTGAACAAAAAGTTGGTCCGCGTTGTGGCCTCTCGCCCTGAATCACTAACTCCCCCCTACTGGGAGTGCGAACCCTCACTAGCAGCAGCTCGCAATCAATCACCGTCCCATTGGGACTCAACCAATCTATGCCTACTATAACCTTATTCCCTCGCAGGGGAATAAGGACCAAGTCCACCGGAAACTGCTCGTCGAACAACTGAAGAGAACATCCTCTATGCACTCTGGCGACCCTCACGGTCCTTTCATCTGCTATCTCGACCTCTAGTGGACAATCCAGCTCCCCTGGAGCTCTACTAAATCTCCTGCTAAGCGTTAGCGATACAAATGATCGGGTAGCCCCCGAATCAAATAATATTGTAGCAGAAATGCCGTTCACAGAGAACGACCCTATACAAAACATATAACCATAAGCAATAATCAATAATAATAATATAGAGATGAAGGGAAGATACATACCCGTCACCACATCAGGAGTCGCTCGTGCCTCCTCTGTTGTCATCTGAAAAGCTCTACTCTTCGCCATTGGCGCCTCGGCTCGACCCTGCCGGCCATCTATAATCCTCAAAGTAGCAGGGGCAAGTGCAGCCACCTTCCCTGCTGCAGCTAAACTCGGACACTGGTACTTTTTATGTCCCCTCTGATTGCACTGAAAGCAAATCAGATCTGATGCTGCAATGGCGGTAGCAGGGGCCGTACAATCCCTGCTCAAATGCCCAGTCCGACCGCACTTGTAGCAGCCGAAACTCCCTGCCTTGCACACCCCATCGTGCAATCTCCCACACTTGCCACATCGACCGTAGCTCTGTTGACTCCTGGATCTGTGATCTGAAACCTTGGGCTTTTTGCCCGAACTACCTGTACCCGAAACCGCCTCCGGTTTCCTCTTCTTCTCCATCTCAAGGTCAATCTCCCTCTCCCGAGCCCTAGCAATCATGTTATCCAGCGTTTTACAGCTGGACCGGCTCACAAACTGGCGGATATCTCTCCGCAACATCTCATGATAACGGGCCTTCTTCATTTCCTCGTCGGCTGGATACTGAGGAACGAGAAGAGCCCTCTCCCTGAACTTGGCGGTGATCTCCGCCACGGTCTCTGTAGTCTGGGTGAGGTCCTGAAACTCTCTGACTAACTGCTGCACCTCAATAATTGGTGCAAACTCCGCCCTGAACCTGGTAGAGAAATCAGCCCAGGTCATGGCATCTAGCGCTGCATCATCTCCAATGGTATGTCTGACCTCTTCCCACCAATCCCGTGCCCTATCCTTCAGAAGACAGGACGCCAATCTAACCTTGTCCCCCTCAGGACACCTGCTCGTGCGGAAAGCATTGGCCACATCCGCCAACCATCTAGTACTCGTTATGGGGTCCCGCGCCCCGTGGTAATCTGGACCTCCACATGCCCTGAACTCTCTGAACGTAAGTGTGCGCGACCCCATCATGGCTGCCACCTCGGCACGGAAGGTGCCCAACCTCTCATCCATCAGCTCTAGGATACCCTCCTTGATCGAACCGAAGATCACAAGAGTCCGCTCCAGTATGATACGAGTAATCTCTGAAGAAAGAAACTCTCTGGTCTGCTCATCCATACGCTCGGTCCCTGAGCCTGATCCTGATCCCTCCCCGACACCGGCACTGTCGTCTGCTAGCCTCGAACGCAAAACCACCATTCTGAAACACATCATGACAACATCAGAAAACTGAAATATCTCAAGGGATCATTGATACTACTACTAGCTTCCTGGTCTTGTCTCAGCCTTCCTTGATTCGAGTACGGATCCTCTGCTTTCAGTAGTACGGGCCCATACTACCTTCCACATCTATCCGTACTTTCCTCAAGAACTGCCTTGACTCCACCAAGTCACCTCTACTACTACTGATCTCTGCTACTCTCATCCTAGGCTTGCCCTAGGGAAATCTCTGACTCCACTCAAACCAGTCCTCAGCTGCCGAAGGCCTCCTTGTAATGCTAATTAGCCATCACCTGAATACCATCACATGTCATGAGGCTCAGATAATCCTTCGAGTAAAAGACTCGTCCCAACAACGGTTAGACTCATACAAGATCTGCGCAATAGGGCCAAATCCAACACTCTGAGATTATTCAACCCTGATCACATGTGACGTGTCGTATTCACCTAACGGCTAACTCCCATCACCAAGAGTCCTACAGAGCACAAAGCAAGCAGCATTCGGACACAGGAAACTACTCAAGCAAATCTATTCTCATAACGAGAAACTGTACTAGCATACAATGCTAAGCTCATACTATCAGGCATAACCTAAACAGGCTATGCTACTATGGTCTACTTAATACTAGCATGCAAATCTTGTAAAGCTGAAACACATATAGCAGGTACATAAGGCATCCTCCTAGATCCTTAGTCCTATTCTAGCATACTGTTCTACTGAAACTGACAATCATAGCATAACTTGTACGGGTAATTTGGGAGTACTTACTTGAGCTCGGCTGATCGCATGCACCACACCCTTATCTTGTTTAAAATTTTCTTTCCTTCTAAGTGCTTTTCAAAATTTCTTTCAAAAACATTTTTCCTTTTGAAAATGTTTTTATCTTTTCCCTTAGTTTGAGTTCAGATACACCCGGAAGTGTATCCGAATCCCCCAAACCAAGGCTCTGATACCAACTTGAAACATCCAAAAAATACGACCCGAAAATTTCATTTTTAATATAACAAAGATCATAAAACTGAGTATCACATAATAAAACCATACGTTGCGTATCTCAAAACCATACTAAAATACTGTGAGAAAAACTGTGTCACAACTGTATCAAAACATATCTAAGAAACTGAATCAACTCCTAGGACAAAAACTGAAGCTGTGGTGTGTGCGATGCCATCATCCCGAGCTCTTCCCTTTACTTGCGGAAGTACCTGAAACCAAAACTGAAACTGTAAGCACGAAGCTTAGTGAGCTCCCCCAAACTACCACATACCACACAATAACAAATAAAGCACATACTGGGCCTTGCCCACTGCATCAGACCGAAGTCCGAAACTAGCTGCATCGGGCCGTAGTCCGGAACTGACTGCATCGGACCGAAGTCCGGAACTAACTGCATCGGACCGAAGTCCGGAACTGACTGCATCGGACCGAAGTCCGAAACTGACTGCATCGGACCGAAGTCCGGAACTAATTGGGACCTTGTCCCCTGCATCGGACCGGAGTCCGGAACTAGCTGCATTGGACCGTAGTCCGGAACTGTCTGAACATAGCATAACATAACACATATACTGCATCGGACTGATGTCCGGAACACATAACACAAAACATGCTTGAATCACAAAGACATCAAGCACTCTAATTACTGCATCGGACTGAAGTCCGGAACTACTGCTAAGTAAACGAGCCGACATTGTGGCCGTAGACTCGTTCCTATTGGAAGGAAACTCACCTCGTGAACTGGTTGCTGAGTGTATGGCTCTGGAAGCTATCTGTTGCTGCTCCGGTATCTCCCCGGCTACAATTCCATAAACACACTCAATTAAATACTAATAACTGAATTGGGGTAAAATGACTCTCTTACCCCTGGTCAAAGTCAACTCTCACGGTCAAAGTCAACCTACAGTTGACCTGACTCGCCGAGTTGGGCCGCCAACTCGCTGAGTCTCTATTCTCACTTCGCAACCCTACTCGCGGCTACTCGTCGAGTATGACATCAACTCGACGAGTTCCCTTTCAATTCTAGAACTCAGGCTATCTGCATCCGACTCGCCGAGTCGTATGAACAACTCGACGAGTTGTTCTTGAGCTAAGAAGATTGCCTTGGACTCGCCGAGTTGTATGAACAACTCGTCGAGTCCCTCTATTACTGAGTTTGACCTCCAACTCACTGAGTCCACTCTACTACTCACTGGTCCCCACTCGACATGACTCAAAAAGGGGGAAAATCGGGGACTCGCGACTCGACTCGCCGAGTCGTTCTTCCGACTCGCCGAGTCGCATGCATGTAGCTACTCTAAACTCGATTATGCTTGAATCCAACGCATGAAACTTATAGATCTGGGCTCCCTAAGCTCAATTAACACATAAAGGTTCTATCTTTACGTGCCCATATGCACCCATGAAGATTAAGAGGCTCAAAAAGCATAATAAAGGCTAGATCTAAGGTTGTCAAGCAAATAAACTTCGAAAAGGCACTACATCAGAGCTCTAACACTCCTAAATGAACAGATCTAGGGATATCTCGACCCAATAAGGCATCCATACAACTATAAAGCTTGGAAAATACATTAAACTAGCCTTAGAGGTGTTCTAATGGAGGTTTTAAGCATAAAACAGGATAATTCCAAGACATACCTCAATGAACTCTGACTTTGGCCTTGGATCTTTGCTCTACACTTCCTCTTTTTGGTCCTTTCTTCTTTTTCTTCTTCAATCCTTCAAGAATCCACACAAAAACACTTAGATCATACAAGGAATGGTTTAGGGTTTCTCACAAGCTCTCTGAGGGTGAAGGAGGCGAGTTTGGGGCACATAACATTGCTTAGATAGTAAGCAAACCCGGGGATTTAGGGTTTCTTCCTGGCAAGCGGACTCCCCGAGTCCCGAATATGGACTCGTCAAGTCGCCGACTTACATGTGCTCGAAATCCCGTCTCAACTCGACGAGTCGGGCTTTAGACTCGCCGAGTCCCTCTTGAAAACTTCTAAATAAATAACATGGAAACAACATACCGGAGACGGGTCGTTACAATTCTCCCCCACTTAACTCAGACTTCGTCCTCGAAGTCTACTACGGCTGAATCTGCAAATAACTCCGGGTAGTGCTCTCTCATCTCCTCCTCAACCTCCCATGTCCACTCAAACCCCTTCCGGTGCTGCCACTGTACCTTCACTAACTGAATTACCTTGTTCCTCAAGGTCTTTGTCTTCCGGTCGAGAATTGCGACCGGCCTCTCAATATAATTCAGGCTGCTATCAACCTGAATATCTTCTAATGGAACAACTGCTGACTCATCCACCAAACACTTCCTCAACTGAGACACATGGAAAGTGTTGTGGATCTGGCTAAGCTCTGCTGGAAGATCCAACCGATAAGCAACCTGACCCACTCGATCCAAAACCCTGAAAGGACCAATGAACCTGGGGCCCAGCTTGCCCCTCTTCCGAAACCTGATGACACCCTTCCAAGGTGAAACCTTCAGAAGGACCATATCGCCCACCCGGAACTCCAAGTCTGAACGCCTCCTGTCGGCGTAGCTCTTCTGCCGACTCTGCACAGTCTACAGTCTACTACGAACCTGCTGAATCAACTCGGTCATCTTGAGCACCACCTCTGTGCTCCCAATCGCTCCAACAAATCGGGGTCCTGCACTTCCTCCCATAAAGCATCTAAAAGGGAGGTCGATCAATGCTCGCATGATAACTGTTGTTATACAAAAATTCCGCTAACGGAAGATACGTAACCCAACTGCTACCGAAGTCTAGGACACATGCCCGGAGCATGTCCTCGAGAGTCTGAATCGTCCTCTCGCTCATCCCGTCCGTATGAGGGTGGAAAGCGGTGCTGAAATGGAGACGAATACCCATCTCGTCGTAAAACCGCTTCCAGAATCTGGATGTAAAACGGACATCCCGGTCTGACACCACTGATATCGGCACTCCATGACGTTCCACTACCTCCCGCACATAGATATCGGCTAACTTTTCCGCCGATATGCTCTCCTGGATCGGTATGAAATGAGCACGCTTCGTCAACCGATCCACTATTACCCAAATCGAATCTACCCCATGTGCGGTCCCGGGAAGCTTGGTGATAAAATCCATGGTGATGTCCTCCCATTTCCACACGGGAATGTCTAACGGCTGCATGTTGTCGTGAGGCCTCTGGTGTTCTGCCTTGACCTTCCTGCAGGTCAGACACCTCTCTACATACCAGGCAACATCCCGCTTCATGCAGGGCCACCAGTAATCGGGTCGAAGATCTCTATACATCTTCGTCGCCCCAAGGTGGATAGAAAATCGAGACTTATGAGCCTCGTCCATCAACACCTTCCGTACTCCGCCCCAGTATGGTACCCACACTCTCCCATGAAGGGTCAACAACCCCCGACTATCATAACCAAACGAAGCTACTCGGCCCACTATCCTCTCACACTTCTGTCTCTCCTCCTTGAGGCCCTACATGTCACAACTAGCATTTTTGCTAGGAAATTCTACTCTCATGCAATCATTCACCTAGTGTAATAACTTTTACTCTAAAGGAATATCATGCTCCACTCTCATTCAAATACATCTCATATGTCTAAATAAGGGTTGGAAATGCTAGATACCCCGACTCAAGTTCATTATGGACTATGATTCTCTCATTGGACCTAATGGACCAATAAACCCTTAACTTAATTCTTTTAAGCTAAGAGTCTTAAGTTGGGCCTTATTTGAACTCACATTCATTAAGATATAGTATTTTGTGCTTTAATGGGCCTAGAATGACCCACACCTTTCTCATGGACCTATTGGGCCGAGAACTACCTTAAAGGCCCAATGGGCCGAAAATTTTCTTTATGGGCTTCATAATTTCGAACCAAAGAAAGGATTGAGCCAAGCTAATTCACCCCCCATTCCTCCTAGCCCAAAATCTCGGCCCAAGATCAAATAAGACAAAAAAAAAGGGAAATATAATGAGAGTTGACTTAGGAGGTGCCACCTCCATAATGTCCAACATACATCCATGCAAGGACCCCCATACTTCCAAGCATGTCACCTCACCATCTCTCTCTCCCTTCTCTCTCCATATTCTCGGCCAACCCTCTCACCACCTTCATTTTTCATTCAAAAACTCTCTTAAACACTCTCAAATACCTCTTCCCTCCTCCATCAAAAATCTCGAGTTGGTGTGTGCTTTCAAGAGGATTCTCCACCAAAAATCATCATCCTAGGTAAGTTTTTACTTATATCCATGGTTTAGCTTCTTGATTTCTTCAAAATCTCCTCTTAACCCTTTCCATTTCGTGAATCATACATCTTAGAGCCATCTAAGTTGTAAAGCTCCTCAAGAAGCTTGCTAGGGCCAAAAACCTCTTCACATCTTCATCAAAAACCGAAACCTTCAAACAAGGTGAGCTTCATACTCCCTATTTTTCTGTTTTATAAGTTTTGTGGGAGGGGAATACAAGTGAAAGTGTAGATCTATATGTGTTTTGTATGCCTTGTATGATTTCTATGCTTATATATGTGTATTTGTGTGTTTATGATGTTGGATCTAGCCATAAACCCCTAAAAATCGAGATATACTTTATGTTAAATGATACTAGCATCAAATATATTTCTACATACAAAGTGTTTCAAGGAAAATAGCTAAATGGCTTAATAACATCTTCTTTGGGCTAAAAACTCAATTTTTGGACATAAAATGTTAAAAATATAAAGTTAAAGGGCCCAAAATGAAATATTTCGAATTCTGATAGGTGAGATGATTCAAAACAGTTCCCATAATGTATTTTCTGAATATATACTCTTTTGGAGGATTAAAAACATAATTTTCAAGTTTAATGGGCTAAAAACGACATTTTTGGCCCAATAGGGCCCAATATGCGAAATTTCCCAAACTTGAGGGGCTGAACCTTATTTTTCTGCAAAACAGTGGGTTATTAGTGTCCTAAATACTTTTCAAAGGTCAAAAATGCTTTCCATAGTTAGAAAGGACCAAAGTTGCAAAAATTTTCCAATTTGGGCCAAAAGTGTAAAATTTCGAAATAAAGGGCTACAACCGAGAAAAATTGTATTTTCAGGGTCTAAAACTGTTTTCAATTAAAAAGGTGCTGAAAAATATCAATTTCATTAAGTTTTGATGTTAAAATGCCAAGAAAAATGGTTTAAGGACTAAACCGGAAATTAATTTACTTAAAGGGGTGAAAAAGTAAATTTTACAAACAATGAGGGGCTGAAAACAGAAAACTTTCAAGGCTAATTCAATACATACAATTTGATCAAATGATGGCACTGCGACTATCGACGAAATACAATACACTACAATACCAAAAATCGTTGTGAAACGAATTGGTTCGGTCTCGAACCAATGAAAATCCAAAACTACTAACACTACGACGCTCAATACACACATGGAACTCTCGGAACTCTATACACTCGTGGAACTACTCTATATGTCGACGTACCCTCCTTAGGCCCAAAAGTTTCAAATCATGCTTGTTTGGCCTAGCTAGCCCGATGACATGATCTTTAGGCCCAAAGGATACTTGCTTACATGTAGTTGGGTCCAATACGACTTAACCTCGTGTAAAAGGACTTTCAATGGCAAACGTGCTGCTGGTCCCCTAGGGTCCTTCGGTACTGCTAGTAGAGTCGGGAACTCACGATTGCGAGTTGGGCTTCGGGCCCTTCGCATTCGCAATGGTCTTGAACGACGTAGGGAAATACCGAGGGTTTCGCACCTTCTCCTTTTCCCTTCGGTCGTGGGACTACACAGGTCCGGGAGGGTTGGGTTATGTGAATAAGTGCGAGCGACGCCTAATCGCTTGTATGGTTGTCAACTGGACGTTTTCATTAACGTATGTTACAACAATTCACAACCCACTGTACACCCAATGCCTCCGGAGCTCAACGAATACCCCGGTCGTAACGAAATAACAACACGTGAACTAATTTAAAGCAAAATATTAGGAAAACGTCGGGTTTTCCTAGGGTTTTCAACTATTACCCCTATGAACTACATAACAAGTTTTACAAATTGCACGCTTACATCTATAGAAAACAAACAAGCATACTTATGGATCTTCACACCTTTTTTACTATACTATTTTCAGAAAATATCGGATTTTCTGGTGGTTTCCAAACAATACAAAACATTGGATTTCAAACACTACTTATGAACTCACCAACATTTCATATGTTGACGTTTTTCAAAATACTTGTATTCTCAGGTAACAGATAAAGTGAAGGATGAATTGTACCCTATGACGTTCTGCTGTTGTTTAATTAGTATCGAACAATTACTTTCGGGAATGTAATGTTTTGAGACAATGTAATGAATGTAAACACTATCAGTTGTAATATTCAAATGTTGGTGATGAATGATGTTATGTTTCATGTATATTCATTGTGATGGTATTCAATTGAGTCACAACAACCCCCGGACGTTTCCGCCGTCTGGTTCGGGGGTGTGACAGGTTGGTATCAGAGCTTTGTTTATAGTGAACTAGCACGTCTAGCCACACATTGATATGCAACTATAAACCAAAAGAGGGACTAACATAACTCTGAACAAAACAAGTAAATAAAACACCCTTGCTTGCATTAGGAACGAGAACCTAACACCGAACCAAACAAGATAATGCTAGTATCTCGGTTAATTCAGGACTGTTCTTAGTTGTATCAAGGAGCGGATGTAGCCTGATCAACTACATTCTCTCCAAGGTACAACCATCACATGTCGTGAAGAAATCGTGATAACTAGGAACCTAAAATTATACCCCTTAATCTCCAAGAAGGGAACCTCAACTGAATCTATGCAAAAGTCGTAGAGCTATAGGAGTAATTGGTATGCTACTTGCTTCTAGTATTCATAGCCCTATTTTCCATACGCTATGGACGAGTATCATTAGCCAGGAAACCCTATCTCCCTAGTCAAGGAATAGTAGGATGGCTAGAACCAGAGGAAGAACCACAGGAGGAACACGAAGTAGAACTCGCAGGTGAACCCGCCAAGTCAATAAGTGGACCCCGAAAAGGAAGAGCCAGAGGGCAATGATGGTGATGACTCGGATGTAGAATCCCATAACATCAAAAAGCCAGAGTACTGACACATCGTGTGGGCCCCGGTAATCCCATAACATCAAAAAGCCAGAGTACCGGAACATCATCTACTGCCACCTTACCCTTCTCCCGGGCATCCAAAACATAAGCTATATATTCGGCGCAACCCTGCTGAAAATAGCGCCTCGCTCTCGCGGCTGAACAAAAAGTTGGTCCGCGTTGTGGCCTCTCGCCCTGAATCACTAACTCCCCCCCACTGGGAGTGCGAACCCTCACTAGCAGCAGCTCGCAATCAATCACCGTCCCATTGGGACTCAACCAATCCATGCCTACTATAACCTTATTCCCTCGCAGGGGAATAAGGACCAAGTCCACCGGAAACTGCTCGTCGAACAACTGAAGAGAACATCCTCTATGCACTCTGGCGACCCTCACGGTCCTTTCATCTGCTATCTCGACCTCTAGTGGACAATCCAGCTCCCCTAGAGCTCTACTAAATCTCCTGCTAAGCGTTAGCGATACAAATGATCGGGTAGCCCCCGAATCAAATAATATTGTAGCAGAAATGCCGTTCACAGAGAACGACCCTATACAAAACATATAACCATAAGCAATAATCAATAATAATAATATAGAGATGAAGGGAAGATACATACCCGTCACCACATCAGGAGTCGCTCGTGCCTCCTCTGTTGTCATCTGAAAAGCTCTACTCTTCGCCATTGGCGCCTCGGCTCGACCCTGCCGGCCATCTATAATCCTCAAAGTAGCAGGGGCAAGTGCAGCCACCTTCCCTGCTGCAGCTAAACTCGGACACTGGTACTTTTTATGTCCCCTCTGATTGCACTGAAAGCAAATCAGATCTGATGCTGCAATGGCGGTAGCAGGGGCCGTACAATCCCTGCTCAAATGCCCAGTCCGACCGCACTTGTAGCAGCCAAAACTCCCTGCCTTGCACACCCCATCGTGCAATCTCCCACACTTGCCACATCGACCGTGGCTCTGCTGACTCCTGGATCTGTGATCTGAAACCTTGGGCTTTTTGCCCGAACTACCTGTACCCGAAACCGCCTCCGGTTTCCTCTTCTTCTCCATCTCAAGGTCAATCTAGCAATCATGTTATCCAGCGTTTTACAGCTGGACCGGCTCACAAACTGGCGGATATCTCTCCGCAACATCTCATGATAACGGGCCTTCTTCATTTCCTCGTCGGCTGGATACTGAGGAACGAGAAGAGCCCTCTCCCTGAACTTGGCGGTGATCTCCGCCACGGTCTCTGTAGTCTGGGTGAGGTCCTGAAACTCTCTGACTAACTGCTGCACCTCAATAATTGGTGCAAACTCCGCCCTGAACCTGGTAGAGAAATCAGCCCAGGTCATGGCATCTAGCGCTGCATCATCTCCAATGGTATGTCCGACCTCTTCCCACCAATCCCGTGCCCTATCCTTTAGAAGACAGGACGCCAATCTAACCTTGTCCCCCTCGGGACACCTGCTCGTGCGGAAAGCGTTGGCCACATCCGCCAACCATCTAGTACTCGTTATGGGGTTCCGCGCCCCGTGGTAATCTGGAGCTCCACATGCCCTGAACTCTCTAAACGTAAGTGTGCGCGACCCCATCATGGCTGCCACCTCGACACGGAAGGTGCCCAACCTCTCATCCATCAGCTCTAGGATACCCTCCTTGATCGAACCCAAGATCACAGGAGTCCACTCCAGTATGATACGAGTAATCTCTGAAGAAAGAAACTCTCTGGTCTGCTCATCCATACGCTCGGTCCCTGAGCCTGATCCTGATCCCTCCCCGACACCGGCACTGTCGTCTGCTAGCCTCGAACGCAAAGCCACCATTCTGAAACACATCATGACAACATCAGAAAACTGAAATATCTCAAGGGATCATTGATACTACTACTAGCTTCCTGGTCTTGTCTCAGCCTTCCTTGATTCGAGTACGGATCCTCTGCTTTCAGTAGTACGGGCCCATACTACCTTCCACATCTATCCGTACTTTCCTCAAGAACTGCCTTGACTCCACCAAGTCACCTCTACTACTACTTATCTCTGCTACTCTCATCCTAGGCTTGCCCTAGGGAAATCTCTGACTCCACTCAAACCAGTCCTCAGCTGCCGAAGGCCTCCTTGTAATGCTAATTAGCCATCACCTGAATACCATCACATGTCATGAGGCTCAGATAATCCTTCGAGTAAAAGACTCGTCCCAACAACGGTTAGACTCATACAAGATCTGCGCAATAGGGTCAAATCCAACACTCTGAGATTATTCAACCCTGATCACATGTGACGTGTCGTATTCACCTAACGGCTAACTCCCATCACCAAGAGTCCTACAGAGCACAAAGCAAGCAGCATTCGGACACAGGAAACTACTCAAGCAAATCTATTCTCATAACGAGAAACTGTACTAGCATACAATGCTAAGCTCATACTATCAGGCATAACCTAAACAGGCTATGCTACTATATGGTCTACTTAATACTAGCATGCAAATCTTGTAAAGCTGAAACACATATAGCAGGTACATAAGGCATCCTCTTAGATCCTTAGTCCTATTCTAGCATACTGTTCTACTGAAACTGACAATCATAGCATAACTTGTACGGGTAATTTGGGAGTACTTACTTGAGCTCGGCTGATCGCATGCACCACACCCTTATCTTGTTTAAAATTTTCTTTCCTTCTAAGTGCTTTTCAAAATTTCTTTCGAAAACATTTTTCCTTTTGAAAATGTTTTTATCTTTACCCTTAGTTTGAGTTCAGATACACCCGGAAGTGTATCCGAATCCCCCAAACCAAGGCTCTGATACCAACTTGAAACATCCCAAAAATACGACCCGAAAATTTCATTTTTAATATAACAAAGATCATAAAACTGAGTATCACATAATAAAACCATACGTTGCGTATCTCAAAACCATACTAAAATACTGTGAGAAAAACTGTGTTACAACTGTATCAAAACATATCTAAGAAACTGAATCAACTCCTAGGACAAAAACTGAAGCTGTGGTGTGTGCGATGCCATCATCCCGAGCTCTTCCCTTTACTTGTGGAAGTACCTGAAACCAAAACTAAAACTGTAAGCACGAAGCTTAGTGAGCTCCCCCAAACTACCACATACCACACAATAACAAATAAAGCACATACTGGGCCTTGCCCACTGCATCGGACCGAAGTCCGGAACTAGTTGCATCGGACCGTAGTCCGGAACTGACTGCATCGGACCGAAGTCCGGAACTAACTGCATCGGACCGAAGTCCGGAACTGACTGCATCGGACCGAAGTCCGAAACTGACTCGGACCTTGTCCCCTGCATCGGACCGGAGTCCGGAACTAGCTGCATTGGACCGTAGTCCGGAACTGTCTGAACATAACATAACATAACACATATACTGCATCGGACTGATGTCCGGAACACATAACACAAAACATGCTTGAATCACAAAGACATCAAGCACTCTAATTACTGCATCGGACTGAAGTTCGGAACTACTGCTAAGTAAACGAGCCGACATTGTGGCCGTAGACTCGTTCCTACTGGAAGGAAACTCACCTCGTGAACTGGTTGCTGAGTGTATGGCTCTGGAAGCTATCTGCTGCTGCTCCGGTATCTCCCCGGCTACAATTCCATAAACACACTCAATTAAATACTAATAACTGAATTGGGGTAAAATGACTCTTTTACCCCTGGTCAAAGTCAACTCTCATGGTCAAAGTCAACCTACAGTTGACCTGACTCGCCGAGTTGGGCCGCCAACTCGCTGAGTCTCTATTCTCACTTCGCAACCCTACTCGCGGCTACTCGTCGAGTATGGCATCAACTCGACGAGTTCCCTTTCAATTCTAGAACTCAGGCTATCTGCATCCGACTCGCCGAGTCGTATGAACAACTCGACGAGTTGTTCTTGAGCTAAGAAGATTGCCTTGGACTCGCCGAGTTGTATGAACAACTCGTCGAGTCCCTCTATTACTGAGTCTGACCTCCAACTCACTGAGTCCACTCTACTACTCACTGGTCCCCACTCGACATCACTCAAAAAGGGGGAAATCGGGGACTCGCGACTCGACTCGCCGAGTCGTTCTTCCGACTGGCCGAGTCGCATGCATGCAGCTACTCTAAACTCGATTCTGCTTGAATCCAGCGCATAAAACTTATAGAT
The DNA here is from genome assembly GCF_002870075.4 of Lactuca sativa. Lineage (NCBI taxonomy): Eukaryota > Viridiplantae > Streptophyta > Magnoliopsida > Asterales > Asteraceae > Lactuca > Lactuca sativa. Next base: position 134,231,310 of record NC_056625.2, on the reverse strand, counting down.
CTGGGCTCCTTAAGCTCGATTAACACGTAAAGGTTCTATCTTTACGTGCCCATATGAACCCATGAAGATTAAGAGGCTCAAAAAGCATAATAAAGGCTAGATCTAAGGTTCTCAAGCAAAGAAACTTCGAAAAGGCACTAGATCAGAGCTCTAACACTCCTAAATGAACAGATCTAGGGATATCTCGACCCAACAAGGCATCCATACAAGTATAAAGCTTGGAAAATACATTAAACTAGCCTTAGAGGTGTTTTAATGGAGGTTTTAAGCATAAAACAGGATAATTCCGAGACATACCTCAATGAACTCTGACTTTGGCCTTGGATCTTTGCTCTACACTTCCTCTTTTTGGTCCTTTCTTCTTTTTCTTCTTCAATCCTTCAAGAATCCACAGAAAAACACTTAGATCATACAAGGAATGGCTTAGGATTTCTCACAAGCTCTCTGAGGGTGAAGGAGGCGAGTTTGGGGCACATAACATTGCTTAAATAGTGAGCAAACCCGGGGATTTAGGGTTTCTTCCTGGCAGGCGGACTCCCCGAGTCCCGAATATGGACTCGTCGAGTCGCCGACTTACACGTGCTCGAAATCCCGTCTCTACTCGACGAGTCGGGCTTTAGACTCGCCGAGTCCCTCTTGAAAACTTCTAAATAAATAACATGGAAACAACATACCGGAGACGGGTCGTTACAATTCTCCCCCACTTGACTCAGACTTCGTCCTCGAAGTCTGCTACGGCTGAATCTGCAAATAACTTCGGGTAGTGCTCTCTCATCTCCTCCTCAGCCTCCCACGTCCACTCAGACCCCTTCCGGTGCTGCCACTGTACCTTCACTAACTGAATTACCTTGTTCCTCAAGGTCTTTGTCTTCCGGTCGAGAATTGCGACCGGCCTCTCAATATAATTCAAGCTGCTATCAACTTGAATATCTTCTAATGGAACAACTGCTGACTCATCCACCAAACACTTCCTCAACTGAGACACATGGAAAGTGTTGTGGATCTGGCTAAGCTCTGCTGGAAGATCCAACCGATAAGCAACCTGACCCACTCGATCCAAAACCCTGAAAGGACCAATGAACCTGGGGCCCAGCTTGCCCCTCTTCCGAAACCTAATGACACCCTTCCAAGGTGAAACCTTCAGAAGGACCATATCGCCCACCCGGAACTCCAAGTCTGAACGCCTCCTGTCGGCGTAGCTCTTCTGCCGACTCTGCACAGTCTACAGTCTACTACGAACCTGCTGAATCAACGCGGTCGTCTTGAGCACCACCTCTGTGCTCCCAATCGCTCCAACAAATCGGGGTCCTGCACTTCCTCCCATAAAGCATCTAAAAGGGAGGTCGATCAATGCTCGCATGATAACTGTTGTTATACAAAAATTCCGCTAACGGAAGATACGTATCCCAACTGCCACCGAAGTCTAGGACACATGCCCGGAGCATGTCCTCGAGAGTCTAAATCGTCCTCTCGGTCTGCCCGTCCGTATGAGGGTGGAAAGCGGTGCTGAAATGGAGACGAGTACCCATCTCGTCGTGAAACCGCTTCCAGAATCTGGATGTAAAACGGACATCTCGGCCTGACACCACCGATACCGGCACTCCATGACGTGCCACTACCTCCCACACATAGATATCGGCTAACTTTTCCGCCGATATATATATATATATATATATATATATATATATATATATATATATATATATATATATTGGGCTCAATATATATATATATATATATATATATATATATATATATATATATATATATATATATATATATATATATATATATATATATATATGCTTAGATTATTCTATTCTAACTAAATATTGTGTGGATATGGTATGCTACGATAATGATTAAGAAAATATGTTTCTTGATAATATAAATATGTTCAATCTTACATAACTATTGTCATTAACACATATTTATCACTAATTAAATCGTTTGTAAGGTTATTATACACTTAATATTCTTATTCTCATTTCTATCAAAATTTTGTCAGAATGTTTATTGGGTCGTATTTTGTCATAATGAAAATGAGTAAAAAACAATGTATGAGAACAAAAATAAATAATAAGTAGCGAGAATGCATGAAAATGAAGATATTTTTGTAAGGTTGAACATAATCGTATTGCTAAACAACTTATTCTCTTAGTAATTCTCATAGCATACAATATCCGCACAATAATTAGTTAGAATACTTGAACCTAGCTATATATATATATATATATATATATATATATATATATATATATATATATATATATATATATATATATATATATATATATATATGGTGAGGTTCAATAGAAAACTATAATTAACCAAGGAACCAAGGAATCAATCGTGAGCGTCGGAAATCATAACGATCAACGGCCAAGGAAATAGATGTATATTTTTACATTTGACACACACACACACCGGATTATACCAAAAATCCACCCTTTACAAAAAACGCACCACTTTTTTTCGTTTAAAATTTTTTTAGGCCATGTTTTTTATCGAAAAAAAATCGAATATACCGTTGTTCACGATTTTTCTTCCTCTTTCCATAGAGATCCATGATGATATATAAAAAACGAACTTTTTTTTTTTCGAAAAAACTCATTTCATTTTCTTTGATGAAAAAAGTTAAGGTCTATTTTTTTATAGAAAAAAATTTTAATAAATATATCAAAATTCATATTTTTTGTACTTTTTATATATAGATTCATATTCATGTTAAAAAAAACGATATTTCAATTAAGATTCACATTGTGAACCTCCTCAAATTACAGTGTGCATAATAATAAGTTAGATTCACAGTGTGAATCTGAACTAATCGGAGCTTTTTCACAATTTGAATGTTAAAATTTGATATATTTACAGTTTAGATTCACAGTGTGAATCTACACTGATCGAGGTTTTTTTTTTTTTTTTTTTTTTTTTTTTTTTTTTTTTTTTGTGAACCTTCTCAGATTCACAGTGTGCATAATACTAATTCAGATTCACAATGTGAATCTAAACTGTTCGAGATTTTTCATATTGTGAATGTTAAAAATTGAAATATTTACAGTTTAGATTCACAGTGTGAATCTACACCGTTCGAGGTTTTTTTTAATCGATGTTGATGTTTATTAATAGAGTAAAAAAAATTAATATTTTTGGTATAATTAGTTTTTTTATAAAAAAAAATTTAAATATTGAAAAAACTAAGAAAATTAAGTGGGTTTTTTTCGAAAAAAAAAATTCATTTTTTATATATCATCATGGATCTCTATGGAAAGAGGACGAAAAATTGTGAACCGTATATTCGGTTTTTTTTCGATAAAAAACATAGCCTAAAAAAATTTTAAATGAAAAAAAGAAAGTGAGTTTTGTTATAATCCGATACATGTGCGTCCATTAAAAAGTTTACAACTCTTCCTTTTGTCGTTGATGGCTTTCCGACGCTTTGGATTAGTTCTTTGGTTCTTTGATTAATAATGGTTCTCTATTGAACTTTTCCACATATATATATATATATATATATATATATATATATATATATATATATATATATATATATATATATATATATATATATATATGAGCCCAATTAAACCCAACTTTAATTCAAAGAAAGTGAACTTAATAGCCTAAGAAGTGGATGACACACTTGCACACTATTTGAATCAATAGCCCATCTTTAATTCAAGGAAAATGAACTTAATAGCCTGGCCCAAAATAATTTTTTATAGGAGCCCCAAGTAAGCCTAACACAATGTTTTCCTTTAGCATTATTTGATGCATGTCTCTCACAATGTGGTCATAGTGATAACAAGAGTGAGTTTTTTTTTTTTTTTTTTTATTTGATACTAAAACCGTAACGTCTATCATTATGGCGATTAATACGATTTTCATCATGCCACTCCAAAAAAAAAACACAACAACTTTAAACACACATGTGTAAATAAAAATTGTATTTAATTTAATTTAAAAATAACAATTCAAACCGACAATATGTGTAATTATATTTAAATAACAATTTAATTTTCAACATCATTATGTTACCACTAACATTTTCAGCACTACTTTTTGTTGATTAATTTCTCAATTGTTCAATTTCGGTTTTGGACATTCAATATACAAAAACAAAGATATTTCGGTGGACAATAAGAAGCCATAATATTTTTCCATTTTGAGCTCGGGCAAAACATGATATTTATGTTCCAAACCGCTAAAAAACATTATTTCCATCACATTGATGATTCCATTTTACAAAAAAAATATATTGAAATAAAATGACATTATAAGCGGTTTCTTCACTGAATTTAAAAAATAGAATTAAAATGTTCACTTGAATAAAAAAATAGTTAATGGTCCAATCCTCGTAAAAAAGAAAAAACAAAAGACATTCTAATTTATTATTCGGTCTCATGTTATTGTTCCCTTAATTATTTTCCTACACATGCATATTTCCCCACCTTATTATATACACATGCATATTTCGCACGACAATGACATGTCACATTCTCTAAATGCATGCTAGACATTATTTCTTGAATGTTATCATATTTGGGTCGAGATTTAGCTCAAAAATGGGATGTTTCTTAATTTTATATCTAAAAAGCTAGATGGATTTTTTTTATACAACCAACAAAAATATTTAAAATATTTAATAGATGTTTGATAATTATTAATTGAGTCGTATTTGATTGAGTCAACGTCTAACTCAATAAGACTCATCTTTGAATCTGATTGGATAAGAGATATTTCAAAGGCATCTAGAAGTTAATGATTTTCAAATATAATATCAAATTGTTTGAATATAAAACATATCAAACAGTTTTCGTACATTTTTTTAACTTTTCCTTAGACCAATAAACTTATAAACCACTTCATAGTTTACACATCTAAAACATGGATCAATCCGTACTTATTTAATGTATAAGGCGCTTTCTGTTGTTTATGTTTGGACTAAAATACCCTTCTTGATTATAAAGAAGTGGTGTCAGCAAAAAAACAATAAAAGATGCACAAACGGGCAAACAGCTTTGCTTTAAGCCTTTAAGCCATCATTATCTCACATGTTTTCTTGCGAGTTTGTTTTACAATAAGAAAATGTAAAGATTTTATTTTTCTTTTTTCTTTTTCTTTTTACAATCAATGTATACTTTTAAGGTAAACGACAATCATAACTTAATACCCATGAATAATTCGACTAGAGTTTTCTTTCTACAAAAGGTAATTGGATAAATGGATTAATGAAATAAAAAATTAGCAAAAAAATATAATAATAATGAGAGTCTCACTCAACGTGTATTCATATTCATGCAATCTCTTGTTTTTTTAAATGAAATTTTCCTAACGATTCGCGCACCGACTAATCTCTAACTGCGAACATAATGTTATGATTAATGTTTTAGAGTTACTGTAGACGAACCTGATGGCCATATTGGCTGAGTATGATTAATTTTTGAACATGAATTAATTTATAAGGAATTAAGTGTAAGACTCGTTTACTATACATGTTGATTAAAAAAAGTTTAATATCAAGGTGTAAACTTTAAGCATATTTTAAAAGTAAATTTTCTAAATAAATACAACCGAAATTATGAATAAATATGTAATTTAATCCATAATAATAATAAACATAGAGACCATGGTTGTTAAGATTTCGATTTTGATCTTAAAATCTTACGATTTTAAGATTCTACAAGCAAAAAAAAACCAATATCGATCTCACTAGGATCTATATGACACAAGATCTATACTAAGATCTTAAGATCTTAACACGATCCGGTCCTGACTCCCTAGTTTTATTGTACAATCGAATCTTAAAAATTCGTCTATTCAACTTGAAATCAAACATCACAAGTTGCAAGAAGGCTCATAAAACATTATCACTTTAGCAATCCATCACAATTAGGCAGGTTAGACTATTGATATTCTATTTATGATCTTAAGCCTTTAGTTGTGGAATAATAATCTATTTTTATTTTATTTATTTATTTATTTATTTTGTAATCGAAGTGTTTTATTCCTAATTTTTATGGTTTAAAGCAACAAAAATTGATTCTTGTTTAAAAGTATAAATTTGGCTCCAAATTAATGTTTTAATTGACATCAAGTAATAATGTATATTTCACACTCAAGACCTTAGGAGCAATTTTGAATATGAGTTCATTTTAGTAGGATCTTTCGATCCCGATCCGATCTTACGATCACGATCTTGCAACTTATAAAACATTTTTAGGTAAAATCCCGATCTTGATAGCCTTGAGAGAGACTATAAAAATCGTAATTATCAATCGAAAATGGATTAATGCCACAAAAACCTTTAAGTTTTCAACAAATTGTTGCTTTTAACCAAAGTTGATTTTTATGGTCATCTATGACTCATATTTAAAGGTTTTCAACAAATTGTTGCTTTTAACCTAAGTTGATTTTTATGGTCATCTATGACTCACATTTATATCCTTGAGAGAGACTATAAAAATCGTAATTATCAATCAAAAATGGATTAATGCCACAAAAACCTTTAAGTTTTCAACAAATTGTTGCTTTTAACCAAAGTTGATTTTTATGGTCATCTATGACTCATATTTAAAGGTTTTCAACAAATTGTTGCTTTTAACCTAAGTTGATTTTTATGGTCATCTATGACTCACATTTTTATACTATTGTTTATATTTGCATTTACCCGTTTTCAGTTGACTTTGGTCGAGGAGGTTCGAACCCAAGATGTCACACCCCAAAACCGATAACGGCGGAATACGTTCTGGGGTGGAGGACGTCATGTACAGTATCATAACAATTGCATAATAGTAAAAACAAGTGACAACAACCATTGCATATATATAGTAAATTTAATTACAAACGTGTTCTGTATAGTTTCATAGATACCAAAAGTTTAACAAAATAAAAGATGAGTCTTGTATATGCTTCATCTTCTCCAAAAGTTGCACCTGTACCTGTCTATCTTTGACCTGGGGATACAAGTTATTTTGAAACGAGTATCAGCATAAAGCTGGTGAGTTCATAAGAATTTAGTGTCTTTGTTGTATAAAAGTGTTTTCAAACTTATAGAGTAAAAACTGAAATTTATGTTTATAAGTAGTAGAAACCCCTAGAAAATCCTATATTTTCCAGAAAAGTACTTTATAAGTTAAATACTTTGAGTTGTGTGTAAGCATTATCATTGAAAACCTTCAGTTGTAAAAGTACAGTAATAAATCTCATGTGAGTAACATAGGTGAAGAAAAGTTATGCCTGTTAACAGTAGTAGTGGTGCATACTTCCATTAGTAATAGATATTTACTTACTTCGGGATGTTAGCTTAGAATTGAGTCTTAGTGTATTATGTTGGATAAAGGTGTAACCCCTCAGGTGACCAGACTATAGAGATAATAGAGAACCCGATGACCTTCCCGGTCATGCGTAGTGTAGTGATGTAGAGCCACCCTTGAGCCTAGTCGGCTCAGACTGTAGCTAGCAGTCGGGATGTAATAGTGTCTGTCCCGTATAGATCTATACGTGTAGTGTTGCCTTCCTTCCGGAAAGCCCTGGTCACATGGTATAAGCGCGGTAGGGTGTCTTATAGAGAGATAGTGTGTTATACTCTGGATTAGCATATTCTCTTGTATTATAGTATAGTAGTCTTTTGTATAGTTCATAGAGTGTTCTCTCATACTAGTATTAACTTGTAATTATAGCCGTTATAGTGAGTATAACAGTAGTAGAGATAACGAGTAGTAGACTTAGCTATACCTATTATAGCTAACTAGAGTGTATGATTTCCTGCCTTTAAATAACAAAGGTATTGAGTGAGATGAAGACTTTCATATATAACACAAATATATATGATATATAACTAAGAAATCAACGACAGTCAGACGGATAACTGATACCCTAAGACCACATCAAACAAGAACAGGAAATAAGGCGAGCTATCGGTCCTAAGTCCTTCAAGCCTTACTTATATAAATATATTTGTGTAGATATATTTTAAAAAGAAAAGTAAATTTAAACACATTTTTAAAAGCAGTTTAATAACAATTTAATCTTAAAAATACATTTGATAATCAACTAAAACAGTTTTATTGGAAAGCAGCTAAAAGTGTGGAAAAATCCTTTTTTGATGATAATTTGTGAATCACATATGATTTAATAATAAATCTTGTAGCATTATACTTGTATCCCCCCACTAAAACATGGGAAAACAGTTGAAAAGGTTCATTAAGGGGTATGAACTCACCTGAAATGATTAAATCGGGTGAATGTGTCGGATGAGCGTTTGGTGTCAAGTAAGGACTTGTATACCCTTTATGACCCTAGTAACATATGAAGATATATGGTTTACAAATAATTAGTGATCTAAACTGTTATTAAAACATTTAGACATACTAATTTGGTTAAAGGTCTTATGGTTGAGTGCTAGAAGGTTGGTGGGTTGTATGGAAGGAATGTATGATCTCACCTTGGAGTTTACTCTCCTAAAACCCACTCTAAGTGAGTTCATGGTTGGGAGGCCACATCCCCCATGATTTTACGGCCATAAACTCATGGGAGGAGTGTTTTTGAATGATTTCAAGTCTCATGAGGATTTAGAGGTAGTTCTAGGGAATTATACAAGGCTATAGGGGTGTTTAAGGGTCCAAGAGTATACTCCCTTGGAGTTTACGGCCCAAAGGCCACTCCTTGGGAGTTTACGGCCGTAAACCCTAGGGTTTATGGTAGTAAACTCTTGTACACCCCATTCCTTGATTTCTAGGCCTTTGGTTTAATCCTAACAAATTCTAGTAAAGGTTAGAAGGCTTTTTAGGGGTTTAATGGGTCCTTTGGCATGATTTAGGGGAGTTTACAGTCTAAGCATATGCTTGGGCCGTAAAATCTATTTTATCCCTCAAATGTATGTGTTTAATTGTTCCAAGTCCAAAATGGCAAGTCCTTAAGCCATATCTTAAGTCTAAGGGGGGGGGGGGGGTTTGGAAGTGTTTTTGGACTTGTTTTACATGGTTAGAGGGTGTTTACGGCCTAAGCATGTGCTTGGGCCGTAAACCCTCTTTTATGCCCTAAACGTTTTTATTTTGAGGTTCAAACACTTCTAGGTTAAATCCACAACTAGTTTCTAAGCTCAAATGAAGGAAAATTGGGACTTTGGGCACCATTTTAGGGGTTCACGGCCTAAGGAGGTTCTTAGGCCGTAAACTCCTTTTTGATGGCCATTTTATGTGATTTTTGAGCTATTGCAACAAGAAATGATGTTTAGAACAAGTTAGGGTAGAAGATCTTACGTTTTGGAGTCGGAAACTTGCGGTTTTGAGTCGAAAACGAGCTAGAGAGAGAGTGGATCTAGAGTGGTAAAAAACTTCTATGAAGTGTTCAACTCCCTATATATAAGTCTCGGGTGTTGCACCCGGTATACGACTACCCGATGCTAAAGCTTAACGAGGTTTAAACTATTTACCTGGGTTAAATGGTCGTAAAAAAAATAACATTTTCCAAATAAATGGAAATGAAATTTACTAGTTTTATTTATTTTGTTACCACAATAATCACATGGAATATAATTAAATAAATAAATAAACATTTATTTATTTGACGATCCCAATATTAACGGAACTTTTTTAAAATGACATATTCCGTTAGCGGAAACAGTTTAATTTAACGGAACAAACTTTGGGTTGTCACATCATCCCCCCGTTAATGGAATTTCGTCCCGAAATTTAGAATTCAAACAGTTAAGCTATTACAATACTACTAAGCGAAGAGATGGGGATATTTGAGTTTCATTTGATCCTCGCGCTCCCAAGTGAATTCCGGTCCTCGCTTGGCGTTCCACCGAACCTTCACAATTGGGATGCGACTTTGTTTTGTTCTCTTTACTTCTCGATCCATAATCTCCGCAGGCTCTTCCATGAAGTTGAGGCTCTCTTTGACTTCGATCTCGTCAAGAGGAATTACGAGAGTCTCTTCGGACATGCATTTCTTCAAGTTTGAGACATGGAAGGTAGGATGTATGTTACTTAGCTCGTGAGGTAGGTTGAGTTTGTAAGCTACGGGGCCGATTCTAGCGAGAATCTCAAAAGGCCCTATATACCTTGGGTTTAGCTTTCCACGCTTTCCGAAGCGTATCGTGCCCTTCCAGGGTGAGACCTTCAAAAGGACTCGGTCTCCCACCTGGAATTCCAAGGGTTTTCTTCGTTTGTCTGCGTAGCTTTTCTGTCGATCCCTAGCGGCTTTTAGTCGTTCGCGAATTTGTACAATCTTCTCGGTCGTTTCTCTGATGATCTCCAGACCCGTGAGAGTGCTGTCAGGAACTCGTCCTTTAGCTAACTGAGTGTCACCCACCTCAGCCCAACATAGAGGAGATCTGCACTTCCGGCCATAGAGGGCTTCAAATGGAGCTGCTTTGATGCTCGTATGATAACTATTGTTGTAGGAAAACTCCACAAGAGGCAAGTGTGTATCCCACGATTTACCAAAGTCGATCACATAGGCTCGTAGCATATCTTCTAAGGTTTGGATCGTCCTCTCACTTTGTCCTTCAGTCTGCGGATGGTAGGCTGTACTCATGTCCAGCCTCGTCCCTAATGCTTTTTGTAGTGATTGCCAAAATCTCGAAGTAAACCTACTATCTCTATCAGAGATAATAGATACAGGGACACCATGTAGTCGTACTATCTCCTTAATGTATGTTCTTGTGAGTTTCTCCATCTTGTCTGTTTCTTTGATGGGTAGGAAGTTCGCGGACTTGGTCATTCTGTCGACGATGACCCAAATGGTATCCAACCCACCCGTTGTCTTGGGTAGCTTGGTTATGAAATCCATGGTGATCCGTTCCCACTTCCATTCCGGTATCTCCGGTTGTTGGAGAAGACCCGCTGGCTTCTGGTATTTGAACTTAACCTTTGCGCAAGTAAGGCACTTACTCGCGAAGGTAGCAATCTCTGCTTTCATATTAGGCCACCAGTAAAGCTTTTTGAGATCCAGATACATCTTATCTGAACCTGGGTGAACGGAGTATCGAGTGTTGTGCGCTTCCTTCATGACCAAGTCTCTAAAACCTCCGTGGCGTGGAGTCCAGATTCGGTCCATAAGATAATAGGCTCCGTCACCCTTGACCTCCAAACTCTTATCCATTCCACGTAGGGATTCCCCTATCACATTCTCAGGCTTTAAGGCTTCGAGCTAAGCCTCCTTAATTTGTGCAGATAGATGCGAATAGATAGTCATTGTTAACGACTTGACTCTTTGACCAGAGTACTCTTTTCTACTTAGGGCGTCTTCTACCACGTTGGCTTTCCCCGGTGATAACGAATTTCGCAGTCGTAATCGTTGAGTAGCTCGACCCACCGTCATTGTCTCATGTTGAGCTCTTTCTGGTTCAGTATGTGCTGCAGGCTTTTATGACCAGTGTATACTATGCTCTTCGTTCCATACAAGTAATGTCTCCAGATTTTTAGAGCGAAGACGACCGCTCCTAACTCGAGGTCGTGAGTGGTGTAGTTTACCTCATGTGTCTTTAGCTGTCTGGAGGCATAGGCGATGACCTTACCTCGTTGCATCAAGACACAATCGAGCCCTTGATTTGATGCATCGCAGTATACCACAAAATCTTTTGTTCCTTCGAGAAGGGATAATACCTGTGCGGTGCATAGAGCTCTCTTCAGGGTCTGGAATGTCTTCTCCTGTTTCTCTTCCCAGTTGAATGTTACGCCTTTCTGTGTCAACACGGTGAGAGGTTTCGCAATCCGAGAGAAGTTCTGAATGAACCTGCGGTAGTAGCCAACGAGGCCTAGAAATTGACGAATTTCTGTAGGCGTCTTCGGTGCTGACCAGTTCTCAATAGATTTAATCTTGGACGGATCCACATGGATTCCTTCTTCACTAACCATGTGTCCTAAGAATTCAACTCTTCGGATCCAAAATTCGCACTTAGAGAACTTCGCGTACAACTTCTCCGATCGCAGGGTTTCTAGGACTCGTCGTAGATGATTCCTGTGTTCTTCATCGCTCCGAGAGTAGACGAGTATATCATCAATAAAGACGATAACGAACTGATCTAAGTATGGACGACACACCCTATTCATCAAGTCCATGAACATTGCGGGTGCGTTAGTCAGTCCAAAGGGCATCACTACGAACTCATAGTGCCCGTAACGAGTTCGAAAGGCTGTCTTCGGCACATCCTCCTCAAATACTCGTAACTGGTGATACCCGGACCTAAGATCAATCTTAGAAATGTAACTCGCCCCTTGTAGTTGGTCGAATAAGTCGTCGATGCGGGGAAGAGGGTAGCAATTTTTGATCGTGAGTTTGTTGAGTTCCCTATAATCGATGCACATACGGAACGATCCGTCCTTCTTCTTCACGAACAAGACCGGAGCTCCCCAGGGTGAGAAGCTCGGTCTTATAAATCCCTCACTGAGCAGCTCGTTAAGTTGACAGGATAGTTCTTGCATCTCGGCAGGCGCTAAACGATAGGGCGACTTAGCTACGGGGGTAGCTCCTGGGACTAGGTCGATTCTGAATTCAACCTGACGTTTGGGAGGTAAACCTGGAAGGTCCTCTGGGAAGACGTCAGGGAAATCGCACACAACAGGAATGTCTTTTGGATCTTTCGCTTTCTGGCTTGTGTCGACGACGTGTGCAAGAAAGGCACGATATTCCTTACGCAAGTATTTCTGGGCTTGAATACTTGAGATGATATGAAGGCTCGTACCGGGTTTGTCTCCGTAGATTAACAGAGTTTCGTGATTCGGTGGATTTAGGCGAATGGCTTTGTCGAAGCATAGAATATCAGCGTGATGAAGACTCAACCAGTCCGTGCCAACAATGACATCGAAACTCTTGATCGAGACTGGTATGAGATTGATTAGGAATGAATGATCGTCTAACATGAGGGTACAACCTATGTAAATGTCGTTAGAGCTTTCGGTCTTTCCGTTAGCCATTTCTACGACGAATGTTTCTTTTAGTGGTTGTGGGGATTATTTAAGTAAGTGTTTAAAGTTTTGGTTTATGAAGCTTGATGAATTCGAAAACTCTTTGATCGATTAGATCTTTGTAACAGGTAAAATAATAAAACAGAAACAGTAATGTAAAAACACGAGTATGGATCTGAATGTGTCGAATGATTTGATTAACTCAATCCTCAGCAGAGCTCGATAAAGAACTTCCGCTGTAGAGGATTCTAGGGTTACAAAAGATAAGAACTTGTACGCTATCAAATCTATCTCAATCTTACGTTAAGAATGCATGCAAGCATCTTTATATACTAAACCCTAAACAAAACTCACGGATGGACATGCCCATACCGGAGACAAAACTTGGACTAGCTAACAAGCCCAAAGGACGCAACACTAAACTGGACCTAACAATCTCCCCCTTTGCGTCAATTTGGAGCGAGACTATCATTTCTTCTTGCTTGGACCAGCTGCTGGAACCTTCTTGGTTGTATCAAACAGACGAGCGATGAGTGAGAGAATAGTCTGTCTGAAGCGAATGTACCATTGAATCATATCATCAAAGTATTGCTTGTCATCCGCCGAATTCTGCTTGCACCGATGAATGATCGCTAAGACATGTTCCAGACATGCAGTGGTATAGAGATGTTTGTCTGCCAAAGCGAACAGGCATTTTTGGCCTTTGTTTCTGGTAAACATAACGGAGTTTCTCTTCGGGTCTATCTTTCCCATCTGCATCATGTTTAGGTCACTTGCTGAGCCAACAGGAGATATGGTAGGCTTTTTCTTGAATACATTCGCTATCTCCTGATCCATCTTGGCGACTTCCATAATGTAACAAACAAGCATCCTCTTGAAGTGGTCGATGATCGGACCATATTCTGCTTCATTAGTAAGAAGGATGTTGTGCAAGATGATCCAATCGTGTGGATTCAAGTTGGGAAGATCAGCAAGCGAGATGGCATGTTCGGTCTTGGCAGATCCTCTCAGCACCTTAAACCGAACGTTGGTGAAGTTTCCTTCCTTGTACGACTTTAGAACCCGAACATTGATAATCTTCTGAGCGCTCCATGTTTGGTACTGTGGTTGAGCGTCCCTCAGATAGAATTCGACTAAGTCCCTGTCAACCTTTGGATGAGGATGAGGGAACTCAGCAATGTTGTCAAAGGCATGAAATATGAACGCCTTTCGGGTCAGTGGCATGTCGAACTAAGAATCGACAGTATTATCACGATCAAGAGAGATCACCGGTTCTAGCCACAAGATGCTTGGAGTATCGATAGCTTCTTTCAGAAACTTCTCAAGAGTCCAAGGAGGAAAAAGAGTTTTCCTGCTCTCAAGAAGGTCGTGAGCTTCTTTCTGTCTTCTTCAGCCTCTCTAGCTACACGAGCGCTGATGTCGGCATCTTTATCTCGACCATGCTTCTTCAGAAGGTCGGCAATGGTCTCCTTATCTTCATCATCGCTCTCCTCAGCAATTTTCTTGCCCTTGTCTTTAACTCCCGAACCTGAGGCTTGGCCTGTAGGAGGAGGTTCGGTTGTTTTGGTTGCTGTTGAAGTAGGAGGCGGCTGAGACACATTTTCTTTTTCTCCCCCTTGTTTCGGAATGGACACGAAATCAAGGAGCCCTTCAATCTTGCTTAGGAGAGAGAGGGCAGGAGCAAGTTTTTCTACAAGAGTACGCCTCACAGAATAGTTGAGTATCGGGTCATGTGCTTCCAGGATGTTTGAAAGGGATGCGTGGACATCCGAAACACACGATGAAATCACATCTCTTTCAGATCGAAGAGACTCAATCTCCTTTTGAGAATTGGAGAGTTGAATAGTCTTGACCTTCAGAGCGGTGGTCTTTCTGGCAAGAGCGTCAATGAGTGAGTTTTCAGCAGCAAGGTCCTCATGGAGCTTAGTCAATCGTTCGTCAATCGTCGCCTTAAACGCTGAATTGTCGTCTGAGAGAGTCTGACGAAGAGAAGCAAAAGACTTCAGTTCTGATGCAACGGAGGTAGCCAGCTGGTTGACAATGGGTTCTAGCTTCGTTTTGGTGGCCTCAGCAGATTCCTGTAAAGATTGTAACAGAGAAGAAGCATCAGTGAATAGTTTATCGACTTTTTCGGTCGCTGCCTCACAGGCTTTGGTTGAGGCATCAATGGCTGCAGTGGCGGAGTCTAGAGAGACTTGATGAGCTTTGGAAAAAGCATCAACAATTTTCTGAATGGCAGCTTCAGAGATGGTAGATTGAGATGAAGAAGAGGAGGCGATGAGCGAATCTATTTTATCGTGAAGCTCGTTGAGATGCTTCTTGGTAACGGGAGCATCATCATCGTCATCACTCTGTACCTGAAACGGACTGTAATAGACCGAATCAAATGTC
The DNA here is from genome assembly GCF_002870075.4 of Lactuca sativa. NCBI lineage: Eukaryota > Viridiplantae > Streptophyta > Magnoliopsida > Asterales > Asteraceae > Lactuca > Lactuca sativa. The sequence continues at coordinate 134,216,002 of NC_056625.2, read as the reverse complement.
ATATCCTCCCCGTCGAGGAATGGTTCTTCTTCCTCTGCTGCCTGAGCAGGAGATGAGGGTGGTGGTGAGGGTGGAGGCTCGGTAGTTGTAGTAGGTTCGGGTTGGATTGTATGTTCGGTAGTTGGTGGGGGTTTGGGTGCGTCAGTAGGAACCCCTGTATCAGATACATTGGTTCTTACTTCTGCGGTGGTGGTGGTTGCTTCAGTAAAGATGGGAGGGGGTACTGGGATGGAGGTGGATGGTATTTGAGTGGTGGAGGTTATGGGGGGAATGGAAATAGAAATGATAATTGGTGGAGAAGAGATTGGAGAAGTGGAAAAGTGAATTTCAGGAGTAGGCGATCGTGGTGGAGTGTTACCACGACGAGATCCGTCAGAGCCAAAATTCTCTTCCTCAGATTCGCTTGAGGAGGAAGTGATTATCAGCTTTCGCCTTGGTTGAGTTTTTCTCTTCTTCAGCGGAGGAGACTGAATAGTCTGTGTAGTTTTACGCTTCTTGGGAGAAGGGCCTTTCGCTCCCTTACCAACTTGCTTGTCTTTGCCTCTGTCAGTTTTCTTTCCCCTTGGCGCAAGCTTGTCGGCTTCATGGATGGACTTGAGCATTTCAGGAGTAAGCTCTCTCGGACCAGAGCGTCGAAACTCCTTGTAGGTTCGAATAATCCGGCTGTCGGCAGGAACATCTCCATACATCGTCTCAGGAATAGAGCCAATGAATTGAAATTTTGAGGCATCGGAGACAATGATCTTCATGGTATGGAAAGTACCAATCGAAGACATTGGAGACCCAACAACAATGGGGACTTGGTACTTGTCCATCACCCATTTTGTAATGAGAGTCCAAAATCGAGCATAGGAAATCTCAGAATGTCGAGATGTAGAAGACAGACTCTGAATGAGTTGTTGCCATAGGACCGACCCGTAGTCCAAGTTGATACCGTTGTAGATCCCGTACAAAATCGTGATGGACAGACGACTTGCTCCGTCTGATCCAGCACTGCGTTCAGACAGCCCCTTGAACAGCACTGTAAACAACCCATTCCACTGAGGAGGCAGGCATAATTTCTTGAACTTCGTAACTGTTGTCAACACCTCAGTATACCCCATGTTGTAGAACATAGAGAACATGTGACCCACCGGAATCGATTCAGGGTTAACCCTAGTTGAATCAGGTTCAAACCCTGAAATTGAGCAAAACCTCTGCTTGGAAATTGACGCCTTGTGATCGAGCATGTCGAAGAAGATCCTGTCGACTGCCTTGTCGTAATGAGCAGTGGCGAAAATCTGAGATAAGAACTCCATAGGAACTGCTTCAACTTTGGTGAGAGCAGGAGCAATTGGCGAGTACTTGAGGCATTCGATTACCGGGAACATGAAAGCATCATAGACCCGAGGAGTAAGATCGATGATCAAACTCTGTTGGGGACGAATCGGCAGGATGTGGGAAGTGGCATGAACTGATGATGAATCCGCCATTGTTGTGAAGAAGATGGGAGAGATGATGAACAGTAGAATACTTGAAGGTTTTCTTGCTCTCTGAAATATGGGTGCAGTAAAGAGGTAAACAATGGTTTACGTTACCTTTTATACTATGGGTAGAGGAGAGAGAAGAATTTGTCCCAAATCTCTGAGGGAAATACGAAGGGTTTTTCGGAAGTGATTGATGCGTGACAGTTGGTAGCACCGATGATTACGCATGAGAGAGAGTGTCAGTCCCGATTTACATGGCTTCCCATCAGGCGCCGTTTTTTTAAACGAAACGGTTCCTCTTCACACGCCTGGCTGTCAAGCGCCGTTTGAAAATCAAATCGATTGGACTCCCGCCTGAGTCAGCATCTTATCCTTTTAGATTAAACGTCATCCTTAAGCAAAATTGACCACGTGGATCAATATTAACCACAACTCCCTTATAGCTGCAAATCCCATTTAAAATTATGCCATGTAATTAATGAAACCAGAATGTTGGAAAATCAAAGAGATTTTCATGCTTAGTGTGTAAAAGAAAAAGAAATAAAGCAACACATATGAGGGATTTTGTGATGTCAGTAAAGACACGAAACAAAGGATCCCGGGCACGAATCTCTTCCTTCAAAGTCAAGAGAGACTTAAAAGTGTTTGTGTGGTTTCCCGTTGAATAACGATCAGACACTTATTGAGAAGTGTTGAAAGGCTTCTTTTAATCAGGCTAATTTGGGTGGCTTTCGCTTCAATTCAGAATTCCTGATCTTGATATAAGACAGAAATCGAACGAAGTACTTGTGAGACCAATGTAGTCTGTTGAACAAGTAGGTTTGAAATAATTTAAGTGGCTAGATAAAACAGTTTATGTAAAATCACAAAAAAAAATTTAAAACTGAATTCCAAGGGAAGAAATGTTATAGGAAATAACAATTTCATAGGAATCTATCAAAAGGAAATTAGAGATTTAACTTTCCATCCTCATTGATAAATCCGTCAATTCGTTAGTGATGGCTAGAACAAAGTTGTTTGATCACCGTCAAAGCATATTAGGTATTGAAGTGTGGGTTTCACTTAGTTCGTAGTGACACGAAGCTAAGATCATAAACACGGAAATTATGTAACCATAAACCTCAGTGGTAATTTCTGAGAGTCTCAAGGGTTACGTTTATGAAGCGAATGAGATGGAGAAAAGTAGTGTAGATGGTGTTGAGAAACGAAATTACCTCTGCTGTTAAAATAAGGACCAAACAGAAAACTCTTATCTCATGTGAGAAGAGAGTCAGGTAGCTCATGATTAGAATAAATATGAAAGCCTAACTGGGAAGACAAGGTTTGTATTTACCAAGTCAGTAAGGCTATTATTCAGAATCAGGTGAGGCTTTGGACACATACAACAGCATGCTTCTAGGGACACTTAACTAGTGAAATGATTTCCCCACAAATAGACACACAAAAAGATAAGACACAAAACAAAACAAAATAATAGAAAAAATAAAAAAAAAAATTTGGAATTTTTTGAATTCACGAAAAGAAAATAAGAAAAAAAATATTTTTGGAATTTTCGATTTAAAGAAAAAATAAATAAATAAATAAAATGAGATACAAAAAAAATTTGGAACCGAACCCGAGCGTTCGGTCTATTTCGGCTAAAAAAAATTTGGAACCGAACCCGAACGTTCGGTCTATTTCGGTTGGAAAAAAACTAAGTTTGAAAAAGAAAAGAACTTTGAAAATAAGTGAAATGAATTTGAGAAAATGATACAAAAGGTTTACAACCAAAGAAACTACCTTAGAGTGATAAGCGACGATCAGATAATACGACCGAACCCGAGCGTTCGGTTCATTTCGGTATACCAGAACAAGACCCGAACCCGAACGTTCGGTCTATTTCGCTTCCAACGTTTAATTTTGAGAAGTAGTCTTTGGTACTGACTCCGATTCCATCATTCCTAGCCCTTGTAGAATTTTGTTGAAAGATGCTTCAGGAAGAGCTTTGGTGAAGATGTCAGCCAGTTGATCAGTGGTTCGAACAAAGTGAATTTCGACGTTCCTATCTTCCATATGATCTTTAATGAAGTGATACCTCAGTGCTATATGCTTGGTCTTGGAATGTTGCACTGGGTTATGACAGATCATAATTGCACTTTCTGAATCGCAATATAGTGGGATCTTTTTCATATTGAGTCCATAGTCCCGGAGCTGGCTTTGGATCCAAATCACTTGAGATGTACAGGAGGCAGCTGCGATGTACTCTGCTTCTGCTGTAGTCAGAGAGACACATATATGTTTCTTTGAATGCCAGCTAACCAACTTCCCGTCTAGGAATTGGCAGCCTCCAGTGGTGCTTTTCCTGTCTAAACCACAACCCCCAAGGTCTGCATCTGAGTAGGCTTGAACGAAGAAACCTGAGTTTGATGGATACCACAAACCGAGAGAGGTGGTTCGTTTCAGATACCGGAGTATGTTTTTCACTGCAAGCATATGTGGTTCACGAGGATTCGCCTGAAATCTAGCACAGTAACACACAGAAAACATTATATCAGGCCTGCTAGCAGTGAGGTACATCAAAGAACCAATCATCTGGCGATATAACGTAATACCGACTGTCAGTTTTTCCAAGGATGGTGTGAGCTTGGTGCCAAATGCCATTGGAAATTTAACCTTTGAGTCTCCCATCATGCCAAATTTAGCAAGAAGAGTCTTGGTGTAAGCTTCCTGGTTGGTAAAGATGCCTTCGGGTCCCCGTCTAATATTTAAACCAAGGAAAAAGTTAATCGGACCCATTGAGCTCATTTCAAATTTAGTCTCCATCAGCGTTCTGAATTCAGCTGTTAAGCTAGGATTCGTTGAGCCAAAGATGATATCATCGACATAGATTTGAACAATCATAAGGTGGTTACCTTCCTTCTTATGAAAGAAGGTTGGGTCAACCGAACCTTGTTTGAATTTTGACATCTTTAAAAACTTGGTTAGCGTTTCATACCATGCCCTAGGTGCTTGTTTCAGACCGTAAACCGCCTTGTCCAGAATATAACAGTGATTGGGGTACTTTTCATTAACAAACCCATGAGGTTGCTCCACGTAAATTGTTTCTTCAAGTTCTCCATTCAGAAAGGCGCATTTCATGTCCATTTGGTAGACCTCAAAGTTTTTGTGTGCAGTATAGGCCAGAAATATACGAACAGATTCCAGTCTCGCTACCGGAGCAAAAGTTTCCTCATAATCAATTCCTTCCTCCTGGCAGTATCCTTTCACCACGAGACGAGCTTTGTTTCGAATCACATTGCCGTCCTTGTCCATTTTATTTCTGAATACCCATTTGAGACCAACAACTGAGGCGTCTTTAGGAGTTGGAATGAGGCGCCAAACCTTATTTCTTTCGAACTCATTGAGTTCATCTTGCATAGCTTGAACCCAGTCAGAGTGATCAAGAGCAGTATTTACTGTCTTCGGTTCAACTTTTGAGACGAAAGAATTATACATGCAGAACTCTACTATGGAGAATAGAGATGTTTTCTTTGCCTTCAGTTGAGATCGGGTCAGGACCTTTTCAGAGACATCACCCACTACCTGTGACACATGATGATCTCTGGTCCACTTTACAAGAGGAGGATAATTTGGATCATAGGATTGATTCAATTCAGCATTCACCATTTCTTCCAATTCAGATTGACTATCGTCGTCGTAGAACATATCGGCATTCTCCCCCTCGACTGACGAGCTTTCCGGTGTAGCTGGACTTTCTGGTGCTACAGGACTTTCGGGTATTGATGAGCTTTCGGGTGCTGGAATGGAATTCTCCCCCTCAATTTGTGAGCTTGGTTGTTTTGAAGAAGATGGATTCCCCCCCTCAACTGAAGCACCATGCTTGGGAGGTTCGTTTGAAACTTGTTCTCCTTCACCCATTCGTTTGGCTGCTTCTTCGACAATTTGCTTCAGATGGTCGACCTTGTTATCTGTTGACTTGGCCACCGAGAGAGTAGCTTTCTCAGGTTCATCGAATAGTTCCACAAACTGATCGAACAGATTAGCAATCGAAGCCGTAACTTGACCAGTTTGAGTAAAAATCTCTCCAATTGCTTCTTCAGTAGCCTTTAGCTTTTTGACGTAGTTGTCATCGAAAGTCACATAATATGTTTCTTCGATCTTCCTCGAACGCTTATTTAAAACCCGGTATGCTTTTGAAGTAAGTGAATATCCCAGAAAAACTCCTTCATCAGCTTTAACGTCAAACTTGTTACGATGTTCTTTGGAGTTGAAGATGAAGCATCGTGAGCCGAATACATGGAAGAATTTTACGTTCGGCTTTCTGCTATTAATGATCTCATAGGGAGTAAGAGAAAAGTGCTTGTTGAGATAAGACATATTCTGCATGAAACATGCTGCAGCAATAGCGTCAGCCCAGAAATATAAAGGAAGAGAAGCGAAACTTAGCATCGTTCGGGCCGCCTCACACAAGGATCAGTTTCGTCTTTCGACAATTCCGTTCTGTTGAGGCGTATAGGGAGCTGAGAAGTTGTGATTGGTTCCTTTTTCTGCCAAAAAGTCTTCAAATTCTTTGTTCTTAAACTCTAGTCCATTGTCGCTCCTGATGTTGCGAACGACTTTTCTCAGTTGCACTTCAACCTGCTTAATAAACATCTTTAGCTTAGGACTAGCCTCAGATTTGTGCTTCAGAAAGAACATCCATGTAAAACGTGAGAAATCATCAACAATAACAAGAATATACTTGCTACCGCCAATGCTTTCGATAGATGATGGACCACACAAGTCAATGTGAAGCAACTCAAGTGGTTCAACAACTTTTGTGTTTATAATGGATGGGTGACTTTGACGACTCTGCTTCCCCATTTCACATGCAACACACAAATGTTCTCAATCAAACTTGAGCAATGGGAGACCCCGAACATGACCTCCTGTGACAAGCTTGTTGATGTCCTTGAAGTTGAGATGTGAGAGCCTTCTGTTCCACAACCAGCTTTCGTCAGAATGAGCTTTGGATAATAGGCATATAGCTGGATTTCCTTTGATTGGTTTGAGATTGAGAGGAAACATTTCGCCTTTGTGTTCTGATTTGAGAATTACCCTTTTTGATTTCTTCTCTATGATTTCTAAACCTTCATCATCAAATGAAACTTTGAGACCGGTGCCTCCTACCAGTTGAGACACACTGATGAGATTATGCTGTAGACCTTCAACATATGCCACCTTTCTTATTGTGAAGTCTCCATTGGTTATCATCCCATAACCCTTTATCGTTCCATAAGAATTGTTGCCGAACTTGACATTTCCACCATTCTGAAGAGATCGAAACTCTCTTAGCTCCTCCTTCCTTCCTGTCATGTGACGTGAGCAGCCACTGTCAATGTACCATTCTTCGTCGAACTGCTCGTCACTTATAACCTGCAAAAATTAAGCAGATTTAGGAACCCAAAGTTTCTTGGGTCCACGTGAGCCTTTCACAGGAACATGAATAGCAAGAGAAACATCAATAAGATATGTTCTTTTTATTAATGTTGTTTCATCTGTTCTTTTAATGGTAAACTGATATTGCCATATTTACACTTATTTTTAGGCAGTATTTAAGTACATTTTTATTAATAAATTGATAATATGTTTAGAATAATGATACTTATGAGTTTAAATTGTTATTTTCAGTCAATACAAAGGATTTTCGAAGAAAGGGACCAAAGGTGACAAAATGGGGAACATGGGAGGCTTGGAAGACTAGAAAATAATAAATTCACGATAAGAGCTAAATTCACGACGTGGCGATGAAGCCCACGACGTGGCACGGGTGTCCCAGAAGATAAGCATCGCGACGCGGAGGATTTCCTTGAAGGATACGGATTGCTTGAAGCCCACGACGTGGCGCAACCTGCCCACGACGTGGCGCGAGTTTTTAAGGATTATATAAGTTCTCCTGATTATTACGAAAAGGGAGACTTTTGGTAGAAGAAAAAGAGTTCCAGGAGACGAATAAGAACGAAAGAAAGGTTCTGGAAGAGGGTTTTCAACACCAAAAGAAGTAAAGGTTTATTTTTAGAACATGTCTTTCATTAGTTTTAGCTGTGTTAGTTTAATTACTATGATGAGCAGCTGAATCTAGCTACTCTTGTTTATCTAGATGAAGCTTTGAACTTATGAATAGTTATATGATTATGGATTAAGCTTAGTTGGTGAAAATTTGCTTGTGTTTGATTTGTATGACCTAGCATGTTAATATTTGTTTATCTAATTGCTTAATTACATGTTCTGTGTAGCTTAGTGACCATTAAACTGCATGAACCTGTTTACCTAATAATTTAGTGAACATTGAATTGTTAGAGCTAGGATTGACCAATCTTAGTTAATAATTAGAATAAATAAAAGTTTAGCTATGCTAGAGAACGAGAATTGTGATCATAATTGCGTTTACACAACAAATCTTATATAGCATATTTACAACTATAATTAGTTCTGTGTTTAATTATGTGTGAACATACATGGTTTGACATGAATTAGTTAAATATTGGTAAGATAGAACTAAATTACTAATATAATTAAAAACCAACTTAGTAATCCGTAATTGTTAGCTAGCCATAAGGGAGAAGTGGATTCAATCTAAACAAGAGTGTGTGTGTTTACTTATTGAATTGGATTTAAGTTCATCTGATCTTGTAAAATCAGATAAAACCCTTTATTAAATTTGTTAATAAATTAGGTTAATTTAATAGTAAGTAAATTAATTAGAACACCGTTCCCTGTGATCGACACCCGACTTACCCAAGCTATACTGTAATCTGACTAGGTACACTGCCTATAAGTGCATAGATAGTTAAGTTTGTTAGGTTATAAATATTAAAATTAGTGAGTACTTTTGTGCACATCAAGTTTTTGGCGCCGTTGCCGGGGAACGGCTTAGTTTTTAGCTTATTTATTTGCATTAAATTAATCGATCCTTCTTGTGGAGTCACAGCCACAAAAAGTTAATTTTTCAGCAAAATAATTTTTTTTTTGTTAATCACAGAGTCCACGACGTGGCCACATACTTGCCACGACGTGGACAGGCAAAATTTTAATTTTTTTTTTTAGTTGGTAGTTAGTTTTTCTTATTTTAGTTCAGTTTTACGTTTTAGTTTAGCAAGTTGCAGGAGTTCATGACCAGAAGCTCAAACACACACTTGGTGCCACCACTGGAAGACCCCGAATCTGCACTTCACAAGAAAAAGACGCCCTTGCAAGAATTGAAGTCAGCCTTTTCTAGGAAGTCGGGAAAAAAGACAGGAGAGTCCAGTTCATCAGCGAAGCACAAGAGCAATCTTGAACATCTGGATCACACACCCGTGCAAACCGAGTCCAAAAGCGATAACGAGCCAGAATTTGAAGAACACACAAGTGAACCCGAGAACGAGCCAAGGAACGAGATGGCAACGATTGAAGAAATGTCCATGGGAGCATACAAAAAGCGGATCCGAGATGAAATGGGTCCTGGGTTAGTCCAACCCGCAATTCCTGCCACTGCCACATTCGAGCTGAAGGGACACATATTGACAGCACTGAAGGACATTCCATTTTTCGGGAAGGATCATGAGGATGCTTTTAAGCATCTAGACGAAGTCAACGACATTGCGGATTACTTTAATGTCCCAAATGTCACCAGAAATACAGTCTTGCTTAGGATGCTTCCCATCACTTTCAAAGGAGCTGCTAAGGAGTGGTTAAAAGCACTCCCACCAGGTACAATAATCACTTGGGCTCAAATGCGTGAGCAATTCCTGGACCAGTTCTGCCCGCCATCCAAGATGGCCAAACTCAAGAAGGCGATAGCCAACTTTGAGCAACAACCGGGGGAGTCACTATACGAAGCATGGGAGCGGTACAAGGGCTTACTCAGAAATTGCCCTCAACATGACCTAAATGTGCAGCAAGAGATGTCAATCTTTTATGATGGGGTCAATGTAATGACAAGACAACTCCTTGATTCTCAAGGACCGTTGACAAAGAAAAATCCAAGGGAAGTCAAGGAGCTCATCGAAGAATTCGCGAAACACTCCCGCGAATACCATAACCCGAGGCAAGGCGGAAGTAAAGGTGGTGGAGGGGCCCAAACTGAAGACATTGCAGCTGTCATGGCCATGCTAAATAACATGGATCGCCGGATAACACAAATGGACCAGTCGATACATGCCATAAGAGTGGGGTGCGAGCGATGCAGTGGTCCACACTTGACCAAGGACTGTAATATGGATGAGTTTGGGAACAGAAAAGCTCAAGTGTGCTACTCCAGTGGGGATAAGTTTGATGACGACTGGAGGAAACCAAAGAGGGAGTGGCTGCCATATGAAGAGTATAAAAAGCAAAAAGAAGAGAAGTATGGGCAGACAGGTCGAGGCTTTTACCAAAAGGAGCAGCCACCAATCGAGAAGAAACCCGACCTAGAGACCATTTTGATGAAGTTTATGGAGACTTCGGAAAAGAGACATGATGCCACGGATTCCGCTATCATGGAACAACAAACATTGATAAAAAACCAGCAAGCCTCCATCCATAACCTTGAAGTACAATTTGGTCAACTAGCCACTTTAGTCCATGAAAAATTGTCCCTGAAGAATCCCGAAGTAAAAGCCCAATCTCACGTAATGGCCATCGATACTGAAGAAGATACAATATCCGAGTTCCTGGAGGCGTTGGAAGAACAACCGCAGCAGCCCAAGAAATCAAGGATCGAAAATGGAGAGAATGCTGAACCAGGCTCGCCACGACGTGGCACACCTCTGGCCACGACGTGGCGCAAGTCTGAGCAAAAAACTTTTGAGCCTAGTCCAGATTATCATCCACCTATGCCATTTCCCACCCGTGCAGCACTTAGTCAACTGGAGAAGGAACATTTAGAGTTTGTGAAGCATGTGAAAGGGATTCCAATTAATACTCCCTTTGTTGAGTCCTTATCCAAAGCTTCCGAGAACCAGAAATTACTACAAGACTTGATAGATACGCGAAGGCAATTAAAGAAGCAGTCTACAGTGATTCTAAGTGAGCAAATTTCAAAAGTTGTGTTGGGAGAAACACCAGAAAAGATGGGGGATCCTGGACGCCTCACTCTTCCATGCGAGTTTGGGAATAAAATGAAGGTTAATGCTTTAGCCGATTCCGGGGCTAGCATTAATCTAATGCCTTTTTCATTTTATCAAAAATTGGAGATTCAGAAGATGAAGGCTACAAAAATGAAGATTCACATGGCAAACCGTTCAGTGACACAACCCCGAGGCATAGTGGAGGATATTTTGGTGAAAATTGGAAAATTTGTTTTTCCAATAGATTTTGTAGTCTTGGACATGAAAGAAGACACGGATGTTCCGATAATCCTTGGTCGGCCATTGCTTAACACTGCTGGTGCCCTGGTTGATATCCGCGAGTCCAAGCTCACTTTGAGGGTTGGGAATGAACAAGAAGTTTTCGGGATAAGAAATGACTTTCAAGAAGATAAAGAAGAAGTGTTCACGATTAATGAGGAGAATGAACTAGAAGAGTTGGAAAAGCTTATGGAAGAAGAGATAAAGGTAGTTCATCAAGACAAGAGGACAAAACCAAGGGCATCTGTTCCGTATTTGATTGAAGTCATAGCTTACAAGAACCCACCTTCTTGGGTGAGCAAAGAGGACGAGGAAATGACAAGTGATGAAGAGGAAGTCACTTCAAAAGTAACAAGGCCGGTGGTGAAAGAAGAGGGGAACGCTATGGAGAGCAAGGAACACACAAAGGGCACAAAACGAAAGCATGAAGAAGATGGAAAAGCTAAAAAAGAAAATTCAAAGAAGGCGTATAAAAGGAGAGTTCAAGCTTATAAACGGCGGTTCAAGGAACAAAAGATCCTGGTGGTAGACTCTTCCGAAGAGTCAACGTAGAAGGCACGGAGTCCAGCTCAAGACTCCAAGAAAAAGAAGCGCTTCTCGGGAGGCAACCCGAGTTTGGTTTGCAATTTTTTTTCTTTTTATTTTCTTTTGTTTTGTTTTTGAGTAGTTTTTTTTTGTTTTTTTTATGTTAACTTTAGTTTATGATGTAAAACTTTATTAAGACTATTATGTTACTTTATTTTTCTTTTGGGTTGATCTAATTTTTCAGATTAGCGTTGGAATTCTAAGGAGCATAGAAGGTTAACTTTCGAGTCGTGTTTGTCTAGTCAAAGAAGCTTAGAGTCGTGAGTCGGAAACCAGTTAGCCATTGGTCAAAGCTGCTAGAGTAAATAAAGCAAACAAGTCATTTTCTGCTGAGGTTCAGTTTCCACGACGTGGACTCCTTGTGCCACGTCGTGGCGCTTTTGCAATTTATAGTAGTTTAGCTTTTTGGTGTTCGCGGTTTCAACCCATATCACGACATGATCCAGTTTATCATTGCCACATTTTTCCTTACAAATATACACTTTGACGAATTGACGTTTCGAGTTCGGTTCGTGGTTTATTTACGTATTCAACCAGTTTTACACCGAGTTTCGATTTTTGGAAGTCCAATTGTACATTGTCCACGCTTTTGGAGATGCTCACGCCACTATCCCAGGGGAGTCTGTTCCTTTTTCTCCCTTTTCTTTAATTTTGATTTGTTTTTATACATACAATGAGGGCATTGTATGACATAAGTGTGGGGTAGGGGTAGAAAAAGTAAATTGCTAGAAAATTTTGGAAAATTAAAATTAATTGATTCTAGTACTAATAATTTGAGCTATAATTGCTAGTATTATGCGGGATGATCCGATGAAAGTTCAAATGTTTAGTTGAGCCAATACACGTTATAGTGCATTTGTGGCCTCCCTTATTTTAGTGAAATCATGGAACAAAAACATAACCCCGCTTGGTTTGAGGGATGCAATATGTTTAGCAGCCTAAACCTGAAATGTATCTAGGAAAATTATTATCATTAACCAATAAAGGTTGAGGTTGAGCGCCTCTGCTTAAGCATGTAGGTTTTGAGTGAAAAAAAAGAGGTACATGTAAAAAAAAAAAGAGAGAGAGAGAGAAAGAATTACGGGAAGAAAAGTGTGAAGAATTTTGGAGCAAATAAAGTGAAGATCAAAAGATCAAAATTCTTAAGAAATTTAAAAAGTTGAAGATACCAGAAGTCAAATCAACAATGGTGGTGAATTCAAAGAAACTAAAGATCAAATGTCAAAGAATTGAAGAATTCCAAAAAGAGCTCCATAGTGGTATCGAAAAATTGTAATTCTAGTTTATGTATGCTTAGGTTGCTCAACTAAAAAATACCTTGAGGTTAGGAGATTTTATGCGGATGGATTCGGAGGGTTGCATAAAATGAGCATTGTTCGGAAAAAGTGGGCGAGTGTTTATGAAGATTGTGAGTATTTAAAGTATGGGGGGGTACTTTAGGAGAATTTTAGACACAAATGCATGCGTTGAGGTTTTGGCATAATGGCTGAACTAGAGTCAGATTGTTCTGTGTAGTTTTAGTAATTAAGAATTAAGTTGAAATTTGCTTGAGGGCAAGCAAAGCCTAAGTGTGGGGTATTTTGATATTGCCATATTTACACTTATTTTTAGGCAGTATTTAAGTACATTTTTATTAATAAATTGATAATATGTTTAGAATAATGATACTTATGAGTTTAAATTGTTATTTTCAGTCAATACAAAGGATTTTCGAAGAAAGGGACCAAAGGTGACAAAATGGGGAACATGGGAGGCTTGGAAGACAAGAAAATAATAAATTCACGATAAGAGCTAAATTCACGACGTGGCGATGAAGCCCACGACGTGGCACGGGTGTCCCAGAAGATAAGCATCGCGACGCGGAGGATTTCCTTGAAGGATACGGATTGCTTGAAGCCCACGACGTGGCGCAACCTGCCCACGACGTGGCGCGAGTTTTTAAGGATTATATAAGTTCTCCTGATTATTACGAAAAGGGAGACTTTTGGCAGAAGAAAAAGAGTTCCAGGAGACGAATAAGAACGAAAGAAAGGTTCTGGAAGAGGGTTTTCAACACCAAAAGAAGTAAAGGTTTATTTTTAGAACATGTCTTTCATTAGTTTTAGCTATGTTAGTTTAATTACTCTGATGAGCAGCTGAATCTAGCTACTCTTGTTTAGCTAGATGAAGCTTTGAACTTATGAATAGTTATATGATTATGGATTAAGCTTAGTTGGTGAAAATTTGCTTGTGTTTGATTTGTATGACCTAGCATGTTAATATTTGTTTATCTAATTGCTTAATTACATGTTCTGTGTAGCTTAGTGACCATTAAACTGCATGAACCTGTTTACCTATTAATTTAGTGAACATTGAATTGTTAGAGCTAGGATTGACCAATCTTAGTTAATAATTAGAATAAATAAAAGTTTAGCTGTGCTAGAGAACGAGAATTGTGATCATAATTGCGTTTACACAACAAATCTTATATAGCATATTTACAACTATAATTAGTTCTGTGTTTAATTATGTGTGAACATACATGGTTTGACATGAATTAGTTAAATATTGGTAAGATAGAACTAAATTACTAATATAATTAAAAACCAACTTAGTAATCCGTAATTGTTAGCTAGCCATAAGGGAGAAGTGGATTCAATCTAAACAAGAGTGTGTGTGTTTACTTATTGAATTGGATTTAAGTTCATCTGATCTTGTAAAATCAGATAAAACCCTTTATTAAATTTGTTAATAAATTAGGTTAATTTAATAGTAAGTAAATTAATTAGAACACCGTTCCCTGTGATCGACACCCGACTTACCCAAGCTATACTGTAATCTGACTAGGTACACTGCCTATAAGTGCATAGATAGTTAAGTTTGTTAGGTTATAAATATTAAAATTAGTGAGTACTTTTGTGCACATCAAGTTTTTGGCGCCGTTGCCGGGGAACGGCTTAGTTTTTAGCTTATTTATTTGCATTAAATTAATCGATCCTTCTTGTGGAGTCACAACCACAAAAAGTTAATTTTTCAGCAAAATATTTTTTTTTTGTTAATCACAGAGTCCACGACGTGGCCACATACTTGCCACGACGTGGACAGGCAAAATTTTAATTTTTTTTTTAGTTGGTAGTTAGTTTTTCTTATTTTAGTTCAGTTTTACGTTTTAGTTTAGCAAGTTGCAGGAGTTCATGACCAGAAGCTCAAACACACACTTGGTGCCACCACTGGAAGACCCCGAATCTGCACTTCACAAGAAAAAGACGCCCTTGCAAGAATTGAAGTCAGCCTTTTCTAGGAAGTCGGGAAAAAAGACAGGAGAGTCCAGTTCATCAGCGAAGCACAAGAGCAATCTTGAACATCTGGATCACACACCCGTGCAAACCGAGTCCAAAAGCGATAACGAGCCAGAATTTGAAGAACACACAAGTGAACCCGAGAACGAGCCAAGGAACGAGATGGCAGCGATTGAAGAAATGTCCATGGGAGCATACAAAAAGCGGATCCGAGATGAAATGGGTCCTGGGTTAGTCCAACCCGCAATTCCTGCCACTGCCACATTCGAGCTGAAGGGACACATATTGACAGCACTGAAGGACATTCCATTTTTCGGGAAGGATCATGAGGATGCTTTTAAGCATCTAGATGAAGTCAACGACATTGCGGATTACTTTAATGTCCCAAATGTCACCAGAAATACAGTCTTGCTTAGGATGCTTCCCATCACTTTCAAAGGAGCTGCTAAGGAGTGGTTAAAAGCACTCCCACCAGGTACAATAATCACTTGGGCTCAAATGCGTGAGCAATTCCTGGACCAGTTCTGCCCGCCATCCAAGATGGCCAAACTCAAGAAGGCGATAGCCAACTTTGAGCAACAACCGGGGGAGTCACTATACGAAGCATGGGAGCGGTACAAGGGCTTACTCAGAAATTGCCCTCAACATGACCTAAATGTGCAGCAAGAGATGTCAATCTTTTATGATGGGGTCAATGTAATGACAAGACAACTCCTTGATTCTCAAGGACCGTTGACAAAGAAAAATCCAAGGGAAGTCAAGGAGCTCATCGAAGAATTCGCGAAACACTCCCGCGAATACCATAACCCGAGGCAAGGCGGAAGTAAAGGTGGTGGAGGGGCCCAAACTGAAGACATTGCAGCTGTCATGGCCATGCTAAATAACATGGATCGCCGGATAACACAAATGGACCAGTCGATACATGCCATAAGAGTGGGGTGCGAGCGATGCAGTGGTCCACACTTGACCAAGGACTGTAATATGGATGAGTTTGGGAACAGAAAAGCTCAAGTGTGCTACTCCAGTGGGGATAAGTTTGAAGACGACTGGAGGAAACCAAAGAGGGAGTGGCTGCCATATGAAGAGTATAAAAAGCAAAAAGAAGAGAAGTATAGGCAGACAGGTCGAGGCTTTTACCAAAAGGAGCAGCCACCAATCGAGAAGAAACCCGACCTAGAGACCATTTTGATGAAGTTTATGGAGACTTCGGAAAAGAGACATGATGCCACGGATTCCGCTATCATGGAACAACAAACATTGATAAAAAACCAGCAAGCCTCCATCCATAACCTTGAAGTACAATTTGGTCAACTAGCCACTTTAGTCCATGAAAAATTGTCCCCGAAGAATCCCGAAGTAAAAGCCCAATCTCACGTAATGGCCATCGATACTGAAGAAGATACAATATCCGAGTTCCTGGAGGCGTTGGAAGAACAACCGCAGCAGCCCAAGAAATCAAGGATCAAAAATGGAGAGAATGCTGAACCAGGCTCGCCACGACGTGGCACACCTCTGGCCACGACGTGGCGCAAGTCTGAGCAAAAATCTTTTGAGCCTAGTCCAGATTATCATCCACCTATGCCATTTCCCACCCGTGCAGCACTTAGTCAACTGGAGAAGGAACATTTAGAGTTTGTGAAGCATGTGAAAGGGATTCCAATTAATACTCCCTTTGTTGAGTCCTTATCCAAAGCTTCCGAGAACTAGAAATTACTACAAGACTTGATAGATACGCGAAGGCAATTAAAGAAGCAGTCTACAGTGATTCTAAGTTAGCAAATTTCAAAAGTTGTGTTGGGAGAAACACCAGAAAAGATGGGGGATCCTGGACGCCTCACTCTTCCATGCGAGTTTGGGAATAAAATGAAGGTTAATGCTTTAGCCGATTCCGGGGCTAGCATTAATCTAATGCCTTTTTCATTTTATCAAAAATTGGAGATTCAGAAGATGAAGGCTACAAAAATGAAGATTCACATGGCAAACCGTTCAGTGACACAACCCCGAGGCATAGTGGAGGATATTTTGGTGAAAATTGGAAAATTTGTTTTTCCAATAGATTTTGTAGTCTTGGACATGAAAGAAGACACGGATGTTCCGATAATCCTTGGTCGGCCATTGCTTAACACTGCTGTTGCCCTGGTTGATATCCGCGAGTCCAAGCTCACTTTGAGGGTTGGGAATGAACAAGAAGTTTTCGGGATAAGAAATGACTTTCAAGAAGATAAAGAAGAAGTGTTCACGATTAATGAGGAGAATGAACTAGAAGAGTTGGAAAAGCTTATGGAAGAAGAGATAAAGGTAGTTCATCAAGACAAGAGGACAAAACCAAGGGCATCTGTTCCGTATTTGATTGAAGTCATAGCTTACAAGAACCCACCTTCTTGGGTGAGCAAAGAGGACGAGGAAATGACAAGTGATGAAGAGGAAGTCACTTCAAAAGTAACAAGGCCGGTGGTGAAAGAAGAGGGGAACGCTATGGAGAGCAAGGAACACACAAAGGGCACAAAACGAAAGCATGAAGAAGATGGAAAAGCTAAAAAAGAAAATTCAAAGAAGGCGTATAAAAGGAGAGTTCAAGCTTATAAACGGCGGTTCAAGGAACAAAAGATCCTGGTGGTAGACTCTTCTGAAGAGTCAACGTAGAAGGCACGGAGTCCAGCTCAAGACTCCAAGAAAAAGAAGCGCTTCTCGGGAGGCAACCCGAGTTTGGTTTGCAATTTTTTTTCTTTTTATTTTCTTTTGTTTTGTTTTTGAGTAGTTTTTTTTTGTTTTTTTTTTATGTTAACTTTAGTTTATGATGTAAAACTTTATTAAGACTATTATGTTACTTTATTTTTCTTTTGGGTTGATCTAATTTTTCAGATTAGCGTTGGAATTCTAAGGAGCATAGAAGGTTAACTTTCGAGTCGTGTTTGTCTAGTCAAAGAAGCTTAGAGTCGTGAGTCGGAAACCAGTTAGCCATTGGTCAAAGCTGCTAGAGTAAATAAAGCAAACAAGTCATTTTCTGCTGAGGTTCAGTTTCCACGACGTGGACTCCTTGTGCCACGTCGTGGCGCTTTTGCAATTTATAGTAGTTTAGCTTTTTGGTGTTCGCGGTTTCAACCCATATCACGACATGATCCAGTTTATCATTGCCACATTTTTCCTTACAAATATACACTTTGACGAATTGACGTTTCGAGTTCGGTTCGTGGTTTATTTACGTATTCAACCAGTTTTACACCGAGTTTCGATTTTTGGAAGTCCAATTGTACATTGTCCACGCTTTTGGAGATGCTCACGCCACTATCCCAGGGGAGTCTGTTCCTTTTTCTCCCTTTTCTTTAATTTTGATTTGTTTTTATACATACAATGAGGGCATTGTATGACATAAGTGTGGGGTAGGGGTAGAAAAAGTAAATTGCTAGAAAATTTTGGAAAATTAAAATTAATTGATTCTAGTACTAATAATTTGAGCTATAATTGCTAGTATTATGCGGGATGATCCGATGAAAGTTCAAATGTTTAGTTGAGCCAATACACATTATAGTGCATTTGTGGCCTCCCTTATTTTAGTGAAATCATGGAACAAAAACATAACCCCGCTTGGTTTGAGGGATGCAATATGTTTAGCAGCCTAAACCTGAAATGTATCTAGGAAAATTATTATCATTAACCAATAAAGGTTGAGGTTGAGCGCCTCTGCTTAAGCATGTAGGTTTTGAGTGAAAAAAAAGAGGTACATGTAAAAAAAAAAAAAAAGAGAGAGAGAGAAAGAATTACGGGAAGAAAAGTGTGAAGAATTTTGGAGCAAATAAAGTGAAGATCAAAAGATCAAAATTCTTAAGAAATTTAAAAAGTTGAAGATACCAGAAGTCAAATCAACAATGGTGGTGAATTCAAAGAAACTAAAGATCAAATGTCAAAGAATTGAAGAATTCCAAAAAGAGCTCCATAGTGGTATCGAAAAATTGTAATTCTAGTTTATGTATGCTTAGGTTGCTCAACTAAAAAATACCTTGAGGTTAGGAGATTTTCTGCGGATGGATTCGGAGGGTTGCAAAAAATGAGCATTGTTCGGAAAAAGTGGGCGAGTGTTTATGAAGATTGTGAGTATTTAAAGTATGGGGGGGGGGTACTTTAGGAGAATTTTAGACACAAATGCATGCGTTGAGGTTTTGGCATAATGGCTGAACTAGAGTCAGATTGTTCTGTGTAGTTTTAGTAATTAAGAATTAAGTTGAAATTTGCTTGAGGGCAAGCAAAGCCTAAGTGTGGGGTATTTTGATATTGCCATATTTACACTTATTTTTAGGCAGTATTTAAGTACATTTTTATTAATAAATTGATAATATGTTTAGAATAATGATACTTATGAGTTTAAATTGTTATTTTCAGTCAATACAAAGGATTTTCGAAGAAAGGGACCAAAGGTGACAAAATGGGGAACATGGGAGGCTTGGAAGACAAGAAAATAATAAATTCACGATAAGAGCTAAATTCACGACGTGGCGATGAAGCCCACGACGTGGCACGGGTGTCCCAGAAGATAAGCATCGCGACGCGGAGGATTTCCTTGAAGGATACGGATTGCTTGAAGCCCACGACGTGGCACAACCTGCCCACGACGTGGCGCGAGTTTTTAAGGATTATATAAGTTCTCCTGATTATTACGAAAAGGGAGACTTTTGGCAGAAGAAAAAAAGTTCCAGGAGACGAATAAGAACGAAAGAAAGGTTCTGGAAGAGGGTTTTCAACACCAAAAGAAGTAAAGGTTTATTTTTAGAACATGTCTTTCATTAGTTTTAGCTGTGTTAGTTTAATTACTATGATGAGCAGCTGAATCTAGCTACTCTTGTTTAGCTAGATGAAGCTTTGAACTTATGAATAGTTATATGATTATGGATTAAGCTTAGTTGGTGAAAATTTGCTTGTGTTTGATTTGTATGACCTAGCATGTTAATATTTGTTTATCTAATTGCTTAATTACATGTTCTGTGTAGCTTAGTGACCATTAAACTGCATGAACCTGTTTACCTAATAATTTAGTGAACATTGAATTGTTAGAGCTAGGATTGACCAATCTTAGTTAATAATTAGAATAAATAAAAGTTTAGCTATGCTAGAGAACGAGAATTGTGATCATAATTGCGTTTACACAACAAATCTTATATAGCATATTTACAACTATAATTAGTTCTGTGTTTAATTATGTGTGAACATACATGGTTTGACATGAATTAGTTAAATATTGGTAAGATAGAACTAAATTACTAATATAATTAAAAACCAACTTAGTAATCCGTAATTGTTAGCTAGCCATAAGGGAGAAGTGGATTCAATCTAAACAAGAGTGTGTGTGTTTACTTATTGAATTGGATTTAAGTTCATCTGATCTTGTAAAATCAGATAAAACCCTTTATTAAATTTGTTAATAAATTAGGTTAATTTAATAGTAAGTAAATTAATTAGAACACCGTTCCCTGTGATCGACACCCGACTTACCCAAGCTATACTGTAATCTGACTAGGTACACTGCCTATAAGTGCATAGATAGTTAAGTTTGTTAGGTTATAAATATTAAAATTAGTGAGTACTTTTGTGCACATCAAGTTTTTGGCGCCGTTGCCGGGGAACGGCTTAGTTTTTAGCTTATTTATTTGCATTAAATTAATCGATCCTTCTTGTGGAGTCACAGCCACAAAAAGTTAATTTTTCAGCAAAATAATTTTTTTTTTGTTAATCACAGAGTCCACGACGTGGCCACATACTTGCCACGACGTGGACAGGCAAAATTTTAATTTTTTTTTTAGTTGGTAGTTAGTTTTTCTTATTTTAGTTCAGTTTTACGTTTTAGTTTAGCAAGTTGCAGGAGTTCATGACCAGAAGCTCAAACACACACTTGGTGCCACCACTGGAAGACCCCGAATCTGCACTTCACAAGAAAAAGACGCCCTTGCAAGAATTGAAGTCAGCCTTTTCTAGGAAGTCGGGAAAAAAGACAGGAGAGTCCAGTTCATCAGCGAAGCACAAGAGCAATCTTGAACATCTGGATCACACACCCGTGCAAACCGAGTCCAAAAGCGATAACGAGCCAGAATTTGAAGAACACACAAGTGAACCCGAGAACGAGCCAAGGAACGAGATGGCAGCGATTGAAGAAATGTCCATGGGAGCATACAAAAAGCGGATCCGAGATGAAATGGGTCCTGGGTTAGTCCAACCCGCAATTCCTGCCACTGCCACATTCGAGCTGAAGGGACACATATTGACAGCACTGAAGGACATTCCATTTTTCGGGAAGGATCATGAGGATGCTTTTAAGCATCTAGACGAAGTCAACGACATTGCGGATTACTTTAATGTCCCAAATGTCACCAGAAATACAGTCTTGCTTAGGATGCTTCCCATCACTTTCAAAGGAGCTGCTAAGGAGTGGTTAAAAGCACTCCCACCAGGTACAATAATCACTTGGGCTCAAATGCGTGAGCAATTCCTGGACCAGTTCTGCCCGCCATCCAAGATGGCCAAACTCAAGAAGGCGATAGCCAACTTTGAGCAACAACCGGGGGAGTCACTATACGAAGCATGGGAGCGGTACAAGGGCTTACTCAGAAATTGCCCTCAACATGACCTAAATGTGCAGCAAGAGATGTCAATCTTTTATGATGGGGTCAATGTAATGACAAGACAACTCCTTGATTCTCAAGGACCGTTGACAAAGAAAAATCCAAGGGAAGTCAAGGAGCTCATCGAAGAATTCGCGAAACACTCCCGCGAATACCATAACCCGAGGCAAGGCGGAAGTAAAGGTGGTGGAGGGGCCCAAACTGAAGACATTGCAGCTGTCATGGCCATGCTAAATAACATGGATCGCCGGATAACACAAATGGACCAGTCGATACATGCCATAAGAGTGGGGTGCGAGCGATGCAGTGGTCCACACTTGACCAAGGACTGCAATATGGATGAGTTTGGGAACAGAAAAGCTCAAGTGTGCTACTCCAGTGGGGATAAGTTTGATGACGACTGGAGGAAACCAAAGAGGGAGTGGCTGCCATATGAAGAGTATAAAAAGCAAAAAGAAGAGAAGTATAGGCAGACAGGTCGAGGCTTTTACCAAAAGGAGCAGCCACCAATCGAGAAGAAACCCGACCTAGAGACCATTTTGATGAAGTTTATGGAGACTTCGGAAAAGAGACATGATGCCACGGATTCCGCTATCATGGAACAACAAACATTGATAAAAAACCAGCAAGCCTCCATCCATAACCTTGAAGTACAATTTGGTCAACTAGCCACTTTAGTCCATGAAAAATTGTCCCCGAAGAATCCCGAAGTAAAAGCCCAATCTCACGTAATGGCCATCGATACTGAAGAAGATACAATATCCGAGTTCCTGGAGGCGTTGGAAGAACAACCGCAGCAGCCCAAGAAATCAAGGATCGAAAATGGAGAGAATGCTGAACCAGGCTCGCCACGACGTGGCACACCTCTGGCCACGACGTGGCGCAAGTCTGAGCAAAAATCTTTTGAGCCTAGTCCAGATTATCATCCACCTATGCCATTTCCCACCCGTGCAGCACTTAGTCAACTGGAGAAGGAACATTTAGAGTTTGTGAAGCATGTGAAAGGGATTCCAATTAATACTCCCTTTGTTGAGTCCTTATCCAAAGCTTCCGAGAACCAGAAATTACTACAAGACTTGATAGATACGCGAAGGCAATTAAAGAAGCAGTCTACAGTGATTCTAAGTGAGCAAATTTCAAAAGTTGTGTTGGGAGAAACACCAGAAAAGATGGGGGATCCTGGACGCCTCACTCTTCCATGCGAGTTTGGGAATAAAATGAAGGTTAATGTTTTAGCCGATTCCGGGGCTAGCATTAATCTAATGCCTTTTTCATTTTATCAAAAATTGGAGATTCAGAAGATGAAGGCTACAAAAATGAAGATTCACATGGCAAACCGTTCAGTGACACAACCCCGAGGCATAGTGGAGGATATTTTGGTGAAAATTAGAAAATTTGTTTTTCCAATAGATTTTGTAGTCTTGGACATGAAAGAAGACACGGATGTTCCGATAATCCTTGGTCGGCCATTGCTTAACACTGCTGGTGCCCTGGTTGATATCCGCGAGTCCAAGCTCACTTTGAGGGTTGGGAATGAACAAGAAGTTTTCGGGATAAGAAATGACTTTCAAGAAGATAAAGAAGAAGTGTTCACGATTAATGAGGAGAATGAACTAGAAGAGTTGGAAAAGCTTATGGAAGAAGAGATAAAGGTAGTTCATCAAGACAAGAGGACAAAACCAAGGGCATCTGTTCCGTATTTGATTGAAGTCATAGCTTACAAGAACCCACCTTCTTGGGTGAGCAAAGAGGACTAGGAAATGACAAGTGATGAAGAGGAAGTCACTTCAAAAGTAACAAGGCCGGTGGTGAAAGAAGAGGGGAACGCTATGGAGAGCAAGGAACACACAAAGGGCACAAAACGAAAGCATGAAGAAGATGGAAAAGCTAAAAAAGAAAATTCAAAGAAGGCGTATAAAAGGAGAGTTCAAGCTTATAAACGGCGGTTCAAGGAACAAAAGATCCTGGTGGTAGACTCTTCCGAAGAGTCAACGTAGAAGGCACGGAGTCCAGCTCAAGACTCCAAGAAAAAGAAGCGCTTCTCGGGAGGCAACCCGAGTTTGGTTTGCAATTTTTTTTCTTTTTATTTTCTTTTGTTTTGTTTTTGAGTAGTTTTTTTTTTGTTTTTTTTTTATGTTAACTTTAGTGTATGATGTAAAACTTTATTAAGACTATTATGTTACTTTATTTTTCTTTTGGGTTGATCTAATTTTTCAGATTAGCGTTGGAATTCTAAGGAGCATAGAAGGTTAACTTTCGAGTCGTGTTTGTCTAGTCAAAGAAGCTTAGAGTCGTGAGTCGGAAACCAGTTAGCCATTGGTCAAAGCTGCTAGAGTAAATAAAGCAAACAAGTCATTTTCTGCTGAGGTTCAGTTTCCACGACGTGGACTCCTTGTGCCACGTCGTGGCGCTTTTGCAATTTATAGTAGTTTAGCTTTTTGGTGTTCGCGGTTTCAACCCATATCACGACATGATCCAGTTTATCATTGCCACATTTTTCCTTACAAATATACACTTTGACGAATTGACGTTTCGAGTTCGGTTCGTGGTTTATTTACGTATTCAACCAGTTTTACACCGAGTTTCGATTTTTGGAAGTCCAATTGTACATTGTCCACGCTTTTGGAGATGCTCACGCCATTATCCCAGGGGAGTCTGTTCCTTTTTCTCCCTTTTCTTTAATTTTGATTTGTTTTTATACATACAATGAGGGCATTGTATGACATAAGTGTGGGGTAGGGGTAGAAAAAGTAAATTGCTAGAAAATTTTGGAAAATTAAAATTAATTGATTCTAGTACTAATAATTTGAGCTATAATTGCTAGTATTATGCGGGATGATCCGATGAAAGTTCAAATGTTTAGTTGAGCCAATACACGTTATAGTGCATTTGTGGCCTCCCTTATTTTAGTGAAATCATGGAACAAAAACATAACCCCGCTTGGTTTGAGGGATGCAATATGTTTAGCAGCCTAAACCTGAAATGTATCTAGGAAAATTATTATCATTAACCAATAAAGGTTGAGGTTGAGCGCCTCTGCTTAAGCATGTAGGTTTTGAGTGAAAAAAAGAGGTACATGTAAAAAAAAAAAAAAAGAGAGAGAGAGAAAGAATTACGGGAAGAAAAGTGTGAAGAATTTTGGAGCAAATAAAGTGAAGATCAAAAGATCAAAATTCTTAAGAAATTTAAAAAGTTGAAGATACCAGAAGTCAAATCAACAATGGTGGTGAATTCAAAGAAACTAAAGATCAAATGTCAAAGAATTGAAGAATTCCAAAAAGAGCTCCATAGTGGTATCGAAAAATTGTAATTCTAGTTTATGTATGCTTAGGTTGCTCAACTAAAAAATACCTTGAGGTTAGGAGATTTTCTGCGGATGGATTCGGAGGGTTGCATAAAATGAGCATTGTTCGGAAAAAGTGGGCGAGTGTTTATGAAGATTGTGAGTATTTAAAGTATGGGGGGGGTACTTTAGGAGAATTTTAGACACAAATGCATGCGTTGAGGTTTTGGCATAATGGCTGAACTAGAGTCAGATTGTTCTGTGTAGTTTTAGTAATTAAGAATTAAGTTGAAATTTGCTTGAGGGCAAGCAAAGCCTAAGTGTGGGGTATTTTGATATTGCCATATTTACACTTATTTTTAGGCAGTATTTAAGTACATTTTTATTAATAAATTGATAATATGTTTAGAATAATGATACTTATGAGTTTAAATTGTTATTTTCAGTCAATACAAAGGATTTTCGAAGAAAGGGACCAAAGGTGACAAAATGGGGAACATGGGAGGCTTGGAAGACAAGAAAATAATAAATTCACGATAAGAGCTAAATTCACGACGTGGCGATGAAGCCCACGACGTGGCACGGGTGTCCCAGAAGATAAGCATCGCGACGCGGAGGATTTCCTTGAAGGATACAGATTGCTTGAAACCCACGACGTGGCGCAACCTGCCCACGACGTGGCGCGAGTTTTTAAGGATTATATAAGTTCTCCTGATTATTACGAAAAGGGAGACTTTTGGCAGAAGAAAAAGAGTTCCAGGAGACGAATAAGAACGAAAGAAAGGTTCTGGAAGAGGGTTTTCAACACCAAAAGAAGTAAAGGTTTATTTTTAGAACATGTCTTTCATTAGTTTTAGCTGTGTTAGTTTAATTACTATGATGAGCAGCTGAATCTAGCTACTCTTGTTTAGCTAGATGAAGCTTTGAACTTATGAATAGTTATATGATTATGGATTAAGCTTAGTTGGTGAAAATTTGCTTGTGTTTGATTTGTATGACCTAGCATGTTAATATTTGTTTATCTAATTGCTTAATTACATGTTCTGTGTAGCTTAGTGACCATTAAACTGCATGAACCTGTTTACCTAATAATTTAGTGAACATTGAATTGTTAGAGCTAGGATTGACCAATCTTAGTTAATAATTAGAATAAATAAAAGTTTAGATGTGCTAGAGAACGAGAATTGTGATCATAATTGCGTTTACACAACAAATCTTATATAGCATATTTACAACTATAATTAGTTCTGTGTTTAATTATGTGTGAACATACATGGTTTGACATGAATTAGTTAAATATTGGTAAGATAGAACTAAATTACTAATATAATTAAAAACCAACTTAGTAATCCGTAATTGTTAGCTAGCCATAAGGGAGAAGTGGATTCAATCTAAACAAGAGTGTGTGTGTTTACTTATTGAATTGGATTTAAGTTCATCTGATCTTGTAAAATCAGATAAAACCCTTTATTAAATTTGTTAATAAATTAGGTTAATTTAATAGTAAGTAAATTAATTAGAACACCGTTCCCTGTGATCGACACCCGACTTACCCAAGCTATACTGTAATCTGACTAGGTACACTGCCTATAAGTGCATAGATAGTTAAGTTTGTTAGGTTATAAATATTAAAATTAGTGAGTACTTTTGTGCACATCAAGTTTTTGGCGCCGTTGCCGGGGAACGGCTTAGTTTTTAGCTTATTTATTTGCATTAAATTAATCGATCCTTCTTGTGGAGTCACAGCCACAAAAAGTTAATTTTTCAGCAAAATAAATTTTTTTTTGTTAATCACAGAGTCCACGACGTGGCCACATACTTGCCACGACGTGGACAGGCAAAATTTTAATTTTTTTTTTAGTTGGTAGTTAGTTTTTCTTATTTTAGTTCAGTTTTACGTTTTAGTTTAGCAAGTTGCAGGAGTTCATGACCAGAAGCTCAAACACACACTTGGTGCCACCACTGGAAGACCCCGAATCTGCACTTCACAAGAAAAAGACGCCCTTGCAAGAATTGAAGTCAGCCTTTTCTAGGAAGTCGGGAAAAAAGACAGGAGAGTCCAGTTCATCAGCGAAGCACAAGAGCAATCTTGAACATCTGGATCACACACCCGTGCAAACCGAGTCCAAAAGCGATAACGAGCCAGAATTTGAAGAACACACAAGTGAACCCGAGAACGAGCCAAGGAACGAGATGGCAGCGATTGAAGAAATGTCCATGGGAGCATACAAAAAGCGGATCCGAGATGAAATGGGTCCTGGGTTAGTCCAACCCGCAATTCCTGCCACTGCCACATTCGAGCTGAAGGGACACATATTGACAGCACTGAAGGACATTCCATTTTTCGGGAAGGATCATGAGGATGCTTTTAAGCATCTAGACGAAGTCAACGACATTGCGGATTACTTTAATGTCCCAAATGTCACCAGAAATACAGTCTTGCTTAGGATGCTTCCCATCACTTTCAAAGGAGCTGCTAAGGAGTGGTTAAAAGCACTCCCACCAGGTACAATAATCACTTGGGCTCAAATGCGTGAGCAATTCCTGGACCAGTTCTGCCCGCCATCCAAGATGGCCAAACTCAAGAAGGCGATAGCCAACTTTGAGCAACAACCGGGGGAGTCACTATACGAAGCATGGGAGCGGTACAAGGGCTTACTCAGAAATTGCCCTCAACATGACCTAAATGTGCAGCAAGAGATGTCAATCTTTTATGATGGGGTCAATGTAATGACAAGACAACTCCTTGATTCTCAAGGACCGTTGACAAAGAAAAATCCAAGGGAAGTCAAGGAGCTCATCGAAGAATTCGCGAAACACTCCCGCGAATACCATAACCCGAGGCAAGGCGGAAGTAAAGGTGGTGGAGGGGCCCAAACTGAAGACATTGCAGCTGTCATGGCCATGCTAAATAACATGGATCGCCGGATAACACAAATGGACCAGTCGATACATGCCATAAGAGTGGGGCGCGAGCGATGCAGTGGTCCACACTTGACCAAGGACTGCAATATGGATGAGTTTGGGAACAGAAAAGCTCAAGTGTGCTACTCCAGTGGGGATAAGTTTGATGACGACTGGAGGAAACCAAAGAGGGAGTGGCTGCCATATGAAGAGTATAAAAAGCAAAAAGAAGAGAAGTATAGGCAGACAGGTCGAGGCTTTTACCAAAAGGAGCAACCACCAATCGAGAAGAAACCCGACCTAGAGACCATTTTGATGAAGTTTATGGAGACTTCGGAACAGTGACATGATGCCACGGATTCCGCTATCATGGAACAACAAACATTGATAAAAAACCAGCAAGCCTCCATCCATAACCTTGAAGTACAATTTGGTCAACTAGCCACTTTAGTCCATGAAAAATTGTCCCCGAAGAATCCCGAAGTAAAAGCCCAATCTCACGTAATGGCCATCGATACTGAAGAAGATACAATATCCGAGTTCCTGGAGGCGTTGGAAGAACAACCGCAGCAGCCCAAGAAATCAAGGATCGAAAATGGAGAGAATGCTGAACCAGGCTCGCCACGACGTGGCACACCTCTGGCCACGACGTGGCGCAAGTCTGAGCAAAAATCTTTTGAGCCTAGTCCAGATTATCATCCACCTATGCCATTTCCCACCCGTGCAGCACTTAGTCAACTGGAGAAGGAACATTTAGAGTTTGTGAAGCATGTGAAAGGGATTCCAATTAATACTCCCTTTGTTGAGTCCTTATCCAAAGCTTCCGAGAACCAGAAATTACTACAAGACTTGATAGATACGCGAAGGCAATTAAAGAAGCAGTCTACAGTGATTCTAAGTGAGCAAATTTCAAAAGTTGTGTTGGGAGAAACACCAGAAAAGATGGGGGATCCTGGACGCCTCACTCTTCCATGCGAGTTTGGGAATAAAATGAAGGTTAATGTTTTAGCCGATTCCGGGGCTAGCATTAATCTAATGCCTTTTTCATTTTATCAAAAATTGGAGATTCAGAAGATGAAGGCTACAAAAATGAAGATTCACATGGCAAACCGTTCAGTGACACAACCCCGAGGCATAGTGGAGGATATTTTGGTGAAAATTAGAAAATTTGTTTTTCCAATAGATTTTGTAGTCTTGGACATGAAAGAAGACACGGATGTTCCGATAATCCTTGGTCGGCCATTGCTTAACACTGCTGGTGCCCTGGTTGATATCCGCGAGTCCAAGCTCACTTTGAGGGTTGGGAATGAACAAGAAGTTTTCGGCATAAGAAATGACTTTCAAGAAGATAAAGAAGAAGTGTTCACGATTAATGAGGAGAATGAACTAGAAGAGTTGGAAAAGCTTATGGAAGAAGAGATAAAGGTAGTTCATCAAGACAAGAGGACAAAACCAAGGGCATCTGTTCCGTATTTGATTGAAGTCATAGCTTACAAGAACCCACCTTCTTGGGTGAGCAAAGAGGACTAGGAAATGACAAGTGATGAAGAGGAAGTCACTTCAAAAGTAACAAGGCCGGTGGTGAAAGAAGAGGGGAACGCTATGGAGAGCAAGGAACACACAAAGGGCACAAAACGAAAGCATGAAGAAGATGGAAAAGCTAAAAAAGAAAATTCAAAGAAGGCGTATAAAAGGAGAGTTCAAGCTTATAAACGGCGGTTCAAGGAACAAAAGATCCTGGTGGTAGACTCTTCCGAAGAGTCAACGTAGAAGGCACGGAGTCCAGCTCAAGACTCCAAGAAAAAGAAGCGCTTCTCGGGAGGCAACCCGAGTTTGGTTTGCAATTTTTTTTCTTTTTATTTTCTTTTGTTTTGTTTTTGAGTAGTTTTTTTTTTGTTTTTTTTTTATGTTAACTTTAGTGTATGATGTAAAACTTTATTAAGACTATTATGTTACTTTATTTTTCTTTTGGGTTGATCTAATTTTTCAGATTAGCGTTGGAATTCTAAGGAGCATAGAAGGTTAACTTTCGAGTCGTGTTTGTCTAGTCAAAGAAGCTTAGAGTCGTGAGTCGGAAACCAGTTAGCCATTGGTCAAAGCTGCTAGAGTAAATAAAGCAAACAAGTCATTTTCTGCTGAGGTTCAGTTTCCACGACGTGGACTCCTTGTGCCACGTCGTGGCGCTTTTGCAATTTATAGTAGTTTAGCTTTTTGGTGTTCGCGGTTTCAACCCATATCACGACATGATCCAGTTTATCATTGCCACATTTTTCCTTACAAATATACACTTTGACGAATTGACGTTTCGAGTTCGGTTCGTGGTTTATTTACGTATTCAACCAGTTTTACACCGAGTTTCGATTTTTGGAAGTCCAATTGTACATTGTCCACGCTTTTGGAGATGCTCACGCCACTATCCCAGGGGAGTCTGTTCCTTTTTCTCCCTTTTCTTTAATTTTGATTTGTTTTTATACATACAATGAGGGCATTGTATGACATAAGTGTGGGGTAGGGGTAGAAAAAGTAAATTGCTAGAAAATTTTGGAAAATTAAAATTAATTGATTCTAGTACTAATAATTTGAGCTATAATTGCTAGTATTATGCGGGATGATCCGATGAAAGTTCAAATGTTTAGTTGAGCCAATACACGTTATAGTGCATTTGTGGCCTCCCTTATTTTAGTGAAATCATGGAACAAAAACATAACCCCGCTTGGTTTGAGGGATGCAATATGTTTAGCAGCCTAAACCTGAAATGTATCTAGGAAAATTATTATCATTAACCAATAAAGGTTGAGGTTGAGCGCCTCTGCTTAAGCATGTAGGTTTTGAGTGAAAAAAAGAGGTACATGTAAAAAACAAAAGAGAGAGAGAGAGAGAGAGAAAGAATTACGGGAAGAAAAGTGTGAAGAATTTTGGAGCAAATAAAGTGAAGATCAAAAGATCAAAATTCTTAAGAAATTTAAAAAGTTGAAGATACCAGAAGTCAAATCAACAATGGTGGTGAATTCAAAGAAACTAAAGATCAAATGTCAAAGAATTGAAGAATTCCAAAAAGAGCTCCATAGTGGTATCGAAAAATTGTAATTCTAGTTTATGTATGCTTAGGTTGCTCAACTAAAAAATACCTTGAGGTTAGGAGATTTTCTGCGGATGGATTCGGAGGGTTGCATAAAATGAGCATTGTTCGGAAAAAGTGGGCGAGTGTTTATGAAGATTGTGAGTATTTAAAGTATGGGGGGTACTTTAGGAGAATTTTAGACACAAATGCATGCGTTGAGGTTTTGGCATAATGGCTGAACTAGAGTCAGATTGTTCTGTGTAGTTTTAGTAATTAAGAATTAAGTTGAAATTTGCTTGAGGGCAAGCAAAGCCTAAGTGTGGGGTATTTTGATATTGCCATATTTACACTTATTTTTAGGCAGTATTTAAGTACATTTTTATTAATAAATTGATAATATGTTTAGAATAATGATACTTATGAGTTTAAATTGTTATTTTCAGTCAATACAAAGGATTTTCGAAGAAAGGGACCAAAGGTGACAAAATGGGGAACATGGGAGGCTTGGAAGACAAGAAAATAATAAATTCACGATAAGAGCTAAATT
This sequence comes from Lactuca sativa, assembly GCF_002870075.4. NCBI lineage: Eukaryota > Viridiplantae > Streptophyta > Magnoliopsida > Asterales > Asteraceae > Lactuca > Lactuca sativa. The sequence continues at coordinate 134,184,944 of NC_056625.2, read as the reverse complement.
CACGACGTGGCGATGAAGCCCACGACGTGGCACGGGTGTCCCAGAAGATAAGCATCGCGACGCGGAGGATTTCCTTGAAGGATACGGATTGCTTGAAGCCCACGACGTGGCGCAACCTGCCCACGACGTGGCGCGAGTTTTTAAGGATTATATAAGTTATCCTGATTATTACGAAAAGGGAGACTTTTGGCAGAAGAAAAAGAGTTCCAGGAGACGAATAAGAACGAAAGAAAGGTTCTGGAAGAGGGTTTTCAACACCAAAAGAAGTAAAGGTTTATTTTTAGAACATGTCTTTCATTAGTTTTAGCTGTGTTAGTTTAATTACTATGATGAGCAGCTGAATCTAGCTACTCTTGTTTAGCTAGATGAAGCTTTGAACTTATGAATAGTTATATGATTATGGATTAAGCTTAGTTGGTGAAAATTTGCTTGTGTTTGATTTGTATGACCTAGCATGTTAATATTTGTTTATCTAATTGCTTAATTACATGTTCTGTGTAGCTTAGTGACCATTAAACTGCATGAACCTGTTTACCTAATAATTTAGTGAACATTGAATTGTTAGAGCTAGGATTGACCAATCTTAGTTAATAATTAGAATAAATAAAAGTTTAGCTATGCTAGAGAACGAGAATTGTGATCATAATTGCGTTTACACAACAAATCTTATATAGCATATTTACAACTATAATTAGTTCTGTGTTTAATTATGTGTGAACATACATGGTTTGACATGAATTAGTTAAATATTGGTAAGATAGAACTAAATTACTAATATAATTAAAAACCAACTTAGTAATCCGTAATTGTTAGCTAGCCATAAGGGAGAAGTGGATTCAATCTAAACAAGAGTGTGTGTGTTTACTTATTGAATTGGATTTAAGTTCATCTGATCTTGTAAAATCAGATAAAACCCTTTATTAAATTTGTTAATAAATTAGGTTAATTTAATAGTAAGTAAATTAATTAGAACACCGTTCCCTGTGATCGACACCCGACTTACCCAAGCTATACTGTAATCTGACTAGGTACACTGCCTATAAGTGCATAGATAGTTAAGTTTGTTAGGTTATAAATATTAAAATTAGTGAGTACTTTTGTGCACATCAAGTTTTTGGCGCCGTTGCCGGGGAACGGCTTAGTTTTTAGCTTATTTATTTGCATTAAATTAATCGATACTTCTTGTGGAGTCACAGCCACAAAAAGTTAATTTTTCAGCAAAATAATTTTTTTTTTTGTTAATCACAGAGTCCACGACGTGGCCACATACTTGCCACGACGTGGACAGGCAAAATTTTAATTTTTTTTTTAGTTGGTAGTTAGTTTTTCTTATTTTAGTTCAGTTTTACGTTTTAGTTTAGCAAGTTGCAGGAGTTCATGACCAGAAGCTCAAACACACACTTGGTGCCACCACTGGAAGACCCCGAATCTACACTTCACAAGAAAAAGACGCCCTTGCAAGAATTGAAGTCAGCCTTTTCTAGGAAGTCGGGAAAAAAGACAGGAGAGTCCAGTTCATCAGCGAAGCACAAGAGCAATCTTGAACATCTGGATCACACACCCGTGCAAACCGAGTCCAAAAGCGATAACGAGCCAGAATTTGAAGAACACACAAGTGAACCCGAGAACGAGCCAAGGAACGAGATGGCAGCGATTGAAGAAATGTCCATGGGAGCATACAAAAAGCGGATCCGAGATGAAATGGGTCCTGGGTTAGTCCAACCCGCAATTCCTGCCACTGCCACATTCGAGCTGAAGGGACACATATTGACAGCACTGAAGGACATTCCATTTTTCGGGAAGGATCATGAGGATGCTTTTAAGCATCTAGACGAAGTCAACGACATTGCGGATTACTTTAATGTCCCAAATGTCACCAGAAATACAGTCTTGCTTAGGATGCTTCCCATCACTTTCAAAGGAGCTGCTAAGGAGTGGTTAAAAGCACTCCCACCAGGTACAATAATCACTTGGGCTCAAATGCGTGAGCAATTCCTGGACCAGTTCTGCCCGCCATCCAAGATGGCCAAACTCAAGAAGGCAATAGCCAACTTTGAGCAACAACCGGGGGAGTCACTATACGAAGCATGGGAGCGGTACAAGGGCTTACTCAGAAATTGCCCTCAACATGACCTAAATGTGCAGCAAGAGATGTCAATCTTTTATGTTGGGGTCAATGTAATGACAAGACAACTCCTTGATTCTCAAGGACCGTTGACAAAGAAAAATCCAAGGGAAGTCAAGGAGCTCATCGAAGAATTCGCGAAACACTCCCGCGAATACCATAACCCGAGGCAAGGCGGAAGTAAAGGTGGTGGAGGGGCCCAAACTGAAGACATTGCAGCTGTCATGGCCATGCTAAATAACATGGATCGCCGGATAACACAAATGGACCAGTCGATACATGCCATAAGAGTGGGGCGCGAGCGATGCAGTGGTCCACACTTGACCAAGGACTGCAATATGGATGAGTTTGGGAACAGAAAAGCTCAAGTGTGCTACTCCAGTGGGGATAAGTTTGATGACGACTGGAGGAAACCAAAGAGGGAGTGGCTGCCATATGAAGAGTATAAAAAGCAAAAAGAAGAGAAGTATAGGCAGACAGGTCGAGGCTTTTACCAAAAGGAGCAACCACCAATCGAGAAGAAACCCGACCTAGAGACCATTTTGATGAAGTTTATGGAGACTTCGGAACAGAGACATGATGTCACGGATTCCGCTATCATGGAACAACAAACATTGATAAAAAACCAGCAAGCCTCCATCCATAACCTTGAAGTACAATTTGGTCAACTAGCCACTTTAGTCCATGAAAAATTGTCCCCGAAGAATCCCGAAGTAAAAGCCCAATCTCACGTAATGGCCATCGATACTGAAGAAGATACAATATCCGAGTTCCTGGAGGCGTTGGAAGAACAACCGCAGCAGCCCAAGAAATCAAGGATCGAAAATGGAGAGAATGCTGAACCAGGCTCGCCACGACGTGGCACACCTCTGGCCACGACGTGGCGCAAGTCTGAGCAAAAATCTTTTGAGCCTAGTCCAGATTATCATCCACCTATGCCATTTCCCACCCGTGCAGCACTTAGTCAACTGGAGAAGGAACATTTAGAGTTTGTGAAGCATGTGAAAGGGATTCCAATTAATACTCCCTTTGTTGAGTCCTTATCCAAAGCTTCCGAGAACCAGAAATTACTACAAGACTTGATAGATAGTCGAAGGCAATTAAAGAAGCAGTCTACAGTGATTCTAAGTGAGCAAATTTCAAAAGTTGTGTTGGGAGAAACACTAGAAAAGATGGGGGATCCTGGACGCCTCACTCTTCCATGCGAGTTTGGGAATAAAATGAAGGTTAATGTTTTAGCCGATTCCGGGGCTAGCATTAATCTAATGCCTTTTTCATTTTATCAAAAATTGGAGATTCAGAAGATGAAGGCTACAAAAATGAAGATTCACATGGCAAACCGTTCAGTGACACAACCCCGAGGCATAGTGGAGGATATTTTGGTGAAAATTGGAAAATTTGTTTTTCCAATAGATTTTGTAGTCTTGGACATGAAAGAAGACACGGATGTTCCGATAATCCTTGGTCGGCCATTGCTTAACACTGCTGGTGCCCTGGTTGATATCCGCGAGTCCAAGCTCACTTTGAGGGTTGGGAATGAACAAGAAGTTTTCGGGATAAGAAATGACTTTCAAGAAGATAAAGAAGAAGTGTTCACGATTAATGAGGAGAATGAACTAGAAGAGTTGGAAAAGCTTATGGAAGAAGAGATAAAGGTAGTTCATCAAGACAAGAGGACAAAACCAAGGGCATCTGTTCCGTATTTGATTGAAGTCATAGCTTACAAGAACCCACCTTCTTGGGTGAGCAAAGAGGACGAGGAAATGACAAGTGATGAAGAGGAAGTCACTTCAAAAGTAACAAGGCCGGTGGTGAAAGAAGAGGGGAACGCTATGGAGAGCAAGGAACACACAAAGGGCACAAAACGAAAGCATGAAGAAGATGGAAAAGCTAAAAAAGAAAATTCAAAGAAGGCGTATAAAAGGAGAGTTCAAGCTTATAAACGGCGGTTCAAGGAACAAAAGATCCTGGTGGTAGACTCTTCCGAAGAGTCAACGTAGAAGGCACGGAGTCCAGCTCAAGACTCCAAGAAAAAGAAGCGCTTCTCGGGAGGCAACCCGAGTTTGGTTTGCAATTTTTTTTCTTTTTATTTTCTTTTGTTTTGTTTTTGAGTAGTTTTTTTTTTGTTTTTTTTTTATGTTAACTTTAGTGTATGATGTAAAACTTTATTAAGACTATTATGTTACTTTATTTTTCTTTTGGGTTGATCTAATTTTTCAGATTAGCGTTGGAATTCTAAGGAGCATAGAAGGTTAACTTTCGAGTCGTGTTTGTCTAGTCAAAGAAGCTTAGAGTCGTGAGTCGGAAACCAGTTAGCCATTGGTCAAAGTTGCTAGAGTAAATAAAGCAAACAAGTCATTTTCTGCTGAGGTTCAGTTTCCACGACGTGGACTCCTTGTGCCACGTCGTGGCGCTTTTGCAATTTATAGTAGTTTAGCTTTTTGGTGTTCGCGGTTTCAACCCATATCACGACATGAGCCAGTTTATCATTGCCACATTTTTCCTTACAAATATACACTTTGACGAATTGACGTTTCGAGTTCGGTTCGTGGTTTATTTACGTATTCAACCAGTTTTACACCGAGTTTCGATTTTTGGAAGTCCAATTGTACATTGTCCACGCTTTTGGAGATGCTCACGCCACTATCCCAGGGGAGTCTGTTCCTTTTTCTCCCTTTTCTTTAATTTTGATTTGTTTTTATACATACAATGAGGGCATTGTATGACATAAGTGTGGGGTAGGGGTAGAAAAAGTAAATTGCTAGAAAATTTTGGAAAATTAAAATTAATTGATTCTAGTACTAATAATTTGAGCTATAATTGCTAGTATTATGCGGGATGATCCGATGAAAGTTCAAATGTTTAGTTGAGCCAATACACGTTATAGTGCATTTGTGGCCTCCCTTATTTTAGTGAAATCATGGAACAAAAACATAACCCCGCTTGGTTTGAGGGATGCAATATGTTTAGCAGCCTAAACCTGAAATGTATCTAGGAAAATTATTATCATTTACCAATAAAGGTTGAGGTTGAGCGCCTCTGCTTAAGCATGTAGGTTTTGAGTGAAAAAAAGAGGTACATGTAAAAAAAAAAAAAAAGATAGAGAGAGAGAGAAAGAATTACGGGAAGAAAAGTGTGAAGAATTTTGGAGCAAATAAAGTGAAGATCAAAAGATCAAAATTCTTAAGAAATTTAAAAAGTTGAAGATACCAGAAGTCAAATCAACAATGGTGGTGAATTCAAAGAAACTAAAGATCAAATGTCAAAGAATTGAAGAATTCCAAAAAGAGCTCCATAGTGGTATCGAAAAATTGTAATTCTAGTTTATGTATGCTTAGGTTGCTCAACTAAAAAATACCTTGAGGTTAGGAGATTTTCTGCGGATGGATTCGGAGGGTTGCATAAAATGAGCATTGTTCGGAAAAAGTGGGCGAGTGTTTATGAAGATTGTGAGTATTTAAAGTATGGGGGGGGGGGTACTTTAGGAGAATTTTAGACACAAATGCATGCGTTGAGGTTTTGGCATAATGGCTGAACTAGAGTCAGATTGTTCTGTGTAGTTTTAGTAATTAAGAATTAAGTTGAAATTTGCTTGAGGGCAAGCAAAGCCTAAGTGTGGGGTATTTTGATATTGCCATATTTACACTTATTTTTAGGCAGTATTTAAGTACATTTTTATTAATAAATTGATAATATGTTTAGAATAATGATACTTATGAGTTTAAATTGTTATTTTCAGTCAATACAAAGGATTTTCGAAGAAAGGGACCAAAGGTGACAAAATGGGGAACATGGGAGGCTTGGAAGACAAGAAAATAATAAATTCACGATAAGAGCTAAATTCACGACGTGGCGATGAAGCCCACGACGTGGCACGGGTGTCCCAGAAGATAAGCATCGCGACGCGGAGGATTTCCTTGAAGGATACGGATTGCTTGAAGCCCACGACGTGGCGCGAGTTTTTAAGTATTATATAAGTTCTCCTGATTATTACGAAAAGGGAGACTTTTGGCAGAAGAAAAAGAGTTCCAGGAGACGAATAAGAACGAAAGAAAGGTTCTGGAAGAGGGTTTTCAACACCAAAAGAAGTAAAGGTTTATTTTTAGAACATGTCTTTCATTTGTTTTAGCTATGTTAGTTTAATTACTATGATGAGCAGCTGAATCTAGCTACTCTTGTTTAGCTAGATGAAGCTTTGAACTTATGAATAGTTATATGATTATGGATTAAGCTTAGTTGGTGAAAATTTGCTTGTGTTTGATTTGTATGACCTAGCATGTTAATATTTGTTTATCTAATTGCTTAATTACATGTTCTGTGTAGCTTAGTGACCATTAAACTGCATGAACCTGTTTACCTAATAATTTAGTGAACATTGAATTGTTAGAGCTAGGATTGACCAATCTTAGTTAATAATTAGAATAAATAAAAGTTTAGCTGTGCTAGAGAACGAGAATTGTGATCATAATTGCGTTTACACAACAAATCTTATATAGCATATTTACAACTATAATTAGTTCTGTGTTTAATTATGTGTGAACATACATGGTTTGACATGAATTAGTTAAATATTGGTAAGATAGAACTAAATTACTAATATAATTAAAAACCAACTTAGTAATCCGTAATTGTTAGCTAGCCATAAGGGAGAAGTGGATTCAATCTAAACAAGAGTGTGTGTGTTTACTTATTGAATTGGATTTAAGTTCATCTGATCTTGTAAAATCAGATAAAACCCTTTATTAAATTTGTTAATAAATTAGGTTAATTTAATAGTAAGTAAATTAATTAGAACACCGTTCCCTGTGATCAACACCCGACTTACCCAAGCTATACTGTAATCTGACTAGGTACACTGCCTATAAGTGCATAGATAGTTAAGTTTGTTAGGTTATAAATATTAAAATTAGTGAGTACTTTTGTGCACATCAAGTTTTTGGCGCCGTTGCCGGGGAACGGCTTAGTTTTTAGCTTATTTATTTGCATTAAATTAATCGATCCTTCTTGTGGAGTCACAGCCACAAAAAGTTAATTTTTCAGCAAAATAAATTTTTTTTTGTTAATCACAGAGTCCACGACGTGGCCACATACTTGCCACGACGTGGACAGGCAAAATTTTAATTTTTTTTTAGTTGGTAGTTAGTTTTTCTTATTTTAGTTCAGTTTTACGTTTTAGTTTAGCAAGTTGCAGGAGTTCATGACCAGAAGCTCAAACACACACTTGGTGCCACCACTGGAAGACCCCGAATCTGCACTTCACAAGAAAAAGACGCCCTTGCAAGAATTGAAGTCAGCCTTTTCTAGGAAGTCGGGAAAAAAGACAGGAGAGTCCAGTTCATCAGCGAAGCACAAGAGCAATCTTGAACATCTGGATCACACACCCGTGCAAACCGAGTCCAAAAGCGATAACGAGCCAGAATTTGAAGAACACACAAGTGAACCCGAGAACGAGCCAAGGAACGAGATGGAAGCGATTGAAGAAATGTCCATGGGAGCATACAAAAAGCGGATCCGAGATGAAATGGGTCCTGGGTTAGTCCAACCCGCAATTCCTGCCACTGCCACATTCGAGCTGAAGGGACACATATTGACAGCACTGAAGGACATTCCATTTTTCGGGAAGGATCATGAGGATGCTTTTAAGCATCTAGACGAAGTCAACGACATTGCGGATTACTTTAATGTCCCAAATGTCACCAGAAATACAGTCTTGCTTAGGATGCTTCCCATCACTTTCAAAGGAGCTGCTAAGGAGTGGTTAAAAGCACTCCCACCAGGTACAATAATCACTTGGGCTCAAATGCGTGAGCAATTCCTGGACCAGTTCTGCCCGCCATCCAAGATGGCCAAACTCAAGAAGGCGATAGCCAACTTTGAGCAACAACCGGGGGAGTCACTATACGAAGCATGGGAGCGGTACAAGGGCTTACTCAGAAATTGCCCTCAACATGACCTAAATGTGCAGCAAGAGATGTCAATCTTTTATGATGGGGTCAATGTAATGACAAGACAACTCCTTGATTCTCAAGGACCGTTGACAAAGAAAAATCCAAGGGAAGTCAAGGAGCTCATCGAAGAATTCGCGAAACACTCCCGCGAATACCATAACCCGAGGCAAGGCGGAAGTAAAGGTGGTGGAGGGGCCCAAACTGAAGACATTGCAGCTGTCATGGCCATGCTAAATAACATGGATCGCCGGATAACACAAATGGACCAGTCGATACATGCCATAAGAGTGGGGTGCGAGCGATGCAGTGGTCCACACTTGACCAAGGACTGCAATATGGATGAGTTTGGGAACAGAAAAGCTCAAGTGTGCTACTCCAGTGGGGATAAGTTTGATGACGACTGGAGGAAACCAAAGAGGGAGTGGCTGCCATATGAAGAGTATAAAAAGCAAAAAGAAGAGAAGTATAGGCAGACAGGTCGAGGCTTTTACCAAAAGGAGCAGCCACCAATCGAGAAGAAACCCGACCTAGAGACCATTTTGATGAAGTTTATGGAGACTTCGGAAAAGAGACATGATGCCACGGATTCCGCTATCATGGAACAACAAACATTGATAAAAAACCAGCAAGCCTCCATCCATAACCTTGAAGTACAATTTGGTCAACTAGCCACTTTAGTCCATGAAAAATTGTCCCCGAAGAATCCCGAAGTAAAAGCCCAATCTCACGTAATGGCCATCGATACTGAAGAAGATACAATATCCGAGTTCCTGGAGGCGTTGGAAGAACAACCGCAGCAGCCCAAGAAATCAAGGATCGAAAATGGAGAGAATGTTGAACCAGGCTCGCCACGACGTGGCACACCTCTGGCCACGACGTGGCGCAAGTCTGAGCAAAAATCTTTTGAGCCTAGTCCAGATTATCATCCACCTATGCCATTTCCCACTCGTGCAGCACTTAGTCAACTGGAGAAGGAACATTTAGAGTTTGTGAAGCATGTGAAAGGGATTCCAATTAATACTCCCTTTGTTGAGTCCTTATCCAAAGCTTCCGAGAACCAGAAATTACTACAAGACTTGATAGATACGCGAAGGCAATTAAAGAAGCAGTCTACAGTGATTCTAAGTGAGCAAATTTCAAAAGTTGTGTTGGGAGAAACACTAGAAAAGATGGGGGATCCTGGACGCCTCACTCTTCCATGCGAGTTTGGGAATAAAATGAAGGTTAATGTTTTAGCCGATTCCGGGGCTAGCATTAATCTAATGCCTTTTTCATTTTATCAAAAATTGGAGATTCAGAAGATGAAGGCTACAAAAATGAAGATTCACATGGCAAACCGTTCAGTGACACAACCCCGAGGCATAGTGGAGGATATTTTGGTGAAAATTGGAAAATTTGTTTTTCCAATAGATTTTGTAGTCTTGGACATGAAAGAAGACACGGATGTTCCGATAATCCTTGGTCGGCCATTGCTTAACACTGCTGGTGCCCTGGTTGATATCCGCGAGTCCAAGCTCACTTTGAGGGTTGGGAATGAACAAGAAGTTTTCGGGATAAGAAATGACTTTCAAGAAGATAAAGAAGAAGTGTTCACGATTAATGAGGAGAATGAACTAGAAGAGTTGGAAAAGCTTATGGAAGAAGAGATAAAGGTAGTTCATCAAGACAAGAGGACAAAACCAAGGGCATCTGTTCCGTATTTGATTGAAGTCATAGCTTACAAGAACCCACCTTCTTGGGTGAGCAAAGAGGACGAGGAAATGACAAGTGATGAAGAGGAAGTCACTTCAAAAGTAACAAGGCCGGTGGTGAAAGAAGAGGGGAACGCTATGGAGAGCAAGGAACACACAAAGGGCACAAAACGAAAGCATGAAGAAGATGGAAAAGCTAAAAAAGAAAATTCAAAGAAGGCGTATAAAAGGAGAGTTCAAGCTTATAAACGGCGGTTCAAGGAACAAAAGATCCTGGTGGTAGACTCTTCCGAAGAGTCAACGTAGAAGGCACGGAGTCCAGCTCAAGACTCCAAGAAAAAGAAGCGCTTCTCGGGAGGCAACCCGAGTTTGGTTTGCAATTTTTTTTCTTTTTATTTTCTTTTGTTTTGTTTTTGAGTAGTTTTTTTTTTGTTTTTTTTTTATGTTAACTTTAGTGTATGATGTAAAACTTTATTAAGACTATTATGTTACTTTATTTTTCTTTTGGGTTGATCTAATTTTTCAGATTAGCGTTGGAATTCTAAGGAGCATAGAAGGTTAACTTTCGAGTCGTGTTTGTCTAGTCAAAGAAGCTTAGAGTCGTGAGTCGGAAACCAGTTAGCCATTGGTCAAAGCTGCTAGAGTAAATAAAGCAAACAAGTCATTTTCTGCTGAGGTTCAGTTTCCACGACGTGGACTCCTTGTGCCACGTCGTGGCGCTTTTGCAATTTATAGTAGTTTAGCTTTTTGGTGTTCGCGGTTTCAACCCATATCACGACATGATCCAGTTTATCATTGCCACATTTTTCCTTACAAATATACACTTTGACGAATTGACGTTTCGAGTTCGGTTCGTGGTTTATTTACGTATTCAACCAGTTTTACACCGAGTTTCGATTTTTGGAAGTCCAATTGTACATTGTCCACGCTTTTGGAGATGCTCACGCCACTATCCCAGGGGAGTCTGTTCCTTTTTCTCCCTTTTCTTTAATTTTGATTTGTTTTTATACATACAATGAGGGCATTGTATGACATAAGTGTGGGGTAGGGGTAGAAAAAGTAAATTGCTAGAAAATTTTGGAAAATTAAAATTAATTGATTCTAGTACTAATAATTTGAGCTATAATTGCTAGTATTATGCGGGATGATCCGATGAAAGTTCAAATGTTTAGTTGAGCCAATACACGTTATAGTGCATTTGTGGCCTCCCTTATTTTAGTGAAATCATGGAACAAAAACATAACCCCGCTTGGTTTGAGGGATGCAATATGTTTAGCAGCCTAAACCTGAAATGTATCTAGGAAAATTATTATCATTAACCAATAAAGGTTGAGGTTGAGCGCCTCTGCTTAAGCATGTAGGTTTTGAGTGAAAAAAAAGAGGTACATGTAAAGAAAAAAGAGAGAGAGAGAAAGAATTACGGGAAGAAAAGTGTGAAGAATTTTGGAGCAAATAAAGTGAAGATCAAAAGATCAAAATTCTTAAGAAATTTAAAAAGTTGAAGATACCAGAAGTCAAATCAACAATGGTGGTGAATTCAAAGAAACTAAAGATCAAATGTCAAAGAATTGAAGAATTCCAAAAAGAGCTCCATAGTGGTATCGAAAAATTGTAATTCTAGTTTATGTATGCTTAGGTTGCTCAACTAAAAAATACCTTGAGGTTAGGAGATTTTCTGCGGATGGATTCGGAGGGTTGCAAAAAATGAGCATTGTTCGGAAAAAGTGGGCGAGTGTTTATGAAGATTGTGAGTATTTAAAGTATGTGGGGGGGTACTTTAGGAGAATTTTAGACACAAATGCATGCGTTGAGGTTTTGGCATAATGGCTGAACTAGAGTCAGATTGTTCTGTGTAGTTTTAGTAATTAAGAATTAAGTTGAAATTTGCTTGAGGGCAAGCAAAGCCTAAGTGTGGGGTATTTTGATATTGCCATATTTACACTTATTTTTAGGCAGTATTTAAGTACATTTTTATTAATAAATTGATAATATGTTTAGAATAATGATACTTATGAGTTTAAATTGTTATTTTCAGTCAATACAAAGGATTTTCGAAGAAAGGGACCAAAGGTGACAAAATGGGGAACATGGGAGGCTTGGAAGACAAGAAAATAATAAATTCACGATAAGAGCTAAATTCACGACGTGGCGATGAAGCCCACGACGTGGCACGGGTGTCCCAGAAGATAAGCATCGCGACGCGGAGGATTTCCTTGAAGGATACGGATTGCTTGAAGCCCACGACGTGGCACAACCTGCCCACGACGTGGCGCGAGTTTTTAAGGATTATATAAGTTCTCCTGATTATTACGAAAAGGGAGACTTTTGGCAGAAGAAAAAGAGTTCCAGGAGACGAATAAGAACGAAAGAAAGGTTCTGGAAGAGGGTTTTCAACACCAAAAGAAGTAAAGGTTTATTTTTAGAACATGTCTTTCATTAGTTTTAGCTATGTTAGTTTAATTACTATGATGAGCAGCTGAATCTAGCTACTCTTGTTTAGCTAGATGAAGCTTTGAACTTATGAATAGTTATATGATTATGGATTAAGCTTAGTTGGTGAAAATTTGCTTGTGTTTGATTTGTATGACCTAGCATGTTAATATTTGTTTATCTAATTGCTTAATTACATGTTCTGTGTAGCTTAGTGACCATTAAACTGCATGAACCTGTTTACCTAATAATTTAGTGAACATTGAATTGTTAGAGCTAGGATTGACCAATCTTAGTTAATAATTAGAATAAATAAAAGTTTAGCTATGCTAGAGAACGAGAATTGTGATCATAATTGCGTTTACACAACAAATCTTATATAGCATATTTACAACTATAATTAGTTCTGTGTTTAATTATGTGTGAACATACATGGTTTGACATGAATTAGTTAAATATTGGTAAGATAGAACTAAATTACTAATATAATTAAAAACCAACTTAGTAATCCGTAATTGTTAGCTAGCCATAAGGGAGAAGTGGATTCAATCTAAACAAGAGTGTGTGTGTTTACTTATTGAATTGGATTTAAGTTCATCTGATCTTGTAAAATCAGATAAAACCCTTTATTAAATTTGTTAATAAATTAGGTTAATTTAATAGTAAGTAAATTAATTAGAACACCGTTCCCTGTGATCGACACCCGACTTACCCACGCTATACTGTAATCTGACTAGGTACACTGCCTATAAGTGCATAGATAGTTAAGTTTGTTAGGTTATAAATATTAAAATTAGTGAGTACTTTTGTGCACATCAAGTTTTTGGCGCCGTTGCCGGGGAACGGCTTAGTTTTTAGCTTATTTATTTGCATTAAATTAATCGATCCTTCTTGTGGAGTCACAGCCACAAAAAGTTAATTTTTCAGCAAAATAATTTTTTTTTTGTTAATCACAGAGTCCACGACGTGGCCACATACTTGCCACGACGTGGACAGGCAAAATTTTAATTTTTTTTTTAGTTGGTAGTTAGTTTTTCTTATTTTAGTTCAGTTTTACGTTTTAGTTTAGCAAGTTGCAGGAGTTCATGACCAGAAGCTCAAACACACACTTGGTGCCACCACTGGAAGACCCCGAATCTGCACTTCACAAGAAAAAGACGCCCTTGCAAGAATTGAAGTCAGCCTTTTCTAGGAAGTCGGGAAAAAAGACAGGAGAGTCCAGTTCATCAGCGAAGCACAAGAGCAATCTTGAACATCTGGATCACACACCCGTGCAAACCGAGTCCAAAAGCGATAACGAGCCAGAATTTGAAGAACACACAAGTGAACCCGAGAACGAGCCAAGGAACGAGATGGCAGCGATTGAAGAAATGTCCATGGGAGCATACAAAAAGCGGATCCGAGATGAAATGGGTCCTGGGTTAGTCCAACCCGCAATTCCTGCCACTGCCACATTCGAGCTGAAGGGACACATATTGACAGCACTGAAGGACATTCCATTGTTCGGGAAGGATCATGAGGATGCTTTTAAGCATCTAGACGAAGTCAACGACATTGCGGATTACTTTAATGTCCCAAATGTCACCAGAAATACAGTCTTGCTTAGGATGCTTCCCATCACTTTCAAAGGATCTGCTAAGGAGTGGTTAAAAGCACTCCCACCAGGTACAATAATCACTTGGGCTCAAATGCGTGAGCAATTCCTGGACCAGTTCTGCCCGCCATCCAAGATGGCCAAACTCAAGAAGGCGATAGCCAACTTTGAGCAACAACCGGGGGAGTCACTATACGAAGCATGGGAGCGGTACAAGGGCTTACTCAGAAATTGCCCTCAACATGACCTAAATGTGCAGCAAGAGATGTCAATCTTTTATGATGGGGTCAATGTAATGACAAGACAACTCCTTGATTCTCAAGGACCGTTGACAAAGAAAAATCCAAGGGAAGTCAAGGAGCTCATCGAAGAATTCGCGAAACACTCCCGCGAATACCATAACCCGAGGCAAGGCGGAAGTAAAGGTGGTGGAGGGGCCCAAACTGAAGACATTGCAGCTGTCATGGCCATGCTAAATAACATGGATCGCCGGATAACACAAATGGACCAGTCGATACATGCCATAAGAGTGGGGTGCGAGCGATGCAGTGGTCCACACTTGACCAAGGACTGCAATATGGATGAGTTTGGGAACAGAAAAGCTCAAGTGTGCTACTCCAGTGGGGATAAGTTTGATGACGACTGGAGGAAACCAAAGAGGGAGTGGCTGCCATATGAAGAGTATAAAAAGCAAAAAGAAGAGAAGTATAGGCAGACAGGTCGAGGCTTTTACCAAAAGGAGCAGCCACCAATCGAGAAGAAACCCGACCTAGAGACCATTTTGATGAAGTTTATGGAGACTTCGGAAAAGAGACATGATGCCACGGATTCCGCTATCATGGAACAACAAACATTGATAAAAAACCAGCAAGCCTCCATCCATAACCTTGAAGTACAATTTGGTCAACTAGCCACTTTAGTCCATGAAAAATTGTCCCCGAAGAATCCCGAAGTAAAAGCCCAATCTCACGTAATGGCCATCGATACTGAAGAAGATACAATATCCGAGTTCCTGGAGGCGTTGGAAGAACAACCGCAGCAGCCCAAGAAATCAAGGATCGAAAATGGAGAGAATGCTGAACCAGGCTCGCCACGACGTGGCACACCTCTGGCCACGACGTGGCGCAAGTCTGAGCAAAAATCTTTTGAGCCTAGTCCAGATTATCATCCACCTATGCCATTTCCCACCCGTGCAGCACTTAGTCAACTGGAGAAGGAACATTTAGAGTTTGTGAAGCATGTGAAAGGGATTCCAATTAATACTCCCTTTGTTGAGTCCTTATCCAAAGCTTCCGAGAACCAGAAATTACTACAAGACTTGATAGATACGCGAAGGCAATTAAAGAAGCAGTCTACAGTGATTCTAAGTGAGCAAATTTCAAAAGTTGTGTTGGGAGAAACACCAGAAAAGATGGGGGATCCTGGACGCCTCACTCTTCCATGCGAGTTTGGGAATAAAATGAAGGTTAATGCTTTAGCCGATTCCGGGGCTAGCATTAATCTAATGCCTTTTTCATTTTATCAAAAATTGGAGATTCAGAAGATGAAGGCTACAAAAATGAAGATTCACATGGCAAACCGTTCAGTGACACAACCCCGAGGCATAGTGGAGGATATTTTGGTGAAAATTGGAAAATTTGTTTTTCCAATAGATTTTGTAGTCTTGGACATGAAAGAAGACACGGATGTTCCGATAATCCTTGGTCGGCCATTGCTTAACACTGCTGGTGCCCTGGTTGATATCCGCGAGTCCAAGCTCACTTTGAGGGTTGGGAATGAACAAGAAGTTTTCGGGATAAGAAATGACTTTCAAGAAGATAAAGAAGAAGTGTTCACGATTAATGAGGAGAATGAACTAGAAGAGTTGGAAAAGCTTATGGAAGAAGAGATAAAGGTAGTTCATCAAGACAAGAGGACAAAACCAAGGGCATCTGTTCCGTATTTGATTGAAGTCATAGCTTACAAGAACCCACCTTCTTGGGTGAGCAAAGAGGACGAGGAAATGACAAGTGATGAAGAGGAAGTCACTTCAAAAGTAACAAGGCCGGTGGTGAAAGAAGAGGGGAACGCTATGGAGAGCAAGGAACACACAAAGGGCACAAAACGAAAGCATGAAGAAGATGGAAAAGCTAAAAAAGAAAATTCAAAGAAGGCGTATAAAAGGAGAGTTCAAGCTTATAAACGGCGGTTCAAGGAACAAAGGATCCTGGTGGTAGACTCTTCCGAAGAGTCAACGTAGAAGGCACGGAGTCCAGCTCAAGACTCCAAGAAAAAGAAGCGCTTCTCGGGAGGCAACCCGAGTTTGGTTTGCAATTTTTTTTCTTTTTATTTTCTTTTGTTTTGTTTTTGAGTAGTTTTTTTTTTGTTTTTTTTTTATGTTAACTTTAGTGTATGATGTAAAACTTTATTAAGACTATTATGTTACTTTATTTTTCTTTTGGGTTGATCTAATTTTTCAGATTAGCGTTGGAATTCTAAGGAGCATAGAAGGTTAACTTTCGAGTCGTGTTTGTCTAGTCAAAAAAGCTTAGAGTCGTGAGTCGGAAACCAGTTAGCCATTGGTCAAAGCTGCTAGAGTAAATAAAGCAAACAAGTCATTTTCTGCTGAGGTTCAGTTTCCACGACGTGGACTCCTTGTGCCACGTCGTGGCGCTTTTGCAATTTATAGTAGTTTAGCTTTTTGGTGTTCGCGGTTTCAACCCATATCACGACATGATCCAGTTTATCATTGCCACATTTTTCCTTACAAATATACACTTTGACGAATTGACGTTTCGAGTTCGGTTCGTGGTTTATTTACGTATTCAACCAGTTTTACACCGAGTTTCGATTTTTGGAAGTCCAATTGTACATTGTCCACGCTTTTGGAGATGCTCACGCCACTATCCCAGGGGAGTCTGTTCCTTTTTCTCCCTTTTCTTTAATTTTGATTTGTTTTTATACATACAATGAGGGCATTGTATGACATAAGTGTGGGGTAGGGGTAGAAAAAGTAAATTGCTAGAAAATTTTGGAAAATTAAAATTAATTGATTCTAGTACTAATAATTTGAGCTATAATTGCTAGTATTATGCGGGATGATCCGATGAAAGTTCAAATGTTTAGTTGAGCCAATACACGTTATAGTGCATTTGTGGCCTCCCTTATTTTAGTGAAATCATGGAACAAAAACATAACCCCGCTTGGTTTGAGGGATGCAATATGTTTAGCAGCCTAAACCTGAAATGTATCTAGGAAAATTATTATCATTAACCAATAAAGGTTGAGGTTGAGCGCCTCTGCTTAAGCATGTAGGTTTTGAGTGAAAAAAAGAGGTACATGTAAAAAAAAAAGAGAGAGAGAGAAAGAATTACGGGAAGAAAAGTGTGAAGAATTTTGGAGCAAATAAAGTGAAGATCAAAAGATCCAAATTCTTAAGAAATTTAAAAAGTTGAAGATACCAGAAGTCAAATCAACAATGGTGGTGAATTCAAAGAAACTAAAGATCAAATGTCAAAGAATTGAAGAATTCCAAAAAGAGCTCCATAGTGGTATCGAAAAATTGTAATTCTAGTTTATGTATGCTTAGGTTGCTCAACTAAAAAATACCTTGAGGTTAGGAGATTTTCTGCGGATGGATTCGGAGGGTTGCATAAAATGAGCATTGTTCGGAAAAAGTGGGCGAGTGTTTATGAAGATTGTGAGTATTTAAAGTATGGGGGGGTACTTTAGGAGAATTTTAGACACAAATGCATGCGTTGAGGTTTTGGCATAATGGCTGAACTAGAGTCAGATTGTTCTGTGTAGTTTTAGTAATTAAGAATTAAGTTGAAATTTGCTTGAGGGCAAGCAAAGCCTAAGTGTGGGGTATTTTGATATTGCCATATTTACACTTATTTTTAGGCAGTATTTAAGTACATTTTTATTAATAAATTGATAATATGTTTAGAATAATGATACTTATGAGTTTAAATTGTTATTTTCAGTCAATACAAAGGATTTTCGAAGAAAGGGACCAAAGGTGACAAAATGGGGAACATGGGAGGCTTGGAAGACAAGAAAATAATAAATTCACGATAAGAGCTAAATTCACGACGTGGCGATGAAGCCCACGACGTGGCACGGGTGTCCCAGAAGATAAGCATCGCGACGCGGAGGATTTCCTTGAAGGATACGGATTGCTTGAAGCCCACGACGTGGCACAACCTGCCCACGACGTGGCGCGAGTTTTTAAGGATTATATAAGTTCTCCTGATTATTACGAAAAGGGAGACTTTTGGCAGAAGAAAAAGAGTTCCAGGAGACGAATAAGAACGAAAGAAAGGTTCTGGAAGAGGGTTTTCAACACCAAAAGAAGTAAAGGTTTATTTTTAGAACATGTCTTTCATTAGTTTTAGCTATGTTAGTTTAATTACTATGATGAGCAGCTGAATCTAGCTACTCTTGTTTAGCTAGATGAAGCTTTGAACTTATGAATAGTTATATGATTATGGATTAAGCTTAGTTGGTGAAAATTTGCTTGTGTTTGATTTGTATGACCTAGCATGTTAATATTTGTTTATCTAATTGCTTAATTACATGTTCTGTGTAGCTTAGTGACCATTAAACTGCATGAACCTGTTTACCTAATAATTTAGTGAACATTGAATTGTTAGAGCTAGGATTGACCAATCTTAGTTAATAATTAGAATAAATAAAAGTTTAGCTATGCTAGAGAACGAGAATTGTGATCATAATTGCGTTTACACAACAAATCTTATATAGCATATTTACAACTATAATTAGTTCTGTGTTTAATTATGTGTGAACATACATGGTTTGACATGAATTAGTTAAATATTGGTAAGATAGAACTAAATTACTAATATAATTAAAAACCAACTTAGTAATCCGTAATTGTTAGCTAGCCATAAGGGAGAAGTGGATTCAATCTAAACAAGAGTGTGTGTGTGTTTACTTATTGAATTGGATTTAAGTTCATCTGATCTTGTAAAATCAGATAAAACCCTTTATTAAATTTGTTAATAAATTAGGTTAATTTAATAGTAAGTAAATTAATTAGAACACCGTTCCCTGTGATCGACACCCGACTTACCCAAGCTATACTGTAATCTGACTAGGTACACTGCCTATAAGTGCATAGATAGTTAAGTTTGTTAGGTTATAAATATTAAAATTAGTGAGTACTTTTGTGCACATCAAGTTTTTGGCGCCGTTGCCGGGGAACGACTTAGTTTTTAGCTTATTTATTTGCATTAAATTAATCGATCCTTCTTGTGGAGTCACAGCCACAAAAAGTTAATTTTTCAGCAAAATAATTTTTTTTTTGTTAATCACAGAGTCCACGACGTGGCCACATACTTGCCACGACGTGGACAGGCAAAATTTTAATTTTTTTTTTAGTTGGTAGTTAGTTTTTCTTATTTTAGTTCAGTTTTACGTTTTAGTTTAGCAAGTTGCAGGAGTTCATGACCAGAAGCTCAAACACACACTTGGTGCCACCACTGGAAGACCCCGAATCTGCACTTCACAAGAAAAAGACGCCCTTGCAAGAATTGAAGTCAGCCTTTTCTAGGAAGTCGGGAAAAAAGACAGGAGAGTCCAGTTCATCAGCGAAGCACAAGAGCAATCTTGAACATCTGGATCACACACCCGTGCAAACCGAGTCCAAAAGCGATAACGAGCCAGAATTTGAAGAACACACAAGTGAACCCGAGAACGAGCCAAGGAACGAGATGGCAGCGATTGAAGAAATGTCCATGGGAGCATACAAAAAGCGGATCCGAGATGAAATGGGTCCTGGGTTAGTCCAACCCGCAATTCCTGCCACTGCCACATTCGAGCTGAAGGGACACATATTGACAGCACTGAAGGACATTCCATTTTTCGGGAAGGATCATGAGGATGCTTTTAAGCATCTAGACGAAGTCAACGACATTGCGGATTAATTTAATGTCCCAAATGTCACCAGAAATACAGTCTTGCTTAGGATGCTTCCCATCACTTTCAAAGGAGCTGCTAAGGAGTGGTTAAAAGCACTCCCACCAGGTACAATAATCACTTGGGCTCAAATGCGTGAGCAATTCCTGGACCAGTTCTGCCCGCCATCCAAGATGGCCAAACTCAAGAAGGCGATAGCCAACTTTGAGCAACAACCGGGGGAGTCACTATACGAAGCATGGGAGCGGTACAAGGGCTTACTCAGAAATTGCCCTCAACATGACCTAAATGTGCAGCAAGAGATGTCAATCTTTTATGATGGGATCAATGTAATGACAAGACAACTCCTTGATTCTCAAGGACCGTTGACAAAGAAAAATCCAAGGGAAGTCAAGGAGCTCATCGAAGAATTCGCGAAACACACCCGCGAATACCATAACCCGAGGCAAGGCGGAAGTAAAGGTGGTGGAGGGGCCCAAACTGAAGACATTGCAGCTGTCATGGCCATGCTAAATAACATGGATCGCCGGATAACACAAATGGACCAGTCGATACATGCCATAAGAGTGGGGTGCGAGCGATGCAGTGGTCCACACTTGACCAAGGACAGTAATATGGATGAGTTTGGGAACAGAAAAGCTCAAGTGTGCTACTCCAGTGGGGATAAGTTTGATGACGACTGGAGGAAACCAAAGAGGGAGTGGCTGCCATATGAAGAGTATAAAAAGCAAAAAGAAGAGAAGTATAGGCAGACAGGTCGAGGCTTTTACCAAAAGGAGCAGCCACCAATCGAGAAGAAACCCGACCTAGAGACCATTTTGATGAAGTTTATGGAGACTTCGGAAAAGAGACATGATGCCACGGATTCCGCTATCATGGAACAACAAACATTGATAAAAAACCAGCAAGCCTCCATCCATAACCTTGAAGTACAATTTGGTCAACTAGCCACTTTAGTCCATGAAAAATTGTCCCCGAAGAATCCCGAAGTAAAAGCCCAATCTCACGTAATGGCCATCGATACTGAAGAAGATACAATATCCGAGTTCCTGGAGGCGTTGGAAGAACAACCGCAGCAGCCCAAGAAATCAAGGATCGAAAATGGAGAGAATGCTGAACCAGGCTCGCCACGACGTGGCACACCTCTGGCCACGACGTGGCGCAAGTCTGAGCAAAAATCTTTTGAGCCTAGTCCAGATTATCATCCACCTATGCCATTTCCCACCCGTGCAGCACTTAGTCAACTGGAGAAGGAA
Organism: Lactuca sativa; assembly: GCF_002870075.4. NCBI lineage: Eukaryota > Viridiplantae > Streptophyta > Magnoliopsida > Asterales > Asteraceae > Lactuca > Lactuca sativa. Next base: position 134,163,981 of record NC_056625.2, on the reverse strand, counting down.
CATTTAGAGTTTGTGAAGCATGTGAAAGGGATTCCAATTAATACTCCCTTTGTTGAGTCCTTATCCAAAGCTTCCGAGAACCAGAAATTACTACAAGACTTGATAGATACGCGAAGGCAATTAAAGAAGCAGTCTACAGTGATTCTAAGTGAGCAAATTTCAAAAGTTGTGTTGGGAGAAACACCAGAAAAGATGGGGGATCCTGGACGCCTCACTCTTCCATGCGAGTTTGGGAATAAAATGAAGGTTAATGCTTTAGCCGATTCCGGGGCTAGCATTAATCTAATGCCTTTTTCATTTTATCAAAAATTGGAGATTCAGAAGATGAAGGCTACAAAAATGAAGATTCACATGGCAAACCGTTCAGTGACACAACCCCGAGGCATAGTGGAGGATATTTTGGTGAAAATTGGAAAATTTGTTTTTCCAATAGATTTTGTAGTCTTGGACATGAAAGAAGACACGGATGTTCCGATAATCCTTGGTCGGCCATTGCTTAACACTGCTGGTGCCCTGGTTGATATCCGCGAGTCCAAGCTCACTTTGAGGGTTGGGAATGAACAAGAAGTTTTCGGGATAAGAAATGACTTTCAAGAAGATAAAGAAGAAGTGTTCACGATTAATGAGGAGAATGAACTAGAAGAGTTGGAAAAGCTTATGGAAGAAGAGATAAAGGTAGTTCATCAAGACAAGAGGACAAAACCAAGGGCATCTGTTCCGTATTTGATTGAAGTCATAGCTTACAAGAACCCACCTTCTTGGGTGAGCAAAGAGGACGAGGAAATGACAAGTGATGAAGAGGAAGTCACTTCAAAAGTAACAAGGCCGGTGGTGAAAGAAGAGGGGAACGCTATGGAGAGCAAGGAACACACAAAGGGCACAAAACGAAAGCATGAAGAAGATGGAAAAGCTAAAAAAGAAAATTCAAAGAAGGCGTATAAAAGGAGAGTTCAAGCTTATAAACGGCGGTTCAAGGAACAAAAGATCCTGGTGGTAGACTCTTCCGAAGAGTCAACGTAGAAGGCACGGAGTCCAGCTCAAGACTCCAAGAAAAAGAAGCGCTTCTCGGGAGGCAACCCGAGTTTGGTTTGCAATTTTTTTTCTTTTTATTTTCTTTTGTTTTGTTTTTGAGTAGTTTTTTTTTTGTTTTTTTTTTATGTTAACTTTAGTGTATGATGTAAAACTTTATTAAGACTATTATGTTACTTTATTTTTCTTTTGGGTTGATCTAATTTTTCAGATTAGCGTTGGAATTCTAAGGAGCATAGAAGGTTAACTTTCGAGTCGTGTTTGTCTAGTCAAAGAAGCTTAGAGTCGTGAGTCGGAAACCAGTTAGCCATTGGTCAAAGCTGCTAGAGTAAATAAAGCAAACAAGTCATTTTCTGCTGAGGTTCAGTTTCCACGACGTGGACTCCTTGTGCCACGTCGTGGCGCTTTTGCAATTTATAGTAGTTTAGCTTTTTGGTGTTCGCGGTTTCAACCCATATCACGACATGATCCAGTTTATCATTGCCACATTTTTCCTTACAAATATACACTTTGACGAATTGACGTTTCGAGTTCGGTTCGTGGTTTATTTACGTATTCAACCAGTTTTACACCGAGTTTCGATTTTTGGAAGTCCAATTGTACATTGTCCACGCTTTTGGAGATGCTCACGCCACTATCCCAGGGGAGTCTGTTCCTTTTTCTCCCTTTTCTTTAATTTTGATTTGTTTTTATACATACAATGAGGGCATTGTATGACATAAGTGTGGGGTAGGGGTAGAAAAAGTAAATTGCTAGAAAATTTTGGAAAATTAAAATTAATTGATTCTAGTACTAATAATTTGAGCTATAATTGCTAGTATTATGCGGGATGATCCGATAAAAGTTCAAATGTTTAGTTGAGCCAATACACGTTATAGTGCATTTGTGGCCTCCCTTATTTTAGTGAAATCATGGAACAAAAACATAACTCCGCTTGGTTTGAGGGATGCAATATGTTTAGCAGCCTAATCCTGAAATGTATCTAGGAAAATTATTATCATTAACCAATAAAGGTTGAGGTTGAGCGCCTCTGCTTAAGCATGTAGGTTTTGAGTGAAAAAAAAGAGGTACATGTAAAAAAAAAAGAGAGAGAGAGAAAGAATTACGGGAAGAAAAGTGTGAAGAATTTTGGAGCAAATAAAGTGAAGATCAAAAGATCAAAATTCTTAAGAAATTTAAAAAGTTGAAGATACCAGAAGTCAAATCAACAATGGTGGTGAATTCAAAGAAACTAAAGATCAAATGTCAAAGAATTGAAGAATTCCAAAAAGAGCTCCATAGTGGTATCGAAAAATTGTAATTCTAGTTTATGTATGCTTAGGTTGCTCAACTAAAAAATACCTTGAGGTTAGGAGATTTTCTGCGGATGGATTCGGAGGGTTGCATAAAATGAGCATTGTTCGGAAAAAGTGGGCGAGTGTTTATGAAGATTGTGAGTATTTAAAGTATGGGGGGGTACTTTAGGAGAATTTTAGACACAAATGCATGCGTTGAGGTTTTGGCATAATGGCTGAACTAGAGTCAGATTGTTCTGTGTAGTTTTAGTAATTAAGAATTAAGTTGAAATTTGCTTGAGGGCAAGCAAAGCCTAAGTGTGGGGTATTTTGATATTGCCATATTTACACTTATTTTTAGGCAGTATTTAAGTACATTTTTATTAATAAATTGATAATATGTTTAGAATAATGATACTTATGAGTTTAAATTGTTATTTTCAGTCAATACAAAGGATTTTCGAAGAAAGGGACCAAAGGTGACAAAATGGGGAACATGGGAGGCTTGGAAGACAAGAAAATAATAAATTCACGATAAGAGCTAAATTCACGACGTGGCGATGAAGCCCACGACGTGGCACGGGTGTCCCAGAAGATAAGCATCGCAACGCGGAGGATTTCCTTGAAGGATACGGATTGCTTGAAGCCCACGACGTGGCGCAACCTGCCCACGACGTGGCGCGAGTTTTTAAGGATTATATAAGTTCTCCTGATTATTACGAAAAGGGAGACTTTTGGCAGAAGAAAAAGAGTTCCAGGAGACGAATAAGAACGAAAGAAAGGTTCTGGAAGAGGGTTTTCAACACCAAAAGAAGTAAAGGTTTATTTTTAGAACATGTCTTTCATTAGTTTTAGCTGTGTTAGTTTAATTACTATGATGAGCAGCTGAATCTAGCTACTCTTGTTTAGCTAGATGAAGCTTTGAACTTATGAATAGTTATATGATTATGGATTAAGCTTAGTTGGTGAAAATTTGCTTGTGTTTGATTTGTATGACCTAGCATGTTAATATTTGTTTATCTAATTGCTTAATTACATGTTCTGTGTAGCTTAGTGACCATTAAACTGCATGAACCTGTTTACCTAATAATTTAGTGAACATTGAATTGTTAGAGCTAGGATTGACCAATCTTAGTTAATAATTAGAATAAATAAAAGTTTAGCTATGCTAGAGAACGAGAATTGTGATCATAATTGCGTTTACACAACAAATCTTATATAGCATATTTACAACTATAATTAGTTCTGTGTTTAATTATGTGTGAACATACATGGTTTGACATGAATTAGTTAAATATTGGTAAGATAGAACTAAATTACTAATATAATTAAAAACCAACTTAGTAATCCGTAATTGTTAGCTAGCCATAAGGGAGAAGTGGATTCAATCTAAACAAGAGTGTGTGTGTTTACTTATTGAATTGGATTTAAGTTCATCTGATCTTGTAAAATCAGATAAAACCCTTTATTAAATTTGTTAATAAATTAGGTTAATTTAATAGTAAGTAAATTAATTAGAACACCGTTCCCTGTGATCGACACCCGACTTACCCAAGCTATACTGTAATCTGACTAGGTACACTGCCTATAAGTGCATAGATAGTTAAGTTTGTTAGGTTATAAATATTAAAATTAGTGAGTACTTTTGTGCACATCAAGTTTTTGGCGCCGTTGCCGGGGAACGGCTTAGTTTTTAGCTTATTTATTTGCATTAAATTAATCGATCCTTCTTGTGGAGTCACAGCCACAAAAAGTTAATTTTTCAGCAAAATAATTTTTTTTTGTTAATCACAGAGTCCACGACGTGGCCACATACTTGCCACGACGTGGACAGGCAAAATTTTAATTTTTTTTTTAGTTGGTAGTTAGTTTTTCTTATTTTAGTTCAGTTTTACGTTTTAGTTTAGCAAGTTGCAGGAGTTCATGACCAGAAGCTCAAACACACACTTGGTGCCACCACTGGAAGACCCCGAATCTGCACTTCACAAGAAAAAGACGCCCTTGCAAGAATTGAAGTCAGCCTTTTCTAGGAAGTCGGGAAAAAAGACAGGAGAGTCCAGTTCATCAGCGAAGCACAAGAGCAATCTTGAACATCTGGATCACACACCCGTGCAAACCGAGTCCAAAAGCGATAACGAGCCAGAATTTGAAGAACACACAAGTGAACCCGAGAACGAGCCAAGGAACGAGATGGCAGCGATTGAAGAAATGTCCATGGGAGCATACAAAAAGCGGATCCGAGATGAAATGGGTCCTGGGTTAGTCCAACCCGCAATTCCTGCCACTGCCACATTCGAGCTGAAGGGACACATATTGACAGCACTGAAGGACATTCCATTTTTCGGGAAGGATCATGAGGATGCTTTTAAGCATCTAGACGAAGTCAACGACATTGCAGATTACTTTAATGTCCCAAATGTCACCAGAAATACAGTCTTGCTTAGGATGCTTCCTATCACTTTCAAAGGAGCTGCTAAGGAGTGGTTAAAAGCACTCCCACCAGGTACAATAATCACTTGGGCTCAAATGCGTGAGCAATTCCTGGACCAGTTCTGCCCGCCATCCAAGATGGCCAAACTCAAGAAGGCGATAGCCAACTTTGAGCAACAACCGGGGGAGTCACTATACGAAGCATGGGAGCGGTACAAGGGCTTACTCAGAAATTGCCCTCAACATGACCTAAATGTGCAGCAAGAGATGTCAATCTTTTATGATGGGGTCAATGTAATGACAAGACAACTCCTTGATTCTCAAGGACCGTTGACAAAGAAAAATCCAAGGGAAGTCAAGGAGCTCATCGAAGAATTCGCGAAACACTCCCGCGAATACAATAACCCGAGGCAAGGCGGAAAAAAAGGTGGTGGAGGGGCCCAAACTGAAGACATTGCAGCTGTCATGGCCATGCTAAATAACATGGATCGCCGGATAACACAAATGGACCAGTCGATACATGCCATAAGAGTGGGGTGCGAGCGATGCAGTGGTCCACACTTGACCAAGGACTACAATATGGATGAGTTTGGGAACAGAAAAGCTCAAGTGTGCTACTCCAGTGGGGATAAGTTTGATGACGACTGGAGGAAACCAAAGAGGGAGTGGCTGCCATATGAAGAGTATAAAAAGCAAAAAGAAGAGAAGTATAGGCAGACAGGTCGAGGCTTTTACCAAAAGGAGCAGCCACCAATCGAGAAGAAACCCGACCTAGAGACCATTTTGATGAAGTTTATGGAGACTTCGGAAAAGAGACATGATGCCACGGATTCCGCTATCATGGAACAACAAACATTGATAAAAAACCAGCAAGCCTCCATCCATAACCTTGAAGTACAATTTGGTCAACTAGCCACTTTAGTCCATGAAAAATTGTCCCCGAAGAATCCCGAAGTAAAAGCCCAATCTCACGTAATGGCCATCGATACTGAAGAAGATACAATATCCGAGTTCCTGGAGGCGTTGGAAGAACAACCGCAGCAGCCCAAGAAATCAAGGATCGAAAATGGAGAGAATGTTGAACCAGGCTCGCCACGACGTGGCACACCTCTGGCCACGACGTGGCGCAAGTCTGAGCAAAAATCTTTTGAGCCTAGTCCAGATTATCATCCACCTATGCCATTTCCCACCCGTGCAGCACTTAGTCAACTGGAGAAGGAACATTTAGAGTTTGTGAAGCATGTGAAAGGGATTCCAATTAATACTCCCTTTGTTGAGTCCTTATCCAAAGCTTCCGAGAACCAGAAATTACTACAAGACTTGATAGATACGCGAAGGCAATTAAAGAAGCAGTCTACAGTGATTCTAAGTGAGCAAATTTTAAAAGTTGTGTTGGGAGAAACACCAGAAAAGATGGGGGATCCTGGACGCCTCACTCTTCCATGCGAGTTTGGGAATAAAATGAAGGTTAATGTTTTAGCCGATTCCGGGGCTAGCATTAATCTAATGCCTTTTTCATTTTATCAAAAATTGGAGATTCAGAAGATGAAGGCTACAAAAATGAAGATTCACATGGCAAACCGTTCAGTGACACAACCCCGAGGCATAGTGGAGGATATTTTGGTGAAAATTGGAAAATTTGTTTTTCCAATAGATTTTGTAGTCTTGGACATGAAAGAAGACACGGATGTTCCGATAATCCTTGGTCGGCCATTGCTTAACACTGCTGGTGCCCTGGTTGATATCCGCGAGTCCAAGCTCACTTTGAGGGTTGGGAATGAACAAGAAGTTTTCGGGATAAGAAATGACTTTCAAGAAGATAAAGAAGAAGTGTTCACGATTAATGAGGAGAATGAACTAGAAGAGTTGGAAAAGCTTATGGAAGAAGAGATAAAGGTAGTTCATCAAGACAAGAGGACAAAACCAAGGGCATCTGTTCCGTATTTGATTGAAGTCATAGCTTACAAGAACCCACCTTCTTGGGTGAGCAAAGAGGACGAGGAAATGACAAGTGATGAAGAGGAAGTCACTTCAAAAGTAACAAGGCCGGTGGTGAAAGAAGAGGGGAACGCTATGGAGAGCAAGGAACACACAAAGGGCACAAAACGAAAGCATGAAGAAGATGGAAAAGCTAAAAAAGAAAATTCAAAGAAGGCGTATAAAAAGGAGAGTTCAAGCTTATAAACGGCGGTTCAAGGAACAAAAGATCCTGGTGGTAGACTCTTCCGAAGAGTCAACGTAGAAGGCACGGAGTCCAGCTCAAGACTCCAAGAAAAAGAAGCGCTTCTCGAGAGGCAACCCGAGTTTGGTTTGCAATTTTTTTTCTTTTTATTTTCTTTTGTTTTGTTTTTGAGTAGTTTTTTTTTTGTTTTTTTTTTATGTTAACTTTAGTGTATGATGTAAAACTTTATTAAGACTATTATGTTACTTTATTTTTCTTTTGGGTTGATCTAATTTTTCAGATTAGCGTTGGAATTCTAAGGAGCATAGAAGGTTAACTTTCGAGTCGTGTTTGTCTAGTCAAAGAAGCTTAGAGTCGTGAGTCGGAAACCAGTTAGCCATTGGTCAAAGCTGCTAGAGTAAATAAAGCAAACAAGTCATTTTCTGCTGAGGTTCAGTTTCCACGACGTGGACTCCTTGTGCCACGTCGTGGCGCTTTTGCAATTTATAGTAGTTTAGCTTTTTGGTGTTCGCGGTTTCAACCCATATCACGACATGATCCAGTTTATCATTGCCACATTTTTCCTTACAAATATACACTTTGACGAATTGACGTTTCGAGTTCGGTTCGTGGTTTATTTACGTATTCAACCAGTTTTACACCGAGTTTCGATTTTTGGAAGTCCAATTGTACATTGTCCACACTTTTGGAGATGCTCACGCCACTATCCCAGGGGAGTCTGTTCCTTTTTCTCCCTTTTCTTTAATTTTGATTTGTTTTTATACATACAATGAGGGCATTGTATGACATAAGTGTGGGGTAGGGGTAGAAAAAGTAAATTGCTAGAAAATTTTGGAAAATTAAAATTAATTGATTCTAGTACTAATAATTTGAGCTATAATTGCTAGTATTATGCGGGATGATCCGATGAAAGTTCAAATGTTTAGTTGAGCCAATACACGTTATAGTGCATTTCTGGCCTCCCTTATTTTAGTGAAATCATGGAACAAAAACATAACCCCGCTTGGTTTGAGGGATGCAATATGTTTAGCAGCCTAAACCTGAAATGTATCTAGGAAAATTATTATCATTAACCAATAAAGGTTGAGGTTGAGCGCCTCTGCTTAAGCATGTAGGTTTTGAGTGAAAAAAAAGAGGTACATGTAAAAAAAAAAGAGAGAGAGAGAAAGAATTACAGGAAGAAAAGTGTGAAGAATTTTGGAGCAAATAAAGTGAAGATCAAAAGATTAAAATTCTTAAGAAATTTAAAAAGTTGAAGATACCAGAAGTCAAATCAACAATGGTGGTGAATTCAAAGAAACTAAAGATCAAATGTCAAAGAATTGAAGAATTCCAAAAAGAGCTCCATAGTGGTATCGAAAAATTGTAATTCTAGTTTATGTATGCTTAGGTTGCTCAACTAAAAAATACCTTGAGGTTAGGAGATTTTCTGCGGATGGATTCGGAGGGTTGCATAAAATGAGCATTGTTCGGAAAAAGTGGGCGAGTGTTTATGAAGATTGTGAGTATTTAAAGTATGGGGGGGGGGGGTACTTTAGGAGAATTTTAGACACAAATGCATGCGTTGAGGTTTTGGCATAATGGCTGAACTAGAGTCAGATTGTTCTGTGTAGTTTTAGTAATTAAGAATTAAGTTGAAATTTGCTTGAGGGCAAGCAAAGCCTAAGTGTGGGGTATTTTGATATTGCCATATTTACACTTATTTTTAGGCAGTATTTAAGTACATTTTTATTAATAAATTGATAATATGTTTAGAATAATGATACTTATGAGTTTAAATTGTTATTTTCAGTCAATACAAAGGATTTTCGAAGAAAGGGACCAAAGGTGACAAAATGGGGAACATGGGAGGCTTGGAAGACAAGAAAATAATAAATTCACGATAAGAGCTAAATTCACGACGTGGCGATGAAGCCCACGACGTGGCACGGGTGTCCCATAAGATAAGCATCGCGACGCGGAGGATTTCCTTGAAGGATACGGATTGCTTGAAGCCCACGACGTGGCGCAACCTGCCCACGACGTGGCGCGAGTTTTTAAGGATTATATAAGTTCTCCTGATTATTACGAAAAGGGAGACTTTTGGCAGAAGAAAAAGAGTTCCAGGAGACGAATAAGAACGAAAGAAAGGTTCTGGAAGAGGGTTTTCAACACCAAAAGAAGTAAAGGTTTATTTTTAGAACATGTCTTTCATTAGTTTTAGCTGTGTTAGTTTAATTACTATGATGAGCAGCTGAATCTAGCTACTCTTGTTTAGCTAGATGAAGCTTTGAACTTATGAATAGTTATATGATTATGGATTAAGCTTAGTTGGTGAAAATTTGCTTGTGTTTGATTTGTATGACCTAGCATGTTAATATTTGTTTATCTAATTGCTTAATTACATGTTCTGTGTAGCTTAGTGACCATTAAACTGCATGAACCCGTTTACCTAATAATTTAGTGAACATTGAATTGTTAGAGCTAGGATTGACCAATCTTAGTTAATAATTAGAATAAATAAAAGTTTAGTTGTGCTAGAGAACGAGAATTGTGATCATAATTGCGTTTACACAACAAATCTTATATAGCATATTTACAACTATAATTAGTTCTGTGTTTAATTATGTGTGAACATACATGGTTTGACATGAATTAGTTAAATATTGGTAAGATAGAACTAAATTACTAATATAATTAAAAACCAACTTAGTAATCCGTAATTGTTAGCTAGCCATAAGGGAGAAGTGGATTCAATCTAAACAAGAGTGTGTGTGTTTACTTATTGAATTGGATTTAAGTTCATCTGATCTTGTAAAATCAGATAAAACCCTTTATTAAATTTGTTAATAAATTAGGTTAATTTAATAGTAAGTAAATTAATTAGAACACCGTTCCCTGTGATCGACACCCGACTTACCCAAGCTATACTGTAATCTGACTAGGTACACTGCCTATAAGTGCATAGATAGTTAAGTTTGTTAGGTTATAAATATTAAAATTAGTGAGTACTTTTGTACACATCAAGTTTTTGGCGCCGTTGCCGGGGAACGGCTTAGTTTTTAGCTTATTTATTTGCATTAAATTAATCGATCCTTCTTGTGGAGTCACAGCCACAAAAAGTTAATTTTTCAGCAAAATAATTTTTTTTTTGTTAATCACAGAGTCCACGACGTGGCCACATACTTGCCACGACGTGGACAGGCAAAATTTTAATTTTTTTTTTTAGTTGGTAGTTAGTTTTTCTTATTTTAGTTCAGTTTTACGTTTTAGTTTAGCAAGTTGCAGGAGTTCATGACCAGAAGCTCAAACACACACTTGGTGCCACCACTGGAAGACCCCGAATCTGCACTTCACAAGAAAAAGACGCCCTTGCAAGAATTGAAGTCAGCCTTTTCTAGGAAGTCGGGAAAAAAGACAGGAGAGTCCAGTTCATCAGCGAAGCACAAGAGCAATCTTGAACATCTGGATCACACACCCGTGCAAACCGAGTCCAAAAGCGATAACGAGCCAGAATTTGAAGAACACACAAGTGAACCCGAGAACGAGCCAAGGAACGAGATGGCAGCGATTGAAGAAATGTCCATGGGAGCATACAAAAAGCGGATCCGAGATGAAATGGGTCCTGGGTTAGTCCAACCCGCAATTCCTGCCACTGCCACATTCGAGCTGAAGGGACACATATTGACAGCACTGAAGGACATTCCATTTTTCGGGAAGGATCATGAGGATGCTTTTAAGCATCTAGACGAAGTCAACGACATTGCGGATTACTTTAATGTCCCAAATGTCACCAGAAATACAGTCTTGCTTAGGATGCTTCCCATCACTTTCAAAGGAGCTGCTAAGGAGTGGTTAAAAGCACTCCCACCAGGTACAATAATCACTTGGGCTCAAATGCGTGAGCAATTCCTGGACCAGTTCTGCCCGCCATCCAAGATGGCCAAACTCAAGAAGGCGATAGCCAACTTTGAGCAACAACCGGGGGAGTCACTATACGAAGCATGGGAGCGGTACAAGGGCTTACTCAGAAATTGCCCTCAACATGACCTAAATGTGCAGCAAGAGATGTCAATCTTTTATGATGGGGTCAATGTAATGACAAGACAACTCCTTGATTCTCAAGGACCGTTGACAAAGAAAAATCCAAGGGAAGTCAAGGAGCTCATCGAAGAATTCGCGAAACACTCCCGCGAATACCATAACCCGAGGCAAGGCGGAAGTAAAGGTGGTGGAGGGGCCCAAACTGAAGACATTGCAGCTGTCATGGCCATGCTAAATAACATGGATCGCCGGATAACACAAATGGACCAGTCGATACATGCCATAAGAGTGGGGCGCGAGCGATGCAGTGGTCCACACTTGACCAAGGACTGCAATATGGATGAGTTTGGGAACAGAAAAGCTCAAGTGTGCTACTCCAGTGGGGATAAGTTTGATGACGACTGGAGGAAACCAAAGAGGGAGTGGCTGCCATATGAAGAGTATAAAAAGCAAAAAGAAGAGAAGTATAGGCAGACAGGTCGAGGCTTTTACCAAAAGGAGCAGCCACCAATCGAGAAGAAACCCGACCTAGAGACCATTTTGATGAAGTTTATGGAGACTTCGGAAAAGAGACATGATGCCACGGATTCCGCTATCATGGAACAACAAACATTGATAAAAAACCAGCAAGCCTCCATCCATAACCTTGAAGTACAATTTGGTCAACTAGCCACTTTAGTCCATGAAAAATTGTCCCCGAAGAATCCCGAAGTAAAAGCCCAATCTCACGTAATGGCCATCGATACTGAAGAAGATACAATATCCGAGTTCCTGGAGGCGTTGGAAGAACAACCGCAGCAGCCCAAGAAATCAAGGATCGAAAATGGAGAGAATGCTGAACCAGGCTCGCCACGACGTGGCACACCTCTGGCCACGACGTGGCGCAAGTCTGAGCAAAAATCTTTTGAGCCTAGTCCAGATTATCATCCACCTATGCCATTTCCCACCCGTGCAGCACTTAGTCAACTGGAGAAGGAACATTTAGAGTTTGTGAAGCATGTGAAAGGGATTCCAATTAATACTCCCTTTGTTGAGTCCTTATCCAAAGCTTCCGAGAACCAGAAATTACTACAAGACTTGATAGATACGCGAAGGCAATTAAAGAAGCAGTCTACAGTGATTCTAAGTGAGCAAATTTCAAAAGTTGTGTTGGGAGAAACACCAGAAAAGATGGGGGATCCTGGACGCCTCACTCTTCCATGCGAGTTTGGGAATAAAATGAAGGTTAATGCTTTAGCCGATTCCGGGGCTAGCATTAATCTAATGCCTTTTTCATTTTATCAAAAATTGGAGATTCAGAAGATGAAGGCTACAAAAATGAAGATTCACATGGCAAACCGTTTAGTGACACAACCCCGAGGCATAGTGGAGGATATTTTGGTGAAAATTGGAAAATTTGTTTTTCCAATAGATTTTGTAGTCTTGGACATGAAAGAAGACACGGATGTTCCGATAATCCTTGGTCGGCCATTGCTTAACACTGCTGGTGCCCTGGTTGATATCCGCGAGTCCAAGCTCACTTTGAGGGTTGGGAATGAACAAGAAGTTTTCGGGATAAGAAATGACTTTCAAGAAGATAAAGAAGAAGTGTTCACGATTAATGAGGAGAATGAACTAGAAGAGTTGGAAAAGCTTATGGAAGAAGAGATAAAGGTAGTTCATCAAGACAAGAGGAAAAAACCAAGGGCATCTGTTCCGTATTTGATTGAAGTCATAGCTTACAAGAACCCACCTTCTTGGGTGAGCAAAGAGGACGAGGAAATGACAAGTGATGAAGAGGAAGTCACTTCAAAAGTAACAAGGCCGGTGGTGAAAGAAGAGGGGAACGCTATGGAGAGCAAGGAACACACAAAGGGCACAAAACGAAAGCATGAAGAAGATGGAAAAGCTAAAAAAGAAAATTCAAAGAAGGCGTATAAAAGGAGAGTTCAAGCTTATAAACGGCGGTTCAAGGAACAAAAGATCCTGGTGGTAGACTCTTCCGAAGAGTCAACGTAGAAGGCACGGAGTCCAGCTCAAGACTCCAAGAAAAAGAAGCGCTTCTCGGGAGGCAACCCGAGTTTGGTTTGCAATTTTTTTTCTTTTTATTTTCTTTTGTTTTGTTTTTGAGTAGTTTTTTTTTTTATGTTAACTTTAGTGTATGATGTAAAACTTTATTAAGACTATTATGTTACTTTATTTTTCTTTTGGGTTGATCTAATTTTTCAGATTAGCGTTGGAATTCTAAGGAGCATAGAAGGTTAACTTTCGAGTCGTGTTTGTCTAGTCAAAGAAGCTTAGAGTCGTGAGTCGGAAACCCGTTAGCCATTGGTCAAAGCTGCTAGAGTAAATAAAGCAAACAAGTCATTTTCTGCTGAGGTTCAGTTTCCACGACGTGGACTCCTTGTGCCACGTCGTGGCGCTTTTGCAATTTATAGTAGTTTAGCTTTTTGGTGTTCGCGGTTTCAACCCATATCACGACATGATCCAGTTTATCATTGCCACATTTTTCCTTACAAATATACACTTTGACGAATTGACGTTTCGAGTTCGGTTCGTGGTTTATTTACGTATTCAACCAGTTTTACACCGAGTTTCGATTTTTGGAAGTCCAATTGTACATTGTCCACGCTTTTGGAGATGCTCATGCCACTATCCCAGGGGAGTCTGTTCCTTTTTCTCCCTTTTCTTTAATTTTGATTTGTTTTTATACATACAATGAGGGCATTGTATGACATAAGTGTGGGGTAGGGGTAGAAAAAGTAAATTGCTAGAAAATTTTGGAAAATTAAAATTAATTGATTCTAGTACTAATAATTTGAGCTATAATTGCTAGTATTATGCGGGATGATCCGATGAAAGTTCAAATGTTTAGTTGAGCCAATACACGTTATAGTGCATTTGTGGCCTCCCTTATTTTAGTGAAATCATGGAACAAAAACATAACCCCGCTTGGTTTGAGGGATGCAATATGTTTAGCAGCCTAAACCTGAAATGTATCTAGGAAAATTATTATCATTAACCAATAAAGGTTGAGGTTGAGCGCCTCTGCTTAAGCATGTAGGTTTTGAGTGAAAAAAAAGAGGTACATGTAAAAAAAAGAGAGAGAGAGAGAAAGAATTACGGGAAGAAAAGTGTGAAGAATTTTGGAGCAAATAAAGTGAAGATCAAAAGATCAAAATTCTTAAGAAATTTAAAAAGTTGAAGATACCAGAAGTCAAATCAACAATGGTGGTGAATTCAAAGAAACTAAAGATCAAATGTCAAAGAATTGAAGAATTCCAAAAAGAGCTCCATAGTGGTATCGAAAAATTGTAATTCTAGTTTATGTATGCTTAGGTTGCTCAACTAAAAAATACCTTGAGGTTAGGAGATTTTCTGCGGATGGATTCGGAGGGTTGCATAAAATGAGCATTGTTCGGAAAAAGTGGGCGAGTGTTTATGAAGATTGTGAGTATTTAAAGTATGGGGGGGGGTACTTTAGGAGAATTTTAGACACAAATGCATGCGTTGAGGTTTTGGCATAATGGCTGAACTAGAGTCAGATTGTTCTGTGTAGTTTTAGTAATTAAGAATTAAGTTGAAATTTGCTTGAGGGCAAGCAAAGCCTAAGTGTGGGGTATTTTGATATTGCCATATTTACACTTATTTTTAGGCAGTATTTAAGTACATTTTTATTAATAAATTGATAATATGTTTAGAATAATGATACTTATGAGTTTAAATTGTTATTTTCAGTCAATACAAAGGATTTTCGAAGATAGGGACCAAAGGTGACAAAATGGGGAACATGGGAGGCTTGGAAGACAAGAAAATAATAAATTCACGATAAGAGCTAAATTCACGACGTGGCGATGAAGCCCACGACGTGGCACGGGTGTCCCAGAAGATAAGCATAGCGACGCGGAGGATTTCCTTGAAGGATACGGATTGCTTGAAGCCCACGACGTGGCGCAACCTGCCCACGACGTGGCGCGAGTTTTTAAGGATTATATAAGTTATCCTGATTATTACGAAAAGGGAGACTTTTGGCAGAAGAAAAAGAGTTCCAGGAGACGAATAAGAACGAAAGAAAGGTTCTGGAAGAGGGTTTTCAACACCAAAAGAAGTAAAGGTTTATTTTTAGAACATGTCTTTCATTAGTTTTAGCTGTGTTAGTTTAATTACTATGATGAGCAGCTGAATCTAGCTACTCTTGTTTAGCTAGATGAAGCTTTGAACTTATGAATAGTTATATGATTATGGATTAAGCTTAGTTGGTGAAAATTTGCTTGTGTTTGATTTGTATGACCTAGCATGTTAATATTTGTTTATCTAATTGCTTAATTACATGTTCTGTGTAGCTTAGTGACCATTAAACTGCATGAACCTGTTTACCTAATAATTTAGTGAACATTGAATTGTTAGAGCTAGGATTGACCAATCTTAGTTAATAATTAGAATAAATAAAAGTTTAGCTATGCTAGAGAACGAGAATTGTGATCATAATTGCGTTTACACAACAAATCTTATATAGCATATTTACAACTATAATTAGTTCTGTGTTTAATTATGTGTGAACATACATGGTTTGACATGAATTAGTTAAATATTGGTAAGATAGAACTAAATTACTAATATAATTAAAAACCAACTTAGTAATCCGTAATTGTTAGCTAGCCATAAGGGAGAAGTGGATTCAATCTAAACAAGAGTGTGTGTGTTTACTTATTGAATTGGATTTAAGTTCATCTGATCTTGTAAAATCAGATAAAACCCTTTATTAAATTTGTTAATAAATTAGGTTAATTTAATAGTAAGTAAATTAATTAGAACACCGTTCCCTGTGATCGACACCCGACTTACCCAAGCTATACTGTAATCTGACTAGGTACACTGCCTATAAGTGCATAGATAGTTAAGTTTGTTAGGTTATAAATATTAAAATTAGTGAGTACTTTTGTGCACATCAAGTTTTTGGCGCCGTTGCCGGGGAACGGCTTAGTTTTTAGCTTATTTATTTGCATTAAATTAATCGATCCTTCTTGTGGAGTCACAGCCACAAAAAGTTAATTTTTCAGCAAAATAATTTTTTTTTTGTTAATCACAGAGTCCACGACGTGGCCACATACTTGCCACGACGTGGACAGGCAAAATTTTAATTTTTTTTTAGTTGGTAGTTAGTTTTTCTTATTTTAGTTCAGTTTTACGTTTTAGTTTAGCAAGTTGCAGGAGTTCATGACCAGAAGCTCAAACACACACTTGGTGCCACCACTGGAAGACCCCGAATCTACACTTCACAAGAAAAAGACGCCCTTGCATGAATTGAAGTCAGCCTTTTCTAGGAAGTCAGGAAAAAAGACAGGAGAGTCCAGTTCATCAGCGAAGCACAAGAGCAATCTTGAACATCTGGATCACACACCCGTGCAAACCGAGTCCAAAAGCGATAACGAGCCAGAATTTGAAGAACACACAAGTGAACCCGAGAACGAGCCAAGGAACGAGATGGCAGCGATTGAAGAAATGTCCATGGGAGCATACAAAAAGCGGATCCGAGATGAAATGGGTCCTGGGTTAGTCCAACCCGCAATTCCTGCCACTGCCACATTCGAGCTGAAGGGACACATATTGACAGCACTGAAGGACATTCCATTTTTCGGGAAGGATCATGAGGATGCTTTTAAGCATCTAGACGAAGTCAACGACATTGCGGATTACTTTAATGTCCCAAATGTCACCAGAAATACAGTCTTGCTTAGGATGCTTCCCATCACTTTCAAAGGAGCTGCTAAGGAGTGGTTAAAAGCACTCCCACCAGGTACAATAATCACTTGGGCTCAAATGCGTGAGCAATTCCTGGACCAGTTCTGCCCGCCATCCAAGATGGCCAAACTCAAGAAGGCGATAGCCAACTTTGAGCAACAACCGGGGGAGTCACTATACGAAGCATGGGAGCGGTACAAGGGCTTACTCAGAAATTGCCCTCAACATGACCTAAATGTGCAGCAAGAGATGTCAATCTTTTATGATGGGGTCAATGTAATGACAAGACAACTCCTTGATTCTCAAGGACCGTTGACAAAGAAAAATCCAAGGGAAGTCAAGGAGCTCATCGAAGAATTCGCGAAACACTCCCGCGAATACCATAACCCGAGGCAAGGCGGAAGTAAAGGTGGTGGAGGGGCCCAAACTGAAGACATTGCAGCTGTCATGGCCATGCTAAATAACATGGATCGCCGGATAACACAAATGGACCAGTCGATACATGCCATAAGAGTGGGGCGCGAGCGATGCAGTGGTCCACACTTGACCAAGGACTGCAATATGGATGAGTTTGGGAACAGAAAAGCTCAAGTGTGCTACTCCAGTGGGGATAAGTTTGACGACGACTGGAGGAAACCAAAGAGGGAGTGGCTGCCATATGAAGAGTATAAAAAGCAAAAAGAAGAGAAGTATAGGCAGACAGGTCGAGGCTTTTACCAAAAGGAGCAGCCACCAATCGAGAAGAAACCCGACCTAGAGACCATTTTGATGAAGTTTATGGAGACTTCGGAACAGAGACATGATGCCACGGATTCCGCTATCATGGAACAACAAACATTGATAAAAAACCAGCAAGCCTCCATCCATAACCTTGAAGTACAATTTGGTCAACTAGCCACTTTAGTCCATGAAAAATTGTCCCCGAAGAATCCCGAAGTAAAAGCCCAATCTCACGTAATGGCCATCGATACTGAAGAAGATACAATATCCAAGTTCCTGGAGGCGTTGGAAGAACAACCGCAGCAGCCCAAGAAATCAAGGATCGAAAATGGAGAGAATGCTGAACCAGGCTCGCCACGACGTGGCACACCTCTGGCCACGACGTGGCGCAAGTCTGAGCAAAAATCTTTTGAGCCTAGTCCAGATTATCATCCACCTATGCCATTTCCCACCCGTGCAGCACTTAGTCAACTGGAGAAGGAACATTTAGAGTTTGTGAAGCATGTGAAAGGGATTCCAATTAATACTCCCTTTGTTGAGTCCTTATCCAAAGCTTCCGAGAACCAGAAATTACTACAAGACTTGATAGATATGCGAAGGCAATTAAAGAAGCAGTCTACAGTGATTCTAAGTGAGCAAATTTCAAAAGTTGTGTTGGGAGAAACACCAGAAAAGATGGGGGATCCTGGACGCCTCACTCTTCCATGCGAGTTTGGGAATAAAATGAAGGTTAATGCTTTAGCCGATTCCGGGGCTAGCATTAATCTAATGCCTTTTTCATTTTATCAAAAATTGGAGATTCAGAAGATGAAGGCTACAAAAATGAAGATTCACATGGCAAACCGTTTAGTGACACAACCCCGAGGCATAGTGAAGGATATTTTGGTGAAAATTGGAAAATTTGTTTTTCCAATAGATTTTGTAGTCTTGGACATGAAAGAAGACACGGATGTTCCGATAATCCTTGGTCGGCCATTGCTTAACACTGCTGGTGCCCTGGTTGATATCCGCGAGTCCAAGCTCACTTTGAGGGTTGGGAATGAACAAGAAGTTTTTGGGATAAGAAATGACTTTCAAGAAGATAAAGAAGAAGTGTTCACGATTAATGAGGAGAATGAACTAGAAGAGTTGGAAAAGCTTATGGAAGAAGAGATAAAGGTAGTTCATCAAGACAAGAGGAAAAAACCAAGGGCATCTGTTCCGTATTTGATTGAAGTCATAGCTTACAAGAACCCACCTTCTTGGGTGAGCAAAGAGGACGAGGAAATGACAAGTGATGAAGAGGAAGTCACTTCAAAAGTAACAAGGCCGGTGGTGAAAGAAGAGGGGAACGCTATGGAGAGCAAGGAACACACAAAGGGCACAAAACGAAAGCATGAAGAAGATGGAAAAGCTAAAAAAGAAAATTCAAAGAAGGCGTATAAAAGGAGAGTTCAAGCTTATAAACGGCGGTTCAAGGAACAAAAGATCCTGGTGGTAGACTCTTCCGAAGAGTCAACGTAGAAGGCACGGAGTCCAGCTCAAGACTCCAAGAAAAAGAAGCGCTTCTCGGGAGGCAACCCGAGTTTGGTTTGCAATTTTTTTTCTTTTTATTTTCTTTTGTTTTGTTTTTGAGTAGTTTTTTTTTGTTTTTTTTTTATGTTAACTTTAGTGTATGATGTAAAACTTTATTAAGACTATTATGTTACTTTATTTTTCTTTTGGGTTGATCTAATTTTTCAGATTAGCGTTGGAATTCTAAGGAGCATAGAAGGTTAACTTTCGAGTCGTGTTTGTCTAGTCAAAGAAGCTTAGAGTCGTGAGTCGGAAACGAGTTAGCCATTGGTCAAAGCTGCTAGAGTAAATAAAGCAAACAAGTCATTTTCTGCTGAGGTTCAGTTTCCACGACGTGGACTCCTTGTGCCACGTCGTGGCGCTTTTGCAATTTATAGTAGTTTAGCTTTTTGGTGTTCGCGGTTTCAACCCATATCACGACGTGATCCAGTTTATCATTGCCACATTTTTCCTTACAAATATACACTTTGACGAATTGACGTTTCGAGTTCGGTTCGTGGTTTATTTACGTATTCAACCAGTTTTACACCGAGTTTCGATTTTTGGAAGTCCAATTGTACATTGTCCATGCTTTTGGAGATGCTCACGCCACTATCCTAGGGGAGTCTGTTCCTTTTTCTCCCTTTTCTTTAATTTTGATTTGTTTTTATACATACAATGAGGGCATTGTATGACATAAGTGTGGGGTAGGGGTAGAAAAAGTAAATTGCTAGAAAATTTTGGAAAATTAAAATTAATTGAATCTAGTACTAATAATTTGAGCTATAATTGCTAGTATTATGCGGGATGATCCGATGAAAGTTCAAATGTTTAGTTGAGCCAATACACGTTATAGTGCATTTGTGGCCTCCCTTATTTTAGTGAAATCATGGAACAAAAACATAACCCCGCTTGGTTTGAGGGATGCAATATGTTTAGCAGCCTAAACCTGAAATGTATCCAGGAAAATTATTA
Source organism: Lactuca sativa (assembly GCF_002870075.4). NCBI lineage: Eukaryota > Viridiplantae > Streptophyta > Magnoliopsida > Asterales > Asteraceae > Lactuca > Lactuca sativa. The sequence goes on along the minus strand of NC_056625.2, from coordinate 134,144,094 downwards.
TCATTAACCAATAAAGGTTGAGGTTGAGCGCCTCTGCTTAAGCATGTAGGTTTTGAGTGAAAAAAAGAGGTACATGTAAAAAAAAAAAGAGAGAGAGAAAGAATTACGGAAAGAAAAGTGTGAAGAATTTTGGAGCAAATAAAGTGAAGATCAAAAGATCAAAATTCTTAAGAAATTTAAAAAGTTGAAGATACCAGAAGTCAAATCAACAATGGTGGTGAATTCAAAGAAACTAAAGATCAAATGTCAAAGAATTGAAGAATTCCAAAAAGAGCTCCATAGTGGTATCGAAAAATTGTAATTCTAGTTTATGTATGCTTAGGTTGCTCAACTAAAAAATACCTTGAGGTTAGGAGATTTTCTGCGGATGGATTCGGAGGGTTGCATAAAATGAGCATTGTTCGGAAAAAGTGGGCGAGTGTTTATGAAGATTGTGAGTATATAAAGTATGGGGGGTACTTTAGGAGAATTTTAGACACAAATGCATGCGTTGAGGTTTTGGCATAATGGCTGAACTAGAGTCAGATTGTTCTGTGTAGTTTTAGTAATTAAGAATTAAGTTGAAATTTGCTTGAGGGCAAGCAAAGCCTAAGTGTGGGGTATTTTGATATTGCCATATTTACACTTATTTTTAGGCAGTATTTAAGTACATTTTTATTAATAAATTGATAATATGTTTAGAATAATGATACTTATGAGTTTAAATTGTTATTTTCAGTCAATACAAAGGATTTTCGAAGAAAGGGACCAAAGGTGACAAAATGGGGAACATGGGAGGCTTGGAAGACAAGAAAATAATAAATTCACGATAAGAGCTAAATTCACGACGTGGCGATGAAGCCCACGACGTGGCACGGGTGTCCCAGAAGATAAGCATCGCGACGCGGAGGATTTCCTTGAAGGATACGGATTGCTTGAAGCCCACGACGTGGCGCAACCTGCCCACGACGTGGCGCGAGTTTTTAAGGATTATATAAGTTCTCCTGATTATTACGAAAAGGGAGACTTTTGGCAGAAGAAAAAGAGTTCCAGGAGACGAATAAGAACGAAAGAAAGGTTCTGGAAGAGGGTTTTCAACACCAAAAGAAGTAAAGGTTTATTTTTAGAACATGTCTTTCATTAGTTTTAGCTGTGTTAGTTTAATTACTATGATGAGCAGCTGAATCTAGCTACTCTTGTTTAGCTAGATGAAGCTTTGAACTTATGAATAGTTATATGATTATGGATTAAGCTTAGTTGGTGAAAATTTGCTTGTGTTTGATTTGTATGACCTAGCATGTTAATATTTGTTTATCTAATTGCTTAATTACATGTTCTGTGTAGCTTAGTGACCATTAAACTGCATGAACCTGTTTACCTAATAATTTAGTGAACATTGAATTGTTAGAGCTAGGATTGACCAATCTTAGTTAATAATTAGAATAAATAAAAGTTTAGCTGTGCTAGAGAACGAGAATTGTGATCATAATTGCGTTTACACAACAAATCTTATATAGCATATTTACAACTATAATTAGTTATGTGTTTAATTATGTGTGAACATACATGGTTTGACATGAACTAGTTAAATATTGGTAAGATAGAACTAAATTACTAATATAATTAAAAACCAACTTAGTAATCCGTAATTGTTAGCTAGCCATAAGGGAGAAGTGGATTCAATCTAAACAAGAGTGTGTGTGTTTACTTATTGAATTGGATTTAAGTTCATCTGATCTTGTAAAATCAGATAAAACCCTTTATTAAATTTGTTAATAAATTAGGTTAATTTAATAGTAAGTAAATTAATTAGAACACCGTTCCCTGTGATCGACACCCGACTTACCCAAGCTATACTGTAATCTGACTAGGTACACTGCCTATAAGTGCATAGATAGTTAAGTTTGTTAGGTTATAAATATTAAAATTAGTGAGTACTTTTGTGCACATCATAAACACTTTGATTTTGTTAGGATTAGCAATAGTAGGTTTGGTTTCAGGTTTTGGTGTTTGGGCTTTAGACTGCTTTCGGTCTTCCTGGACAGAGGAAATCTTTGATTTTGCTTTCAGGTTTGTTGATGATTTAGAATTTTGATCAGGAACATAATTAGGTTTAGAAGAGAATTGAGAACTAGAAGAATTAGAATGGGAATTTCTTCTGACTTGCGGTTCGATATGACCCTTTTGTTTTTGGTCATTGGAGGGATCGAACCTGGACGTTCGGTAGCTATTGCTTTCGGGACCGAACCTGTCCTTTCGGTTGTTGTTTGAACCGAACCTGTCCTTTCGGTTGTGTTCCTCATGTGGCCTGAAATCCTTTTTCTCTTGTTTTGAATTCTTATCGTGATATGAGAAATGGGTGTTTTGAGATCGCCAAAACTGCTTTCGCTTTGAGAGGTTATTTTTGTATCTCAGATTCCTCTGCTGCTTTTGATCTTTCACTTGTTTTGGCTGTTTGTGGATGTTAGCCTTTTGCTTCTGCTTCTTGTCAGCCGGTTCACTTTGCACAGATGATGTTTCGCTTTTGGAAGTGACTTCTTCTATAGGAACTTCTTTTGTACCACTAGTGCTTGGCACGTTGAAGTTGTCAGACTTGTTCAGTGGCTCTGGTACATATCTGCCTTTGGTTTTCCAGGACGTCCGCTCTGACAGACCAACAGTTTCGTCGGCATTATCTATAGGAGCAGACCAAAAGAACTCATCACAGCCATCTGCGTTATCTTCGTTCACTATGGAAGTGAGTTCGGTTGTTAGATGCTCGGTTACTCCTATGACCTTGTACACCTGATTTGGTGTTGTTCTCACCTTTTGGTACACAACGGCCTTTTCTTCAAGAATCGGGGACTTATTTTGGGACAAACGAGCGAACTCCACAGAATTTTCAAAAATAAGATTTTTGTGGTTTTCGGGTTCGCTCTTGACAAACTCAGAACAGTCGACTACATCCTCTACAGAAATTTCACTCATATCATCGTCCTCATTAAGTTCAGACGCGTTTTCAACATCAATTTTATTTTCTGAACTTAAATTAGCACTCAACGAGTCAAATTTTTGTATAGTTTCAGTCCTTAGTTTCAGCTTATCGTTTTCGTCCAAAAGGTTTTTCAGCATGTCCTTATGGTCCTTGGACTTTATGAAAGATTCTATTTTGTCCACACCATACATGTAAGTGGGATTCACATCATCAGACGAAACAACACTTTCGCAGTTATATGCTTCAGCATCGATTTCATCCTCCTTAAACTCAAGGAAGGGAAAAATCATGCGATGAATTTTCTGCCCTATTTCACAATTCAGATGTAGTTGAGTGATGTTAGCATAAAGTCGTTTAGCAATCAAACAAAAGACATTTATCTGTTTTAAAAGTTTTAAATTGTCTCTTTGTAAAAAAATGTTTTCATCCTTAGACTTTATTAGCTCCGACTCTTTTTGCTCTATCCACATCCTTCGCTCCTCACTCTTGGAAGACACCCTGCTTATTTGGTCAGTTAGGTTACAATTGGTGACCCGTGTTTGAGTTAAACAACTATCCAGATGTGAGATTCTTAAATTTAAGCTATTTAATTCTTTTTCATATGATTTCTGTGGGACTTTGAATGAAATAAAGAGAGATTGTACCTTCTTGATCAATTCATCAAGCTCATTGATCTGCACACTGAGAGGTTTTGCTGTGAAGCATAAGTCCTCTCGCTCCTTGGTGTCCTCGTTTCCACCATCAGTATTGTATCCCCTTATGTGAGATACATCAGTCACCACAAAACACTTTCCACTGCTTTCGTCACCTCTTGCAACATATGCCTTTCCATGTGAAGGCTTTCTCACTTCATCATCCTCTGAGTCGGTTGACCATACCTGCATGCTACCGAACTCATCATCCTCTGCCGAACCCTGTACAATAAGAGCATTCATAGAAGGGTTAGTAGCAGCTTTCTTCCTTTTGATCTCTTCCAGTTTTTTCATCAAGACAGCCTCTTCATCTTTTTCCTCATCTTTTTCTGTCATTTTCTTCAGAACACAATCTTTATCATAATGGTTCTTTCCTCCACAGTAATAGCAGCTAACGCCAGAATCTCCTTCAACTTTCGTCTCTTTCTTTGGTTCCTCTGTCTTCGGCTCCTCCCTTACCTTTTCAGAACTATAGCTTCCCTGCCAATTTCTGTTTTTATTGGTAGGAAACCTCTTCTTGATGAACCTCTTGGGATTAGATACCATCATAGCATAATCTTCTGACGTAAGATCATAGTCCTCTAGGTTTAGATCTTCGTCTTCCACTGCATTCTTGCCTTTTGATAGGAGGGCCAAGGACCCCAAACTTGAGACCACATTCTTTTCTTGCATGACAATCTTTTCTTGGGATTTCAGAATTCCCACTAGTTTTTCCAATGAATATGACTTGAACTGCTCATGAGCTTTAATTGTAGACACGACAGCTCTCCATTCAGATCTTAGGCCATTCAAAAAGGTGACCTTCTGTTCAATCAACTTCCTTTCTATATCATGTTTTATCATCTTGCTAAGAAGATGATTGAAGCGATCAAACGTCTGAGTGACAGTTTCATCAGAATTCTGCTTAAATTCACCAAACTCAGACAAAAGCAAGGTCTGAATAGAATGCTCTAAATCTTCATCTGTGGAATACAGCTCTCGCAACCTATCCCAGATTTCTTTAGCGGTACTACAGGAACTTACCAACCTAAATGTATCAGATTGAAGAGCGAATCGGATCAGTCTCAATGCTTTAATGTTGCACTGAAACTTTTCCTTTTCGTCTTGAGCAACGTCTTTAACATCTTTTAACAGATCATTATATTCTTTCTGAGTTTTAATGATCTTGGATGTTCCTAAGTGAGCAAATGGTCCAGACACAATGGCTTCCCAAATAAGATACCCATTATCTTCAGATCCGATGACATAGTCTTCAAAATGATGAGCCCACACTTCGTAATCCTGGGTGTATAGAATAGGAATCTTCGTCGTTGATCCAATGCTGTTTGAGATGTTGATAGGATTAGATTGAGAATCGTCCATGCTTGATCGTTTAACCTGTTTGAAAGATCAGACTTGTAATATGTAATATTAGGGCAAACGAATAAATAAAGAGATACGTCAATTATGGAGTGACGGCTCAATAAATATCAGTTAATGCGGAATAACCCTAATTGCTTCTTTCACAGAAGAGATGTGTATGAATTACACAGCCTCCTGCTCTGATACCAATTGATGAATTCGAAAACTCTTTGATCGATTAGATCTTTGTAATAGGTAAAATAATAAAACAGAAACAGTAATGTAAAAACACGAGTATGGATCTGAATGTGTCGAATGATTTGATTAACTCAATCCTCAGCAAAGCTCGATAAAGACCTTCCGCTGTAGAGGATTCTAGGGTTACAAAAGATAAGAACTTGTACGCTATCAAATCTATCTCAATCTTACGTTAAGAATGCATGCAAGCATCTTTATATACTAAACCCTAAACAAAACTCACGGATGGACAGGCCCATACCGGAGACAAAACTTGGACTAGCTAACAAGCCCAAAGGACGCAACACTAAACTGGACCTAACAAAGCTTCTTTCTGCACCACTATCGAATAAGACACAGGCATAAGAGTTGTTGAGAAGGAACGTACCTGTGACTACTGCAGGATCCGCTACTGCTTCGTTGTGGCCAATAGCAAGTAGCCTTCCTGCTCCTCCCGCATTCCCAGCCTTTGGACAGTTCTCTTGAAATGGCCAGCTTCACCGCATTTATAACAGGTCTGGGTCACTCCCAAACTGGGAACTTGCAAGATAGGTTTGGGTTGGGCTCTGCAAAACCGGACAGTATGGACCTTCCGGCCGCAGTTGGTGCATTGCAATTCACGCCAGGGGCCGTTGTGATGGAAGGGGAACTTGGGACACTTGGACAGGTTCCCAACATAAGCTTTTGCCGGTGCAGGGGTAGCAAGAGTGGTGGCAGCATGGACAACCACAATCTGTTGGTTTTTGGAAGAAGATTGAGTCTTCTTGTCCTTCTTCCGATCCCCACACTTCCTCTTGTTGTTAGATGATTTGGGTGGTGCGGTGATATTTTCCAGGGTTGTTGCTGGTGTGGAAGGAACCTTGTGATCAATTAACCTCTGTGCCAATTCCTTGGCGCTGTCAAAGGTCGTAAGGCGTGAGGCTAGAACGTTTCCTCGATACGAGGGCATTAAACCCCAAATGTATCGTTCAATCTTCTTGCTCTCCGAAGGGATCATGTTAGGACACATAGCCGCCAAGTCGCAGAACCTGGCGGTGTAAGCTGGTATGTCAGTCCCTTTCATCTTAAGGTTCCAGAGTTCCTCCTCAAGTTTCTGAATTTCGCCCCTAGGGCAGTACTCCCCTCTCATGAGGTCTTTCAGTGTGTCCCAGCCCATGGCGTTGGCTGTTACTAAAGAGAGTGCACTGACATGGCCGTTCCACCATGTCAGGGCCCTGTTAGTGAAGGTTGCAGCAGCGAACTTTATTTTGCTCTCCTCGGGGCATGAGCACATTTCAAAGACAGCCTCAGTTCTTTCGAACCACTGAGACAATGCTAGAATTCCTCCGGTCCCATTGAAGAAAGTGGGTTTACAGTTCATGAAGTCCTTATAAGTACATCCATGCGCCCTTTGATGGACTTCACCAAATCTAGAGTTGCCACCGCTCGCATCACCAGAGTTCATTTGAGCCATGGTTGCCGTCACAACTGCAGTCACAGCCGTTTGAAACAGCATTGGATCGAACTGCGGAGGAGGAGGTGGTGGAGGAGGGGTTTGAGTTGCTGGTCTGCCTCTGTTTGGACGCTTGCGTGGAGGCATCTTTCACTGAAAGTTCATAGAAATGATAGCAATAGTAAGAGTCTATTGCTAATATGATAAGAGTGTTTTATGGGCTAAATCAACATAATCCAAAGATCAGAAAGAGAGTCATAGCAATAGAGTAGTTAACTGCCAATTTACTAGTATTAATATTGATGTAATACTAGTTCGTGAAAAGTGACCTATCAGTAGGTCTTACATCAAACCATAAGGAAAATGTTGGCAGTCTAGAGGCCTAATTAGAGTACTTTCAAAGTTAGGAATGTTTACAGACAAGTGTTCAACTGAGCTTAGAAAGAAAAGGCTAATCCTTAAACAAAAGAGTGAGATGATTTGACATCTTCTACGGGCGACGGGCACCCGTTGGGCGAGCCCTCAGATCAGCTAGTTGATGCATAACTTCCTGAAGATGTCGTTCATGAGTCCTTTGACGTGCTCGGAGTTCCCTAACTTCAGCTCGGGATGCAGCTAGTTGTTGCTGCAGAGCCTCGTTGTTCCTCCTTGTCCTATCCATGGCTTCTTCAAGTTGGCGGATGCGAACAGTGTTGAGGTTTGAGTTGGCATCCACTTCTACAACTCGGCCAATGGCTGCTCGGCCTTGCTCGACGTTCCTGGCGATCCTTCGGACCATGATGGGCAGAACTCAGTCCGCTGATCCTCCCTCGCTTATGTTATAGAAGCTTTGGTCTCCATTGTAAGGTAAAGGTTGGCCCTGCTCCTCACTCCATCGGTTCAAGGATATGGCCCACATGGGAGTAGGACCCTGAAATGCCGGATGGGGGTTGGGGTTTGGGGCTTCAGGGGTAGGTTGTTAACTTTTGGCTCAGAGCTGGAGTTGTCCGAGAAGCCTTCAACATGATGATCGTCCAAAGGGATCGGGTGATCATCGTCTGACTCCTCATCGAGCCATCCTCCATTGCCCTGGTTTGGATAATACGGATCGCCGGGATGATGGAAGCCAGCCATGCTATCTACGCGAGAAAGGGGGAAAGAAAGGTTAATAGACGTATTAATCTAGGATACTTATAAGATGAATCGTTATTAGTCGACCCAATACTTGCATAGTGCATACCAATTACATGCAACCTGAAGCAATATAGTCCTTCGGATAAGCAACCCTAACTTCAGATCCCCAATCAAACAAGAATAGGAAATGAAGCAAAGGCCACAGATTCTGAGTCTATAGCGCCCTAGTCACATGTAACCGTGGTGTATCCACTTAGCAACTATTTTCCTACCAGTAACGATCCTTTTAGTTATCACATATGTAGTTAGTGGTATACATAATACTCCTATAGTATTCTTGTTCTAACGTTCTTGTGGTAGTGTTGGTAAGTTTTTAGACTTGTTGCAACCCCACAATCACTCTTAGGCAGATGCTAGTCACTCCTGGATAAATGTAGTTGATCAGGCTACATCCCCTCAGATGTGACTATATGTCTCTAAGCTTAATTGTGCTATTCAACAATCTTAATACTTTTGTTTTGTTCTAGTATGATACTGACCTTTTTGTAGTGGTGAGTGTGTGTGTGTGTGTGTGTGTATATATATATATATATATATATATATACACACACTTAATTAAATATTTTAATATTTATAAGTATATATTATTGGTCAGAGTGTTTTAGTCCCGAAGTGTTTATAGTTCGTATATCTTTTTATAGGTTGATATACTTGGTTCACTATAAACAATGCTCTGATACCAATCTGTCACACCCCAAAACCGATAACGACGGAATACGTTCTGGGGTGGAGGACGTTATGTATAGTATCATAACAATTGCATAATAGTAAAAACAAGCAACAACAACCATTGCATATATATAGTAAATTTAATTACAAACGTGTTCTGTATAGTTTCATAGACACCAAAAGTTTAACAAAATAAAAGATGGGTCTTGTATGTGCTCCGTCTTCTCCAAAAGTTGCACCTGTACCTGTCTATCTTTGACCTAAGGATACAAGTTATTTTGAAACGAGTATCAGCATAAAGCTGGTGAGTTCATAAGAATTTAGTGTCTTGGTTGTATAAAAGTTTTTTCAAACTTATAGAGTAAAAACTAAAATTTATGTTTATAAGTAGTAGAAACCCCTAGAAAATCCTATATTTTCCAGAAAAGTACTTTGTAAGTTAAATACTTTGAGTTGTGTGTAAGCATTATCATTGAAAACCTTCAGTTGTAAAAGTACAGTAATAAATCTCATGTGAGTAACATAGGTGAAGAAAAGTTATGCTTGTTTACAGTAGTAGTGGTGCATACTTCCATTAGTAATAGATATTTACTTACTTTGGGATGTTAGCTTAGACTTGAGTCTTAGTGTATTATGTTGGATAAAGGTGTAACCCCTCAGGTGACCAGACTATAGAGATAATAGAGAACCCGATGACCTTCCCGGTCATGCATAGTGTAGTGATGTAGAGCCACCCTTGAGCCTAGTCGACTCGGACTGTAGCTAGCAGTCGGGATGTAATAGTGTCTGTCCCGTATAGATATATACGTGTAGTGTTGCCTTCCTTCCGGAAAGCCCTGGTCACATGGTATAAGCGCGGTATGGTGTCTTATAGAGAGATAGTGTGTTATACTCTGGATTAGCGTATTCTCTTGTATTATAGTATAGTAGTCTTTTGTATAGTTCATAGAGTGTTCTCTCATACTAGTATTAACTTGTAATTATAGCCGTTATAGTGAGTATAGCAGTAGTAGAGATAACGAGTAGTAGACTTAGCTATACCTATTATAGCTAACTAGAGTGTATGATTTCCTGCCTTTGAATAACAAATGTATTGAGTGAGATGAAGACTTTCATATCTAACACAAATATATATGATATATAACTAAGAAATCAACGACAGTCGGACGGATAACCGATACCCTAAGACCACATCAAACAAGAACAGGAAATAAGGCGAGCTATCGGTCCTAAGTCCTTCAAGCCTTACTTATATAAATATATTTGTGTATATATATTTTAAAAAGAAAAGTAAATTTAAACACAGTTTTAAAAGCAGTTTAATAACAATTTAATCTTAAAAATACATTTGATAATCAACTAAAACAGTTTTATTGGAAAGCAACTAAAAGTGTGGAAAAATCCCTTTTTGATGATAATTTGTGAATCACATATGATTTAATAATAAATCTTGTAGCATTATACTTGTATCCCCCCACTAAAACATGGAAAAATAGTTGAAAAGGTTAATTAAGGGGTATGAACTCACCTGAAATGAGTAAATCGGGTGAATGTGTCGGATGAGCGTTTGGTGTCAAGTAAGGACTTGTATACCCTTTATGACCCTAGTAACATATGAAGATATATGGTTTACAAATAATTAGTGATCTAAACTGTTATTAAAACATTTAGACATACTAATTTGGTTAAAGGTCTTATGGTTGAGTGCTAGAAGGTTGGTGGGTTGTATGGAAGGAATGTATGACCTCACCTTGGAGTTTACTCTCCTAAAACCCACTCTAAGTGAGTTCACGGTTGGGAGGCCACATCCCCCATGAGTTTACGGCCGTAAACTCATGGGAGGAGTGTTTTTGAATGATTTCAAGTCTCATGAGGATTTAGAGGTAGTTCTAGGGAATTATACAAGGCTATAGGGGTGTTTAAGGGTCCAAGAGTATACTCCCTTGGAGTTTACGGCCCAAAGGCCACTCCTTGGGAGTTTACGGCCGTAAACCCTAGGGTTTATGGTAGTAAACTCTTGTACACCCCATTCCTTGATTTCTAGGCCTTTGGTTTAATCCTAACAAATTCTAGTAAAGGTTATAAGGCTTTTTAGGGGTTTAATGGGTCCTTTGGCATGATTTAGGGGAGTTTACGGTCTAAGCATATGCTTGGGCCGTAAACTCTATTTTATCCCTCAAATGTATGTGTTTAAATGTTCCAAGTCCAAAATGGCAAGTCCTTAAGCCATATCTTAAGTCTAAGGGGGGGTTTGGAAGTGTTTTTGGACTTGTTTTACATGGTTAGAGGGTGTTTACGGCCTAAGCATGTGCTTGGGCCGTAAACCCTCTTTTATGCCCTAAAAGTTTTTATTTTGAGGTTCAAACACTTCTAGGTTAAATCCACAACTAGTTTCTAAGCTCAAATGAAGGAAAATTGGGACTTTGGGCACCATTTTAGGGGTTCACAGCCTAAGGAGGTTCTTAGGCCGTAAACTCCTTTTTGATGGCCATTTTGTGTGATTTTTGAGCTATTGCAACAAGAAATGATGTTTAGAACAAGTTAGGGTAGAAGATCTTACGTTTTGGAGTCGGAAACTTGCGGTTTTGAGTCGAAAACGAGCTAGAGAGAGAGTGGATCTAGAGTGGTAAAAAACTTCTATGAAGTGTTCAACTCCCTATATATAAGTCTCGGGTGTTGCACCCGGTATATGACTACCCGATGCTAAAGCTTAACGAGGTTTAAACTATTTACCTGGGTTAAATGGTCGTAAAAAAAATAACATTTTCCAAATAAATGGAAATGAAATTTACTAGTTTTATTTATTTTGTTACCACAATAATCACATGAAATATAATTAAATAAATAAATAAACATTTATTTATTTGATGATCCCAATATTAACAGAACTTTTATAAAATGACATATTCCGTTAGCGGAAACGGTTTAATTTAACAGAACAAACTTTGGGTTGTCACACAAGACCTTCGGTTTCCTAAACGAGATGAATTACCGCGAATGCGTAAGGCTGTTTGTGAATTTGTTTCTTATGCACAATATATAATATCTAGCCAACGTATTAGTTAGTGTTTAATAATGTTCACTATATTAAAAAAAATCAGTGTAGAGAAGAAAGGATGCATTAAGAATCGAAGTATTGACCTCCGTAACCTAAACCAAGACATTTACCATTGGGCTGAAAATATTTGTATGATTGAACTCCAAATTTTGTAAACATAATCTTTATTCCTGAAGGGTTTATATGGTATTATTATTATTATTATTATTATTATTATTATTATGTTTTTAAATGTTAAAATATGTTTTAAAGCTTTAGATACATTTTAAAATATATTTTCATATATACATACATTTTTACTTATTTTTAAAATTTTAAACTTCTAAAAACAAAAACTTAAATATTTATACTTCTAAAAATATGTTTTTAAAGGTATGCATATGATTTTAAATGTATAAATACTATTTTAAATATATAAGTATAATTTTAAATATAAAAATATAAGTTTAAATATATAAATACATTTTTAAATATATAAATACCTTTAAAAATATATTTAAACATTTTAAAAGTATTTTAAGATGTAATTATATATTTAAAATGTATTTGTTTTGAATTTATATAATATATAAAAATATATATATATTTTGTGTGAGTTTTTACATATAAAAATATTTATACATAATAATATTCATTTAATACATGAATAATATGGAAAAGAATATGTATTTAATACATTAATAATAAAAAAAAAAAATTATACAATGTATATTAAAATTACCTATTTATATTGATATGTAACAATGTATAAAAATATATAACAAAAAACATAGTTATATTTAATAATACATAATTTAGTTGTTGTATCCGATTATATATTAATTGAAAGGGTTATTAAACAAAGATTTGTTGTAGCTCACTGGAAAACGTGTTGAACCCCTCTTTCGAAGGTTTCCAGGTCGATCCTCACTATATCCCATATATGTGCCAGCTTTGGATCTTTGGTGTAAAGGAGTTTGCATCGTCAGCTCTCATGTCGGCGTTTTCAGCCTAGTTAGCGTCCTAATTGCCTTGTTGACCGATTGAAAAGTAAGAAACGGTATAACAAGTGTTGTGCAAACATGAGTTATAAATGAACATAACAATCAACTTCGGGTAAAAGCCACAATTTGCTGCAAACTAGAGGGTTTTTATGACATTAACCCATCAAAAATTTGCAAACAGTTGACATTGTTATTTTTAATCAATATGTAAGATGATTTTAAACCATTTGCAATGTTCTTTAACTCAAATTTAATAATAAAATAATCATATTGTACAATGAAATATAAAATTTAATAAACTGAGAAAACAAAAACAATCATAAATAAGAATATCATTGTCTTAGAAAGTAATGTAACTTAAGACATACATCAATGATTTTTGTATTAAAAAGATATTTACAAACTATGTATGGTTAGAAAAACATGAATAGCCCTATTACACCAAATGTATATAAATGATATATAGTAAAATTAAAATAGAAAAAATTGCAAAAATGGTCCCTGTGGTATGCATTTTTTTGAGGTTTTAGTCCAAACATTGACTTTTTTGGATTGGTGGTCCTTTTGGGCTGGTTTACATGCAATTTTGGTCCCCGTCCAAACTAAAAAGACTATTATACCCTTAATGAATTTAGTTTTCATTTTTCTTTCCCTTTTTAAAATTATTATTATTATTATTATTAAATATAAAAATGGGTCTCTCTCTCTTTCTCTCTCTTTCTCGTTCTTGGATACCACCAGCAAAGAAAGAAGAACTGGTGGCTACCCCCACCCCTGCAACTACCTTCCTCCTTCATTTTCTTTCCCGTCGATCAAATAACCCAAACACCATGCGTTCACTTCGTGTGCTACCCACCTCCACAGCCGTCAACAAAAGGGGAAAGCAGCCGAGAGGAGCAACGGGGCAGCCACATTGCCATCACCTTCGATGCTTCAAGCATCTTTGAGCTTGTCACCGCCTTTAGTTCCTGCGCTTCTTCTGTCTCAGAAGGAAGGTGCGAAGGTGGGGAATCAAAAAAGGGTTGCCGCCTCCGATGTTTGCTCCAAGGAAACACCCACTTCGATGGTGGGTTCAGGCCAGGGAACGAAGAAGAAATAGAGGATGAAAGGGGGGAAAGGCACCAACGATCGCAACAGTCTTCAGGGGAAGTTCAGTGACTAAGATCGACAGGTAAAACGGTGGAGCAACAAGGGGCTGTTGCCTCGAACTCTCGTCGGAATTGACCATCACCCCTGACATTTCATAACAGGAAACGAAGGAGAAGACAGGCGCAGTAGAAGACACAGCTGCCTCCTGTTCTTCTTGATGACTAGCATACCTGTCAATCAAGGTGTTCTGTTTAACAAGAGATGATATTATGGTCGATCTACAGATGAATGATCAGTTATAATCTTCCATTGATCTGAATAATAAGAAGCTGCAAATTTCTAAGAACAGAGAACTCAAAATTCAAAAGATATGAATGTGATTTAGGGATGGAGGGTTGTCGGAGACATCAACGTTTTTTGGCAAGCACAGAAGGAAAGAGGCAACGACTGATGTGAAGAAGGAGAAATGGGTTCGAGATTTGGGTTGTTAATTTAGGTTCTTATTTTGGTTTACAGCTTCCATTTTCATCAGAAAATGGTGGTTTCAAGGTTTGATCGGGGAAGAAAAACAATAGTCAAAGGTGGGTGCTGGAGGGAGAGAGAGAGAGAGAGAGAGAGAGAGAGAGAGAGATGTGGGCCCCAAATTAGGTATTTATTTTATTTTTCATTTAAATAAAATATAAAAAGCATAAAAAAATATATCAGAAGGGCATAATAGTCTTTTCAGTTTCCCGAAGGACCAAAAACGCATAGAAACCAACCCAAAAGGACCACCAATCCAAAAAAGTCGAGGTTTGGACTAAAACCCCAAAAAAATGCATACCACAGGGACCATTTTTGCAATTTTGTCATTAAAATAAATAATAAATGGTCTTGTTTAACTAACATTTAAAGTAAAATTAGTAAATTACCTATAAGCAAATTTACCCAAATGTTTGAAAGCACATACCTTATATTTAATATATGATTTGTGATACATGTTTCATAAATGGCATATAATAAATTTAAATTATAGAAATATTTGTAACACCTATTTTAGGTAAATAATTTATTTATGCTTTTGGTCAACTAAAAATGTGAAAATCTTGAGTGGTTTTGAGATGATCATAATGTGAGGAAAGAGACCTCACGACGTGACATCAAGGCAGGAATGTGCATTAATTCTTGTGGGTCACGATGTAACGGACAAGTGGTCACGACATGAAGGTCACCTGCGGGTTAACCCTAATTCCATGTTTTGCGCCCTATTAAAGGGAAGTGAGGGGCTAGGGTTTGCACACCCTCAGCCTCCATCACCCCCCCCCCCCCTTGTGCCATAAACGAATCTAGCCTCCATTGTTAATCTCGAGAGCTCTTTTGGTGGTTTTTAGCTCCTTGTTGAAGAATAAGGTTCCTTTGGTCCATTGTCCCAACAAGAATGCCTCATCCTTACCACCTTGTGTTGTTTTTGGACCCTTGTAAGTCCTCAAGCTCTTGCATTTCTCATTTAAGCATGATAAATCTAGATTTTACCCACTTTTACCCATGTATTGGTCGAGTTGAATGCATGGAATCCATAAAAGTTAGCAACTTTATGGATCACCAAGGTCCTTTGATAAGCATAAGTCACAGATCTGAAGTTTGATGGTGGATTGGAGTCAATGTATGAGATTTAGTGCTTTTTCTTCCTATTTTGACTTAAGTTTGAGCTATAGATTTGCATTCAACATGCATGACTACTGATCACAAGAAGACGAAGGCTTGACTGTACACTCTTCTCAACAACTTTTTCATGATTTTGCATTTGTGATACATTGATTTTGTGATGATTGTATTCGACATTTATGGTTTTATGAGTTGGTTTTTCTGGAAACTATGTTTTTAGATAATTTTAAATATAAAAAGTTTGGTTGTGATTTTCAGGAGGTTACAATATTCCTTGTTACAATAACGTTTATAAAAAATTTATTTACACAAATAGTATTTTCTTTTTCTAAAGATTACAAGATTAATGCATATTACAATAAATACGCATTAAATATACATAAATGTTGACAAATCAACTTCATTTCATAAATGGTATATGAATAAAAAAACGATAAACTTATGTATAACCTCCTAAATTTAGGAAATTAAACTTGGAAATAACATGTAGACATCCTAAATATGATTAGTATTATTAGGTGGCATTCATATAAAATTGAAAGACACACCAAAATGAAAAACACATCAAAATGACAAATGAATATTAAATAATTACAAAAAAAACAAACAGTGATAAGTGTCCAATTGCATGAGAAGATATATTCTTAATTATTTTTAAAAAATATAGTAAAAAATTAAGAAATAACCAATATAACTATAGAAATAGCATGTAGGCCAAATGGACTGTGATTTAATGAATTTGGCTTACGATTTCATGAACATATAAAAATGAATCATAGTGTTTTGATATTTTAGACATTGTTTGTTATCTCAAAATGATTTATGAAACTATAATTTTCTATAACAAAGACCACATGGTATTGAAAGAATAAATACTTTTTTGTTTTGAAAAATAAGGAGTGTCACAAAATACCATATTTGTTGGTTACACAGAAAACAATGACATAGTCTGCTTTGCGCTTCATAATTTTATAAAGAAAGATAGGATTGAGTGATGAGTACTTTGATAAATATGATGAACCCAATGTCCCACTTCGAAATAACAATGTGCCTGATGAAGAAGACGAGGTTCCAACGCATAGTAATACAACAAGCCTTGATTTGAAATTGTTGAGCGGTTAATGCAAAAATATAGAATGAATTATTTTAAATATAATTGTTATTGTAAGACTAAAATTATTATTTTAAGACTAGAATTAGTATGATTGTTATTTTATTTCAATGTTCTAAGACTATAATTATTTAAATTTCGGTATTGAAAACCTAATTTACATTTTGTAAAATTAATTTATTTAAATTTTAGGTTGTTTCAGCAGCATTCAGATGTTAAAAAACAAACAATATCTTTTTTTGAACACTATATATGTTTGATCAACCTCTTCTTTTGCAAAAAATTTCAGATATGATCCTTAAACTGCAAATGTTTTGACTCGGAAAAAAAACAAATAACACCTAAAAGTGGTTATGTCACTTGTTAGCATGACGGGAGGGTAGTAAGAATATATGCTAGTGATATTATTTTTCATTTAAATTTGAAATATTATTGTATTTAATTAAGCAGATATCTTTTCCCATTTTATTATAACTTTGATCTATATAATCATTATGAAATATGCTGACTGTGGTGATTTTTAGGAAACCCTACAGCATGTATAATATTTATTATATATATATATATATATATATATATATATATATATATATATATATATATATATATATTATATATATATATATATATATATATTCTGAAATCCTAATTCATATTTATTAAACAAAATAATAATTTTTTATAACGTCAACATTAAAGCCGCATGAAAATATAATGATGATTATCATTAAACCAATATACGTTTTCCATTATTGTTTAAGACATGCTAATACGTGCACTTTTTCTATTGTTTAGATTTTAGATCTAGTTTAGTATTAAAAATTTGGAAGAATAGCAAAAATTATAAAGGAGAGACAATAGTTGAGAAATGTCTTATGCATTTAGAATATTTAAATCCAACTCGGCATGATATCTATTTTAATAATTAATAAATAATAAATAAAAAAACAAATCAAACTAATTCTAATAACGATTTTCCAAAAATCAGGTAAACTATGAATACTTCTCAAAAATACTTATAAATTCCTCATATTATGCAGAAAATTGGCAGAACAACTTCGCAACTATAAAACAACGTTGTTTTAAAGAAAGAAAAAACTATTTGTTAGTTTTACGTATAGTACAAAAAAAAAAGCGTTTTCTTATTTTGTGGTTAACTTTCAAATAACCATTTTCATTAGGGATGTCAAAAATGTATTACTGATAACCAATCAACATGCTATCAATCGAACCAAAAACGTTGGTTATCAATATATTTGGTAGTCAAACATATTGGAAAATTGTCAGAAAAATCCTAATGTTTCCAGAAAAGTTGCATTTTAGTCATAAGGTTTTTTTTTGGAACATAAAAGTCTCAATTATTTGAAAAAACATGATAATACGTCATTTCCGGTTAAAAGAAAAAAAAAGGATTCTTTTGTAAATTTGAGCCAAAATGAAATAATCGAGACCTTTAAGTTCAAAAAAAATCTTAGGAGTAAAGTGTAATTTTTCGAAAAATATTGTGACTTCTGACAATTTCTCTCATCATATTTGGTTAATAATACCATATAAATTCTTAAAACTTGTTATGATAATAATAATAAATTTTAAAGACAACGGTAATACCATACCAACCAATATATATATATATATATATATATATATATATATATATATATATATATATATATATATATATATATATATATATATATATATATAGAGAGAGAGAGAGAGAGAGAGAGACTTTTTTTCGGTAAGGACTCGTGAGGACATCTTAAAAAAATTGAAAAAAAACTAAAAAAAATACAAATCATAAAATTGAACATAGTACTATATAGAAGAAAAAAATTGAAAAAAAAAAATTTGGTTCATTAAAATTGAAGCATGAATCATTTTTATGACTCAAGATTCACTTTTTATGATCAGATTTTTTTTTCTTCAATTTTTTTATAGTGTACTCACGAGTCCAATATATATATATATATATATATATATATATATATATATATATATATATATATATATATATTGCGAAAACATATATATATATATATATATATATATATATATATATATATATATATATATATAAGTAGGTTCATGCGAAAACATAAATATCTTGCGAAAACGTGAAAACAGATTATATCTTATGAAAATCAAACACACGTACTATAAAAAAAATAAATTTATTAGTAATAAATTAAAGATAGTAAGTTTACATTGAATGGTGTTATAGTAATATAGATTTAAAGACGGTTTTAATAATTATTTTTTTTTCACGTCCTAAATCATTTTTAAATTCATGTTTTCATAAAAAAAATGTTAAAAATCATACTTTGCTAATATGAAACAATTTCTTGTCTATCATCGATTATGATTATGTATTTCAAAGTTTGGATGAATTATTTTCCAAAATATAATGTTGAGGTGACACACTATCATAGGTTTTTCTTGTTTTCGCGTTTTTGCAAAGTATTTGCATTTTCGCATGAACCCTCCCATATATATAAGTATATATAGTTAGGATCATATATAACAGTTAATTATTGTGTGAACGTATGACTAAATATAGACCGATCATTTTATATATGGATATTATAGTAATTTTGGTAACTAAATTAAATACTGATATTTATGGAATTTAATTTAATTTTCAATGTAAAAACCCATTTTTATGGAATTATATAACCAAATCTTTCATTCTCTTTCGTCTTTGTATGTTAATCCATAACCTCCGTAACTTGGATGATGACAAAAACAATTTAAGGTCGAAATTGTTCAATATTCTACTAAAATTCAAGATATGTGGTTATTATAACTATATTATATTAAGTTCTTTTTTGTTTTGCTAAAGTAGAGAAAAAAAAGAAGTCATCGGAAATGTGTTGAGACTAGGATGTTGCGCGATTGGGCTTCGTTAGTTAGTCCATTTTTGTCACGGTATGGACATGTCCATATTTGTTTATGATATTAAGGTTTAATATTTATGGTGCATGCATGTATCGTCTTTTGTACGCTTAACAATTATTATCTCTTTCATTGGACTGTATACTCATGATTATGAAGTCTGGACGCATTACTTTGAGGACTATGTTCTTGGTTCGGAGAAAAATGGGTATTTGATCTGGGAAGCGATCACCATGGGTCCATTTACTCATTCTGGAACGAGTAAAATGATGAAGACACAAAAGGAATACAATCAACTTATGATTGATGTAGAGAAGGTTCCTCAAGACGAGAAGGACAAACTAATGAGCAACATCAAGGCAATGAGGATGATCAGATTCGCCTTACAATCAGATACTTTTTGTTTGGTTAGTACATGCACAACAGCGAAACAAATTTGGGATAGGCTTAAGGAGTTATACTCTATAGATGAAGATCTAGAGCATTCGATACGAACTCTTTTGCTCTCTGGGTTCGGTGATTTCAAGCAAAAGCTAGAAGAAAAACTCATCCAGGCATTTGATCGTTTCAATCATCTTCTCAACAAGATAATAAAGCATGGAATTGGCAGAGAGGTAATCGAGCAAAAGGTCACTTTCATGAATGGTATGATACCCGAATGGATGGAAGTTGTTTCGACTGTAAAAGCTCATGAACAATTCAAATCATATTCACTGGTGAAGCTTGTGGGAATACTCAAATCACACGAAAGCGTTGTGACTAAGGAAACTAATGTGGTTTCTAGTTTGGGATCTTTGGCTCTTCTCTCAAAGGGGAAGAGTGTGGTTGAAGAAGAAGAAGATTTGGATCTTTCTGAATGTGATCTGACAAATGAAGAATATGCATTGATGGTCCAATCCCAAGAAGTTTGCTCGTAAAAAGTTCCCTACCTCTAAGAACCGAAACTGGCAAGGGAGCTACAGTTCTGAAAAGGCGAAAGAGGAAGTTAAAATCGCTCCTCAACAGGAAGCAGTGAAGAAAGAGAACAAGCTAGTGGGTGAATCAGGATATGATTGTTACTTTTGTCGAGGCAAAAATCATTTTGCTAAAGATTGTGTTTTGAGGAAGAAGTCAGAAAAGAATGAAGATGAAGATGATGAAGCTTACTATTTGCATAAGCTAGAGGAGATCAAGAAGAAAAAGGTTGCTAACAATACAATGAATGCTTTAATTGTGCAGGAAAACACTGTTGACGATGAGTTCGGAGGCGTAGAAGTCTGGTCTACAGACTCTGAAGATGAAGAAGTGCGTAAGCCCACGCATGTAAGGGATTTTATGGCGAAAAAGGAAAATATGAGTTTGCAGGAAGATGTCTAATGGTGACTGTTGGAGTGTCAAAGATTGAGAGGATATACAACCGAGGGCGAAAGTGAGGAAGCAAAGGAAAAAGAAGACAAGTGCTTCACTGCCAAACCAATGGGAGAGTAGATCAACGAATGTGATCAGCTGATCAAGAAGGTACAATCAATTCTCGAATCACTAAAAATACATGTCACAAATTATGTAAAGGAATTAAACGAATTAAAATTTAAGTTTTCTAGTTTAAGTGGTAGTCTAAAACAGAATTACCTAGCAAATTCTAACCTATCTGATCAACTCAGCAGTGTGTCTTCCAAGAGTAAGGAAAGAAGGATGTGGATAGAGACGAAGGAATCAGAGTTAGTTAGGACAAAATATGAAGTTATTTATTTGCAACGTGATAATTTGAAGATTTTGAAACAAAGAAACTTTTTTTGCTTAATTGCTAAACATTTATATACTAATATCACTCAGTTGCATTTAGATTGTGAGATAGGTAAAAAGATTCATAAATAATTTTGCCCTTCTTGGAAGGGTTTAAGGCATAGAAACACTCATTTGAGGAGTTTACGGCCTTAAGGCCATTTCCTTTAGAGTTTGCGGCCGTAAACTCTTAAGGATGGGTGTTTTTGTTGCTTTCAAGTCTCTTGGATATGTAGGATAGGTTCTAGACTTTTACCTAAAGCATATGAAGGCATTAGGCACACTTTGGTGCCCTTCTTTCATGTTTACGGCCCAAGAACCATGTCATGGCCGTAAACTCACTTTGGAAGGTGATTTTGATGTGTTTTGGTCCTTGATTTAAGTGGGAACAATTCCTAGTAAATGTCCAATGCTTTAGGTGCCTTAAAAGCACCCTTTTGTGCATGATTTTGGAGTTCATGGTCCAAGATCATCTTGGGCCGTGAACTCCCAAACTTGGGTGATTCTTTGATGTTTTCTTGTCCCTAATACACTCCTATACAAGTCCAAGGTAGTATCATATCGCAAGGAAAGGTTTAGGCTTTGTTTCGGGAGTTTACCGCCCAAGAACACCTTGGGGAGTAAACTCCTAAATCTAGTGATTTAGCTATGTAAATCATGTTATAAACACATATTAAGCTTTCTAACACTACTAGAAAGAGGTACTCATGATTTGGGATTGTTGGGTCATGTTTTGTATTAGGTGTTGCGTCTATTGGGCTCGGTTGTTAATCCGTTTTTGTATCTCCGGTATGGGCCTGTCCATCCGTGAGTATAGTAGGGTTTATTATAAATATAGGTGCTTGCATGCATCTTAGGTTAACAATAGTAACGATAGATTAGAGCATTATTCAGAAGTTTATTATTATCATTCTTGTAACCCTAAATCCTCTACAGCGGAAGTTCTTAGTCGAGCTCTGCTGAGGATTGTTTGAATTAATCATTCGACACATTGTGATTCAATCTTGTCTTGTTTACTGTTTTCTGTTCTTCGCACTACCTGTTACAAAGATCTAATCGATCTTCAAGTTTGTTTTATAACTTATCAGGGATAAAAACCCGAAGATCCGTGAGAGAGAAAATGGCTTTTCTCTAGTTGGAAATGCGAATAATGAATGAATTTGGTTCAGAATTCTATTTATAGTCCTGAGATATTTTTGGCAGAAAGTATTCTTATTCCTGAAATGATTTCTCATATAACAGAGTGTTGGAATAACAGTGTTGCACTAAACCCTAGTGCATCCACTCTCTTGATATCTCCTGAAGTGTAAACCCTGAATTTCTCAAACTTACGCGAAAAATCTGAAAATTAATTGTGACTGCTATAACTTCTATTGAAGTGATATAGTTTGTACCGAATGGAAATTTCGGGTTGTCACATCATCCCCCGTTAGAAGGAATTTCGTCCCGAAATTAGAATTTAAGCAATTAAGAAGTTACAAATAACTTAAGCGAAAAGGTGAGGATATTTCAGTTTCATCTGATCCTCTCGTTCCCAAGTGAATTCAGGTCCATGCTTTGCGTTCCAGCGCACCTTCACTATCGGGATACGACTCTGCTTTGTTTTCTTGACCTCTCAGTCCATGATCTCTACTGGTTCCTCCACGAAGTTGAGGCTCTAGTTGATCTCGATCTCGTCGAGTGGAATAACAAGAGTCTCGTCGGACAGACACTTTTTTCAAGTTCGAGACGTAGAAGGTTGGATGTACGTTACTGAGTTCTTGCGGTAGATTGAGTTTGTATGCTACAGGGCCGATTCTTGCGAGAATCTCGAAAGGCACTATGTATCTTGGATCGAGCTTCCCACACTTTCCAAAGCGTATCAAGCCCTTCCAGGGTGAGACCTTCAGTAGAACTCGGTCGCCCACCTGGAATTCCAATGGTTTCCTTCGCTTGTCAGCGTAGCTTTTCTGTCGGTCTCTAGAGGCTTTCAATCGTTCACGAATTTGAACGATCTTCTCTGTCGTTTCCCGAATGATCTCCAGACCCGTGAGAGTGCTTTCAGGAACTCATGCCTTAGCTAACTGGGTATCACCCACCTCTGCCCAGCACAGAGGGGATCTGCACTTTCGGCCATAGAGGGCCTCGAATGGAGCTGCCTTTATGCTCGTGTGATAACTGTTGTTGTAGGAAAATTCAACGAGGGGTAAATGGGTATCCCAAGCTTTTCCAAAGTTAATCACACAGGCACGCAACATATCTTCTAAGGTTTGGATAGTTCTCTCACTTTGCCCGTCAGTCTGTGGGTGGTAGGCTGTACTCATGTCCAACCTAGTTCCTAGGGAACTTTGTAATGACTTCCAGAACCTCGAAGTGAATCTACTATCTCTGTCCGAGATGATAGATAAAGGAACACCGTGCAGCCTTACAATCTCCCTAATGTAAGTTCTGGTAAGTTTCTCCATCTTGTCTGTTTCTTTGATCGGCAGGAAGTGTGCAGACTTGGTCAATCTATCGATGATGACCCATATGTAATCAAGTCTACCCGTCGTCTTAGGCAACTTGGTTATGAAGTCCATAGTGATCCGCTCCCACTTCCATTCTGGTATCTCCGGTTGTTGTAGGAGACCGGAGGGTTTCTGGTATTCGACCTTGACCTTTACGCAAGGCATTTACTCACGAAGGTAGCAATATCTGCTTTCATGTTAGGCCACCAGTATAACTTTTTAAGATCCAGATACATCTTATCTGAACCCGGGTGGACGGAATAACGAGTGTTGTAAGCTTCGGTCATGACCAAGTCTCTGAAGCCACCGTGTTTCGGTGTCCAGATCCGATCCATGAGGTACAAGGCTCCGCCACCCTTGACTTCCAAGTTCTTATCCATTCCTCTAAGGGATTCACCAGCCACATTTTCAGGTTTCAAAGCGTCGAGCTGAGCCTCCTTTATTTGCATGGACAAGTGTGAATGGATAGTTAGAGTCAAAGATTTGACCCTTCGACCAAAATATTCTTTCCGACTTAGGGCGTCGGCTACTACATTGGCTTTACCCGGATGATAACGAATATCGCACTCGTAATCATTGAGTAGTTCTACCCATCGTCGTTGTCTCATGTTGAGCTCTTTCTGGTCGAAAATGTGTTGTAGACTCTTATGGTCTGTAAAGATCGTGCTTTTTGTACCACACAGGTAGTGTCGCCAGATCTTTAGAGCAAACACAACTGCTCCTAGCTCAAGATCGTGGGTGGTATAGTTAACCTCATGTGTCTTCAGCTGTCTCGAGGCATAGGCTATGACTTTACCTCGCTGCATCAGCACACATCCGAGTCCTTGATTGGATGCATCGCAATAGACCACAAACTCTTCTATCCCTTCGGGGAGGGATAGTATCGGGGCGGTGCACAAGGCTCGTTTGAGCGTTTGGAACACTCTTTCCTTCTTCTCTTCCCAGTCAAAGGCCACGCCTTTCTGGGTCAGGGTTGTCAGAGGTTTCGCTATGCTGGAGAAGTTCTGAATGAACCTGCGATAGTAGCCAGGGAGACCTAGAAATTGACGAATTTTTGTAGGTGTCTTCGGTGCTGACCAGTTCTCGATGGCTTTAATTTTGGAAGGGTCCACATGTATTCCTTCTTCGCTAACAACATGGCCCAAAAATTCGACTCGCCGAATCCAAAATTCGCACTTGGAGAACTTCGCATAGAGTTTCTCCGCTCGCAATGTTTTTAAGATTCTACGGAGATGTTGACTATGCTCCTCCTTACTTCGAGAGTAGATGAGTATTTCATCGATGAAGACGATGACGAACTGATCCAAGTAAGGACGACACACCCTATTCATCAGATCCATGAATACCGCGGGCACGTTAGTTAATCCGAACGGCGTCACTACAAACTCGTAGTGCCCATAACAAGTTCGGAAGACTGTCTTGGGAACATCCTCCTCTAACACTCGTAGTTGGTGATATCCGGATCGTAGATCTATCTTCGAGAAGTAGTTGGCTCCTTGAAGTTGATCAAATAAATCGTCAATGCGGGGCAAAGGATAACGATTTTTAATGGTAAGTTTGTTGAGTTCTCTATAGTCGATGCACATGCGAAAAGATCCATCCTTCTTCTTTACGAACAAGACCGGTGCTCCCCATGGTGAGAAGCTTGGTCGAATGAATCCCTTCTTGAGAAGTTCGTTAAGTTGACTGGAAAGTTCCTGCATCTCGGCCTGTGCCAGACGTTAAGGAGATTTGGCTACTGGGGTAGCTCCTGGCACTAAGTCGATTCTGAACTCGACTTGGCGTTGCGGTGGAAAACTGGGAAGTTCCTCTGAGAAGATGTCGGGAAAGTCGCACACTTCTGGGATGTGCTGAATGTCTTTCATTTCTTGACTTGTATCGACGACATGTGCGAGAAATGCATGGTACTCCTTTCGCAAGCACTTCTGGGCTTGAATGCATGAAATAATGCGAAGGCTCGTACTAGGTTTGTCACCATAGATAACTAAGGTTTCGTTGTTAGGAAGGTTAAGACGAACTGCTTTTTCAAAGCACATGATGTCGGCGCGAAGAAGACTCAACCAATCCATGCCGATGATAACGTCGAAACATTTAATTGGGACCGGCATGAGATCTATCTTGAAAGTATGGCTATCTAAAGTTAAGGAACAACCTACGTATATGCAGTTTGTACTCTCTGTTTTCCCGTTAGCCATTTCTACTGTGAATGAATTATCTAATGCGCATGGTTTTTTTTTAAGCAGGTGTGCAAATTTGTGACTTACGAAACTTCTCTCTGCTCCACTGTCGAAAAGTATGCAAGCATATGAGTTATTGAGGAGAAACGTACCAGTAACTATCGTAGGATCAGCTACCGCTTCCTCGTGGCCTAGGGCCATAACTCTTCCTACTCCTCCAGCCATCCCCGCTTTAGGGCAGTTCCTCTTGTAGTGGCCCACTTCGCCACAACCGTAGCAAGTTTGGCCCATACCGGCAATTAGGAACCTGAGCGGCCTGAGCTGTTGGAGTCTGGTAGAAATGGGCTGTGTGCCCCTTCCTGTTGCAGTTAGAGCACTGCATCTCCCTGCAAGGTCCGCGGTGGTGGAAGCTGCATTTGTTGCACTTCGGGAGAGACCCAGCATAAGTTTTTGCTGGTAAGGGGTTCGCAGGGACAACAAGAGTAACTGTGGCAGTATTGATTGCCACAACTTGTTGTCTCTTGGAGGATCCTTGCGAAGCCCCTCTTTTCCTCTTAGACCACCCTTTCTTGTCGTTGTTGTCCTTCGGTGGTACGGATGCAGGGATTGTTGGGTTCTGAGGTTTTCGGTGATCGATGAGAGATTGTGCCAGTTCCTTGGCGCTATCGAAGGTAATAGGCCTGGAAGCGATCACACTTGACTGGATCTGGGGTGACAGTCCCCAGATGTATCTCTCTATCTTTTTGCTCTCAAGAGCAACCATATCAGGACATAAGTTTGCCAGATCACAGAACCTGTTTGTGTAGGTCGTGATGTCGGATCCAACCATTTGCAGACCCCATAATTCCTGCTCGAGTTTTTGTACTTCGCCTCGAGGACAGTATTCTTTCATCAGCATGTCTTTCAACTTTTCCCAGCTGATGGAATACGCCACCACCAAAGTCAGATAGTTAACATGGCCATTCCACCATGTTAGTGCCCTGTCAGAGAAGGTACAAGCTGCAAACTTGACCTTGTTTCCTTCCTGGCAAGCACAGATTTCAAAGACGGATTCCATCTTTTCAATCCATTGTCTCAACACCATAACACCCCCAGTTCCATTAAAGCTGCGGGGTTTGGCGTTCGTGAAGTTCTTGTAGGTGCATCCCCGAGGGTGTCCATGGCTTTCGCCGTGGTTCGAGGGAGGTGCACCTGTTCCTGATCCACTAGGGGCAGGAGTGTTGATTGCTGACACAATAGCTGCAACTGCTGCTGTGAAAGCTGCCTGGAACATATTGGCATCGAAAGGATTAGGTGGTTGAAGAGGTTCAGGTGGTGGTGGAGGTGGTGGTATCGGTGCTTCGTTGTTTAGGTTACGCCTTGTATTTCTGCGTTGCGGCATCTTTAACTATACGTTTAAAAGAGGACGACATGGATAAGAATAAATGATTAATGAATGTGTCTCATGGACTAACTCCCCATAGTCCAACAATAGAATGAATAGAATGACTAAACGAAGATGACATCATTTGGATAATAATTTCCATAAGATTAGATATCTGTCAATAATACTGGAATTACAGATGTAACAAGTTCGGGAAAAATGGCCTAGAAGTAGGCCTTACATCAACCAAGATGGAAAATTTTGACAGAATTAAGACTAGATCAAGACCTAACAGGTCTAGGATTTATAAAGATAGAAAATTAGACCAAAGTTTTTACATAAACTAGGTTATATCCAAAAGATGAGTCGATGAGATTCTATCGGCGACGAGAACTGCTAGCATGAGTTCTTGATCCCGATAGTAGACGTTCCATGTCTCTCATACGTCTGTCAGCTCTCACTTGTTGAGCTCGAAGTTCCCTAACTTCAGCTTGAGTTTCAGCAAGTTCCCTCTGCATATTTGCATTGTGGACCAGAGTCCTTTTATGAGCAGACTCCACTTGGCGAATGTGGACAGTGCTAACGCCAGAGTTGGCTTCAATCTCCACGACCCGGTCAATAGTTGCTTGACCCAGTATCGTGTTTCTGGAAATTCTATGAACCATGATGGGTAGGACCCTGTCAGCAGAACCTCCTCCAGTGAGGTTGTAGAAACTTCGGTCTCCATTGTAGGTAATGGGCTGACCTTGTTCCTGAATCCATCTAGTCAAGTTAGTGGCCCATAGAGGTGTGGGTCCGTGAAACGCGGGACGGGGGTTTGGGTTTTGAGCACCTGGGGGTAGGTTGTTGACTTCAGGCTCCGAGTCAAAACTATCGGAAAAACCCTCAGCATGGTGATCATCCAAAGGGATTGGGTGATCATCTTCTGGTTCTGCCTCTAGCCAACCAGCATTGCCCTGGTTCGGGAAGTACGCATCGTCGTGGTGAAATCCAGCCATTTTAATCTACGCGAGAAAAGGGATATAAGAAATAGCTAAATAGACGAACTAACTAAGATAATTACAGTAAGACCAAATACCCCTATGGTATTTCTTTATGGTTGTGTTGGTAAGTTTTTAGACTTGTTGCCATATCACAACCATTATTGGGCATATGCTAATCACTCCTCGGACCAGCATAGTTGATCAGGCTATGCCATTCCCAAGACTGACCATATATCCCCAGGCTTACTTGTGATATTCAACAATCGTAATACTTTTGTTCTTGTCATTGTGACACTGATTTTAGTATGAATGCAGGCACGTATACTTACTTAAATATTTTATTATTTAAAAGTATAACTCTTAGACAAAGTGTTTTAATCCCCATGTATTTATAGTTAGTATATCTTTTATGGGTTGATATACTTTATTCACTATAAACAAAGCTCCGATACCAATCTGTCACACCCCAAAACCACGAACGGCGGAAACATTCAGGGGTGGAGGACGTCATGTACAGTATCACAATAGTGTAAAATAGTAAACAAGCAACAACATCATCCATTGCATTATAAGTAAAGTTTTAATACATGTGTGTTCTTTCATTGTAATAAGACACCAAAAATATACAATCAAAATAAAAGACGAGACTTGTCTGCTCCGTCTTCTCAAAACCTGGCCACCGTACCTGTCTACTGATGACCTGAGAATACAAGTTATTTTGAAAGAGAGTATCAGCTTTAAAGCTGGTGAATTCATAAGTATTTTGAGTGTCATTGTCTTGCTTTGAAAAGCTGTTTTAAAAGTCATGTAAACCTTTAAATGAAAATGTTGATGTAAGTATGAAAAGCCCTAGAAAATCCCTTATTTTCTATCAGTATGTAAAGTAGTCTTCTATCAAGACCCGAATGTTTTGTTATGACAATGTAGTCTTCTACCAAGACCCGAATGTTTTGTTATGACAATGTAGTCTTCTACCAAGACCCTAATGTTTTGTAAGTAAAATGATAGTTTTCCCTTCTTTTTGACTACTACAAACAGTAATTAGTCTAACTCATCGTTTATGTGATTATATCACAAAATAAAGTAAACAGGAAAAATGTTCTCGTGTAAGTGTTGTCACTGGGTACTAGGACTAACGCAACATCGCAATAAGCGAAAAGTGTAACCTAATGAACATTCCGAAGATTGTCCGCTTGTCCTCTGTAGCAGCAGCAGGTGGGTGGAGGGGTTAGACCCTGCTATCGATCTACCTAATATAAATAGTAACCATAGACCTCTGTAGATGGTCATCGACCACTAGTGTTAATCAGATGGGATTCGGAATGGTTAGTCCCGCCTAGATATCGATCTACCTAATATAAATAGTAACCATAGACCTCCGTAGATGGTCATCGACCACTGGTGCTAATCAGCGGGGTTCGGAATGGTTAGTCCCGCCGAGATATCCCATTGAACCGGGATAGGAAAGATAATTTACACAGAAAGTAATAATAAATCATCCTCGTAGTTCTAAGTACAAGTATCCAGGTAAGTGAATACAGGATAATGCACCTGTGTAACAATGTTCATGTATGGTATTCATGTAAGTGTGTTCATGTAACAGATAAGTATATGTAAACGTACTCATGTATCAGGTAATGTACTGGTGTAGACTCATGAATGAACTGACTCTTGTGTGATTCCTTGTAATAGGAATAATGTTTGATATCTTCAAATTATCCCTACGATAATTTACTTAAATGTAATTGGTTGATCAAGTAGGTTTATACACTCTTACTACTCAAGGGTGTGGGAAACTAAATGAAAGATGTAAACTATAACATCAATACATATATAAGAATATAAGTGTATATGCATAGTTTAGTTCAAGAATGTAAAATGGTTTTTTTAAGATATCTAAGGGTTTTGAACAAATATAAAAGTGACTTGATGTCATTTTGATAAACATTTCAAAAGTAATACATTTGCTAACAAAGTATTTTAAAGATAGAAAACCATTTCATGCATCACATTTTGTAGTATGTGAAATCTGTTGAATGAAAACACAGTTATAAAATACATATAGATGATTTAATAACATGCTGTTTTCTACTTGTATTCCCCCCCCCATTAAAGCATTTAAAATCATTTAAAACATTGATTAGGGGTATGAACTCACCTGTAGATGGTTATTTGGATGAACTGGACGGTGTAGGATTGTTAGGTGTCAAGTGAGGACTTGTACACACACTACGATCCTAATGAACATATAATCACACATATATGCACTGAATTAGTCTTAAATTACTAATTGATAATGTTAAGACATCCTAGAACATAATAAACACTTTATATAAGTGTTTTAAGCCTTAAGGATTGCATCTAAGCTATTGTGGGACAAGGTACTTGGGTTTAGGGTTCCAAAGGACCCCATATATGAGTTTACTCTCCATATAACCTCACACATGGAGTTTATGGTTGTAAACTCTTGAGTTTAAGGCCGTAAACTCCCAAGCTTAGTGGTATTTTGTGTTTTGAAGTTCTAAATGATCCCTAGAATTATTCCAACTTGGTGGTTCAATTCTTGGAAGGGTTTAAGGCATAGAAACACTCATTTGAGGAGTTTACGGCCTTAAGGCCATTTCCTTTAGAGTTTGCGGCCGTAAACTCTTAAGGATGGGTGTTTTTGTTGCTTTCAAGTCTCTTGGATATGTAGGATAGGTTCTAGACTTTTACCTAAAGCATATGAAGGCATTAGGCACACTTTGGTGCCCTTCTTTCATGTTTACGGCCCAAGAACCATGTCATGGCCGTAAACTCACTTTGGAAGGTGATTTTGATGTGTTTTGGTCCTTGATTTAAGTGGGAACAATTCCTAGTAAATGTCCAATGCTTTAGGTGCCTTAAAAGCACCCTTTTGTGCATGATTTTGGAGTTCATGGTCCAAGATCATCTTGGGCCGTGAACTCCCAAACTTGGGTGATTCTTTGATGTTTTCTTGTCCCTAATACACTCCTATACAAGTCCAAGGTAGTATCATATCGCAAGGAAAGGTTTAGGCTTTGTTTCGGGAGTTTACCGCCCAAGAACACCTTGGGGAGTAAACTCCTAAATCTAGTGATTTAGCTATGTAAATCATGTTATAAACACATATTAAGCTTTCTAACACTACTAGAAAGAGGTACTCATGATTTGGGATTGTTGGGTCATGTTTTGTATTAGGTGTTGCGTCTATTGGGCTCGGTTGTTAATCCGTTTTTGTATCTCCGGTATGGGCCTGTCCATCCGTGAGTATAGTAGGGTTTATTATAAATATAGGTGCTTGCATGCATCTTAGGTTAACAATAGTAACGATAGATTAGAGCATTATTCAGAAGTTTATTATTATCATTCTTGTAACCCTAAATCCTCTACAGCGGAAGTTCTTAGTCGAGCTCTGCTGAGGATTGTTTGAATTAATCATTCGACACATTGTGATTCAATCTTGTCTTGTTTACTGTTTTCTGTTCTTCGCACTACCTGTTACAAAGATCTAATCGATCTTCAAGTTTGTTTTATAACTTATCAGGGATAAAAACCCGAAGATCCGTGAGAGAGAAAATGGCTTTTCTCTAGTTGGAAATGCGAATAATGAATGAATTTGGTTCAGAATTCTATTTATAGTCCTGAGATATTTTTGGCAGAAAGTATTCTTATTCCTGAAATGATTTCTCATATAACAGAGTGTTGGAATAACAGTGTTGCACTAAACCCTAGTGCATCCACTCTCTTGATATCTCCTGAAGTGTAAACCCTGAATTTCTCAAACTTACGCGAAAAAGTCTGAAAATTAACTGTTACTGCTATAACATCTATTGAAATGATATAGTTTGTACGGAATGGAAATTTCGGGTTGTCATATGATGATCATTTCTGGTCCGCCCCAATTGACAATGCTGATGAGACTGTCGGTTTATTAGAGAGAACCTCATGGAGGATTAAAGGCAGATACATGGCAGAACCACTCAATAAGCCAACATGCTTTGATGTACCAAGCACCAGTGGTACCAAAGAGATTCCAAACGAACTTGTGAAGATGGCAAGAGAAACCTCCTCATTGAAGAGTGAAACTTATGCTGAGAAACCAAAGTCGAAAGTAAACATTCACAAGTCTCAAAAGCAACTTGCTGAACAAAAACACCAGCGAAACAGGAGATATCAAAAGAATCTCAATGAAAGGAAGCAGTTTTGGCAATCCCAAAACTCCAATTATGTTCGCACAGAAAAGGCGTCAAATCTCTAGGCGAAAGCAAGATCAAAGGATAACTCTGGTCCATGTAATCATTGCCAATCTTGCATTAAGACAAACCAAAGAAGGAGTTTCAATCCCAAAATGAGCAGTGACAATAACCGAAAGAGCAGTTTTGGTCCTAAATTGCATCCTCCTCATTCTCTACCGAAGCAAAATCCTAACAAGGATGTTAAGGGAAAAGGGAAGCTCGTCTCAGATGACAAAAAGCAAACAAAGAAGACATCAGCTAACCCTAGGAAATGTGAAAACAAGTTTGTTAAGAATCAAAATAAAAATTCTCAACCTGTTTTAAACAAACCAAAAGATAACAAAATCAAGGTTTTCACCATCAAAAGGAAAGACGAAACCACTTTGATAAAAAGAACTTATATGGTTGATCTTTCAATTGCTATTCACTGTTCTGTAAAAGGCTCACGTGGAGCCAAGCAACTTTGGGTTCCTAAATCTACTTGATCTTTGCAGGTTATCAGTGACGAGCAGTTCGACAACCAATGGTATATCGATAGTGGCTGCTCACGTCACATGACAGGGATAAGGGAAGAGTTGAGGGAGTTTCGGGCTCTAAAAGATGGTGGATGTGTCAAATATGGTAACAACTCATATGGCACAATAAAAGGCTATGGAATGATCACAAACGGGGATTTTTCGATTAGAAAGGTGGCATACATGGAAGGATTGTAACACAGTCTCATAAGTGTATCACAATTGGTTGTAGGGACTGGCTTGAAGGTCTCATTTGATGATGAAAGATCTGAGATCGTTGAAAAGAAAACTATGACGGTTCTGCTGAAATCCAAGCGCAAAGGAGAAATGTACCCATTAAATCTGAAACCGATACGAGGGAAGCCTGCTATATGTCTTCTAACGAAAGCTCATTCTAATGAAAGTTGGTTGTGGCATCGTCGAATTTCGCACCTTAACTTCAAAGACATCAACAATCTAGTTCTTGGTGATCATGTGCGAGGACTGCCACTTCTAAAGTTTGACAAGGAACATTTGTGTGCTGCATGCGAAATGGGAAAGCAAAGCCGAAAGAGTCATCCCACAATTGTTAACACAAATATCATTGAACCTCTTGAGCTTCTTCACATCGATCTATGTGGTCCATCGACCATAGAAAGCATCGGTGGTAGTAAGTACATTCTCGTTATAGTTGATGATTTTTCACGCTTCACCTGGGTTTTTTTCTTAAACAGAAATCAGAGGCGAATCCAAAGCTCAAGAACTTTATTAAGCAGGTGGAGCTTCAAATGAAAAAGGTGGTTAGAAATGTTCGAAGTGACAATGGGATGGAATTCAAAAACCAAGAGTTTGAAGAATTTCTTACTGAAAAAGGAGTGTCTCACAACTTCTCTGCTCCCTAAACTCCACAACAAAATGGTGTAGTTGAAAGGCGAAATCGTTCGTTATGTGAAGCGGCCCAAACCATGGTCAGCTTCGCTTCTGTGCCTCTATACTTCTAGGCTGATGCAATTGCAGCTGCATGCTATACCCAGAATCGAACCTTCCTTAATAAATGATTTTCCATCACACCCTATGAAACTTTGAATAATCGTAAGCCTAACGTTAAATTTTTTCATGTTTTCGGTTCCAGGTGCTTTATCTTTAATTCTAAAGAGAACCGAAACAAGTTAGATGTGAAGGCAGCCGAAGGTATCTTTCTTGGCTACTCTCTTACCTCCAAGGCATATAGGGTTTTGAACAAAAGATCAAAGAAACCTACTACATCGCCTTTGATGATAATTACGTAAAGAAACTTCAATCCAACGAAAGACCAATGGAGGAGATCTTTCTTCAAAAAGGCCAAGTCACAACTCCTATATCAAATCTGTTTGAAGAGTACATATTGCTCTTTGATGAACCGGAAAAAGCCATTCTCTCTGAAGCTAAAGTAGCTGATAATAAAGTCAACAATCTGAAGAAGATAATCAGCGAAGCGGCAAAAGCTATGGAAAGTGAATCTCATGATTCTCATGAACCTCAAGGTCCAAACGAATCTTAAGGTCCAAGCAAACCCACAAATGACCTCACCACATTCGAGGGGGAGAGCCCATCTACACCAAAGCGACCTAAATTGTCGTTCCAGGGAGAGAACCCATCTCCAACAATGGACAATGGAAGTCTAATCGAGGGGGAGAATTCTGAACCGGATGTTGAAATTGTTTTGTCATTCGAGGGGGAGAAAAATGATACAAATGACGAATATTCTCAATCAGAATTTGAAGAAGAAATAAATGCTGAATTGGATCCTGCTTACGATCCAAATTATCCTCCACTCGTAAAATGGACACGCGATCATCCAAAAACTCAAGTAATTGGTGAATCATCTGAGGGAGTTCTTACACGCTCTCAACTAAAAGCGAAGCAAACTGCTTTATTCTCTCAATTAGAATTCTGCATGTTTAATTCGTTTGTTTCTAAGATTGAGCCAAAAATAGTGAATACTGCACTTGATCACTCTGATTGGGTACAGGCTATGCAAGACAAACTCAATGAGTTTGAGCATAATCGGGTCTAGAGACTGATTCCCACACCAAAGGATGCATCTATAGTTGGTTTGAAATGGGTATTCCGGAACAAGATGGATAAATAAGGAAACGTGATACGCAACAAGGCAAGGCTAGTAATTAAGGGATACTGTCAGGAAGAAGGGATAGACTATGAAGAAACCTGCGCTCCTGTAGCAAGGTTAGAATCAGTTCGAATCTTTCTAGCATACGCTGCTCATAAGAATTTCGAAGTCTTTTAAATGGACGTCAAGTGTGCATTTTTGAATGGAGAACTAGAAGAGACCGTGTACGTTAAGAAACCACATGGATTTGTGAACGAGAAGTTTCCTAATCATTGCTACATTCTGGACAAGGCAGTTTACGGTCTGAAGCAAGCCCCGAGAGCCTGGTATGAAACACTAACTCGTTTTCTAAAAATGTCTAAATTCAAACAAGGTTCAGTTGACCCAAACCTCTTTCGCAAGAAAGAGGGTGAACACCTAATGATTGTCCAAATTTATGTTGATGTCATCATCTTCGGTTCTACGAATCCCAGCTTAACAGTTGAATTTCAGAAGTTGATGGAGACTAAATTTGAGATGCGCTCAATGGGTCCAATTAACTTTTTCCTTGGACTGAACATAAGACAGGGACCTAAAGACATCTTCATTAATCAAGAGGCTTACATGAAGACTCTACTCACTAAGTTTGGTATGATGGAAGATTTTAAAGTAAAGGTTCCAATGGCATTTAGAACGAAGCTGACACTATCTCTGGAGAAACCGGCTGCTGATATGAAACTCTATTGACAAATGATAGGGTCTCTAATGTATCTAACTGCTAGTAGACTAGATATTATGTTTTCTGTCTGCTATTGTGTCAGGCTCCAGGCTAATCCACGCGAACCTCATATGGTGGCTGTGAAGAATATCTTCAGATATTTGAAGTGAACCCCATCTCTCGGTCTTTGGTACCCGATGAAATCTGGCTTCTTTGTTCAAGCATTTTCTGATATTGATCTTGGAGGATGTGGGTTATACTGAAAGAGCACTATTGGCGAATGTCAATTCCTTGATGGAAAACTTGTTAGTTGGCAATCCAAGAAGAAAACATGTGTGTCTCTTTCTACGGCCGAAGCTGAGTATATTGCTGCAACATCTTGCGCTTCACATGTCATATAGATACAAAGTCAACTTAGAGACTATGGCCTAAACATGAAGAAGATTCCCCTTTATTGTGACTCAGAAAGCGCTATCAGGATATGTCACAACCCAGTGCAACACTCCAAAACAAAACATATAGCACTAAGATACCACTTCATCAAGGATCACGTTGAAGATGGTAACGTGGAGATTCACTTTGTTTGATCCGCTGACCAATTACCTGACATTTTCACTAAAGCCTTACCAGAAGCAAGCTTTAATAAAATACTCCAAGGATTAGGACTGATGGAAGCTGAATCAGTACCGAAACCCTTTTCGACTCTTTAAAATTGGGCAAGCGAAATAGAGCGAACGCTTGGTCTATTTCGGTTCCGTATTTTTCGGGAACCGAAATGAACCGAACGCTCGGTCCATTTCACTTCATCTTTCCAAAGGTGAAGTTTTGGTTGTATATTTTTGTACACTATGTACTTCTTTTCTTAATTAGTTTTATGTTTTTCATTTCTTTTCATAAAATACAAAAATATATTTTTTTTGTCTATTTTTATTTCTTTTCAGAAAATTAATAAAATCCAAAAATATTTCCTTTTCTATTTTTCATTATTTTTCAGAAAAATCAAAATATCCAAAATATTTTATTATGTGATTAGTTTTATTCTTTTTCTTTTTCACAAATAAAATCAAAACATCAAATATATCACACTGAAAGGAATCATGGACGACTTTCAATGATGGAGTTGGGGCAGGTATAACACTCTTTATCTTTGTACTAGCTAAGTGACCCTGAAAGCATGTTGTTGTATGTCGTCCAAAGCCTCAAATACTTCTAGTGAAGCCTTACTAATTCAATATAAACAAATCGATTCTTCCCAACCAGGCTGACAAAATCACTTAAGTCACGAGCTACCTGACTCTTCTCATATTGAGTTCAGAGTTAACCGCTTGGTCACTTTTGCTCAGTAGAGGTACTTTTGGTTCCTTATCCATCTATACACATTTCCCCATTATATTTCATTCCATTCTTGTAACCCTTGAGACTCTCAACATTTATCACTGAGGTTTACGGTTACACAATATCTGTGTTAATGATCTTAGTTTTGTTTCACCACGTGCTAAGTGAAACCCAAAATCCAACACCTACAATGAATTGACGGTGAACAATCAAACGTTCTAGTTTTCACCTAAAATTACCAAACCCACCTTTGTGGGAGGTACTAAGAAATCTCTTTTAATTTTTTTTAGCGATCTTTCTGAAATTGTCTAACTCCAAGACCTTTTTACCCAAAAGGATCCAACTTATTTTTGTTTTTAGATTTCTATAAATATCATCAAGTCACTGAAAAATGATCCAACCTACTTGTTTTACAGGCCACAATGGTCTCACAAGTACTTCATCCCACTTTCGGTCTTATATCAAGCTCCGTAGTGTGGTTGAAGCGAAAGCCACCCCAATGACCTTTTTAATTAAAAGATGCCTTTCAATGCTTCTTAATAAGCATTTGATCGTAATTTAACAGGAAACTACACAGACACTTCTAAGTCTCTCTTGACTTTGAAGGACGATATTCGTGCCCGGGATCCACTGTTTCATGTCATAATCGAGATCACTTAAATCCCACAAATAACTTGCTTTATTTCTTTTTCTTTGGCACACTCTTGCATGAAGATCTTTATGATTTTCCACACGTCTTGTTCGTGGTACTAATGGCTATTTCTCAGATATACAGCTCGGTTCATTATGATGTGATGGTACAGTAAGTTGGGAGTAAAGGCTGATTCATATGAAGCGAAAAGGTAACTCAACACTTCAAAAGGAAATTGAATCGTTTCAAAATTAAAGAGAAGATGAAAGGATAATATTTTGGAAGGCGCGTGAATTTGAACCGTTTCCTTTTCTTACGCCGCCTGACACTTCGACACACTTTTCGGGGTAACAATTGTCAAATTGCGGTTTTTTAGGCGTCATATTAGAGGATCGTACAATCATCACTACGGATTTTCTCTCTCATGGTAATCGTATAAAGAGATTTCTCAACTTCCTTTTATGCTCTTACCACTTAAAATCCTCTCGAGCATTATACGGAGAAATCTCTCTCCTATTCATCTTCTTCTCTTCAAGGTTCATTAATGGCAGATTTCTCTTCTGTTCACGAATAAAGCGCCCAGTCCTATCTTCTCACCATCAAACCAAACCAAAACCTGATCACTGATCTCACTCCTTTCCAGTATGATCCATCCATGCTCCAAGTGGTTGAATGCCTCAAATATTCACCACTTGTAGTAGCCCCAACCAAGGTGGAATATGTCCCAATGTCGCAACTTTCTCAAGTCTATTCTATAGCAGTATACGATAAAGTCAAGGAGAGGATCTTCTTTGAAATATTCAATCAGAAGACGTCGATGTCAAAAGCTAGTTTTTGCTTGTTGTTAAGGTTAACCATCAATGACTCCATGATCAACCCAGATTCAAGCACCACAACACATCTGTTTACAATGTTTTATGATATGGGGTACACTGAAGTCCTTACCACAATGATGAAGTTCAATAAATCATTCCTTCCTACACAATGGAATGGTCTTTTTACTCTCCTCTTCAAGGGTTTATAAGAGAGGGTTGCAGGATCTGATGGGGCTAGCAAGGCGTTCATGACCCTTCTCTACGGGCTGTACTATGGGGTTAACATGGAATTTGGGTCTATTTTATGATCTCAACTCGTTCAAAGTCTCAACTCCACTTCTCGCTATTCTGAAATCTCTTGTGCTAGGTTTTGGACTCTCGTTACTCAGTGGGCGATGGAGAAGTTCCAAGTTCCAACAATGACAGACTTGTTGATGTCGTCAATCGCTACCTTTCACACGACAAAAATCATTGTTTTTAATCCAACAAAGTTTCAACTCATTGGTTTGGTTCCGGAATCTATGTAAAGATGTGTTTCTAGTGAAAGCAAGTTAATAAATGAATACAAGAAGCTTCCTCCTACGGGACCGAGGCAGGTCACTCCTGAAATACTAAGTTCACTGGACGCTGCAGATAAACCGCAAAAAGAGGGAAGAAGGCTGAACATAGAACCAAGAAGGAGGGACCCTCCTCTAAAGTTTCTACACCCAAGAAGCGAAAGTCTGAACAAACATCTCCTTCTGCTCCAAAGAAACGAAAGATCAAGAAGAAGGCACACAAGCCGAGGGCTTCTTCTTCAAGTGATTCTGAATATGTTCCCTCTGACCAACAGCCCGAACCAGAGTCAAGTGATAATGAAGCTGATGGGTTTTAGCCATAAGAACATCCTATGTGCTCATGCAAACCCTAATGCTTGGATCTAGGTTTCTCTATTGTACATGCAATGTATCCAAGACTTACAATCTTAGATCTAACATATTATAAACTGAAATTAGGGTTTAGAGAATTACCTTTGATTGTTATGTAGTAATAACAATCTCAAATCCTCCTTGTAATGGCTTTAGAAAGCTTAGAGTCACAAGTGTCACTCCTCTAACGGCTCATAAACACCAAGAGTAAGAGGATGAAGAATAAGGAGAGAGGAGGCTGCCCAAAATGTCTAGAAACCCTAGCGGAGCTCTTAGCCACGTTTTTGGGGGTTAAGGGTACTATATATACATGTAGGCTATTATGGTTTTCAACTAGGAAACCCTAATCTGACTACTTAAGCCCTAAGCAGCCCATGGACTCTTTTAGAATATCCCTTGGACGATTTCTAATGGGTTTCCCCATAGAATTCGTCCAACCTATAATCCCAAGGTAATCCATAGCCCAAATGCAATTATCTTATAATTACAGTTCCATTCCCTTAAGTTTAATTAATCTCTTTTAGCCACAAAATTAATTATCAATTAATTCTTGACTAATATTAAACAATATGATTTCTCCTTTAATATATTATTCTCATAATATATTAATAAATCATAATTAATCTTCTCTCTCCATAATTCATCCTATCAAGTTGCTTTGGTGAAGGCAACCCAAAAGGACCATGCACCATCGGGTCAAGTACATACCAAAATAGTTATGGACTTAGACACTAATCCAACAGTCTCCCACTTGGATAAGTCTAATAACTATTATGCGTATGATTTTAGATCCTGATTTGCAATCGTAGCTTTCAAAAGCCGCTGTCAACTCTGATCTTATCAGATATGCGTCCTTTAGATAAGGGATCATGTATTCCTCCATTCTAGATATCATATAGACTGAGACATGGATTTAAATCATTCTCTCTGTCTTTGTGTTGTTTCTCGATTTCCGATTTATGACGACTGACAACAGACTACAACTGAACACATCAAATTAGTCACGGCTTGGCCAAGCACTTAGTGTCATCAGTAAATCATCGAGGGGCCCACAGATATCGCTTTCATCCTACTTTGGATAAAAGGAACAGATAAACTTTGATTCAATGCTTGCTTGCACTCATTCACTGAATTACAAACAACAATATGTTTTATGACACCAAGTTACTGGTGCGTTTACATATTATCAATGTGTAACCGAATCGCAAGATACAACTCACACATCTCCGTTTCAAGAATATAAGATATTATCGTCTCACCGATCACTCATGATAAAATCCATGAAGTGATCCAAGTGAGCGCGGGTTTAATCCAATACTCAAATCATATTCATAGGTACTCATGAACATTGCAACAAACATTTGATTATGTCTAATACACTTTAGACAATCTACACACCAATTCATGACAATCTTCATTCATACCTACTTCCAACATATGAATGACTGTGGTCCATTCGAATAATTTGATTGTTCTGAATCAATTTAATTATTCAGGAAGTCAAAACATGCAAAGTGAAACACAAGAATAATACTAATCCCATATGTCTCCAAACTCTGAGTATAAATAAAGCATTTTATTTAATCACCATATTGATTACTCATTATTTGTTGTTTCGGGTAATCAACTTCTTACTTGAATTATAACAACAATTGTCCCATGCTTTTAGCATGCACACAATGTTTACCTATGGTCCTTACTTTGTGAAATAGATCAAATGAACACATTTCCAATCATACTCATTTTACAACTCCCAATCCTTATCATAAGTATAAGAATATCAAATTCTTGCCACTTATAGAATATGCTAGATTCTAACATTTTATGCAATGATCCTTTCGTAAATTCATAGCTCAAAATCATCAAGACTTGGTCGTTCTCTATCAGAAGCAATTCTATAGATATGATGTCTCTCATTCAAAGTACATTCCTTTGAACATCCTTCTTGCATAAAAGTTTCTAATCCAGACATAAATTCTCAATATCCAACTCCCAATGTGGAAACATTTCCATATTTTGCCATACGACAACTTATTCCTAATAGAATCTTATCTATTCATAATACACTTTAATTAATTAATTAAACCATAAGGGTGTGATTTGAACTTTTCAAAACAATACTAGGGTTTTAGAATTTAACATTTCTAAATTAAACTTTTAATCAACTTTTAAATTCCAAAACTTGAGGGCAAGTTTTGAAACATTTCAAAACATTAGGGTTTCAACTATTTAAATTTCAAAACAAAATCTTTAAGTTTAAATTTAAACCATAAAACTTACATGTGCACAAATGAAGTACAACATTCTCTCCTTTAATTATAGCAAAACAACTTTTCAACCCTTACGACTTTGTAAAGTATAACTATTGTTTTCTATAATTAATATTGCTAACTTGCAATACTTGCCTTAATAATCATACAAGCACAACATTTATGCTCCCACTATAATGATGATTATTATCAAATAAGCATAACACTTATGCTCCCACTAGCTTTGACATGATAATCCTTTATCTAAGCTTCTTAAACTTATACACCTTTGCCTTAGGTAACTCATATGTGTGTCTAAACAATTCAGAATAATTGCAAAATCTCACAATTCGAATTATGGAAAGGGATACCGTAACCATAATCGAATTTGAGAATACAATTTTCACAATCACTATCTTCTTAAAATCTCTCTTAGTGAAAGTATTTCCTCACAGTTATTTTCATGAAGGAGGGAATCTTATGACACTTAGATTTTAATGGTGTATGTGTTCCTATCCATGCGAATTTGTCCAAAACCAAAGTTTGCGACAAATCCAAACTCTTATGGACCGAACTTTCTTAATCTTGATTTCTTGCCTTATGGTAACACGAGTTCCCACCATGTCTTCCAAGTAGTTAAGCAGATCATCCTTTCTTATCAATGTACTTTTCATTGATCAAGGTCCTTGCTTTTTATGCATTCAAATGAGAACTCATAGAACTCACATGCATAATTAACTCAATTGGAACGGCACAGAAACAAGATAGTGTCAACACGATAGGTTGTAAACCTCAAGTCGTGTGCTAGTGATGATTGATAAGGTTTATTCTTGATTAGTTCTTGAAACCTTTCAAGACCATTAAGACTCCCACTGACTCCTTGACATATAAGATTCTCTTGTCAATAAACATTTCTTTACAAACAAATATTCAAGAGTTAGTGTAGCTTTTATCAAGACAAAACATTTCACAAAATTGGTTCTAGTTGGTCTTTGTCTTATCCAAGACATCACAACTTTCCAATTTCAAATGTACAAGAATAAGAAAACTTTTTCAAATTCCACATTTGATGAATGTTATAAACCTTCTTAATACTTGTCACTCAGCTCACAATCTTAGCTCTAAGACTTGTTTTTGGAACGAAGTATGATTGACTTCTTAATTTAACCATTTATTCAATTCTTGATTCCTCTTCTCAGACATACAATTGCACTAAGACTCACTTAGAGGATCAATTGAGATATGGTTCTTAATCATTAAGACCTATCATAAAACATAATAAAAGGTACTCTCCCTTCTTCTTAGAATAGAGAAACTTTTATCTTTCTGCCTACTTGATTCTTCTTATTCGTTTTGCTATTGATCGAAACTCTCTCAATCAACTCAGAATTACACTTAATCTTATAAGTATAATCATATTTACTTAACCTTAGTAAATCATGACGAATATCTTTGTTACTCTTGTGGTGGACTTGATCAACACACAACTTTGTGTACTCGATCTCCTAGTCCTTCACTTGACACTTTGTCAACGAATTAGTCTAATTTCCAAATATGAAATTTCTCATATATCATGCAACCAAGTTGTATGATTCCAAGTTTCTGTCCAATTGAAACTTGGGTGATGATAAAACTTTCCCTATTTGGTAAATTCTTGACCTTTCCACAAATAACACCATTAAGAATCAAATCCATTATTTCTAATAACAGAAACATTCAAAC
The DNA here is from genome assembly GCF_002870075.4 of Lactuca sativa. NCBI lineage: Eukaryota > Viridiplantae > Streptophyta > Magnoliopsida > Asterales > Asteraceae > Lactuca > Lactuca sativa. The sequence continues at coordinate 134,100,851 of NC_056625.2, read as the reverse complement.
ATCAATTTTTCATACACGCCATTACAAGTATAAATATAAAATCAAAATCTATTTTATTGCGGAAAAATTTGTCCTTACAATGCAATCAATTGAAAAACTATGTTAATACATATTTCTTAGCAATCTATTCTATGTAACACCGTAAAAATTTAAAACAATTTTTCGCATTTTCCAAACACATTTTTACAACTCATTCATTCATAAAATGTCATAGTATCATGTCTTTGTTTCACAAAACATCTCCCAAGATCGAAATACATTAAATCCCATGTGTGTACGAATCAAGTCGGCGCCTTTCCGCGGTCATCACTGGTACCTGAAACACATAACACATAACACTATAAGCATAAGCTTAGTGAGTTCCCCAAAATACCACTCTAACATATATTAGCCACTCGAGGCTATAACTCTGTTGACCCTCTGGTCAATGTGTCTCAGTGGGACCCTCCATCCCCAACTCTCTGTGGGCCCTCTGGCCCTAACTCTATGGACCCACTGGTCCTACTCTGTAAACTCTGAATCATGCATATCACATATAACACATAAATAACATGCAAATACACTAGCACATAACTCTAAAATACACTGTCACACAAATCTGTTACCACACCAGGTGATGTGTGTGAAATGAACTAGTTTTAATCCTACTAACTTAAACACAAAGACAGACACACGAAAGGCAGTGTACCTATCGATTAGCAGTTTAGTTCAGGTAAGTAGAGTATCGAACACAGGGAACGGTAAACAATTAAAATAAATGCTAATATTATCTAAATAAAACAAGTAATAGAAAATGAGTTTTCTCTAGTTTTGCAAGACTAGAAACTTAACAATTAACTAAAATTTAAACTAAGAAACTAAGAACTAGATAAACAAAGATTCAACTAAATTCAATAACGAAGGGAACTTCTGTTTAGTTCAACTCAATTGATCCTATGGTTGATATTATGGTAATAGTGCAATGGATTAATTCTTTTATTGGCTACCGATTCAAGTGATTAGATTCACGTTCGCTGCACTAATCCTTAGAGAACAAACTAACTCAACAGTGGCCAGTTGTCTAATTTAATTCAATTCACTAGGTTATTTATTCGGGTTAATTTAGACTTGTAATGGTTAACTAATTTGGTCCTTTAGTTAACCTCTTGTTGATGGTCATCACACAAGCTCACACATGAATTTACCTATTTTTCTTATTAATTCTAGTTTCATGTTCATTAATCCTAGACATATGATAAAGTGGTCACATAAACATATGAGGTTAACAACTAAGAGATGTTCATGCAGCTCAATTATCTTCCTATTAACAGAAAAATAGTTATCATTCATACATAAGGTTCTTTAACAAGCTAGAATCAACAAAATCACCAATATTAAATCAATTCTACCATATATCAAACCAAATTATGAATTTTGTCTCCCCAAACAGAAGTTTAAAGGTTTTAGCTCATGATTGCAATAGAAACAAGCTCAAAAATGAAATCAATTGGTAAAAACATAGTTCAAACAAGAGATTAGGTAAGAGTAAACTTGATTTTGACTTGATTCTCCTTAAAATTGAATGTAGGGTTGATTACTTAGCTTCCCACGCTCCAGCAACTCCATTAGTCGACAATTGGCCTCCAAGGGTTCACCTATCTGCCTGGGTATCGATCTGAAAGTCAATTTATATAGATTTTCACAAAGCAGAGGCTACTCGGCGAGTCCAGTGACCTACTCGGCGAGTCCGTCACTTAAAACCCGTGTACGGCAAGTCATCGCGAAACTTCTGACCAACTCGCCGAGTACGTTTTGAATCAGCATTTTCTCAAAACACGAAACTCGTCCGAAATTGTGTCTAGTTTTCAGAACATTTTGAATCTCGTCAATCGGAGTTACGGTTCATGAGATATGGCTAAAACACTGACAAAAGGTCAAGCTGTCCAGCAACATCCTTCTTTCTTCAAAATCCAAGATCCAAGCCTCCAATCGCTAGTTCCGCTTCATTTTCCTTTCGAGCATGTCTTTGTTGCTGAAAATGAAATATTAAACTAATTAAGCACCTTTTGTTCATTAAATGAGATAAAATCAACATAAAGTATTAAGATAATGCATGAATTATATGATTAAATATGCCCATATCACTAGGTAAAGTATAGTGAGAAGACTCACCTCAGGCGTCTCGGTAAATCTCTGACTCGGTAGAAATATTGCCTAGTCTCCGCCTATTCACATAAAGTAAATACTCTTATAAATATAACTCTCGAAACTAGACTCAACCTGCCATTGGCACTCTTAGAAGGGTAAAAGACTATTTTACCCCCCTCTTGACACAAGTACTCCATTGTTGACCAAACCCCTAAAGTCAATAAAAGTCAACGGTCACACTTTGACCCTACTCGCCGAGTGCACCCTGGTGACTCGGCGAGTTCACACATGTTCTCTAACACTTGTCCCGCTTGGCACACCGACTCCCTCCCTATGCTCGACGAGTCATACCAGACATGAATCGCGGGGCCACCCCGACTCAACTCGCCGAGTCTCAAGAACAACTCGGCGAGTACCGCCTTGAACTCCAATCCTCTAACCCCCTTCTGACTCGCTGAGTCATTCCCCCAACTCGGCAAGTCTACTTACTAAGCAATTTACGTGAAACCCTAACCCTACTCACCGAGTCCCAAGAACAACTTGGCGAGTTCATGCCATGCACAAACTCTACTGGCCTCCTGAGGTCAGATCTATTTCCCTAAACCATAGATCTGGCCTTCCTAAGCATGAAAGTCACGTAAAGTCCGAAACTTGATGCTTGTATAACAACAACAAGGCATCAAAAGGAGATTTAGTCCCAAAAATGGCAACCTAAGTCCAATAACCCCAAACTGATCCATAAAGCTCCAAGGGTTAAGGTCTCTGGACCTCTTTGAGTCCAGATCCAAGGCACAAACTCGAAGAGGGACCATTTTCTCAAGATAATCACTCTCCAAAGGGGTTAGAAAACCCTAACTCTAATGATCAACACCAAAACTGAAGGAGGTTCGAACTATTACCTCAAAATGAAGTCTCTGAACTCTGGAACTGCTAGAATCGCACCTCCTCTTGCTCTTGGTCACCTTCTTCTTGCTAAACCAAAGGTACAAAGATCAAAAGTGACTTCTTCCTCACAGCGATTTGGCTCACTTAGGGTTCTCTCAAGGGACTGGTAGCCGCAATGGGAGGCTATAAGTGCCCTTAAATAGGCTCCAAACCCGGGGGATTAGGGTTTCATTAAACAACGTGGAGTCGCCGAGTCCATAAATGGACTCGCCGAGTCCGGACGTGAACCCGGATGAACATCCGCGACCCTACTCGGCGAGTCTTGGCTCCAACTCGCCGAGTTCCTCCGCAAACTCCAAAATAATTAAATAAAAATAATATACCTGGAAATCCGGATGTTACATTCTAACTCTAAGTAGTAGCTCAAGAATCCAATCTTCAAGCAATGCGATCGAAATCCATTTCTTCACGATTAGATTCTGCTCACTTCTTCCTTTAAGTTTCCTTTCCTTTCTTCGATCCTACAAAACATCAATTGTAATCTTATCACATCATGTATCACGAATCTAGAATAGGAACTTAAAAGAGTTAGTTAATGGATTTTACCTAAAGCAGAGCCATACGTTTTGACTCTCCCATCTCTTAGATCTCTTAGGTAAATAGGGCAGCTTCGTCTCCAATGCCCCTTCTCTTGGCAATAAAAGCAAATTGACTCTTTTGGAACAACACATGGAACTACTTCTGACTTTTCCTTTCTCTTATGATCAAACCCTTCGATCATGGCATGCCTTTCGTTGCCTATATCCACAGAGGTCTGGAAGTCAGATCCACCAATCAACTTTGCTTTTCCGGTGCGCCAAATCATTGCTGATTCAGCAGCAATAAGCATATAGGTGAGATCAATGAGGGTTACGTCGTGGTTCATGATATAGTACTCTCTTACGAACTCACTATATGAGTCAGGAAGTGACTGAAGAACCCAGTCAACAGCCAGCTCCTCACAGACAACAGATCCCAACATTCTTAACCTATCAGTGTTGATTCAACAATAATAAGCATATAGGTGAGATCAATGAGGGTTACGTTGTGGTTCATCATATAGTACTCTCTTACGAACTCACTATATGAGTCAGGAAGTGACTAAAGAACCCAGTCAACAGCCAACTCCTCACAGACAACAGATCCCAACATTCTTAACCTATCAATGTGTGACTTCATCTCTAGGATGTGTGCACACACTGACTTTCCTTCTTCATGTTTACTTGCCAAAAGGGCTTGAGTGAGTTTGAACTTTTCAATCTTTTGAACTTGTGGGTTAGGGAGAATAATAGGAGGAGGTGGAGGAAGTGAAGCATGATCTCGTGTTCCTCGATCGAATCGTGAAATATCATCTTCATGTGAAAAACTTGTTCCACGGGATTTGGGAAGACCATAGTTGTCATACTTTGACATCTACAAAATGGGAGAAAAATTAAATTCAAGATAGTTGATTGATTGAGTCCTTAACAAATCACCCAAATGAGATATTAAGGCTAGGACCCAACACAATACTCTACAACCTAGAAAAGGGATGCCGTAATCTAGTTGCAGAATATTTGAAGGTAAGTGAATGATGATTCACTAATTTCCACCATGAAAAATGAAAAAGAAATTGAACTTTTAAATCTATTGAAAATTCCTAGATCTTTTGAGATTCATTGAACTTTTCAATGGCATGTTTAAATCTTGATATGCCCCTCTAGTTTGTGACTGGGATACCGAGGATCACAAAGCGGGTGTGAATAAGCATGCAGACTTACATGGTGCCCCCACATGTTACAGTCACCATTTAGTGTGCCGGTTAACCATACACACTCCACTAAGTCTTCGCAAGGGCACAAATTGTAATTTCATGGAATTGCATCAATTCACTTTTGCCTAAAGTAACTAAGATTGGTAATTTGTAAAAGCATTTAGTTACTTTTGTACTTCATTATACTTATAATGGAAGGTTTCTATCTTATCCTACTCGTTCGGCTAACGACCCTCCACTAGTCAAGAGTGCGGTGGGTAAGAGTGGATACCCATTCAATCACCATTTTATAGGCAATTTCCTTAAACACCCCTTATAGACCAGCTTCGTGAATGACGCCTACTAACGGTAAGAATGACTTTTACTCATACATATATATTAGACTTTAATGCTATATATAGTATAGGGTGTATTTTACACTTTTAAAATTCTAGGTGGTCAAATTTAATAATTATACACTTTAATTAATTAATAAAACCATAAGGGTATGATTTGAACTTTTCAAAACAATACTAGGGTTTTAGAATTTAACATTTCTAAATTAAACTTTTAATCAACTTTTAAATTCCAAAACTTGAGGGCAAGTTTTGAAACATTTCAAAACATTAGGGTTTCAACTATTTAAATTTCAAAACAAAATCTTTAAGTTTAAATTTAAACCATAAAACTTACATGTGCACAAATGAAACTTTTTCACAACACAAGGATCAAATAACAAATAATAGAAATTAAATAATTAATTTTGTCATTATCTATATTTGACCTAATTTCAATTTCTTGCAAGATAAGTTACCCAATTAATACAAATAATCAATCTTTAATCATATAAGGAAGTTATTATCTAATCAATTGGTAATTATCTTGTGTTTTGGCAAGGATAATCTTTTAGAAACATTAAAAATCGTATTTTATAAGTTGAAAACAAATATGGGAATTATCCTTAAGCAAAACAACAATAAAATCCGAAATTCCCTCTGTCTGACGCTCCGACTCGCCGAGTCACACATTGGAACTCGCCGAGTCAGTTCGAACAGAAGGCCAAAATTCGATTTTCAGTTAATAATTCAACATATCATCACATACAACAGAAACCAATCAAGGCTCTGATACCACTGATGAGTTTTAGCCATAAGAAAATCATATGTGCTCATGCAAACCCTAATGCTTGGATCTAGGTTTCTCTATTGTACATGCAATGTATCCAAGACTTACAATCTTAGATCTAACATATTATAAACTGAAATTAGGGTTTAGATAATTACCTTTGATTGTTATGTAGTAATAACAATCTCAAATCCTCCTTGTAATGGCTTTAGAAAGCTTAGAGTCACAAGTGTCACTCCTTTAACGGCTCACAAACACCAAGAGCAAGAGGATGAAGAATAAGGAGAGAGGAGGCTGCCCAAAACATCCAGAAACCCTAGTGGAACTCTTAGCCACGTTTTTGGGGGTTAAGGGTACTATATATACATGTAGGCTATTAGGGTTTTCAACTAGGAAACCCTAATCTGACTACTTAAGCCCTAACCAGCCCATAGACTCTTTTAGAATATCCCTTGGACGATTTCTAATGGGTTTCCCCATAGAATTCGTCTAACCTATTATCCCAAGGTAATCCATAGCCCAAATGCAATTATCTTATAATTACAGTTCCAGTCCCTTAAGTTTAATTAATCTATTTTAGCCACAAAATTAATTATCAATTAATTCTTGACTAATATTAAACAATATGATTTCTCCTTTAATATATTATTCTCATAATATATTAATAAATCATAATTAATCTTCTCTCTCCATAATTCATCCTATCAAGTTGCTTTGGTGAAGGCAACCCAAAAGGACCATGCACCATCGGGTCAAGTACATACCAAAATAGTTATGGACTTAGACACTAATCCAACAGAAGCTTCTCAACATGAGAGTCCGCTCTGAGGTAATTCGCCTCCTCCTTCACCAACTCATCAAGGTAACTGAACTTCACCTCCTACTTCTCCTACACACTCAGTTCCTATTACCATTGCTCCATGCCCCCCTCCTATCTCCTTTTCAACTGTCACTTCTATACCAATCCCAACACCCATGTTCACTGAAGTTACCACCATCACCACTTCTACAACCGAACCTCAAGTTCGTGTCAACGTATCTAATACGAGGGTACCTACTTCTGGCACTGACACCCCAATCACCTCAAAACCTCTATATCCACCTCACTGACATGAAACTGAAACCGTTCTTGGTGGAGCGGAAATGGAGTTTGATTCCATCTACTACAACCCATACCGAGTATAGAGCGATGATGATGATGATGCTCCTGTCACGAAGAGGCATTTAAGGGATCTGAATGAAAATCTTGCAAATTGATTTCTTCTTCCTCTTCTACTCCCAGTGAGACATACTCTGAGGTTGCGATCAAGGCTTTGTTGGCAACCTTTGTCAAAGAGCATGATACCTCCATTTCCAATTCAGCCAAAGCCATTGATGCCTCCACTTCCTCATGCCAGAAGGCATCCGTTGTAGTTAAAGAATCCACCAAAGATTGCAAGCAAGCGACCGGAAATGTCAAAAAACTAATTTCTAATGCTCGCATTTTTCTAGATTCTCTTCGGGCTACAGCTCAGAAGAATGCTCAAACTCTGAATGCTTCTGTTGATAATCTTACCCAATCCCTTCAAGCTGAGAAGAAGAACTTTGAAGAGGCATATCAAAACACCAAGTTTGACTACAAAGAGCTTCAAACATCCATCCATTCTCGTCTTGATAAACTCCAGGCTGATCTAGCCATGGAAAACAAAGTCATGGATGAACTTGCTCACAAAACCACCAAAGTCAAGACTCAGGCTCTGAAGCTCAATCAGGCGCTAAAAGAAATTGATGATCTCAAGACTGAGCGAGTTATTATCAAAAGAAACGGTGGTGATGTCCACTCTTTTCTCTTTAATCTCCTGGAAGCTCATGATTCGGTCCTTACTATCACAGTTCGACTACACTTGGCTGAAAAGCTAAGATCGGCTCTTGAGATGTTGAGCCGTATTGAGGGTGTTCCGAAGTTTGTTGTCCCTCCGAAACAAGGGGGAGAAGAAGGCCATGGTCAACTAAAACCTCCAACAAGCAAACCTGCTACACAACCGAAAGTCACCACTGAACCGAAGGGTAATGAAGCTTCGGGTTCCAGTGTGAAGGACAAAGGTAAAAAGATCATCGGTGATAATGATGAGGAAGAAACTGAAGAAATTGCTCTCAAGCAAAAGAAGACTGACCGAGAGCTTGAAGAAAAGCTTCACAAAGTAGAAGAAGAAGTAGAGAGGAAGAGGAAACAAAAAAGAAGTAAATGACACATTGGAATGAAGGAAATCTCTGTTTCCTCTGTGGTCTTTAGAAAAGCTTCTGAAGGAAGAAATCGAGTCTCCCATCACACACTGGCTCGAACCTGTTCTCTCGTTTGATCGTGAGAATTCCAGGGACTCTCAATTCGACATGCCGATCACCCGAAAGACGTTTATCTTTCATTGTTTTGAGCCAACGGTTGCTATCCCCTCTCCTGACTCGAAGGTTGATCGAGATTTGATTGAGTACTATCTTGCGTTCTCTCAACCACAATAATTGACTTAGAGTAAACAGAAGATCACAACAGTAAAAGTGTTGAAACCAGCTTTGGCATGGAAGTTTATCAATGTCAAATTCAAGGTGACCCGAGGATCAGACAACTAGGTTCATATGATTTATCCCGTTGATCTTCCAAATTTAAATCCTCATGACTGGATCCTCCTGAATAACATCTTGCTGACTGATCAACAACAATATGAGCGTATCATCGATCACATCAAGCGAATGTTGGTTTGCTACATTCTTGAAGTCGCGAAGATGGATCAGGAGATCGCCTCTGCCTTGAGGAAGAAGCCTACAATCAAGCCAATTGGGAAGGCAAGCGATGTTAATGTGATGCTGATGGGAAAAATCAACCCGAAGTATCATACTGTAATGTTCACTAGAGCCGAAGGCCAAAAATGCATGTTCGCTCTTGATGACAAACACCTGTTCTCCACTTCCTACTTGGAGCACATTCTTGATATCATCTATAGGTGTAACCAAAACAGTGAAGCTGATAAGAAGATGTTTTTGGATATGCTTCGGTGGTACATTGACTTTCATCAGACTCTACTCGCCATCATACCAATTCTATTCAAGACTGTGAAGAAATCAACTCTTGCTTAACCGAAATGATCTCTCGCCTCAATTGACGCAAAGGAGGAGATTGTTGAGACTAGGATGTTGCGTCATTGGGCTTCGTTAGTTTGTCCAATTTTGTCACGGTATGGGCCGGTCCATCCGTGTTTATGATATTAGGGTTTAGTATTTATGGTGCATGCATGCATCGTCTTTTGTACGCTTAACAATTATTATCTCTTTCATTGGACTGTAACCCTAGCACAACTCTACAATAGAAGTTCTTTGTCGAGCTCTTCTGAGATGTTGTAGTCTTAATCGTTCAACATATGTTTTGATTCATCGTGTGTTATTTCTATTATTTACATTCTATTTTACTTGCTAAGCATCTAATCGATCTTAAAAGAGTTTTTCAACTCATCAAAATGGTTGGTAGGTGGTACAAAGAAGATGCTAAGTAAACTGGGTGAGGACGTTTGTAATTTTTCAAATTGTAGAAGTTATTTAGTTCTAATTTTCGGTTCTTGTTATATATTAAATTGTTTAACATATTTGATTCATAATCTTGCTTCTCATTCTTTCATTTTATCGTTTTTCAAATTATTTATCTAATGAATATCTTTTTATTTTAAAGCATCGTCATCTCTTATTTCTTTATTTATATTATAATAAATATACTGACATCGACAAATTTAAAAATTATTTACATAGAATATCTGATATTGTATAAGAATTATATTTTTTTTTATTCTTGTAGAATAATATAAGAACATTTGTTATTTTTAAGAATGACAAGATACACCTGTTATTCTTTAAGAATGATAGTTTTTTCATTCTCATGGAATAATATAAGAATGTTTGTAATTCTTTAAAAATTATATTTTTATATTCTCACAAAATGATATAAGAACGTTTCTTATTTTTAAGAATGTATGTTATTCTTTAAGAGTTATATTTTTTATATTCTTACAGAATCATATAAGAATGTTTTTATTTTAAAGAATATCACGATATACTTGTTATTATTTAAGAATGATATTTTTTCTATATATTCTCATAAAATAATATAAGAAAGTTTGTTATTTTTGAGAATAATGATATAATTAAGCTTGTATCATGTCTTTTGACGTGAAATATGAAAAAAGATAAATGTTTAGGAGCGACGGATTTATTTCTTTTTTCATATATATAAATTTTAATTCACGACTTGTTCTTCAAAAATGTGAATGATAATAATTGAAATTGAATTATATCCATGGAAACGTTAATAACTATCTCCGGTAAAATTTTGTTCTCTAAGAATGTAAATTGATAACTGGAAAAGTTCAAAAAAAAATTAATTTGAATTTTTATTAATTAGTGCCTCTTTGTTGCCTAAAATATAAGTTATTTTTATTTCTCTCTCATAATAAAATTTTATAAGTGCCTCTATAATTTTTCGCATGTAGTTATAGAGTAAACACTAGCATATATTAATAATATGTATTGTAAGATCATAACTTTATATTCCTTTTAATCTAATGACCATAATTTGGTCATACATTTACACAATAATTATGATTCATATTTAATTATATATATATATATATATATATATATATATATATATATATATATATATATATATATATATATATATATATATAAACGAAATTGTATTTTCAACTGTCAAGTTTATTTACTGTTTACAATTTTAAAAAAAAATGATATTAGACTTTAGAGGTAAACCATAGCTATTACCACATTAAATTATAAAACCTCAAAAGTTAGTTAATAAAATTCTATAGCAACTAAAATTGTTACTTTACTAATTTATATTTTACTAGCAGAGAAAATTGTCGCATGTCGCTATTACTCCTTAAGTATTACAATTTAAAGTTAAAACAAAACTGTTAACACGTTATTACCAATTTGTACCAACCAAACTTGTTAATAGCTAAACAAATTGGTACAAAATATATTTGATACGGTATTGATAGCAAAAAATTCATATAGTTATTACGGTACATTCTTTGAGTAAAATCAAATTGGTACTGTACCATGTTCAACCCAAATTACCACAACAAATTTTATGTTATAGTCTCTCTCTCTCTCTCTCTCTCTCTCCCTCTGTGTGTATATATATATATATATATATATATATGTAACGAGAGAGAGAGAGAGAGAGAGAGAGAGAGAGAGAGAGAGAATATACCATATAAGGTATACAAGGTTTGGTACTCAAAACCTCTAACTTCTGTTTTCCCGATGCAAAAATTTTTGATTTTTTTTTCTATTATTGTTCTAATAGTTAAATTTCTCATACCACCCCTATTATGAAATTTTACGTCCGTACTTTTTAGGTATCGAGACCCAATAGGCTTTGTCGTTTTATATCGTATATGCACCGTACTCGTTTAAAGTACTTAAAATTCAACTCTTTACTTGATTTACATTCAAGATTTTTAGAAAGTTCACTATTATCATATTCTTACATAATTTTCATTTGCAACTAATATATATATATATATATATATATATATATATATATATATATATATATATATATATATATATCTATATCTATATCTATATATCTCATAAAGCTAGCATTTTTCCTTGAACCTCATGC